>NC_092794.1:71193626-71899775 GCF_918797505.1 Bemisia tabaci
ATTTTTCAGTTTCGAGAGACCGTATCTTTCCATATGTGTCGGTATCTAATACTGTAGATTAGGGTCTGATTCGGTAATTTCAAATTTTGTACTAGTGTGCGCTTGGAATGGATATTGCAATGTTCCGTTTGACGAATCAAAAATTTTTATTGGATATTTACAGTTACAGTTACAGTTTCAAACAGTTCGCGTTTAGAAAACGCAAACACGTTTAGAAAACGCAAACACGTTTCGAAAACGCAAACACGTTTAGAAAACGCAAACACGTTTAGAAAACGCAAACACGTTTAAAAAACGCAAACACGTTTCGAAAACGCAAACACGTTTAGAAAACGCAAACACGTTTAAAAAACGCAAACACGTTTCGAAAACGCAAACACGTTTAGAAAACGCAAACACGTTTAGAAAACGCAAACACGTTGCATATTATTTTATACGAAATCCTTACTATCGATCCAACTATTGTGACTCGCGTCCAGACCCAACCATTTGACAAAGACCTGGTTTTTCTTGCGACGCAGAATTTTCTCCACCAGGAACGTATCTTTATAGTTGGTGGGTTGGAGTTCTTCGCGGTAGAATTTTCCTTTGATGATCGTATCGTGTGCGTCTTTCAGATCGTACGTGATCGGAACGGTGGGATTGACGCTGACAATCTTGAAAATTTCCGTGCTCCAATTCGGTGTGTATCCTTTCTCGAACATGGCTTTGAGTCTCGAGATCCGGACGTGATCACCGACATTCAGTTTTCGTCTGGCCAGACGTCTCTTTTCAATTTTACTCAGCGGCGGTCCACGAAGCTTTTGCAGGATCATCGGTACATCCTTTTCGGTGACATCGATTGGTTTCATCCCGATTGTGCGATGAACGCTCCCGTTATATTCACGGATGAGTTTCGGTAATAGATCTACCCACTTGTACGATCCTTGCGCGCTGAACTCTTTCCACATCTTCGTTTTGAGCGTTCGATTGAATCGCTCCACAATGGAGGCTTTGGTTGTCGAGAACGAGCTGTACATATTGATCTGGTGACGCTTCATCAATGCCTGACATTTGGAGTTGTAGAATTCCGAGCCCATGTCGACTTGTAAATGTTTCGGTGACTTTCCGGCTGCTTTGAGAACGCGTTGCAGAGCAAAAGTGACATCCGTGGCCGTTTTTGATTTGAGCGGTTCGGCCCACGCCTTTTTCGAGCACGCGTCGATGACGGTGAGGAGATATCTGTATCCTTTGTTGACCGAGGCGTACGGTTGCATCTCGACGAGATCGGCTTGCCATAAATCGAACAATCCGAGAATCCGTACTTTACGACGCGGATAGTTTCGTCGTGCAGGTTTATGTAGCTCCTCGACGATCCCACGTTTTTCTGCCGACATGATATTTACCGTCGACGTCGTCCGCTCTCTCGATTCAAATGCTGTTTCGTTGCTACTATTTTAACCAGACGATTGTAAGATTGCTGAAGTTGGTGGATACGCTCCAGACAGTGTTGAGCTAATTTCATGGCTTCCTTCCACTTCCGTTCGGACCATTGTTTGTTCACCGCATCCTCATCGCTTTCGGGATCTTGCACTTGACGAATCCGTTTGTTCGATACGATATAATTTCCGTCGGAATCCAGTGAGAATCCGTCACCTTTTGGACCGCGGCGGAATTTCGATCGGCCAAAACCGTCCGTGTGACTCATCGCAACACTATTTTCCTTTCATTCGATTCACAACCTCTAGTTGACTGATTCTATTTTCCAGTCGTGATAATTTCGTCTCGAGTCGTTGCGCGATACTTTTGTATTCTTCCATTCTCTCCAAACAAAGCTGTGCTAAATTCATAGCTTCCGTCCACCTCGAGTCTGTCCATTGTTTGTTCACGGCGTCGGTATCCTCTTCGGGATCTTGCAGTTGTCGGATCCGTTTGTTGGATACGAGATAATTTCCGTCGGGATCCAGTAAGAAACCGTCACCTTTGAGACCTTGCTTCGTGTTGCGAACGTAAGTCCCTTTCGATCTTCCAAACCGGTCGGTGTGACTCATTTTTGTGCGGAACCTATATTTAGTGGATGTAATCTGCTTCGCGAAGCTCTTCGACGATACTCAGAATTTCACGATCGTGATCGGTGTGACCAGCTTGTTTCGAAGCTACAAGTAAAACGAGACGTTGGACCAATTCGTTCGGATCGTCCCAATAGACGAGTTCCCGTTTCGCACGGTGAATTTTGATACCGGAGCCTTTCTTCAATTTTTTACGCGATGACTTCCTCGTTGATCTCGGAGTCGATGTAGCGAACAAAGGTTTGATGAGATCGCGGTATTTTTGACTGCGGTTCGAGTTGGGTCTACCGTGTGGATGGTGATTCCTCCA
The DNA here is from genome assembly GCF_918797505.1 of Bemisia tabaci. Classification (NCBI taxonomy): domain Eukaryota; kingdom Metazoa; phylum Arthropoda; class Insecta; order Hemiptera; family Aleyrodidae; genus Bemisia; species Bemisia tabaci. Next base: position 71,195,985 of record NC_092794.1, read on the forward strand.
ATGCGCATTGGTGAGCGTAACTACTCGTTGGAAATTAGCACGATCATCTGCTGTGTAATTACGCGGATGTTTCTTGAAAATGAGCTCCAAGAACCCGGGTGTCGGTTCGAACACCTCATCGCCACCGTCCAAGATTAGTCGTCCGTCCGAATCGAAACTTATGGTTCGGTTTCCGATAAGATAGTTTCCGTTGATCGCTTTCCGCACACCATACGTGGTATCGGATTGTTTCGGTTGTTTCTCCAGATCGTCCAAGTAAAACTGTACGTGCGGGGCAGTGATTGTGTTTCGAGAATCGACGTCGTCGTCTTCAGTGCGACTCGTTGTTTGTTCTTTACCCGTTGCATCTTGGAACGATTCATCATCGTCATCATCATCATCCTCCTTTGAATCGTCATCATCATCATCATCGTTGTTTATATTTTTCGGTGATCCGAACGAAGCAAATAAACTATCAACAAACGTTGTTCCATCTTTCGTTTCCGATTTTGAAGCTTCGATCTTGGTTTTCTTTTCCTGAGGAGCAGCGACAAGTGCGGGAGTTGACGACACAGTTTTCTGCAACGCTGCGAGCGGATCTGTCAACGGTTTGAAAACTTTCTTCAACGTCACCTGAGCGTCCGCCTCTCCGGTGCGAATGGTATTTAACTTCCGTTTGATATCTTGACGGATTTTATCGATACTACCGTATTTCTGAGCGATCGTCGACAACGATAAGTTATCCATCTTGTTCAATAAAAGTATCGAAGCCTTTCCGGTACCTTCCCTCGTTCTTATTACTATCTTTATCGATGACTAAAAACCCGTACTTTTCCTGCCAGCACACCGAGCAGATGTGTCTGAAATCTTCGAACGTGAAATCTGTGTTGACGTGATCGTCGTAGATGTGTCGCAAGTTTGTATTGTCCTGTTTGAAAACTACGAGCAGGTTAGCGTTATCGCGAATCAATTGTTTCGGTATGCGAGAATAAGTTTGACACAAGTAGAAACTGTCGACCGAGCTGTGTCTTCCCATACTGAAATATTCCCGCATCGCATTTTGTTTGTCACAAGCGACATCATCGAAAATGAAGACCAAGTCTGATGCGGCATCGTTTGGTGGAACAATCTCGGCCGTGTCCGAATAGACGTTGTATCCGAGACCGTCGATTCCGTCGAATATCTGACGCAGTTCTTCGTACTTGGGTTGGAACGGTGTCTTGGAGTACAAGTATACGTTGCGGAACTTCAATCCGTTCGGATGTTGTAGCAAGCAAACCATCACGTTTGTTTTACCGCAGTTGGACGGTCCAACGACAATGCAACGGATACTGTTCGGTAACAGTTCACTGTGTCGTCGTCTTTGTCGTCGGTTATCATTTTGCTTCTTCCGTTTGTCGAGGTTCCGGACTCGCAGTGACTTTCTTTGCTTGACGAGTCGCATCGTATTCGTTCCCTATTTTATCGGACAGTTATTTTTTACTTCTCCGTATAAATAGTATGGAGATTTTCGTCAGAGTATGTCACCGAGAAGAACATCAACTTGCAGCAAAACCAATCGAGGACGTGGACTGTTAAACTCGTTGATAAATTCACTACCGTTCGAACTACACTTACCGGGCGACTACAGGTACTGCGGACCGGGCACTCGCCTCGCAGAACGATTGAAACGCGGAGATCCGGGTATAAATCCGCTCGACGAAGCTTGCAAGTCCCACGATATCGCTTACAGTAAGACCAAAGACACCACCGAGAGGAACAAAGCCGATCTCATACTTGCCGACAGAGCTTGGGAACGTGTGAAAGCGTCCGACTCATCGTTGGGTGAAAGAGCGGCAGCATACGCCGTAACGAACGCTATGAAACTCAAAGCCAAACTCGGAATGGGTCTAAACAAGACGGTGGCAGCGAAAAAACCGAAACCCAAGAAGAAGAAGAAGAGAGCGTCGAAGAAGAAGACGAAACCGGTGGAGCGGTCGATCGAACGAATCTTGGCTCTCCCAAAGATGGGTGCCGGAGCGTCGAAGAAGAAACCGGCGGAGCGAATCTTGGCTATTCCGAAGACGGGTGCCGGAGTCAAGAATCTTCTGACGAGTATCGGTCTAGCCGCGCGAACAATCACACCGGTAGCGAAAATGATCAAGACGGTCATCGACGGATCTTTGAAGAAAAACGTACACCTCGGTGAAGGATTGTACTTGCGACCGTACCGTAAAGGTTACGGACTTTACTTGAGACCTTACCGAAAGAATTTAAACTGATCCGTGAGCTACCGCGCCGAGCGATGACGGATGTTGAGTTGAGGATCGCTGCGACAGAACAATTACGAATCCCGCATTTCCGCGGTGTGTTCATGATCGATGAATTGGCGACCAAGAAACCCAAACGTCCCGAGTGCGGTATCATCAATCTGGACCGAAGCGATGGAGCCGGTACACATTGGACAGCATACCGGATTTCAAAGAGCGGTAATGCATTGTACTACGACAGCTTCGGTGATTTACCACCACCCGTTGAAATTACGCGATACATTTTACGCTCACGCGGTAGCTCAACGATGACGACAATAGGATACAATTATGATAGCGAACAAAATTTCAACTCGAGCGTCTGCGGGAAACGATGTTTAGAATGGCTCGTACAAACCAGGAATATATAGTATTCTCGAAACCCGAATATGGAAACTCAGAAAAGATGTCACACGTTCATGTTGACGGGGAGGAGCAACGTTCTCGAGTTTGCACTGCCTAGACCTCTCGAGTTGTTCGGACCTTGCGAGATCGGTCTGACGGGTTTTGTAACTTATTATTCCATCCCGAACATCGACATAACGAACAGACTGCTTTTCTACTCCGAGAGCCCTGAAGAGAATTACTCGGCAATTTCGTTCCCGATCGGAGCCTACGAGATCGAGGGTATACAAGAATACTTGCAGGGAGATCTTGGCGGAGCGGAAGCTATCAAACTCAAAGCGAACAACGCTACGCTTAAAGTAAGCATCAAATCCAAGTACTGGATCGATTTCCGCAGACCCGGCACTTTACGTAAGGTGCTCGGATTCGGAAAGCGTCTCTTGGCACCGGACGAATGGCACGAAGCTGACTATCGCGTCAACATCTCGCCCGTAAACATGATATGCATCGAATGCAGCATCGCCGACGGTGGATACGTGAACGGGGTGCGCGGACATCACATTTATGCGTTTGCTCCCGATATCGAACCAGGATTCAAAATGGTAGAGCAACCGTCGACGATTCATTACTACCCCGTCTTGGGTGATAAGATCCAACGTTTGCTCGTTAATATAGTAGACCAACAAGGAAGAGCGATCAATTTCGGTGGTGAAGAAGTGACAGTGCGACTGCACGTGAGACCAGTAACTTATGGGTAAACGAAGGATCCAGAACAACGATACGTTCCTAAATTCTCTTGCATATAATAGTATTGATAATCCACGGACTAGTTGTCAACAACAACAACAACAGCGGCAGCAGCAGAGGAAAACTTTGAGCGAATATTCCAAGAGAGCTCTCACACAACTCGGATTCGTGGTGAAAAATCCGGAATAAGAACAAAATGGAAGCTTGGCGACAAGAGATCATCGAATACGAATACATCCGTTTCGGTCCGGTCGACGAACGGCGTGGAAACAACGATTCGATCCGGTTCACCCCCGATACCCACGGTCTGATCACCGTGCCTCAAGATTCGAGGATCTTCATGTACGTAGAAGTGAAACTCGAGAAAAATCCTGGAGCCGCCGCAGATGCTACAAAACCTCCATTCAAGTTGACTAACAATTATGTCCAGTACATGTTCGACCGTATACAGTATAAAGTGAACGGGACGGAAGTCGATAGCATGCAGTGTGTCGGAGTGACATCGACCGTGAAAAATTATCTCACATACACTAGAGCGGAAACCGCGGGACTCGCAACTGCCGGGTTTTGTGACATCGCTCATTCTTGGACCGAATGGGATTACACAACGGCGAATCAAACTTTCTCCGCAATCGTACCGTTGTCTACACTCAGCGGATTCGCAGTACATTTCAAAGACGTTCTAGTCAGATGCTCGCAAGAGTTGATCCTAGTGCGCAGTGGTACGGATAAGAACGCATATTATATCACCGACGCGGCGACCGCGGACGGTTACACCATCAAATTTAAAATAATCGAAATCTATTGGGAGATTCCCGTCGTCAAATTCACGTTGGAACTGGAAAAACAAATCTTGCTCAAGATGAAGAAGAACGACAAGATGAGTTTCGGTTACATGAATTGGGAATCGCACGACATCCCTGGGATTTTTCCGACCAAGACGTTCAAATGGAGCGTAAGAACAACCAGCAGGCACAAGCCCAAATTCGTGGTGTTGGTATTTCAAACGGATCGACGGGACAATCACCTGAAGGATTCCTCTCTTTTCGACAATGTAAATGTGCGCTCGGTCAGCGTTCAAATCGGTGAGCGTCGGTTTCCTCAAGTTGATACGATCTACGATTTCTCGAGTATGGATTATCATCACGCCTATCTGAACTACACCGATTTTATGAGAGACTACTGGAAAGGTGAGAAACTCTGCGAGCCAGCCATGTTATATGAACATTTCAAAGATCGCGCGATTTTTGTCATCAAATGCGTTCAAGGTGAAGATCTAAAAACAGCTCCGGTAGATATCACGCTGACCGTTGTGGTAAAAGAGAATTTCCCGGCAAACACTACAGCCCAAGTGATTCTGATCACACCTGTGAAGTATTCGTACGAACTACTGCACGGAACCGTGAGGCAATTGGATTGATCTTAAGCAAAAATTAAAAAAAAAAAAAAAAAAATAACATGTTTATTTTTTCATTTTTTGGCGCGTATACGTAGTATACCGCCTTTGCGATCGTTTCGAACCCTGCTCGATACAATAACCGAGTCCCTTAGTTCCTTACCGAAAAGTGACTACCGCGAACTTTTGAGATTTTCCAAAGCGTGTAAAAAGTTTATTTATCCATCAATAATTATGATTTAAAGTTGTTTCTCATTCTGGGGGTCGCTAGTTTATGTGCAGTGAATACCAAGAGTCTACGTTACTTGGTTTTTTTAAAAAAAGCCTAAGAATGCGACGCGCTGATTTAAAATATGCATATATAAGCAGAATCAAGCGAATTGATTCGAGGATGGCTGAGCAGGTCGGCACTCTCGGAATGAGAATCTAACTCCTCCGTTTTGTTCAAAACGTTGCTTTGACAGATCTGTAACCTCGGTTATACTTTTCAAAAGTTGGTACCCGTGCTCTGAAAAACCCAAATAAGCCAAGTTCGTGTAACTATGGTGTCATTGCCTCGACCGGGCTGTGCTGTGTTGCCAATTGTTGGAGGATAGGTTACTTGCCCGGTGGTGGCTACCGCCACTCATGATAGTGCAATCTGTGTAAGTGCAATCTGTGATGAGCCTCGAGACTCATTAGACCATTAGCTAAACGTGGCTCATACAGGAATCCACTTACCCCTCTCTTCCCCACGCTCCTGATCACTGCGTCGGCGTCTCGACGAACAATAGCTAATGACGGTCGCCAAGCGAGGCCGGGATCCTCAGCCCCTCGCCCAATTACTTACGCTTCATTAACCATTTCACCGTCACGCTAGGATTCGTCCAATTTTCAAAAAAAATTGTTTCGCGAGTTTTTAGCAATTTTTTCCTTCCTCTCCGTTAAAACACGAGTTAAAAGAGGTCTCATTCATAAAAATCGGCCAAATAGAAGAGAAGTTACAGTATTCGAAATCCGAAGAAATCAACAAAACTTCTCCAAACAAAAAATAAAATGAAGGGGGAAAAAAAGAAATGTATAAATTACAATTTAATATGATTGACCTCAGAATGTGACAAGCAATTCAATTATAAAAAGGAGAAAAAATTGAGTGACATTACAAAAAATTAGCCTCTTGCAAGGGGCTTTCTTGTATGAGTTTTGACCTGAAGACAAGTAAATCCCGTTATATTATTAAAACGAAATTGACTCCATAGTTTAATGCCTTAGTTTCTTGAATACGATTATTTTAAGCACTCGAAAATTTATACCAGCAATTTTACCCATGGGGTGATTTCCTGAGAGCTGATAATATCACGAATTTCTCATAGAGCCCTTCAAAAATGGCTTGCTTTTTGGGCAGCCGATTCGGCCATCAAACCGGGGTTTAAATGGAAGCTGATATACATAACACAAAGCTCTGAGAAAAATTTTGAGATGAGTATAGGAACGGTTTGTAAATTACGAGGAGAGGCGGGCATTCTGTTCAGCATATCGATACATAAGTATTTTCACACGTAGAATTTAATTTTCACGGCAGGGAGTCGACATATTTTGATTTTTTTTATTTTATACGGAAAATTTATGGTTTTTCGGGATTGAAATTACTTACAATTGTTTCATGAAAAATGAATGCACCCAAAATGACTAGCATTTTGACTTTCACATACGTGCACTCACTAAATTGATTGGTAAATTCAAAGAGTGGGTACATCGACCTGGTATATCAAGTTTCTGCGATTTTTTACGGCAAATCGGTAGATTTTCGGGATGTGGATTGCTTACTTTCAATTCATGAATGAATAAAGCATGGACATGGTTGAGCTTCTTTGCATGAAAAGACGTTTAAAATAACAAAATCAAGACATATTTAAGACAATTGCATTTATATCGAGTCAATTTCTTTTCAATAATATAACGGGATTTATAATACCGGTGATTTGGGTATTTTAGCCCCAAAATACCTTTAAATCGACTTTATCTTCTAGGAGTTCGACAGAATTTTTCCTTTCTTCGCTTAAATTTTTCCGTAGCACTTTTCTTCAAGAATCTGAAAAGATTTTGCTTGAGGCAGATCAAAAAACTTAAATTTGTTCGAATAGCTTTCTAGATTCACAATACACGGTCTCGTGAAGGTGCGTCGTTGACCTTGCAGTGTTGGATCGTGAATTCTCTTGTTGTGCTGCTTGCCTTTTTTGAAATCTCTGTAAATGAAAACTAAAGGGGTTGATATGTGCGAGTTAATGACGCGCCTTATCAACACATTGTGTTGGAGTTCACTGCTTGTTTTTTATTTTATTTTATTTTATTTTTTTTTTCAAACATTACATCATTTACAAAAGAATACAAACATGACATACAATATGAATTAAGCTGCAACGTTTGGAACGAGTAGGAATTTATATGTTCTTCCGATCGGGCCTTCGTAGATGAGATCGAAGGATCCAGCGTTGATATCCTGAATTGCATCGTCCGTCAAACGGTTCGTAATGTGTGAAGGTAGGAAGAGGAGACGATGATGATTCTCGAAGATGATATCGGCGGCAACGGTGATCCCGTACTTGGTTGGTATTTTGATGAGTTTGTTCATCTTGTAGCGGGCGTTTACTGTCAGCTCTTTAGCGTTGACGATCAAGATTGAATTGTTGAAAACTTCCATGTCGTCAGTTCTTTCAAGGTACAAATGATTCCAATTTTCGTGCGCTAAATATTTCGAGTGAAACAAGTTGTTTGCTATATTAAGCACGGATACTTTTCGAATGCTATATTTCGCTTCGATAATTCGTCTGCGAATGATTCCACTTTTCGTGTGCTACTTATATATGTATTAAGTCGGGTTGATTAGACAATTTGTCTGCTATATTAAGCACGGATGATTTCACTTTATCTGTCTGCTATATTTCGGTTAGTTCAATCTGACTGTTCATCTACTACTCCTTTATTATTATCGGGGTGATTCCTTTGTTCGTCTGCCACTATAATCTTCTCCTGCCATTGCATGATTTCATCTGTGAAATAATCACGATAATAAGATGCCGACATCCACATACACAATCGGAATGCGTTCGACATTGCGCAGAATGGATGTACTAAAGGACACGTATATGCTGTCGACCAACGAGCCAATAGTCGCAAGGACGGACAATCTTTAGTATCCAAATTTACAACGATACATTTGTCCGGCACGAAACTACTGATGAAATTTCGTTTTTGTTCACCTTTAACATAAAGTACATCGTAGCGGTTCCCGATGCTATTCATTTTTGAAGTGAATTCATCGTACTCGAGAAACCCGCTTTCCCATTCCAAGTGATGATAATTGCGTGTTAACCAGTTGTTTGTCACAACGTCTTTAGCGCTCAACATGCTGCTCGGGAACGGAGGTTTGAATAAATAGAGTTCAGTTTCAGTACACTTCATGTCCACAAGACCAAACTCTTTGACGATGAAATTTCCTTGGCTCCAAAAACCTTGTACATCGAGACAAGCCATCATTTGTTCGTTCCGTTAGTTACACTTTTACTATTTTCAAATTCGAGGTTTCTTAACTGACGGTTCTCCAGAATTATCTATACTATTTATACGAGGTTGTTTAACAGCGAGGATGTTCCTATTTTCAAATTCGAGGTTTCTTAACTGACGGTTCTCCAGAATTATCTATACTATTTATACGAGGTTGTTTAACAGCGAGGATTTTTCTCAACTCGGTCTCGGCTCCGCAACTTTCATCCACCATGCAAGGATCTTTGTTGTCACGATGACTCCAAGGAACAGTGTTAACACCGTTCTCTAAAATACAACGTTTATCGTCTAAGCCAGAGAGGGTTCTTTTTATAGTTTCGAAGGAGTATAGCTGGTGTTTCCGCGCCCCGATCCTGCGCATCGAGGCGGTCATTCTCGATTCAGGATCTTTTAATACTGTGAGAAAATTGGCAAAGTTTAGCGATCTTACCACTGGTGTTGATATCCCTTTTGCCCTTTTCTCTGTTTCCCCGTCGCTAAAACGATACGCATACATCTTGGATCGCAGCGCGACAAACTCAGCAATGGGTATTCCACCCGTTTCATCCTTAAAACTACCCATTACTTTACGGTTTGTCGCGCTGCGACATTGATGACCTTCTGGGAAGTTGGAGGTGTCGTACAAGTGTAGATCTGACATCATATCATCGTAGACGTTCGGTGTAGTCAACTCGTAAATGAACGAGTCCGTATCCATATAGAGAAGTTGAACTTGGTCGGGATTGTACTTCTTAAGCATGTGATTATAGTGGAATTGATACATGTGTACTTTACTCAGATCTAAGATTGAAAAACCAACAATCATTGGTCTGTCTATGACGACCTCTGTTCTCCGTAAATGGATTGCTACCAATTCTTCGTCGAAAATCGTGCGATCTATGAAATCGACCCGTGAGATGGCTTTCAATATCTGTCTGCTGTTTGTACCCAATTTAATATTCTTTCGCTTCAACGGGTTCTCGATAAATTTTCCGTAGCAAGCGTTGCTGCACAGTTTCAGGAGCGTTTGGTGGAACGGATTCGTAGCGTCCCGTCTCAACCGGGCGTTCAGCTCGATGAAGGGTGCCAAGAAAGGAGCCTGACGGAATTTGATGGCCCGGTTGACGCGCAGGAGTTTTAATCCTTGACCAAGCGCTTCTTTCAACATTACAAAGTGGATAACATAGTTGTTTTTATTAGCTAGAGTCGTCAATAGTTTCGTATATTTCCCCGCTCCCGATGGTGGTATTTCGTTCTTGCACAAGAACGGAAGGTCCTTGTGCAGGTCGTGGAGGTGTTCTGGATATTCAATATCTACATCGAGTATGTACCCAAAAGGAGCGTCGTCGGGATGGTTGATTATAGTTTTCGCCAGAGTTAGCAACTCTTCTCCTTCCGGGACCCAAGTGTAGTTATCGTAGGGCAGATGCTTTCTCATGGTGTGTGCGTAAAGTGCCGTTACATCCAAGTATTGTATATAGTTCACTGGTTTTTTAGGATCAAACTGATCCGGTATCAAAGGATTGTTTGCAAGAGCGTGCCGTTTCACCACCTGTGTTATCCCACCTCGGATCGAGCTCATAATCATGAAAACCTTATCCATATCATTGAAGAGTTGAATTTTCACATTAGTTATTTTTAGGAAGGCGTCGAAAGCGAAACCGGGTAGCGTCAAGTAATTGGCACAGTCCAAACCATAATTTTTTATTCCAAAAAGTCGGAACTCCTCGAACACATCGCTGAGGAGGCACACGTCGAGTCGCAAGTAGAAATCTGAATACTCGCCGAGATTACGGAAATTGAAAGTTTGCCAAACTTGGAGAAACCGTTCGTATTCTTCTTCGGAGATGTCCGTTTGAGTCAGGGTGTTGAAGAAAGCCTCTCGCGGTGGTGGACGCGTCTCGTTCAGCTTGGCCGGATTGTCAACGTAATCGTACGGGAACGGAGCTTTCCGACAAACCATGTCGAACTCATTGTCTGTGCGAGTGAGTTTCCTCGTGCGAACGAAAGATTCGCGCGGGATCGTCTGAACCAGTTTATCCAACGATGCGGGGAGGAATCGGAACGAGTCGATGAATTTGATCGAAAATCTGTTTCCCAGATGGACCGTCATGCTGATGTAATTTTCCTCCGTGTGTGGTATGATTTCGACGCGATGAGGATATTTGTTCAGAGCCAGCACTACCTCGTGGAAATCATACCTGCTACCATTGTGCAGGACGACTCTAACACATTTCTCATGTCGGAAAATAAGATTGCAATTTGAACATAAGGCTTTTCGATAATTGGACCTTGTTTTCCCTCCCGCTCTCTTTTGATGGTCATGATCCCTTACCTTTACGATACCTGGTTGTGAGAAATCCACCTCACAATGTCCACACCTATTCTCCGCTTCAAATGTGGCCCGGTCTTCATGTGTCATTATTATTTTACTCTCTTTGTCATTGTAACTCTCACTGATTCTTCCTACGAGAGTGATTATATCGTCCAGAAATTTGATATGTGCCTCTTCGCCACGGTACAGTTTCGGTTCCGTCATTTTAAATTCGGGATCCTCCGTGACGAGGAGGTAAGCGTAAGAATTTGAGATGTGCCGCCTATACGCAGAAGCTGAATGCTCCGAGTCACCATGAATTTGTTCCAAGTAGGCTTCAAAGTCTGCATAAATTACATAATTATGTTTTATTTCCTTGTGGTGATTTTCGAATTTGAGGTATCGCTCGTCTGGAAATGAAGCTAGGAATGCGTCTTTGTTTACCAAAGAGCAAAGAACTTTATGTTGACTCAATTCCTCCATCGAGTACTTGTACGTAAAGCATTTCTTGCAGATGTAGATACAATGTTGATGGTTTGTCAACTGTTTTCGTACAAGTTGTTCAAAGTTACTGATCCAGCAATAATGGTAACTTAAAGGTACGGGGGTTGAGAGACATAGTAGGTCGGTGTGGTCCTCTCTTTCCGGGTCGGCAACTTTAATTGGGTAAACTGTATACTTTTTCTTGTTGGACACCAAACTCTCACGGAGGCCAAATACCGAAACCGATACGTTGTTCCTTTTCTCGAATTTGATAATGTCATCTATGCTCGTGGGTAATCGAACGTCCGAGAAATCGTAACGATCGAACAGATCTACATATATTTCCGGACGAAATTTATTCTTCTCTTCCTTCGGGAGGAACTTTCCCAACATTGCGTACAGGAAACAATCGTTTAATGCACCGTTATTTACATTGACAACATTGTTCGTTCGAAACGGAAGCTTAACGTACGTTCCTCCTCGATGTAACGCGTAATAGCGGTTGATACGTAGCTCCATACCCTGTATCTTCTTCAGCACCCACCCGGATCCGTTCATGTGAAAATCGAATGACTCTTTATTGATCTTGGCCCTGAACTTTTCATAATACTCGTCCAGATCCGTTGACGCGAAAATAGCTTCGTTTTTAGTCTTAAACTTTTTCAACTGCATTCCTTCCTTGTCCTTATCATCAGCTTTCTCGTACTCGGCGTAAACTAGTATATTAACCTTCAATGCCTCGCCAGTGAGTTCTTCTTTTATTTTTTTAATTATGAGGTCTTTAGCCGATAGGAGGTACTCATCTATGATGAGATTCTCTGGCTGGAAGTTTGTGATGAAAAATGTTTTCAACCTGCTTTGACAAGCAGTCTCAACTTGAACAATCGGTACTTTCATCTCGAACAAATTTCTTATGTGACTTGCAGATTCTTCATGTTTTTCTCTTTTATGGTATGATATTTTGCACGTGTCACAATATTCTTGATCGTTGTTGTCATCGGCAGGTGATGAGGTGGTCATCTTTTCAATATGTGCGGGAGATTGCTCATGATTCTCTCCCTCCGCATAAAACTCATCACAAAGATCACAATGGATGAGCGCGTTGTGCTCCTGTTTAATGTGCGTTTCATCGTTGATACCCTCCTCCTTCTTAATTTGTTCCGCACCGTGTTCGTGCTTTTCACCTTGATTATAAAATTCATCACAAATATCACATTGGATGAGCTCCTGTTTAATATTCGTTTCATCGTTGATACCCTCCTCCTTCTTAATTTGTTCCGCACCGTGTTCATGCTTTTCACCTTGTTTATAAAATTCATCACAAATATCACATTGGATGAAAGTTTCAACATTCTGTTCTTGAGCAGCCATGATAAAGATACTATTTTAAGCTCAAAGTCTTCCGAGTCGGTCAGAAAAGAAAACTTGCACTTTCTTTACGTTTGCTAGATTCTGTTCACTGAAAAGATTTCAGAGCGAACAAGTGAATACTATTTTAAGCTCAAAGTTTTATACTATTATAAGCTCGAGATTTTCTGATTTCGTCAGAACAGAAAATCAACACTATTTTCTCGTTTGTAAGATTCTGTTCTCTGAAAAGATTTCAGAGTGAAAACTATTATAAGCTCGAGGGTTTCCAATATCATCAAAAGTGAGACTGACGAGTTTTCTACGCGGAGGTAAATATAAATAGTTTCCTCACCGAGCGGAAAGAAACTGTAGACTCATGATTTACCTCAAAGTAAATATAGTAGTATTTGTTAATCACCAAACTCGGTTTCACTCGGGCAAACTGTGTAGTCATAAATCGTAACATAAATTACACTTTTATGCAGAGTTATAATTTACCGCGGAGTAAATATAGTAGTATTTGATAATCACCAAACTCGGTTTCACTCGGACAAACTATGTCGTCATAAGTCGTAACATAAATTACACTTTTATGTAGAGTTATAATTTACCACGGAGTAAATATAGTAGTATTTGATAATCACCAAACTCGGTTTCACTTGGACAAACTATGTCGTCATAATTTGTCCAACTCGATTAGGTCGGTTACGTTAGCACTGGACACTGGGGACGCTGGCGGCGAAACTATTATCCACGAAGGCGAAGACATAATGATTCCCCTACCTGAATGTTGCATCAGCCAGAGGGGTTCGAGTAGCTGATGCAAGAGGCGAGAAAGTTGCATCAGCCAGAGTGGTTCGAGTAGCTGATGCAAGAGGCGAGAAAGTTGCATCATTGTTATCCACCACTTAAGTGCCTCTACCTCGATAACGCCCACTCGAGTCTGTCTGAGTGCTAAATTTTCTCAAGTGTACTTGAGTCCTAACTGTGTAGTCATAATTTGTAGTCGCAATATAAAACTACGCTTTCATACAAGTGGGAAAATTATCAATGCGAGTCGGGAGAACGTATAAATAGTGTCGAGGAAGTGTGATCGATCATTTCAAAACAAGAACTCGTCAAGTATGGACGCTCCAACCCTCAAATCACAATCGATCAGAGCGATGAACACCTTGGATATGGTATATGAGGCTCTCACTTTCAAATTTACAGGAATACGAGCAGAGCTTTTGAACAAGTTTGCCCGACTCCTTTTTCCTGACAAGTTATTCCACCATCTTAAACTCAGCTCAATAGACACTTCCGATCCCGTCGGGTGTTACGGCTTAGTTGAGATAACGGAAAGATTTTGCCTTCTCCTAGAACGTGTCGCAGACGAGCACGAAATAATTTACTTCCTAAAGCAGGGGTACAAGAAAGTAGACGAAGAGGACTGGAAGATAGGTAGACTTTTAAGTGCAATTCGCGTAGTATTATACACAAGAGAGAGAGGAGAGCGGGTCTAGCAGTTGGATTTCGTATAAATAGTATGCAGTCTCTTCTCAGTATCGCAAGGAAGAAATCATGATTGATAAAATAATTCTCATCACCATCATCATTGCTGTTGTTGGAGTGAAATCCTCACTGGTGGAAAACTCATCCGAAGCAAACATCACAATGTGCCCTGTCTGTCCGGAAATCAAATGCGCACCCTCTACCTTGACGGACGTTCTTCTATTCATCTTGAGTTTACTGGCGCTCATTTGCTCCGCTCCGTACCTGTACTCCAAGTACCTTTCATCCGACTGCAAGTTCCGTTTCATCAGGATGGCCCGGAAAAATAACAATCGGAAAGTCGATGACATAAGTGTAGATTTAAAGTTCGGAGAAGGATCCGATGTTTGTGGTTGACAACCCTCACGTTTTTAGTGCGTTTTCTAAACGCGAACTGTTTTCAAACTGTAACTGAAAATATCCAATAAAAAATAATAAAAATTTTTTAATTCATCAAATTGAACATTGCAATATACATTCCCAAAACACAAGGTTCCCGATAAGCATCTCCAAGCGCACGCTACTGAAAAATTGAAATTCCCGAATCAGACCCTATTCTCCAGTATCCGATACCAGGCCCATACTGCAAGATACGGTCTTCCGAAGCCGAAAATTTTTACAAGTCCGAAATCTCGAAAACGAAAAGTCGTATCGAAATTCGATCCGTACAGTTTTCCGATCTTCGATAATGGAAAAGAACCGCATCGGTCCGCAACGGATCGGAGGATGGTGATTTTCCGAAAAATTTTCAATTTTACCGAATCAGACCCTAATCTACAGTATCAGATACCAGGTTCATATTGCAAGATACGGTCTTTCGAAACCGAAAATTTTTACAAGTCCAAAAATCCGAATTTTTTGCACAATCTGGCAACATTGTATCGAAAAATTAACTAATTGCATTTTAGACCTTTTAGGCCAACGTCTAAAAGGTCTAAAATATTAAAAAACGAAGAAGTTTTCTCAAAAATGTTTCAAATTTCGTCTTCCAAAACGGAAAAATTTTACAAGTCCGAAAATCCGAATTTATTGCACAATCTGGCAACAATGTACGGAAAAATCAACTAATTTCTCACCCCATCTGGCAACACTGTAAAATGCAATGTTGCAAAATTTCACCAATAAATAAATCATTTATTTACGTGCCCCGTTCGGCAACACTGCTGCGCCATCTTGAAAAATACACCATTGCATAACCCGAAAAATGAAGGGGCATTAATACACGATTGCATAACCCGCATATTGAAGGGGCAACATGCAATACTTTCTTCCTTACAGCGTTGCCATATTAAACAATAATCCCTATACAACGCTGTAATTTAATTCATATTTTTCGGCACAATCATGCAACGCTGTTGGATAATTTACTGTGGTCAAGTCGCCATTTTCTCCCTACTTATTCGCTCGCGACCAATTAAAAACCGGAACAGAAATGGCCATACTCTGTCTATAAAGGCATAGAGAAAAACAAGTCGGTCATTTTGAGTTCACGAATGACGTTTCCAATGCTCATGCTGGGCATTGGATGTTCTCCCAGTAAAGTGTAAAGTCTCCAAATACGTACTTCACTTCAAATTAATTTTTTTAAATTATAAGGGTTCGAAAAAATGAATGATCATTTTGGTATTCCTTTGTAACCACCACAGTCCTTTTCTTTGATTATTGTCCCAGTTTGATTTTTGTTGCCATCTTGAAGTTTTGTGACGTCAGGCGGGTACCACTTTTGCCAGGCGACTACCGAATCTGTAGCGCGCATTTCAAATCTTCGCCTGCTCTCAACAAGATTAGAACAAGATGAGGACGAGAAGCATTGTTTGATAAATGAGATGACGATGAGATATAAATTAGATTTAAATGATCCGTCACATTCCTTCCTAGAAATGTGCCTGTTCCAGCTGAATTTAGTTTTTTATTTCTGAATGATGAAAGAATCTCAAAGGATCGAAATATGACTAATTACTAGCTCTGTAGCTTGCAAGATAACGCCCTTACCTGAGTTATGAATTTTTCCAGTATCGTTGAAATATAAGTAGAGTACCTAGTAGCGGCACCCAGTGTCACAGTATGTCATACCTATTTGATGTACCTAGGTAATTCTCATCCAAATAAGAGAAGAATAAATATTTACCTTCATTAACACCAAGTAGACGAAAGTTCCACTGTGAACTTAGTTGGCCAATAAAAATGCAAACAATGAAGCAATTATTTTTATTTCCTGACTCCAAATGGTAAGAATTATGGTAAGAACTCTAAGGCATAGTAAAAACTGTATTTATCATTCCTCAATAAATACAAGGTTGACTGTTTGCATGGAAATGATAGTACATTAGTTGGCGGCTTATCTATTATTCTAAACTTCAGATTAAGTTGATGAAGGTAGCAGGTTGTTGTCAGCAAGAGCTGTTGATATGAGTATGTAGTTTAGAATGGTCAATTTTTAATTCTGCCAGAGGAGCATCATCAGTATTTAATACAAAACTCTCAGGGGTCTCTGGATACTATGCCACCTCTTATCAAGAATGTTTATGCTAATTTTGTTGCTATGTGGTGATGGGAGAGATAATTTCAAGATTATTTTGGTAAAAGTCGGACAAATATGAGGATGCCAAGTTTATAAGAAAATCTCACAAACCAAAGTGAACATTGTTTCATGCCTCTGCAATTTTCAGCTTCGGGCTAGGTTCTCGCAAGAAGGTCAGCACAACGCGCTGATCAAACTTTTGTGGAATTTCTTGTTAATTTTAGAATGTGTGCCAAAGTCACAGTAAGTATTCCACAAAAATTGCAAATCTGAAAAATCTAGAAAAATAACAAGTACCTCTCAGCCTCCGCGCAATTCGCACCCCTGCTAATAAATGTTGGAGAATAGAGAACACTTTACCCTCAAAACATTACTCGCACTGAGTTTAAACTAATATGTAATTATATGTGTACGATGGTGGATCTGAGCTGTACTTACTTACCAAACTTTGTTGAGCGAAGTTGTTACTTAGGGGAAATTCATTAACTGCTGCCAAGGATTCACAAACTCTG
Source organism: Bemisia tabaci (assembly GCF_918797505.1). Lineage (NCBI taxonomy): Eukaryota > Metazoa > Arthropoda > Insecta > Hemiptera > Aleyrodidae > Bemisia > Bemisia tabaci. Next base: position 71,212,975 of record NC_092794.1, read on the forward strand.
ACCTTGATAAATATTTCCGACATATACTTGAGATACAGTCAGATGTTTGGAATTCTGGACATTCAGTTATTGTTCACATACAAAAGAAATTGATTAACAAATACAACCGTTTTATATTTACATAACTGCTCAACAGAACATACCGACAGTTGTGATTAGTTTCTCGACAGCACTCTGATAGCGGTAGGATAGCTAAAGGATCCCTACCCTGCGGCAAAAATGGAGTTGATTGAAATTTTGATTCACATGGTGCTAATGCTGTCAAGACTCAAGACAAAATTACACTCCACGCACAGTCAAAGAGTATTTTGATAAGTAAGATTATCCATTAAGGAAGTTGCACAAATCACAAATCAAACCGAAGGACACGGACAAACCAAGGAGCCAGCCATAGCCAGCTCAGAAACTCGGCAATTCAGTTTCTCTCACTGCAAAAGGTGGAACCATCCAAAGTACCATCAATGTTAAGTTGAAGGGGTGAATTACTTATTTAAAGAGTGCTAAGTCATTTTGGGACTTTTTCGAAGAGATTTAAAGGAAAAAATTGGAAAATGCTCAACTGTAAAATGAACGTAAACAATCCGCCATTGTATCAAAGCTGACGCACAAATGAAACAAGTGGAAACAAGCGCTAAACACAAGGGTAAAAAGTACATACGTAAATTGATTTTGTTTTACTTATAAGGAAAATGGTGAAAAAGTTAGGAAATTCATATTGGAAATTGAAGCTTTAAGATATAAAGAACTTCAGATAATTAATACAGTTTATTTAGAAACGGAGTTAAAGAAGGCAAAGTTAAGGAAACTCAGAAGGAACAGGGTATTTTGTAGGAAAGGGTTGGTAGGTTTAGAATTGAATCGACGTATCGACGTATCGAACAGCGACTATCGGTAGTCTCGAAAAACCCCTGTAAAATACACACTAATACAATAAGCGGTTACATCAGATCTTATGGGAGCGCACTCACACATACAAAAAATCGCTTTCTCAAGCGATTTTTTACAAGAGAACAGAGGAGAATCTCACTAGCGATCGAGATTTTTCGAGATTTTACATTGATTAAATAGCCCAGAGTGAAAGGAAAGTTCTCTCCAGTTGATCACTGGGAGAACAAAAAGGAGGTGTTTGCATCTTGAGGATTTGTACCCACCTACGTCATCAATGTAAACAAGACGCTCGTTGAGGGTTATGTTGACGCTGTAAAAACGGACCATAATGTCCGATTTTTTTACTTAAATCAACTCTTTATATAATTTCAAGCACTTTTTATAGGATGACTTTTTCCCTTAAATTACACCATTTCCAAGAAAATCGACAGGATAAAAACCAAAGACATAAAGACGGAGCACTAAAAGCAAAAAATGAAGCTTCTAGAGCTTCTTTTCAATCACCTCTACTATTGGCTAGAGGATTGGCGGCGAAATCGGGACAAGTTTGAATTCAAATGTAGGGCGGGAACTAATAAATAAAATTGCGGAAACAAAGTATTTTAGGTTGATTTTTGCCCAAATTCAGGTACACACTCATATTTTTTTAACTTTAGGTTAGTTTCAGTCCGTCGTCGACCGATTAATTTCATTTGGGAGTAACGTTGATCTAGAACTGTAACGGCCTGTTTGGACCTGCAGAACCACCATGAGCAGAAGAAAAACTAACTTTATGTGAGATTACTGCCTGTTACCGAGCAAAAGTAGGTGTATTATATTAGGACGCAGACCGAACTTTCTTAGTATATTCGTTTTAGGAATTTAAAATACGTTTCAAAGAAGAAATGTGCAAAAATCAAGAGGACAAGTTCAAATCAAATTTCCGTTTGCCGCCATGGATTCCCGCGCTCATTTACACACTCACACAAGCGCGCAGCGCCGAACCTAGCTTCATTTTTTCCCCGTGCTTTTAGATACGAGCGCACCGTCTTTATGTCTTTGATAAAAACGTCGCTGTACCCAATGACGTCATCAAAGCTATAGATACTCCATGAAAAATTCCAAGATGCCCGAAATGCAAACACCTCCTTTTTTTTCTCTATGCTATGCTCTTACAGAGATGGAAAGTGAAATTTCACGTTTTGAAATTTCATGAAATTTCACGTGAAATTTCATGAAATTTCACAAGGCCCGAATAAATTTCAAAAAAATTGAAATTTGTTGATTTTTCAAAGAAATATTGTTACTAAGCCTCGGAAACGGTTCAGATGATCCTCCTGCTGATGCAGCAGAATATGGCCCACTAATGAGATGCTACACCCAAAGGAGGGGGCACAAGGGGGGTTTTAGAGAAAGTTGTAGTGTTTCTGAGTTACTATGAAACGACTGAAAGGCAGTAGGTAAATGTAGTCGCATATTGCTGCTACTTTTAAGAAGGTTCCTGAAACAATACCTTTATAAATCAAAATCACCTTGGGTATTTATGATTTAATTTTAATGAAGCTTTGAATTTTGCGACTTTGCTCGAAAAGGTAAGAAGACAAAACTGAAAATCCTGTAGATTTTCTTGAGAACTTTCATTTTTTTCTAGAAGATGCTCAAAAAACGAAAAGAGTAAAAAGTGCAATATTAATTAGTGTTTACCAAGCATCCAAGGGTGCAGTCGCGTAGTATCCAAGAGGATAGAGAATCCATAACAACCCAAAAAAAAATGTTTTTACAAATAAAATTAAAGTTACTTACGTTTGGAATTACTTGATAAAATTCAAGATGATTGAAAACAATCCATTTTTGAAACTGAGATTTCCGACTCTAAAATATATATGTTGGCAGTTTGGCACTGCTGAGAATAATCTTTATAGTATAATTGTTAAATATGTAGGACATTAAGTTGGTTCAGAAATATACCACTAAAAGTGCCGTTTTTTAGCATTACAATTTTTAGCATCAACTTCTCCAACGTTTCTCAAATAAAAGTCCCCCCCCCCCTCATAAAAAAACTAGTATTTTCATGCCGATGCGTGGAGGAAATTGTTCTTGTGGTGGAGCGGAGGCACTCAAGTGTCATGCATTACTCACGAAAATTAAGGACCCATGACTTACATAAGTGACATCTGACATGACACCGAAATCTTCGTGATAAAAAACTGAGCTGCTGGAAGAGTGGGTGGTGAGGTTAGGTTAGGTCAGGGGGGGCTGAAAAATCTCAATATCGAGAATCACCGTTTCTAGGCGTTTCTTGGCCTCTTGAATGTATCCTCAAAAGTTTCAATAAATTTCATGAAATTTCGTGAAATTTCATGAAATTTCATGAAATTTCACGCGTGAAATTTCACTCGAATAAATTTCATGAAATTTTCCATCTCTGTATAAAGGTACTCTAGTTCATTCCAGATTATAATCTTTGCAATCGGTAAAAATGTAATCTTTATTGCCGTTTGTGACGCTGTGGAGGCCTAAAATACGGAAACCAATCAGAAATGGATTCAAATTGTCTTGACTCTCACAAGTATAAAGGGACTCTAGCAACGAACTACACCTCTAGAATGGCCGCGAGATAGCAAACCTGCGGTACGCGCAAGGGCCGGTTTTTGAAGGCAGGAGGGGGGTGGGAGCCCAAGTATAGCTAACCTCAATCTCCATTTCTGCTGCGTCTTGCCCATAAGGATTACATGTGAAAATTTCAACCTATGTAAACTTTCATTTTTTTTGAGGTTTGCTTTCAAAGTCCCTATTTTTTGAATTAAGAAAACCTTTGGAGGTGCGATTATTATGCAATCTTTTCATTGCTATCACTTTATTCAACAATATTCGGCAAAATGTGGGCAGCGTCTGACATGGGTTTAGATGGCAGCCTGCTGTGTGAGCCCAAGTAAACCTAACCTATATCAACTTCAAAACGTTCCGGGTCTCTGACACTGGTCGGCCATTCTAGAGGTGTAGTTCGTTGGACTCTAGCCGTACTCTGTCTGCAAAACCCAAAGACATAAAGACGGAGTGCTCGTATCTAAAAGCACGGGGAAAAAGTGAAGCCTGGTTTGGCGCTGGGTGCTTGTGTGAGTGTGTAAATGAGCGCGGGAATCCATGGCGGCAAACGGAAATTTGATTTGAACTTGTCCTCTTGATTTTTCCTTATTTCTTCTTCTAAACGTGTTTTAAATGCCTAAAACGATTATATTAAGAAAGTTCGGTCTGCGTCCTAATACAATACACCTACTTTTGCTCAGTAATAGGCAGTAATCTCAGATAAAGTTAGTTTTTCTTCTGCTCATGGTGGTTCTGCAGGTTCAAACAGGTCGTTACAGTTCTAGATGACCGTCACTCCCAAATGAAATTAATCGGTCGACGACGGACCAAAGCTAACCTAAAGTTAAAGAAATATGAGTGGGTAAGTGAATTTGGGCAAAAATCAACCTAGAATACTTTGTTTCCGCAATTATTTTATTCAGTTCCCGCCCTATATTTGAATTCCAACTTGTCCCGATTTCGCCGCCAATCCTCTAGCCAATAGTAGAGGGGGTTGAAAAGAAGCTTCATTTTTTGCTTTTAGCCCTCCGTCTTTATGTCTTTGGCAAAACCCCTACCCTCGGATGACCTATGACCTTAACCTATAAATAATCATAACACAAAAGTTATTTTTTGCAATTCGCTTCGCTGAGGGGTCAGTTTATCCGATTATTCCCTGATCAACTCGGTAGTGTGTGTTTTTTCCCAAATAAGTTTCGATCGAGATGAGGTTTCCAACCTGAGCCATAGCAGTTTGTTATCATCAACTGTCCGTGTCAGTTACCTTTCCGTGCCGGGGTGTGCTGATAAAAATCTTTTGTTTTTCTGACTTGGTCGTGATAAACCATATCAAAATCGGAGATTAAGAAGCGTGGAAAGAGGTGTGTCGTATCTCGAGTGTTCTTGTCCTTTGGTGCATCAGTTGGCTGCAGAAAGTTTGTCATCGGACTCTCGTTTCCTGATCGAGGTACCTCACCATTCAAGGAGAAGAAATCAAGGCTGGAGCTTCAGTCCAATCACTCGTCATCCTAACAACTTGTGATAATAGAAGATTGCATAATGACGTCTCAAATCGCCGATGAATTTTTACTCGGTCACGCTGAAAAAGCTGTAAGTACAAAAATCTTAGTTTTCGCTTTAAGTCAAGTTCTCTCCCGCATCAGTTGGAACGTCATGCGGACTATCAAATGAAGTGCAAGGCGAATAGATAACAGATTTTTTTCTCTAAAGCACTCAATTCTCCTGTTTTATATTTTCTCTCCCCTTCACTGATGATCAATTGATGCCCAAATTGTCTATATGAATGCCATGCTCACTTTCAATGAATGATGTAATCTTGTCACCGAAAGATTCTGCGGAGTCTACATACTTATTTGATAAGTGTCCGATGTAGTTAAGATCATTTTACTCAATTCAAATTTGGCAAGGGGGCCAGTCCTTCCCTGCCCTCTAGCTTGATGAATTGCTCACTCGTAAGATTTGTGGGTGGAAGTCCAAATCAATTTTTTTACCCTTTAGCACATTAAACGTTTAAAGGTTTCCTCAAGGCTGTTTGTCATCAGCAACTCTCCTTTTAGTCCTTCAACTGTGCAGAGCTATTTTTCAATTAAGAAATCTTATACACATAGTTCATCCCATCCAAGGTGGTCTTGTGAGGTTGCTGTCTTTCTTATCTGCTCTGTGACTCGCATATTTGGGGATCCACCCATTTTCTCTCTCAACTTGATTCTCATTTTAAGGAGCATCTCTTTTGTTGCAACATTTTCTTTTTACAATGGTGAGAATACTTAAGTTGGTATCTTTACAACTTCTGATTTTCTTTCAGAATAGCACAGCACACTCTTTCCTGAGAATTATACTTTTAGTAGATATCTATGGCTAAAGTTCAAAACCAGACAGGTATATCCATTTACAATGTAGCAGACTCTTCGTCATGCTTTACGTTTTCTTCGGAAAACTAGCCAATGTAATTTTTTGAAAATTTCCTTTTTTCTCCTCCCTAATAGCAGAACAAGTATTCTATGTAAATTCAAGCCATTAAGTTGGCTTGTTTCTCCTGGAAAAAACAAGGTAGGAGTGGAAATTTTGAAAGGCGGCAATAGAGGTACGTCGTCTTGCACTTTGTCCATCGATGAGTCAGGAATCTTGATGGCAATCCGTTTACTTGGAACAGGGGGAAACTGAATGAAACTGACTATAAGCAAGTCTCAAAGTCATGTTTCGCTTGATATTTTCTTAGTTGTCTGCTGAGTGGCGCTGCATTGACATGCTCATTACAGACAATTTCAGCTTTCTTTTGCTCTACCCCAACGTCCCTGCCTTCTTTCAGCGCCTTTCTATCAATTCAAAGTGTTCTCGTATCTTCAGAGGCCTAAAGCCTCAATGTTGTGTAAGCTTCGTTACATATATTTGTCCTTTTGATTATCTTTTTATCATAAGTCAGTTACTTATAGAGGACCCCAGTTATCTGCTCTGAAAAAGTGGAGATTAAACTATATATTTTCATAGCCAAAGAAATTTCTCTAAATTAGCGCTGGAATTTTTGTTTAGCAATTCAGGTGTATCCGAGCAAATATTTTAGACTCGCGCATTAATTTTGAGTATCAGCAAGCAATCATTCATTAGATTTTTGAGATTGCATCATTGTAATCATTAATAAGTAAGACCATGAGCTTGCCTGCACATTTTAATTTAAATAAACAAACATGAAAAATCATTATTTAAATCGCTGGGATTTCTTGGAGAAGAAAAACATGTATTTATCTCTCATAAAATTTTATCAAAATGCATTCCAACTTTTATACCAGTATTTAATGTGGTTATTTTCTATGGAAAAAATCTACCCGTTTCATAGAATATTTTGATACAATTTGATCCATAAACTTGGCAAGTTGCTTAGCTGAGGAAAAAATTGCGATCTCTTCAAATTTATGGAAACAACTGACTGTTGATAAAGGGACAGAATGAGGCCTGACCCTACTTTTTCCTGAGAAATCTAATCTCCATTGAAATAGAGGATTATGTAAAGTGCCATCTTTGGAATTCGCGAGGACTACTAATTTTCTTGGTCCATATGACATTTTTGGATATTTTAGACTGCCGAAAAATCAAAAACATATGACTTCTGGCTGAAGAAGAGAAAGAAATGTGAAAAGAAGAAGGGAAAGAAAGGTGAAGGTAGGTAAGAAGAGATGAAAAAAACAAGCCTTACTAAATTCCTCATGCACATGTTGTTGCGACCAAAAGTATCATCTACTCAGGATCTAGGTATTGCTCAAGTTTCTAAATTCAGTCACTGCTGTCATCTTAAAGTTTTTCTCTCATCTCAAAATTGATGTTCTAGGTATCGCCAACTGACAGCCCTGACCAACCTCGATTTTATAGAAAGGTACCATTTTACCTAAGTAGTAAACATGTTTAGCTTTACATGTTTTTATATTCTGCTTTATCAATTCTTCGACTTTTTAGTGATATTTCGCGTTTATGTGTACTTGTAGGTACATGATGATGATGTGTAGATTAGACAATAGTGCTTTTTAATGTGACTTCACTTTTCTATCTGCAGGGAAAATAAAAGGTGGCACAACCAGCAAAATAATTGAAAACTTGGTTTTGAACATCGAACAACAATTTAGAAGAAAAGTAGTGGACTCCAATTGATTTGCAGACATACCTACTTTAAAAATCCAAACTCAGGTCACTTTTATGCGAGCATAAAAAAAATCTATCTTGTCTTATAATACCTGATGGTCTGCTAATTTTAAACCAGCTCTATTACTCTGAGTATGACAAGGAGAGAGTCCTTATTCAGTTTTCAAGCTCTATGTAAGTGCTTACCTTTCCTCAGGTTAAGTCTAAATAATTTGAAGATGAAAAATTCCCAAGTTAGCAATTTTCCCTATTCTACCCATAGAAGTTGGAGCTGCGATCAAGGCGCAGTGTCATTATTGTTGGCTTTTTTTTTTTTTTTTTTTTTTTTTATTGCCATTATGTGAAAATGTTAAAAACTTAAATGCGTCTATTGTCTTCACAAACTGGCCTCAAATCTCTCAAAACGGGAAGTAGGTAACTCTATTTTTTATGAAAAAATTTAATGTACTTAGATGGTGAAACACTAACAAAGGGAAAAGAAGCACTTCTTTATTTAACTGAGCAGAAAAAAAAAGTGAAAAATGAAATAATGATAGGTATGCTGATTAGATACCCTTTTTATTTGGAAGTTTTAATGGTCTGAGGACCTCAGATTCCATACCTTAGATAGATAACAACAAGGACGAACCACCGAAACCGATGGTTGTGCCACTTACACGAAAATAATTCACGCATTATTGTTGGTGTAGCTTTTCTTGCTTTCTTTTTGTTTCTGTATAAGCACTTTGTTTTCTGTACATGATTCTTAGTTTTCTACTCTATTTGTTTTCATTTTCTTGCTCTATTCTTTGGTTCGTTCTTTGTTTCAATCTCTCTCTAGAAAAATCGCACGCTGTTAACATTGTAATTGTTAGAAAATTCAATGTTCTATCCCAAATATGCTCACATCATACTCTATCGTTCTCTATAATATAGAATGATTAGATTAACGCATAACACCTGAAGCGTGAAGCGGTTCGGAGGGAGGGGCGAAGCGGCCAGGGGGCGCCGGCGCCCCCCAGTCTTCATGAAATCCTTATTTGGCGGGTGAATCATTAAGAAACTCCCATCGCAAACCTTAGGCTCCTCATCAATGGCCTTCAGTTCATATAGAGACACCCATTTTCAACTTAATCGTAATCTGATCGAGTAAGTAATCAAAGTTAAAGCACAAATAACTCAACAGGGTGTTTAGCATCAGGATTTTCCCGATTCCTCCGATTCTATCAGGATTTGAGGTCAATCAGGATTTAATCCCGATTTTATCAGGATTTGAGGAAAAATCGGTTGTAAAATCAGGATTTGAGTGAAATCGGCCGTCCGATCGGATTTTTTTTTTAGAGCTAACCTACCTATATATTTTTGTGAAGTTACTTACATTTGCCTAATTTTTCTCCGCAAGAAATCAGGATTTGGTTAGGATTTAGCAGTCAAAAATCAGGATTTCCTAAAAGGAAAAAAACCTAGACACCCTGCTCAAGATTCATGAACTTTTCGATATTTTGATTTCCTTAAGCCCGGAAGTCTTCCATCCTGTCTAATATTAGAAGATGAGAATGGATGGGAACGGGGGAGGATCTCGGTAAATTGTGCGCTCATTGTCGTTTATTTCCCATGACTCTCGCGCTTTTTTCCTTTGCACAAAGTGCGTTTCAATGAATTTGAGATACGTCTTGTGGTTATCAGCCATTTTCATTAGCGCGTAATTAGTCCATGTAAGTGGGTCATACGTATTTCATTGCTACGGGTTTGAGCGGCGTTATCATCCGAATGTTTGGCGTGAACTTTGACCTGGCTGCCCTTGAGTCTTGGTTTCTGACCTTTTCTCCTCGTTTTTTCATTTGTATCTCCCGCCATTCGTTGGATCGCTTCGAATGGATGAGTGATTTTAGTCCAATCATCGGAGACAAGTGCCGCAGTGGCGTGTCATGCTTTGCGATGTGTCGATTGGTCTGCCATTTAAACCTATGGAAAGGGATCGACGAACAGGGTGTTCGCAGCGAACATCTTAATAATCGATTCTTTACCATAGGTTTAAATGGCATAACAATCGATACATCGCAATTCACGCCACGCCACTGACAAGTGCCTCTCAAGTAGTCTCCATAGGCTTCGAAAAGCTCCGACTTATTGTTGGATAAGGGAATGATGGACTAAGTCGAGATTCTCTCATGGGTTGCTGTTTGTTAGTCTATTACCTACCTCCTTTGTCTATTGCAACCACCAATTGGATCCCTTCATATCCTATTTTTCTTCTTTGTCTATCGCCTTGTCTATCAATTTCAACAATCAGTCCACTGCAAATCGGTGAAACCAGCCGCTATCGTTCGTCAGGAACCTGCGGGCTGATCATTGAAATTGACAGACAAAGCGATGGACAATGAAGCAGGCAAAGGGATAATGCTGCAATCCTATTGGTTTGAATGTGTGGTTGTTGTAGAACGGGACTAAATGTAGGGTCTCTTGTGGGTTGCCGTTTAGTTAGTCTATCATACTTACTTCCTTTGTCCGATGCAACAGATGCAACCACCCGCTTCCATCTACAGGAGTGTCGGCTCGATTGTTGAATCGATATCGAATGACCTTGATCGATACAAAGCATTTCTAGGATAGGGATTTATCGGTCAGGATCATTCGATAACAATTCAACAATCGAGCCGCTGGATTGCTCCATTTTCCCGCCGTTTTCTTGTCTATCGCTTTTTGTCTATCAATTTCAATAATCGGCGCGCAGGATCGTTCCATTTTCCCGCTGTTTTCTTATCGATCGAGTTGTCTATCAATTTCAATAATCAGCCAGCTGAAAACCTAAAATCTCACGCTCAAGGACTCAAAACGGTTATTTTTCAAGGCGGATCGTAATGATCATATGTTTTCAGAGGAATATTCTCCATGGAGATGTTATTTTTTTCCCCGACCGATAAACTCTTTTCTCGACGGTCCGTCGTCCGAGCTGTCACGGAAAATTTAGTGTCAATTAAATTTTCATTCAGGCGGTCGAGTTTTGAAACGTAGAAATCAAAATTTTCAGTTTTGATTCACCGTTTTTCATCTCGGAGAGGGCTCAGTCGATGATCAAGGAATCCGAAATTCTTTGCGTCAGTTTCGCAGTTGTCGTCATAATGCAAAATCCGAGAGGGCTCCTACGTCCGGCCCACGATGGCGACGCAAGTGAACGAAAATCTAGAATCTCCTTTGACGATATCGACCAGGTATAATTATTTTTCCCCAGTTATCTTTTTATGAACGTCGCGTGTCAACCCTGAATGGTTAAACCGCTGAACGGAGTAGCTTAAGCTTCGAAATGTGGGTAGTAGGAGTAGGTAGCAAATTCTAAAGGGAAAAAACAAACACTCCCACACGCTGGTATCACACACCATGGGGATGATTGGACGGTCGCATCATTTGAATCGCATGTAGTTGAAAGGAACCAGTGCGGTTACAATGTTTTCAAAATCGTGAAACTTCCTCTTTTCTTTTAGTATGACTTATGCATGTACATTTTAAACATTTATCCCATTAATATCCCATAGAATGAAACATTTTTCAGTGGGAGGCAAATATTATTCGCTATTCTCGGAGGATTTTTAGATAAGTATGAAGAAGCAGATTTTTACAACAGTAAGTTGGAATTTGTCAGCTAACGTGCGTTAAATTTTTACAACACTCTAATTTTACAATACGCTGATTCCTTTTTGCGAAGTACGATCCAAATTGTATTTTGGCTTCCCACGAAAAAATTGTCAATTTTGAAGGAAAATAATAGTGTTAATTATAATACTGTACACATAAGTATTTTTAAAAGAGAAGAAGTTTCACATTTTGAAAACACTGAAATCGCGCTGGTTCCTTTTTGCTAAATGCGATCCATTTCATCGAGGTGATTCGATGGACGCCATATTTTGTGTCAGTCAGAACGGCATGCGATATATCGCATCGATTAGTTCCATGCTTTCAACTACCTGTCGTTTTTATCGATTTTTGAAGCGTCAATGCCTTTTTGTAAAAATCTCGACCGCGATAAAATGTAATAAACCATGAAAAAACAACCCATGAAGCATTTCAGGACTTGAGAATAGGAGTGCTCAGCACTGCCTTGCCATGCTAAGGAAAATCGCCGTTATGATCATTTGAAAGTTGCCAAATTTCCTCGGATAAAACATGTATTTTTGAGGAAAGTCACTCATTTTTTCCCTTGATATATTCGGATGTTTTAGATCAAAGTGCGAACAAAATTATCTGAAAAATTTGGAGACAAATATTCAACATTCTCCCGGTAAATTCGATTTTTATCGAAGGGAATCGGGAAACGTCTGAAGGCTCATACGGCGTTTTTCCGTAGTATGGCAACAGTGGCGTGGCGTGCTTTGCGGCATATCGATTGATCGGCCATTTAAACCTATGGAAAATTATCGATAAACAGGGTGTTCGCAGCGAACACCTTAAAAATCGATTATTTACCACAGCTTCAAATGGGGAAATATCGATAGATCGCAAAGCATGCCACGCCACTGTAATGACAAGAAAAAACGCCGTGAGAGTATACAAACGTTGCCGATTTTTTTTCGATGAATTATTATGTCAAAGACGAAATGATCAAGATGTTTCTTGTTACTTACATGTTTACAAAATTGACAGAAATTGCGGGAAATATTCTCTGAAAATTTTACAGAAAAAAGTGCAAACGTTTTCTCGTTTGCTTTGGGATTAGATATTTTGGCAGCGCTTAAATGTTCATGCGTCATTTTGCCTTAGTACGGCTATAAAGGATGCAGTAAAGGCAGATTAGAGGGTGGCGGCTGGCCAAATTGTCTGTCAAAATTTACACTGAGCCGTCGTGATGCCTCCGAGCAATAAAACACAAACGATCAATTGGATCGCGTTAAGCAGAAAGGAACCAAGCCACATCAGCTATTGCCAAATTCAACTGGACAATTAAATTTTTTAACGGAAATGGTTGTGCGTATTCTTGAGAAAATTTCAGTGAATTTTCTGCATGGTACGCAGCAAATAGCTTGAGTTTCAAAGGAGTCCGCGCAAACTTTTACTTGTACAATATTTAATTACTCAGTTAAATTTTGCAATGGCTGATGTAGCCTGGTTTCTTTCGGCTTAACACGGTCAAATTCTAGTTCTTTTTCCCCGATTTTAAAAGAGTGCGATCGCGTAAAATCACACCCTCGTTATTCTGATGATTTTTTTTTGAGAGGCCATTCAGCTTCATCCATTTTCCCGCAGAATATATGTATATATATATTAATTTGCCTCATTTTAAAACTGAACCTATACTCCACGGCAATCCGAGTGGTGTTGAATTAAGCTGAATCCGAGTGGTGTTGAATTAAGCAGAACCTTCCCGATAATTCAACGGGAGGGTGTAAAAAAAAGGAAAATCAGCTCGCGCTGGAATGAAAATAGTCAGTTTTCTGTGAAATTGTAGAAAAATCGCGGAAATTTACATCTGACGAGAGAAGAAGAGTGGGATAAAAAGTTATCGCGCGAAAATAAATGTTCAAGGAAAAGGGTGAATTTATGGTGCAGTGGAAGATTAAAGAACTGAAAGAGCAAGAAAAAATTTCTTTGCATCCCTAAGTGTCCGCGCCTGGATTCGATCCAAAATTCCGTTGCAATTTAAGAGCTTTCGCGAGTGAACTCTGAAGGATACTTACTTAAGGTGATTCGATGGCCGCCTTATTTTGTGTCAGAACAACATGCGATTTACCCCATCGATTAGTTCCATGTTTTCAGCGACTTGTCATTTTTATCGAATTTTGAAATCGTATTTTTTGCTGTCGCGAGGCTGAAGAATTCACTTTTACCAAATTTGACAAACAAATTCAACATAATAAAGGAAGGATTTTTTAAAGGAGAAACATCGTATTCGAGTTCAGTTTCTTTATCAGTATCGAACACGACGATTCTCCTCTAAAAAAATCCTGCCTTCATTGAGTTCAATTTGTTTGTCTAATTTAGTGAGTGAATTCTTCAGTCTCGCGACAGCAAAAATGCGATCTCAAAATTGAAATAAATTCATACAAGCGAAATACATGTATTCACAGATATTTTTATTCAAGGCATAATCGGCAACATTGAATTGGCACTCCTCTCGCTGGCTGGTTAGCCATTGCGTAATAACAAATGAGTAATGAATATTGTGCACGGGGCATGTTTGATACATAATGCAGTTGTCAGATTCCTCTCTTTATCTTGTGTTTTAATGTCAAGTGAATCGCAAGGTCGTAGTCACACAGAAAAAAGGGTCAAAGAAAGTGTCTTTAACCCTATGTAGAAGACATCGTCCTTTGATTCTACGATTTTATTTTTTTCCGTGCGGATTTTTTTTACTTAATCACAATTGTCGTGTATGAAAGAGTCGTTTTCGTAATTCAAACGAATGTTTCATTTTTAAAAAATTGCAACCTTGTCATCTATGACGAATTCATTTTTCTTCTAATTGACATTTTTTTTTTTTTGCATTCTACGACTGATAATTTCCCTCGTCATGAAAAGGATTTCTAGTAAAATAATGTTTTTACTATTTTCAACAACAAACGAAAACAAAAATTGCGCCCTTTTTGAAATAAAAGAGAGTTTTGAGGGATTTTTTTTCAGTGGATGCACAGTTGATGATGAATTTGAGGGAGGGTATTTTTGCACTCAAATGAGACCAAAATAAGGTCTCTTTGTTGCATAATCATCCACCAAAAACTAGCATTGATTAGTATTTAAGCTATCGTAGAATGCATTCTTGAGCAGATCCTTCAGTGCAAAATGAATTTCGGCCATAACAATTAAAATTACCTCAATTTGCAACGCCCAAGTTTCGTTGGATCGTTGACTTTCCGAAAAAGCCTTTTTAACCAACTTCCTCTAAATTTGACGGTTTTATCTGGGTATGTTTGTTTTTATGCGTGGACCCATGTAAGAATGTTCTTGTTCATGTAAACCATAGGCGGCTCTCTTATTTTCATTTCTATGCATTTATAAACTTATTCGTCATAATTTTACAAAATTATTATGTTTGTTGGGCAACTGTGTTGATTTTCATTCATTCATGAGCTGCGCTGCTATTAGCCGACAGCTTTTGAAGGTCTTCTTTTTAATTATTGTTTACGCATTTTCTGCATCGAGGGGTTGTTCATTCAGTGACGAAGCTGTAGGGCCGAAGTAGTCGTTGAAATGCGCAATTTTCCATACGTTTTTCTTTTGATTTCATCAACTTTTGATGACGTTCCGTTTTCCTCGGCAGCTCGTCAGCTTAAACTCTTTTTGAAAAATTTAGCTCAAAGGGAATTATGTTTTAATGGTCAGTTGTGTCGAGGAGGAAGAAGAGATAAGAGAGGTTGACAGTGAGTTGGGATAATCCACCATCAAAGTGATCCCAGTATTTTAGTCAAATTTGATTTCCGAATAAGACGTCTTATCTATAGTCTCCTAGCAATTTTAGTGACCGTCAGTGAGGCGTGGGCAAAACGCGATCGAACGTAAACATAAAAAAAAGAAAAAAAAAAATTATCAGCATGAGAATGGAAGAAGTGTTGAATTAACACAAATTGAGCTTCCTTGAAAGGCCGCGCCGTAATTTTTCAAAAGCCTATGATTAGAAAATTAGGACTGCTGCGACCGATCGAAGATGATAACGTTATTTTTTCGAGGAACACTTTATTAGTTTCTTTGAGTTGTGAGCTGTAAAAGTACAGTGAAAGTTGTTATTTTTCTTTCTTTTCTTCTTTTTTTAAAATTGATTTTTGTGGTGGAGAAGATGTCTCAGGATACTCTATCAGGGTGGAAATTTTCCACGGTGAAAGATCCGGTGACTTTGTTTGTTAAACGTGTTACATTGACTCAGAGTCGTATCACTTTTGGTAGACTTGTTTGATAATTTTGCATCTGCCCATTGCATCTAGTTCAGTTTTGACTGGTCTTGACATTTGTTTCCTGTGAGTGATTCAATCGCCATCTAGTTTACTAGTTCTCGCTTCTCTGAAGTTAGTAAGTTCGTCGAAGCGAAATCTAATTACTTCTTAGTTCGTATAAGAAAGAAGAAAAGGGTCTTTCAATTCAATTCATGAAAATATCGGAATATCTAAAAGAACAGGTAGGTAATATGTCTATTTCAGATACGTTGTTTCAATGTATCGAATCGAAGATTTCCGCCCTTACTGCAATGCGCCCCTCCTCGTGCCAGTAAACTTTAGAAAATCTATCAATGACAGCTGTGATCACATTATCGGTTCCAGTGGCGTGGCGTGGCGTGAATCGCGATTTATCGATTGTTATGTCATTTAAACCTATGGTAGAGAATCGATTATTAAGGTGTTCGCTGCGAACACCCTGTTTATCGATCCTTTTCCATAGGTTAAAATGGCATTACAATCGATGTATCGCAATTCACGCCACGCCACTGATAGGTTCCTGTCAAAAAGACTCCGCGTGGTTCTAAATCCCAATGTAGAATCTTTGAACATCGCTTTATTGCTTTTACCACAAAACATTTTTTCTTGTCTCAAAATTTGTCAGGCCTCGTTAGAGGTTGGAAAACAGCCCGACAAACTTTACGTAAATAAGAATGATGTGCGACAAAGTCTCTGCACTCGAAATTTCGTGAAAATTCATCAAGTTACCACCGAAAAACAAATAACATAAATGTTGGATAATATGGTTGCTTACTCTAACTTAACTTGTTTTACACAGTAAAAATGTTTCTTTGATCGCATGATATACAATTTTCCTTTCTACATAAATTCCTAATACAGGAATTCCCCGTTAAATTCAAGACCTATATCCATACAGGTCAGTTGATGGAAGAAAAACAATGCCACCAACCTGCAAAACGCCCTGTCTTTAGAGTCTATTTGCCGTATTTTTGTCTATTGACGAAGACGATGTATTAACCCCAGAAGAAAGTAAAGGCTGGTCGGTTCTTCCTGGAAATAAATAAAAATGAAAGCCAAATTAGGAACACCTCAGCGGGCCGATTATTTGAAGTTAAAAGCAGCACGACAAGACATCGAAATTCCATAGTTTAGACAGGACTATGTCTTGTCTATAGTCGTATCGATATAGATTCAATAATAAGGCCGCGGTAAGGATATGTTAATGTCAAGTTTTATAACCTAGGCATGGTCTCTAGCATCAAAGAAAATACTCTTTCGGGTTTCCGCTGAGAGTGATCCGGGGTCTTAAAATAAAATTGTTGAGTTTTCTGTTCGTCAAAGTGTACAGTTTACAGATAAGGTCGAATACGCCACGATATGCAGTTCACTTTTGCTTTTTTCTAGAAATTACGAGCACTTCGAGGCTCAGTACCATCCGCTATATTTTTCCGGCAAGGTTGTGTGAGTGAGGGTTTTTTTTCGATAATTCGCTGAACTTCGATCCTTTGATAAAAGTGCAGGCTACCTATCCGTATCTATCTCGTTTGGTTATCAGTATGCAGTTTTTTCGTTGATTTCTTTTGTTTTTGGGCTTTGGGGTCGACTCCAATCATTTCGTCAGCTGACTGATTTTTCTCCCCTCTTTGATTTAATTGATTCGTTCGACGCCTCAGCTGGGTACTGCTTCTCGGAAGGTACTCAAGTGACATGAAGCATTGCCAGATTTGGACGTAATTCTGCCAAATGGAATCAGAGACAGCGGGCTTATTATTGAAATTGATAGACAAAGAAGACATTAGGAGTATGGAGTGATCCCATTGGTTGAAATGGGCAGTTGCAATGGACAAAGGAGGTAAATAATAGACTAACTAACAGCAACCGACTAGAGACCCCACAGTTAGTCCATAATTTTTCCTTTTAGTCTATGATAACCACCCGCTTTGGCCAATAGGATCGCTCTATACTCCTAATGTGTTTTTTATCTATCGCTTTGTCGATCAATTTCAATTATGGTGTCGCAGATGGGAAAGGAGAGTTGTGCTCGTCAGTGGAGGGCCGTAAGAATGAATGGGAACTACGAAGCGCCAGTGACGTCAGCGGTAACGAAGCCGTCTCCGTTGTCGCTAATGCTTGGCTTTAACTCATGAGCCCTGTCCACAACGCTCTTTTGCCATTCCCACGGCTCATGAGTACCACATTCAGTCGGCACATGGTTCCGTTTGGCAGAATGTAAAATCCCGCTTTTCCATTTTTCCAAAGGAAATCACGCCCACTTTAACATTGTTTCTATCTTTCTAGAGCACACCCCGTCTTTCCCACTTGTCTACAGTTCCGTTTGCAGATACACGTTCATTTCATGGAACAACTTGTTTTTTTTACATGAGAGAATGTGTATTTATATTCTTGAAAATTTCAGGAAGTTAACTTTGTGTTGTTGAAGAAATTCCCTGCGATTTTTAAGAGGCTTAAATCCGTTCTTGTGGAAAGAAAATACATTTTACAGAGAAATCGGGTAGCAGCCGATGTCACTTTATTCCCTTTCGAGAAACACGGGTCAGTTCCTTCCTCGCGGAGAAAAATCGCTGTCTAAAATAGAGATAGGGGCATAAAATAGAGATAGCATAGGCACCAATGGCACCATCATCAGGTGCATATCTGCACCTGCACCCACGCCTTGTGTGCTATCGACAACCAATATGGCGCATGCAATACATTCTGGGCGAATGCAACTCGTAACTCCCCTTCTCCTCTCGTAGAGGATGCACAGTGTATAATCGGAAACTATGTATTTTTATAGTTCTTCTTTTTTGAGATTGGGAAAACAAAATGGGTTTCTGTAAATGATTAAAGTGGTCTGCCTCTCATAGAATTGCAACAGTTGCGGCTCGCTGAAACCTTTTATTCGGAGAGAAATAAGTGGTGAGATGAAGCGTATGCTGAGATCACCGCTAATTTTGATGGGGATCACTTGAGTCGCACGCCGACCATACTTATCAACGGAAAGTTTCATTTCATTCACCCCAGATATCGAGATCAGCTCGTGAATTGTGAATCTGTGGTAGAATGTACTAATAACCGCGAGTGAGAAACTTTTCAACCGATTAAAAAAGGCTTTATCTTCTGATAATGTCCTGTGTATTATTCACAGACCGCTGATTGAGACCTAAAATTTTGGGAACCTTGTCCTGGACGATTAGGACTACATTTTGCAACTAGGAACTACAATTTCGTGCTCAGTTTAGAAACAACGTATGTACCGTTAGTCTCTCTGTGCACATGAGTGTTTTTCCGGATGAGGCAGATTTTATAATTTCTAATTGCAAAATGAAGTCCATTTATCCTCGAGAAAAAA
This sequence comes from Bemisia tabaci, assembly GCF_918797505.1. Lineage (NCBI taxonomy): Eukaryota > Metazoa > Arthropoda > Insecta > Hemiptera > Aleyrodidae > Bemisia > Bemisia tabaci. The sequence continues at coordinate 71,231,767 of NC_092794.1, forward strand.
TTATTTCTAATCGAAACGAGCCTTTCATGTAGATTGTATGAAGAAAAATGAACCCTTGTTTGAAAGCAAAATCATCAGATTTTTGTTTTTGTCTCGGAATTTACGCCGGATTTTTTTTTTTTTTTTTTTTTTTTTTTTTTTTTTTTTTTTTTTTTTTTTTTTTTTTTTTAACGCGTTTGCTTTAAAATTGAAGTGTGTAAGAACACACGAAAAAAGTGCCCCAAATACCCCTCAAAAATGTTCTAGACAGTGAAAATTTTAAAAAAAATGGCCGCAGTCGAGTCCATTTGAAGACTGATACTTATTTTACCTAAAGAAAATAGTGTCCGTGGTTCCACATGAGAAGCCATGCTAACCATGGTATACAAAGTGATTCATAAGTCCTATGCCTTTTGGCCAAACTGACAACGGAGACTCGTGAGATAGACTCGGAATTTGTGAGTGCTCCTAGATCAAAAGAAACTACTTTTGGCATCCCCTATGACATACAGAGTGATCCATAAGTCCCGCGCCACCAGTACCCCTATCGCTTAGGTGATTAATATTAATCCAAATTAAAAATAGTGAACATGATAAGCAGAATGTTCTTGTAGCAGAACGTAGCAAACTTCCTCCCAGAAGTTTCAGTGACATTTGTTAAGTCGCACTATCAAACATTTTGGAGTAAATATTCTGTGCCGAAGTCTATATAGCGCCCAAAACCCCTGAGTGATATGAACGCGGAGCGGAATCTATTCACCACACGGAGTGACTTACACTGTTACGGAGTGGAATCCACTCTTTTTGTGGAGTGTCATACGCTTTTTTCATGGTGTTGATTTCACCTCGTATTCTATCACTCCGGGTTTTTGGGCGCCACATAGACTCCGGCACTTTCACTTGTGGATTTTTAAGAGTGCAACTAAACTTTTTCCTCGTTGCAATTAGGGGAACCTGGCTTTAAAATGTCTCCAATGTTGCCATTTTCCGCAAGTTCCGTCTATCGGGAATAGGTCAAGGCATGACCCAATTCGGCTCGCCAGAGGCCAAATCCACAGGCTGTGTCAAGACTCAACTCTGCGGTTTGAGTGAAGATGTATGGAATGAGATGGGTATGCGCTAAGAGATGCGGCCTGCAAGGAAAAAAAGAAGGCTCTCCAGCAAGTATGATAACGGCGCGTTATCTATCTCGCCCGATTAACGCCACTATTGTTGTTTTTTACCTCTCGCGTATTTCCTCTCCAAAGCAGTCGGACTCGAGCCGCGTTTCGCGAATGGTTAGTGTGGGTGGTGCGCAGCCTGATTATCGTAATTAGTTCTTTAGCGTCGTGTTCGTATCGTAATCGAAATGGTAATTCAAGGGTGGTCAGGTGTCAACGTTGGGGAGGATGACAACCCTAGTAAAAATCCCGTCTTGTCGAAGGTGTGTACATTTTGTATTCCTCTTTTTAAATACCTTCCTGTCGATTCAAACCGCCACGCGGAAACGGCGATCCAAAAGATGAAAGTCCCAAACAATTTGGGAAAAAACACAAGTTGAGATCGAATAAACGGGCGGAGGCCAATTCTATGACCTCCGGTCAAAGAGCTGGCTTCCGCCTAAAACTGCAACAGGTGCTCTCCTCAGTGCCTAAGAATTTTCGTCCAACGGTTATTTTTTTTGTTTTTATTTTCCTCTGCTTCAATTAGCCGAACAATGTTATTACAGGGTTTCCACAGTCAGAGAATATCGGGAAAACCGGGAAATGGCAAGGAATTTTCAAAAGTCAGGGATAACCGGGAAATGTGAGGAAAAATTTGTTAAATCACCTTTATTTGCTTTCTAGATTGGGTTTAAGATTTCCAACAACAAATTTTGTCTGAAAACCATTTTCAACTATTATTCTTCTCAACCACTTGTCATATCTTCAATTGTCAGGGAATTTCACCAAAATGTATCAGGGAAATGTCAGGGAATTTTATTTTCTAATTTCTGTGTCAACCCTGTTATTATTAGTCTTAAAACAAGCGTCTAACAATAAGACTGACATTTACTGAACAGGCAAATGAGAATTTTGTGAAGTCGAATCATAATCAGAATGATAGGATGTGCCCCAAGACCAGAAGAAATCGAATAGAGGCACAAGAATAGAAAATTAAGACAAGATCTAATCCGTAAATGCCCCTATTAACCCAGAGTCAAAGCTAAACATTCATGAAGTCCATGTAACAACTCGTGGAAAATGAGTGACAGCATTCAAAATCCCCCGAAGACTAAAATCATGGGGAGGAATGAGGGTAAAGGTTTGTGTAATGTGTGTTAATAATGAGTAAGTATCAGATATAAATGCATGGGTATGAAATGGGCATAGAAGGAGAGACAAAATTCAAAATCTTAGAAACTCTGAATGGATAGAGGGTCGGCGGTTGAAGGTGCATGTAACATGTGGCATGGTTGGTCAATGTGAAAATTTGGAAATGAATCTGGTGTCCAAGGTCAAAAATATTCCATGTTTGTGTCTTATGTTTGATTTGTTATATTCAGTTCATGTTAAACGAAAATGCTCAGTCGAAATCGCAATAAAGTGAGATTTATTACATAATGTTTTAGGATGCATCCAGTAAAATGTAGGACTCCTATTGTAGCTTTTGCCTCTTAATGATGTTGATTTACACATCTACCGCAGTGGCATGGCGTGATTTGCGATTTGTCGATTGGTCTGCCATTTAAACCTTTGGAAAACGATCGAAAAACAGTGTTCGTAGTGAACGTCTTAATGATCGATTTTTTACTATAGCTTCAAATGGGGGAATATCGATGTATCGCAAAGCACGCCACGCCATTGATCTACCGCTGAGTAAAAACGCCGTTTAAGCATTCGAATGTTGCCAAATTTCCTCTTTGAAAATATGTATTTTTGGAGAAAGGTATGAATACTTTTCCTCGAAAATTACAGGCTTCTTAGATTGTATAACGAACGAAATCCGCTGAGAAATCGGAAGAGGAAAATTCACAAATTTTCCTGAAAATTTGGGTTTTGTCGAATGGGAGGCGACGCCTGATGGCTCATATGGCGTTCTTACTTAGCATGGCACCAGTGGCGTGGCGTGCTTTGCAATATATCGATTGATCTGCTATGTAAACCCATGGAAAAGGATCGATCGACAGGGTGTTCGCAGCGAACGCTTTAATAATCGATTCTTTGCCACAGCTTCAAATGGGGAAGTATCGATAATCGACCATTCACGCCACGCCATTGCACGGCGCATACATATTTAAAAAAATTAAACTGTGACATCATGTATAGATAGATACATTCTTCTAGAGTAATATCTTAATTGATGTATGCTTGAAATTCTTATTGGTGTCTACAATAAGTGAGGGGCTCGGAGGACAAGGCGCGCATGAGTGCAGTTTTTGCAAAAATTGAGATATCAATGATTTTAAGTAAAAATAGTCACAATGCATATTCTGTGAAAAATTTGCCCTCAAATTCTACTTTTTAAACGCTAAAAAGTCAGTTTGAACTTTCTTTCCGCCATAAGGCTCCGTGTAATTTCGAAACTTCTAACACGTATTTCTGGAAATAGCAAAAACGGCACCCACGCGCCTTGTCCTCGAAGCCCCTCAAATGATAATTTAGAGAGGGCGCAAGCTGAGTTTCAAAGTCTGGTTCATTCTCTTTTGTCACAAGTCGATTGAAGTGGCAGAATATCTTTTCCGCACAAGTACATTTGTGGTAATTTTTCCGATTATCATTGCCGCACAAAATCATGTTCGCACAAATCAGATCTCAAACACCTGGCAACATCATTTTTCTTAAATATGCCTCATATTTTTCTCGACGTTGCCACATACCTACTACGGAAAATTATTCGTGCGAAAATGATTTTGTGCAGCAACGATACGATATAGTCCAGGTTCTTATGTACTCCCGTGGAACGGTAAGTGAAGCAAGTGTGGAAAATATCTTAATCTCTTCATTTTGATGCGTAAAAAAAGAATTTCGATGTTGTCAAGTTCAATTTTGCGTCTAACCCCCCAAAATCAAGATGGCGGCCAAAATGGCGGCTCGGGGGGTGAAAATTATGGAATTTGATTTTGATGTCATGATTGGGGTCAACTCTTATGTAATTTTGGTCGTAGAATCCGAATTTGAGGTCCAAAATACTCTCCGACCCAAAGGGATGCCCCAAATCCAAGATGGCCGCCAAAATCTCCAAGATAGGGTCAAAACTGCGATACGTATGTAAAAGTGCCAAGTAGGGTGTCCTTGGTAGGGTTCTTTGGGTCGTAGATTTCACCTATGATGTCAAAAACTTACCATGGATCCATTGAAGCCCAAAAAAATCAAAATGGCGGCCAAAAGGGCTGCCGTTGCGGGGTGAAATATTTTGTTGAGACAAATATCGTCGAATGAGGTGTCACTGTATAGGTTTTTTGGGTCGTAGATTCCAAAAATGAGGTCCAAATAACAAAATAAGCTGATAGAAGTTCTCCAAAAGCTAAAATGGCGGCCATAATGGCTGCCGCCCAGGCATTGAACGCGTTTGAACAGTAGGGTGTCCCATTTTGGACGTTACAAAAAAAAAATTGCGAAATCCAACAGAGATACCTGCCAAAAGGTTGACTCATAGTTAGAAAAAAAAGCACAAAAAAATCTCAGGGTCGTAGCTAAAGTTTGAGTGGTCCCGCAAGGTACTTAAGATGTTTCACCGATTTCTCATCTTGGCAATCTTGGCGATCTTGCAGATTTTTTTTCGGTAAATGCAATCGAGGTAAAAAGTCGCAAATGCGGATAATGAGACTTCTGATACTATATTTTAAGAGAAAAATAACGGTTTGGACCCTCGAGGATCAGAATCCCTCGTTCTTAGCTCTCAAAATGCAAAAATCAGCGATTTTAGCATTTTGTAGTCAAACCGCTGCTCGACCGTCGCTCGACTTAAATGTCGCGGCATTTGACGCGCTGTTTCACAATGATCCCATTATAGGAGTAAAAAGTCCTTCAAGTATGTTCATTAGAGGTGTAAGAGTGTCACTTTGGCCAATTTTTGTTGCTTTTAAACATTGAGCTCATTGTTTAAAATGTTTTTTTTTTTTTTTTTTTTTTTTTTTTTGTTAATATAATTTTCCTGTTTTTCATCATTTTTTAAAATGGTTTAAAAAGGGCGAGTCATCTTACACCAAAATTGAACTCCTTCGGCGAACAATGTACATAGATGGTCAAATACTTCCTCTAAAAAAGTTTTTGGATTCAAAGCCTCCCAAAAAAGCCGATGTTGCCATATTTTATCCCCGGAAAACACAAAAAACCGAGTACCTATTTCAGTATTTAGAGGCTGTTCCTCACCGAGCTCATTGAGCTTTCAGCAAACCTTGAATTTTCATACGTTATGACCACATTACTAGTGATTATGTACATGTGTTTATCTATACAGCCTCCCACCGCGGCGCGACGTTGCCACATACCATCGAGAAAATGCCATTCAATGTTCAAACTGAATTATCCAAAATACAGTCTCTCCAATTTTTGATTTTTTTGTTTTATACTTCAAGCTGAAGATATATACTTTTGGTTGATATACTTTTTTCAATTGCTTTCGGACGGTTAAGGGCCTAAAAAAATTCAAATAAGCCAAACAAATGTCAAAAATTGGTAAAAAAAGACGAAATTACCGGCAATGTGTGAGTACTTCATAGAACAGTACATAGAGCGCGCGAAATATGCTCGTACAAGTAGAGTAACATCCTCGAACTCTTTTTTAGGGGGCCCGCCCCTTCCCGCATTGCAGGGTCCACCCCTACCTTCTTCAGGACCCGCAGCCCTACCTTCTCCAGGGCCCAGCCCTATGTGGTTAGTGCTCGGCCCCGCCTCAGGTAGGACTGGGCCCTGAGGCAGGTAGGGCTGAACCTTAACTTCAGCATGGGCCTGCCCCTTCGATGTTTAGGTGAAGCAATTTTACCTACCCCGAGTGTAAGACCGGCCCTGCCCCTCAGGTCCCAACCCTAAACTCGTTTTTTCCGTGAAGATAGAAGGGGATCATACCTTGTGCCAATATCCATTATTTTAAGACCCTGCGCTTATTGACGACCCATTTCTTACGATTTCTAGTCATGATGTTTGTGCACGAGGATGCGACTTTCAAACATTGACCGTGATCTGAGGACCAAAACGAAACAGTGCCACATTTCAAAAACACGGGTGCTCAATGCTGAATTTTTGCCCACCCTTAAACCTAGCCCTCCTCCCCCCCCCCCCCACCCCCGTCCTCTTGGACGGGTACCGATTGCTAAGAATGCTGCCTTGTAATTTCCCCATTTTTTTCTCAAACCGGAAAGTGGAAATTCCTCTACCCTCCCAAAGTCCTTCAAGGAGTTTGCACTCCCTAAGATTAGGAGACATCACAAACATCATGCTTAGAATTCGTAAGAAATGGGTCGTCAGTAAGCGCAGGATCTTAAAATAATGATTATTGCCACAAGGTATGATCCCCTTCCATCTCTGAATACTGCATTTTAAGTTTTACATAAGTATTCCATGTGCAATATCCGAAAAAATGGCTGAAATCTAAGGAAACGCAGATTTCTATCGAATTTTATCGATGGTATGTGGCAACGTCGCGCCGCGGTGGGAGGCTGTATAGATAAACACATGTACATAATCACTAGTAATGTGGTCATAACGTATGAAAATTCAAGGTTTGCTGAAAGCTCAATGAGCTCGGTGAGGAACAGCCTCTAAATACTGAAATAGGTACTCGGTTTTTTGTGTTTTCCGGGGATAAAATATGGCAACATCGGCTTTTTTGGGAGGCTTTGAATCCAAAAACTTTTTTAGAGGAAGTATTTGACCATCTATGTACATTGTTCGCCGAAGGAGTTCAATTTTGGTGTAAGATGACTCGCCCTTTTTAAACCATTTTAAAAAATGATGAAAAACAGGAAAATTATATTAACAAAAAAAAAAAAAAAAAAAAAAAAAAAACATTTTAAACAATGAGCTCAATGTTTAAAAGCAACAAAAATTGGCCAAAGTGACCCTCTTACACCTCTAATGAACATACTTGAAGGACTTTTTACTCCTATAATGGGATCATTGTGAAACAGCGCGTCAAATGCCGCGACATTTAAGTCGAGCGACGGTCGAGCAGCGGTTTGACTACAAAATGCTAAAATCGCTGATTTTTGCATTTTGAGAGCTAAGAACGAGGGATTCTGATCCTCGAGGGTCCAAACCGTTATTTTTCTCTTAAAATATAGTATCAGAAGTCTCATTATCCGCATTTGCGACTTTTTACCTCGATTGCATTTACCGAAAAAAAATCTGCAAGATCGCCAAGATTGCCAAGATGAGAAATCGGTGAAACATCTTAAGTACCTTGCGGGACCACTCAAACTTTAGCTACGACCCTGAGATTTTTTTGTGCTTTTTTTTCTAACTATGAGTCAACCTTTTGGCAGGTATCTCTGTTGGATTTCGCAATTTTTTTTTTGTAACGTCCAAAATGGGACACCCTACTGTTCAAACGCGTTCAATGCCTGGGCGGCAGCCATTATGGCCGCCATTTTAGCTTTTGGAGAACTTCTATCAGCTTATTTTGTTATTTGGACCTCATTTTTGGAATCTACGACCCAAAAAACCTATACAGTGACACCTCATTCGACGATATTTGTCTCAACAAAATATTTCACCCCGCAACGGCAGCCCTTTTGGCCGCCATTTTGATTTTTTTGGGCTTCAATGGATCCATGGTAAGTTTTTGACATCATAGGTGAAATCTACGACCCAAAGAACCCTACCAAGGACACCCTACTTGGCACTTTTACATACGTATCGCAGTTTTGACCCTATCTTGGAGATTTTGGCGGCCATCTTGGATTTGGGGCATCCCTTTGGGTCGGAGAGTATTTTGGACCTCAAATTCGGATTCTACGACCAAAATTACATAAGAATTGACCCCAATCATGACATCAAAATCAAATTCCATAATTTTCACCCCCCGAGCCCCCATTTTGGCCGCCATCTTGATTTTGGGGGGTTAGACGCAAAATTGAGCTTGACAACATCGAAATTCTTTTTTTACGCATCAAAATGAAGAGATTAAGATATTTTCCACACTTGCTTCACTTACCGTTCCACGGGAAGCTTTTTTTGAACATAAGAACCTGGACTAATAATCGGAAAAATTACCACAAATGTATTTCGTGCGAAAAAGATTGTCAGCCATTGAAGTAGAATGGAAGGTCTAAATATCTGTATCTCTAGCCAGACTCTCCTTCCTTTTCATGTTTTCCCTGTTCAATGTAGACGTAAGCACTACAATATTCCGTCACATACAGCTTTCGCTTTTTTTGTTGGCTTTCCACGTTCAACTGAATGTTACTAAATATCTAGGTATTGGTCTCCAAATTTTCATCAGTATGTTGTCGTTTTCAGGTGCGAGGCCACCAACGAGTTCCCTCAGGTTCGCAAGAATTCAAAGACCTCACCAAACGTGACGCTTTGGAACAAATGAAAAACGATATTGAACGGTTAGTTTCAACGGTGCCTGAGGCGCAGCGAGAAGCCACGAAAAAGGAGTTGGATGGGTTCTCGTCTCTATTTGAACGGTACCTCCAAGAGAAAGGTCCATCTCTCTCTTGGAATGATATTCAGAAACTTCCTGAAAATGCGGTACGTTAACCTCTACATTTTCAATCTTTTCCCTCCATTATTTTAAATATCCTAGTGTAGGTAACTAAAGATGTAGTGAATATTTATCAAATTTTCAATAAAATATATGTCGATGGCTGCTTTGTTTCAAAATATCCGAGCATGGGTAGGTATGTCTATTTCATCAAAAGGAAAGGAACAAAAATATTTCTATGAAGTTTCTGTTAAAATATTTGAATGAGCAAAGAAATTTCTTAGAACAATCAAGAAAAACTTTTGGTCAGTTTTTAAGTTACGTGTTCAAATTTTGAACTGAACTTGTGATAATCTTTCTCTAACAATAAGTGAAGAATTTTAAATTCTGGTAAAATTTGAAGCCATCAAATTGGTTTCCCTTAAAAAAAAATTAATAAGGAAAGTTTTTGACACACGGCCGTTCAGACTCTTATTTTTTAAATTTCTCAAAGCTATTGGCTGAAAGTGCCGGTAAGCCTTCTCTTATCCTGCTTTTTTGCTCCTTATCTGCGAAAAATTACGAGGTAAATTTGTATGGAATCAGCGTTTAAACTGTTGGAAGGAGACCGTATACAACGTCCTGTCAAGCAGCTAACCAAATAGAGATACATGTTTGAGAGAGGTATTATTATTATGAAAAAAAAAAAAAAAATCCAAGTGGATTGGATCAACTGGTTTAGCCAGCAAAATAGTTGTGGCCATCATTGACGAATGGAAATATGGTGGAAAGGAAAAATAAGTTATAGTTAGATTCGGAACGTAATTCCAGTCCGTCTCCTAATTTTGTTCTTTTCCAAGTATCTTTTGTAATCCTCTAAAACCTCTCTTTGTACAGCAAGAACTTTTTTTTTTTTTTTTTTTTTTTTTTTTTTTTTTTTTTTTTGCATTGTTTGCACTACATAATAACTTTCCTCTATGGAAAATTCACTTAATCTTCACTACCGTAGTTTTAATTATCCATTTTATCTGCAAAAATTTAGGTCAGAGACTATGCATCATTGGAAACCCCATCGACAGAAGATGCCCGGAACATGTTGGAAAAATTGGTAGTTGTCAAGTTAAATGGTGGTCTTGGAACATCCATGGGTTGCAGGGGTCCAAAATCTGTAATTCCTGTCCGGAGTGATCTTACGTTCCTAGATCTTACTGTCCAACAGATTGAAGTAAGTTTTCTGATCTGCAACAGCCAAGAAGTGATAAGGACACCTTTTGCTAGTTCTTTACAGTTGAACCAAGTTACTGGTGCATCATAAATTGAATAATAGTGTAATAAAGGATACATACATTTAGTCACTGATGTATTATGCTTCAGATTGATAGTGTCAACAGTAAGCATCAAAAGTCTAGCGTTTTCAAGTAAAATCGAAGTAATCTAGACCTTAAGGGGACTTCAAACTAAATTCAACGTTTCATCATAATTTTATCATCATATTTTACTTTTATACCATAAATTAATGTGATTGATGTCAAATCAAGTCTTAAATGGGTGTATTTATGCTAAAAGGAACTATGTAACACGCAAACCCTATGCACATCGTTCCATTTAGCATAAATACGTCCAAATAAGGATTGTGGAGCAGTTGTACCAAAGGTCTAATCCGTAACTATTTCATTCCTTATTTTTTCTGAAGACTAATTGAATCGCATTCAGCAAAAAGGAGCCAGCGCAATTACAGTGTTTTCAAAACTGTGCAACTTATTCTTTACTTATAAAAATACTTAATATATGTACAGTATTAAAATTTACACAATTATTTCCCTTGAAAATTAACAATTTTTTCGGTGGGAAGCAAAAACTTTTTGTTATTCTGGGAGATTTTTTATATACTTATGAAGAAGCGACATTTTTACAACATTGCAATTGTGCGGTTCCTTTTTGCTGAATGCGGTCCAATTACTTCTCATCCCCTCCAGCTCCACGAGCAGTTCTATAAAGAAATATTCACACCATAATTTTTTGTTTTCTTGAAAAATCTTCAAGATTGTTCAATTTAAAAATCAGCTATTTTCGGGGACCAAAATTTTCCTGATTTCTAATTAAAATAAACTGCCTCCTTAGCTGTTGACAAGGTTTGGTGAAAATATATACACTTATCTATTATAGTCTGGGTACTTGCACATTTTTGAGAAAGTAATCTAAGTACGATTTCAAAATTGTGTGTGCCTTTTATGACGTACGATTAAAGGCAAAGTATGACAATTTTTTTTAATTTCTTCCATTCTTTTTTCACCGTGCAAACAGTAGAAATTATTTTCCGAAGCAATGTTCATTTTTATATGTATTTTTCTGAATTATTTGGTCAGAGGAGGCTAGGTTCATTGGTAATTTCAAAATACATGTCTTGAAGCTTTGTATGAAGAAAAAGAGAAAGAAAAATATATGATAGAAACGTCCACCTGTTGGAAGCATGGCTATCAACTCTGATTTGCAAGTTTGACTTTTGACCTGTATCAACAAACAAGCTAGTTTGATAAGATTCTCAAAATCTTATCTTGTGGTTTTCCAATCATTATGGAAGAAAATAAAAATGATTATCTCTTATTTTCCTCCTTATGCTGAGCAGAGCTCTTGATTCTGATGTCATACTAGACGTCCATAATTATTATTTTTTCTCTATCCAAAGATTTTTTATCCAGTACCCAAATATTAAGGGATTTTCTTCTTTCTATTTTTCTTAGTCTCCATCATTTTAGAAGTTATTTCTAGTTCATTTTAGCAATGACTCTCAGCTGGACTTGCACTGCACCTTCTCAGTGAGAGACATAGGAAACCAATGTCAAAATTCAGACAATTTCAACGCTAGTGCTTGAATGACTTCCACATCCACACTTAAGAGAGCTCTTCACATTGAGGTTAAAAATAGAGTCAAAGAAACTGTTGCGGAATAATTTCCTCTTGATATTGATAAATTTGGAAAAGTACTGTCCACTGCTTGATCACTATATTTTGATCAAACTAATTACTTGCTTTTTTAAATCCTGCTCTCAACTATGTCTGTATTTGAAGTGTGTAGACGCTTCAAACACTTAGGATATTTTTCCATACTTATGAGTCAAACCAAGTCAACCAAGTGAATTAAGTTAAAGATGTCAATTTATAGTTAAATTTTGTAGCATTACAACTGATAGAAGATGTGTCTATATCCCAGCAATACGCAAAAGTACATCGTTTGAGTTTGAATGAATCCAAAATTCCTAAACATAATTTTAACAAAAGTAAAAAGCAGTTGAACGTAGTTATATAGGAAAATAGGGAATGAAAAACAGGGATTTCAAGGGGATGATAGACTAATATGCATGAGGAACTGTAGGTGACAAGTAGAGACAATACAAAGGTATAGACGTAACTAAGGAAACATATACAGCAGTGACTAGGAGAATAATCAGATGTAATGTGGAAAGAACTAGAAAACATGAAAAATAATAGTTCCTGGCAGAGTTTTTACTTATTACTTTCTATCTCCAAAATAATGAACGGTCTATAGCTCCTAAACTTTGTTTCAAACCTCTTAGCCAAGTCGAACGACACCAAAATCATGTAAAACAGTCAGTTAACAGTTTTACTGTTGCCTTCACCATGTATGTAATCTCACAATTCTCATAGATTCATTTTAACTTTTCTTAATCTTGTTTGATTGCAGTACCTAAACAAAACATACAAAGTTAATGTGCCTTTGGTTTTAATGAACTCTTTCAACACTGATGCCGATACACAAAAAATAATTCGCAAGTACAAAGGTGTTCAAGTTGAAATCTACACATTTAGTCAAAGTTGTTTTCCCAGAATAGAGAAAGAGTCGCTCATGCCTGTTCCCAAAGACTGTCATGTTGAAAAGAATTTAGAAGCGTAAGTAGTCTGAACCTTTTAGCTAAAATTTAATTTAATTAAAGTTGGGGGTATTTCTCACCTATTCGGGTGTTATCATAATGAGGCAAGTATCACTTACACGCTTAGGAACAAATAAGTGTATAACCTGTTTTCTCAATTTTAATCAAACCAAAAGCCACAAAATAGCTGCACAATAATTGAATCTGCCAGTTCAAGAATGACACGTCTTGGAAAAACAGAATTTTACAGAAAATGATAAAAAGCGCGTAACAAGCAGAAAAGTTAAGTTTAAAAAAAGCTATTCATATTCAGTTGCCAGTTCAAGAATGACACGTCTTGTAAAAACAGAATTTTACAGAAAATGATAAAAAGCGCGTAACAAGCAGAAAAGTTAAGTTTAAAAAAAGCTCTTCATATTCAAGGAGCATCTATAGAAGACCTATGACTATTTAGAATGAACTATTAATTTTGAGCAAAGAAATGAACAATCAGCAAACTTAGGAATGGGTTGTCTTTGAGCTGACTAAATTTAGAGAGTAAAAAATTCGGACAAAAAAATTAAGAAAACACATTATTTCTGTTCAGATTGCTTTTACTAATTACTATCTATGTAAGCTTGATACCAATTGTACAGTACTAGTCACTTATAAGTAATAAGCTAACCTAACTTTTTTCAAAAGTAACTTCACTGGTATTTGCCATTCGTAAATGGATCCATAAAAAGATAAAAATTTATCAGTAACACATATATCCAAGTTAAAAAGTCTGAAAGAACACAAGTCAAATTATTCGGCATCAATAATTATTTTGGCCTCTTAATGACTGCTAAAATCCACTGCCAGTTTGGGCTCTGCCTGAGTGGACACGAATAAATCTTTCTAGCCGTAGATACTGTCCATCTTTAAAGAGTGTTTTAATGCAAAAAATGATCGCAAAATAACCTGAGACGGGTCATTCTCGAGCTGACACATTCAATTACGAAAAAGCGACTCAAGATCTTCTTTGAACTGGACATATTTTCAAGGAGCAAAATATCAATTTTTGAGAATGGATATATATGAATTTTAAATGTGTTCGTTTTTGAATTTTCAGTTCATAGCTAGACTGATATCAGTATTTCATTCACCATTCACAATTTATGTTGTGTGTCTACGTAAAGAAAATCCCAATGAGCATAAGAAGAATTTGTGAATTATGCCAAAGAATCATAGGTCACAACATCAGTTGCAGTATATTTTTCCATAATCATACTTGCAAAATTTCAAGGGGGGGGGGGGGAGAGGGAGTTTGATGAACAGAGATGGGAGTTTGATTTGTGGCTCTTTCAAGGCTCACTGCATAAAATATCCCTCAAGAACCAATTATGCATGAAACGTCAAAGAAATTAGTGGTGACCCACAATGGGACATGATTTTCATCAAGGACTGTTCATGAAATATGCAATGATTTGAGGGGGAAGGGAGGGTCGAAGAAAGTGTTACGTAATTTCGTTTCTAGGTGTTAAAGAATAGGGGCTATGCCATAAAAGCGTTAGAAGGGGGTGGGGGTGGCGGCAGTAAAATTCGAAACATAGCTTTACACATTATAGCTTTGACATTCTCTTACCAGTTCAGGTTGACTAATTATTTAACGATCACTTTGTTTTAGGTGGTACCCTCCTGGTCATGGTGACTTTTATGAGAGCTTCAGTAACTCAGGGCTTCTCAAGAAGTTTATCAAACAGGTATGATATTTTACACAATAGGACTCTGCTTAAACGCTAACTTTTTAGAGTTGTTTATTTTAACTGTCATAGAACCCAGATACAAGTTTTGACTGTGAGTTATTTACTGATAGTTCAATGTTGATCACTAAGTTTCAATTTTGTTTCTCTCGATTGTGATTTTAAAGTCCCAAAGCCAAAGAGAAACATTTGCAAGCTTATGAAAAGAAGAATTCTAAAGTAAGCAATGGGTCTGTCGTATAGAAGAAATATGGCCAACTGAGAAGACTTTTAACCGGTCAAATTGTAGGAAAATCATGTTGCGTACTTCAAAAAAATTTTTGAAATCCTTTTCTCAGTGCAGAATTTCTGCAGTCCATACCATACATTTTTGCTGGTAATCAGATTTGTTCAGAAAGGTATGTAAATGAACGAAGAATTCCGCAAACCGTTAAAAATTCTCCTTACATGTAATTCCAACTGTTTTTAAGAGTAGATTTCCTCAGTATTTAAAAAAATTGAAGAACAAACCAGCCGGAGACGTCATATGGTGCTTTAAATTAGGTCAGAACAAAATGCTACACATCTTTAATTCAGCCACAGTGCCACTTTTGTGTGTAACCCATATTTAGTTTCCAAAAAATCAGAGTGTTTACAAGTCCGGAAGTGGTACTGATTTTTTAAGGGCGGTCCGGAAGTACTGTAAAAGTGCGGAAATTCCACAAGGAGGTCCAGAATTTTTTTTCATTTTTTTGTCATTTTTGTTGCAATTTGAGCGAGAAATTCAAATTTTTGACATTTTTTAAATTTCGTCAAACGGACGTACTGAAAAAATACTGAATTTTTCTGTTAAGGAGGTACTGAAATTCTTGGGAATGTACTGAAAAAGCACTGTATAAGTACTGATTTTTGGCCAGCCTGTTTTAGTAGACACCCTGTAAATACACTTTTTAGACCAAATTTTCCTGAGTTTGGCGCTTGAAAAGTTTGATTTCAAAAGCTCATCGTGCTCTGAAGGTTGTAAGAAACAGTATATCAAAAAATTTCAAAATTTAGCCAGCGCCAATGGTACAATGTGCAGTGTCCTCTCAGTGGCTTGTCAAGAAATCTACCTTTTCACTTGCAGACTATCTGATATTCATTTGAACACATGGGATATTTCGACGAAAATTTCAGGAAAAGCAGGGTTTATATCCTTTTACTTTTCTCTGATCTGTGATCTTTAATGAAAGCTTGGTATTTAGTGTGTATTTGATGAGGCATCATCAGGGTGCGGCTTATTTTTGTCATGTCGGAAAATCGACGAGGTCCGGGTGGCAATCGATGCTATCTATGAAAATAATAGGCTGTATAAAATTTGAGCCAATTTGAAGCTTTTTTAGCTGATGCTCAAAGGGATCAAAACTAAGGGGCAAAATTACATTGGTTTAAATGGGCGGAAAAACGACTGATCCGCGCAAATGCGTTTTTTGGATCTAAAATGCGCTTGAATGAAGAAAACCTGACCAACTCTTAGAGAGGCATCTAGGGGCCCATTCGAAACGAGAAAATCACACTTTTGACCCATCGGTGAGGGTAGGGGGATCACGCGAGTGCAAAATGAAATATATACACCAATTTCATTCCAGGCTCAAGAAATAGTATGTGAGGTAACATTGTAAAGGGCCAAGTATAGCTCTCAAGGGCTAAAACAACTATTATACATTATTTCTCATCAAGTTCTGAGATAAATTTGCCTCTTCAACTTTGGAACACTTATTTTGAGTTCGATCAGAAGCGAATTCTTAGCTCCGGGCGCGGCGCCTCAAAACCGGTAACGCCGTGACCCCCCTGTCCCCACTCATGGGTCAAAAGTGTGAATATCTCGTTTCGAATGGGCCCCTAGATGCCTCTCTAAGAGTTGGTCAAGTTTTCTTCATTCAAGCGCATTTTAGATCCAAAAAACGCATTTGCGCAGATCAGGCGTTTTTCCGCCCATTTAAACCAATGTAATTTTGCCCCTTAGTTTTGATCCCTTTGAGCATCAGCTAAAAAAGCTTCAAATTGGCTCAAATTTTATACAGCCCATTATTTTCATAGATAGCATCGATTGCCACCCGGACCTCGTAGATTTTCCGACATGGCGAAAATAAGCCGCACCCTAAGGTATCATGGCAAAGTTTTAACTCAAAATCAAATCATAAATCAAATCCACCTTGGAAACAGAGAGCTCTTGTACTATACAATCCAGTTATTCTGGTCGTAAAATAGTCCCATAACGTAATACTCATCAAGCAGATAGTTTTTTTATCCATAATACTTGGTAAAATTCGCTGAAATAATTTTTTCGTCCGTTATTGTGACACTGAAAGAGCACTTGAATCAAGGAAAGTTGTTAAGCTCTTGACCTCTCTAGCATAGGACTAGTACTACAACCATACCATCACACCACAGGAGGTGGACATTATCTAATGTGAAGTTTCTTCTTCTTTTTTTCTAGGGGCGAAAATTCTGCTTTCTCTCCAATATTGACAACTTGGGAGCCACAGTGGATCTGAATATCTTGAATATGCTGTTGAAATCAAATTCAACATCTGAATTTTTAATGGAAGTCACCGACAAAACCAGGGCTGATGTGAAGGGAGGTACCCTCATTCAATATGACAACAAGCTGAGACTTCTGGAAATTGCACAAGTACCTAAAGAACACGTTGATGAATTTAAATCAGTGAAAACTTTCAAATTTTTCAATACAAACAATTTGTGGGTGGACTTAGAAGCCATTGAAAGAGTTGTCTCAGAGGGTGGACTAAACATGGAAATTATCATCAATCATAAGTCACTAGGAAATGGTACAAACGTAATCCAATTAGAAACAGCAGTTGGTGCCGCCATGAAAGCTTTCAATCACAGTGTCGGTAAGTAAAAGCACTTATCACTTTTTTTTTTTTTTTTTTTTTTTGTTAAATGTTCACAGAATCAATGAAACCTGAATGATTCAATACTAACAATACCAATTTGAATTCTAACAAAAATGAGTAAACTGAAGGTATGGAAATTGTAAGCTTTGTTGAGCTTTAAAAAAAAAGGGCCTTTTTGACTTGCTTATCATCATCAGAGCAGTTGCGTTATATAGGTATGTTTTACAACAACAACAACTTTTAAAACGGAATTTTGTGTTCGAAAGTGTTTATTCTCTTTAAAATAATTGTGTTACTTGTTGTTGTTGTGAATTTATGCATGTAATGAGACTCCTTTGATGATGACTAGCAAATCAAAAAGGCCTTGAGCTGAATATAAAATTTACCATTCACATTGCTTGATTTATTTATATTTGTTAGCACGTCATCATGCATGTTTTCTCATGGATCAGAGCTATTGGAACTTGTGAAATTATCAAAGCTCATTTTAGCCTTAAATGGACATGATAGAAATTAGGTTATTATTAAAGCTGTGCCAAATGTTGAATTTTAGTAAAAAATCCAGGCAACTGTCTCTATTACTTTTTTTTCCAGATGCAAGAAAAAATAACTTAAAATCGTGCTTTTAAACAAAAATAATGTAAATTTTACAAATCTTTTGACATCATTACCATTGCATTTATATACATGATTAAATTTGCTGTACAAAGTGTGACAGCCTGTTTCAGGTGTTGAGGAGTTTTGCCTTGCAAATCCTATGTACCTGTTTCAATCTGAAAAAGTTGTTTTGGTGCTAATTCACCGATGATTTTTAGGAGAAACACCCTTACATGAAATGTAACGAAGTACCAATATGATGACATAGAAGTGATGAGAGAAGACCAAAGAAAATTTCAGACCTCAACTTTTTCATTCTCTCATTATTTCTAGTCTTGAAATCATTCAAAATTTGGTTTTATTCCAGGCTTAAATGTACCAAGGAGTCGATTCTTACCTGTCAAGAAAACATCAGATTTAATGCTAGTCATGAGTAACCTGTATGATTTAAACCATGGGTCATTGATCATGAGCCCGAAGAGAATGTTCCCGACAACTCCCCTGATCAAGCTTGGAGATGCACACTTTGCCAAAGTTAAAGATTTTCTCAGTCGTTTCGCCAATATCCCAGACTTGCTGGAGTTGGACCATTTAACTGTCTCTGGAGATGTTACATTCGGAAGAGGAGTTTCATTCAAGGTTAGTATGTTCAATCCATTTCATTTGAAACTGAAATTATCTCATGTGGTAACTCCGTGTTTATTGTACATCTCAGAACGTCAAGATTCTGGGGATACTGTCATTACTAGAAGAGCAGTTGAAGCATTGCTCTACCCTGCTGTGCTTAGCAAAACCGCAGAGCTCCACTTTCGATTTTATGAGTATTTTGAGACAGAACGCGTCCTGAAATGCTGGATTATAATGCAACCTCATATCCTCTTTCGGCTAAAAAAAAAAAAAATATATACCTATATTTGCTTAAAGACACATGAGGGAGTTCTCCCTCGAAATTGCCAAGTCCCGTTTTTCAACCTCACTCCTCAAAGATTGCTCCACCAAAATTGTTGGCTCCATGGATTAAGGTTCCATTCCCCATGGACAGTTGCATATCGACTGTGTAAGTCGGCAATCACATAACTTGGTTTGCAACGTCGCAGACTTTCTATCATATTTTATTTTTTAAAGGGAAAACTACTCAACAGCTATTCTTTAAAACTGCCGTGATTTTTCTTCTCTGTGCAAAGAATGTTTCGCAAAAACTTCAAGGAATGATGCCAATTTGTTCTTTTTTAAAAAAGATAACACGGATGCCGAGATTTTCAGACACCGCAAACGAGTTATGTGATTGTCGACTTACACTGTCAATATCATCCTCTCTGGCAGGAGGAAATGTATCTCGATTGAGCTGTTCCTGGACTTTTATTTTTTCCTAAGAGAACCATTGCAAGAATTAGTCTGAAGTGGTCAAGGATTTTTCTTTACACTTGTGAGGGTAGACACAAAAATTTTCAGACTTTGTGCAGTAGCTCTCCTTAAAAAAAAACAATGCTCATCGAAATAGTGAATCAGGGCAGACATGATATGTTCGTTCATAGGCGGAACGATGATACTAAGAAGAATATTTTGTCAGTGGCGATTTTGAAAGTTGGCAACACTGTTTCTCCTCCATTGAAATCCATTAAAAATATCGATATTAGGTGGAGTAAGCTGCCTCACCAAGAATCGATTGTTTTGCATACATTTAAATGGAGGAAAAACCGTGTTGCCAACGTTCAGGAACCGCCACTAATTTTTGTGAGATGTAGGTAACTCTAAATATTCTCTGGATAATCACTTCGATTTCAATGGCAGATAGGACCCATAATTAATAATTGTTTTTTCTTTTTGCAAGCAATAAGTTCCAATTGGACTGCATTTTGCAATTTGGAACTATAAAATCTGGCTCTTCTGGAAAAACACCTAAGTGCATCGGGAAACTAATGGCACATATGTAGTTTTTAAACTGGGCTATAATTTATAGTTCCGAATTGCAAAATGTAGTCCAATTTATATATGTATTCGAATGTAACTAATAGAGGATTTTTACCCATCAATGAGTTGATTTTTGAAATTTTCAGTTGGCTCAACAAGTTCTCTGTGAAATCATGAAGAGAAATAGGACGTATTTCCGCTAAACGAAACCAAGCGCCAAATTAGGTTCCTTCTGAGGATTTTAGAATCCTTGATAGCGCATTCTGTCAATGGAACTAAGTGCCATGGAAAAGCATTGCAAGCATAGGACGAAATGAGCATCGCGTTCCGCAACACCCGCCAATCCAAGCCTCTCTCTCCCTTCCTTCCCTCATGGCACTCAGTTCCGTTTGATAGAAATACGTCCAATTATGCCAAGTGAAGTTTTAATGTTTACTGTGTCGAAGAGTTTTTGTAATATAAGTACAAAATTGAAGACAGATGGAAAGAACTTTGCCCACAGAAATGCATTTTAAATATGTATGCTACGATTCTCAACATCTTGAAAATGCTGTCGGATTTCTTTATAGGCATGTGTGTTTGAATAGCAATATGATCACACTTCACCCATCAAACCTCCTTCCTTGATAACTGTTCTTTAAGTTCTTCCCTTGGTAGATGTGTACTTTGTATGGCTGGTATAAATTTTGTTGATGTATTCATTTCCATGAAACTACTTTTACTAATTAATCCTTGATTCCAGGGCACTGTCATAATCATCGCCAATCATGGAGACAGGATTGACATCCCAGCAGAATCACTTTTAGAAAACAAAATTATCTCCGGAAACTTGAGAATTTTGGACCACTAGTCACATTATTTTTAGTCTTTTAATTTGAATTTTAGGTGCCAAGAAAAATAATTACTGCACAATATTTCTTCTTCAAACATATTAAATGCGCTTGTGCTTTGTCTGTTAGGTATTTTGTTTGTTATTGAGATGTATGCCTGAAAAATTTACAATCTCGTTCTTTCACTATAAAAGCACTGAATGTAATAGACAGAAACCTAATCAAACATTTTGTCTGAATGTATATATTTGTGAAAGTTGTTGTTTTTTATTGTTTTCATCGTTGATTTTATTTGTTCATTTTATTTCTGTTCTTAGTATTGTGTAATATTTTTTCTGTAACAGTCATTGAAAAGAAAAAAAAAAATACTGTATCGAAGGTTATTGGAAAAGAGATATTTGAAATATGTTGTTAATGGAAGAATGAGTATTTTTGTTGGTCTGTCCAATGCTTGCCGTTAATGCCACAAAATCTTATCCATCAATGAATTTATTTTTGTATTTGTACATTTTAAATCTTTGCCAAATATGTATACCAAATGTGAATAATTTTTATCAATTTAGATTTTTGAAAAAGAGAATATTTTCAAGGAGGTGCATAGTATCTTAGTTTTACATGTAAGATCATACATATGAGAAAAAACATCTCAGCTGTTTGGGGAACAACACAACACGATTTTCCCTCTCAAAATTTCAGTGAAATACCTCGTCTTGATCAAAGAAAAAAAATACTGATACTTAACTTTAATATTTAGCTTAAGAGAAGTGTGCTTGGAACTCTTTCTTAACCTACTTATTTGCTGATATTTATTTTTTTATTTCGCTCATTCTCATTGTAAGAGTTGATCAAATTTTAAATTGTTCGTGTTAGATTGATGAAAGAAATTGTACGAGAACAATGTAATTTTAATATTTTTATTACAAAAGTCAGAAAATTTACTATTTGTGCAATGCTTTTATCTGTATTTAACTTTGTTACTGTATCCTATTGATTGGAAACATTGTTAAAATACAAGAAGTTGAGAAATGAAAGCGACCTAAGTAAGCGTCTTTTTTCTTCGCAAACAGTGCGATTTTTTATGGGATGTTCTTTACAACCTCCTGAGCTCTAAAGATCTAACTTTCCACAAATGGGCCAAAGTTGTAAAATCAGGGCTGAAAAGTTAATTTTCCAGCATTTTAACATGCAATCTCAAGTAGTAATGTCGATGATGGAGTAGAGCTTCTCTTCCCTTGCATTATCTAGCTCCGGCCTAGAAGATACGTAAGACGGACGCTGCTCAACTTGGTATCAACTAAGGCATTGGGAGCATAGAGGGTATTTCTTGGCTTAGGTGCTCCTATCTTCACTGCTAATTTAACTTTTAGAGAGGAACTTTCTTGGTGTAATTTCAGATTTTTTTTTGTACGAATTATAGTAATTCAAGAATATTCAATGAAAAATTTCAACAAATTGAATATATCTGCTTCGATAAAAATAGATGAAACATTAGCGAAGATTCTGAGACACCCCAACTGAATAATGCCCTCTCTGCACCTAGCACTTCAGTTTTTCTAGAGCAAAAGGCTCGGTGATAGTACCTTGTCTCCTTAGGAAAACATATGTAAAAATACCAAGAAATTAACTTTTCTCGAAATTAGCACTTGTTCTGAGGAAGCTTCATTTTAAAAGCTCTCCGTTCTCAAGAAGTCATACGGACATCAGATCAAATAATGAAAAAATTCAGAAGGGGCTAAAGTCTTTGGTTTCTGTAAAGGGTCCTCATGACTTGAAAAATAAACAAGACGTGCCCGAAACTATCATTCTAAAAAGTTTTCCCAATTTTTTTGGAAACTTGAAAAACTTCGCACGCTTATTCAAAAGGAATGGATCTTTTGCTAGGTAGGTATTGCAAGAAAATGATCGCTGGACTAACACAAGAAAAAGAAAGGTTATAGGGGAGGGGGATTAGGACGGCTCAAATTTTTTGATTCACTTGCTTGAATTAACGTTGTTTACAACCTACGGCTATTCCCATGAGCAAAAAGGTAATTAATCAAAATAAGACCTAAAAGTCAGTAAGTACCTATTCATAATTGAAAAGTAATGAAAAATATTGGCTCTAAATTTAGCTGTCAATTAGGCATGGGCATTTATACAGGGTCATCCTTACAAGTGTGCAATGAAAGTACCAGTATTATTCAACTAAGTATTTTTGTGTGGTGCCAAAAATTCTTCACAGCATAGGTAAGCCTATTTCTTTCAGTATTCAATAATTGAAAAATATTCTTAGGTACAGAGGCAAAATTCACAAATTTCAAGAGGCAGGAATTATGCTGGTGTGTGTTAAAATTTGTCCTAAAATGTTTCCTGAACAAAACGAGAGAATTTATTAGTTTCCAAGCACAACAATGAGGGATATTTCAACGGACTAGTTCTTGATTAAAAATTTGATAAAGGAAATATATCCTTATCTTCAGCTTTTTTCATCACTTGTCAAAAGTGTACCTATGACTAAACAGTGCTACTAGCTACACTGCTGTGCAATGCAAAAACGCCGTAAACGCCAGTTTACATTTTTTGGAAACAATGTATCACAGCAAAAAAACTTGTATACATTGGGACAATGTTTTTACAGATTCTTTTTGGAAACACTATCAAGAATTTAACCTGAAAATTTGAGGTGCACGGGTAGAGCAGTATTTTCTGTTTTATACAGTGTTAAGTTCCAAAAAACGAGGGAAAATCTTGATGGATTTACGGTGTTCTTGCTTAGCACGGCAGTACAGGAAATTCCTCAAAGTACTTTCCAGTAAAATGTTCGGTTAAAAATGATTGAAACTCAATAAGGAACATTAATAAATTTATTTCAATACTTGAAAAATTGTTCGTAGGAGGTAAAAGAAGATCTTTGTAACACAGTAGTAAAAAAGCATTGGAACATTGAAATACATTCATTTGCTGCGCCAAATTTCGGCATTTACCTACTAAATGGCGAATTCAACTATAACAGACTTTATAACAGAAGACCACACAAGAGCAAACAAATTTTGTACTTAGAAAGAGGAGTGAAAGGACAAAGATATTTTGTTGATACTATTATTTGAACCATGATACATGAATACAGTCTGAGAAAGATAAGCCATCAGAAATTCTTTAATACCCAAGACCATAACCCTCATAGTTCTAGTTCTCCTCACAAGAAATGTTTTCCTAACCTCATAGCCTACTGCTTCAGGCTGTAGATTGCAAACAGAAAATATTCATGATCCTCTCGAGTACCTGATAGGCTTTGAAAGAAAGAAATCGATTTTCTGTGATTGTGAATGAAAACAGAAAATACTCGGAGGATTGATAGTTGAGAGGTGAATGAGATATGGCAAAAGAACTTTGTCTGAATTAGCAATAGCGAGGAGGAATATCAAAACTTAGCGACTTCCAGAGTGATATTGGAATGATCAAATTTACTTCATGAGCAGGTTTTAGTCAACAATTTGATCCCCTCAAAGCCTGCTTGAGAAACGACTGGCAAACCAGAATGGTGAAGAAAATAGTATGAGAAAATATTAAGTATTGAAAATTGTAACTTTAAAATCATCGAGACAAAATAATATAAAAAAAGTTTATGACGACAATGAAAATACAGAGACTTACATGGAGGAATACGTTTAAAAAACACAAATACTGAGACCAAGCATCATTCTTTAGCCGAAAAATTACACAATTGATTAATTATTACTATGCTTGGTGCCAGGTACCTTAAAATTAGTAAATGAAATGATTTTACATGTCAGTAACTGCTCGTTGCACAATGAGGGAACCGATGAGTTACAAAACGGAACAACTGCTCTTCTCTCGGAACGGGTTAGCCTTCTGCGAGCTGAACCCGACCAACAGGTAGTCCTCCTGTGTGTGCTCCTGGATGTACTTCATGATATCCTGCACAGCCTGTGACACCAGAATTCTTTTAATTGCAGCTTCCCTCCGGAGCTGCTCTGTAATTTGTCTCTGTTGTTGTATATTAGTTATCATCATGTCCATAATGGCAGTATCCGAGAGGCCTATTTTTGGGGTGTGGTTGGAACTTGGGACACAAAAATTCAAGCCGCGAGTCGGCTCGATTGCACTAAACACTCGATTACGATGAGTGAACACTAATTCGGATCGTAAAAATCTCTTTAGTAAGAGCGTAATTGATCGAGTAAGAAATGTGAAGTCCACTATCACAAGAAACGTCACAATAATGAAAATAAATAGAGCATAGACAACGTAGACAATGCATAGAGCGCACATCGATTGATTTGTTTTTCGATGGATGTTCGGGAATCCGAATTTAGTGATAAGGTGATAAGCAGAGACAAGTGATAACAGGTAAAAAGGTTATGTTTTGGTTTGTTTTCATCAGTTTGCCGGTGCCTCAACTGTAATTCATATTTCTACATTTTTGTTCTAAAAAAAAAATTATTATTTTCGTATGTAAGTAAATGGATCTCATAATCTTGAAACTATTCATAACTCAGTTTCGGTAAAAATGGCGTTTGTGATATTTTGGCCGGAAGGTGATGACTTCAGCAGGCTGTCAGTGAAAAATCTCCTCCGGCAACCCAATGTTAAAGCCAAATGAAGCTAAATGTGAAATATTGCATACGTATGATTAGTCAAATCGCACTGGAATTTTTGCGTTACGTAAGTCTAATGTGGCTTTAATATACAGTCTTCGGAAGAGATTTTTCACCAATAGACTTCTGATGCTTCTACTCTGTTTCAGCTCTTTATTTACAAGAAGTGAAAAGCAAAACTTGTATTTTATCAAAATTTGTTTGATATATTAACGTCTGAGAGGAATCACCTCGAGTAGGTACTCATTATGATTTATCTTTTCTCATCAACTAGATCTGGCACACAGCTGAAGAGAATGTGTGCTCACAGCGAGTTCCAATATTATTGTTACATTCAACTCTTCCATTGATCCCGACCATGTGTCATAGATAATTTAGATTAAGAATAAAAAAGTGAGGCCAGTTTTTAAAATTCTGACAAGATGTGTAACCTTTGATTGTTTATTGAAATGTGATTTACCGTATCCTTTTACTTTCCTGTCCTGATGACCGTTTTTAAAATTGCCATTGGCATTTTCTTCATGACTTCTTGTAGAGCCTGAAATGAATCAACTGAAATTAACTTATCTTTGACTCATCACAATAGATTTTTTACTGATTGCAACAGCTTCTTTCCTCATAACAATTTTCTTCTGTTTTCAGTTTTATCTATGATTCTTAATTTTCATATTCAAAATGAAGGTGCTTCAAAAGTTGTCAAGATGCTACCACTATGGGCATATCTCAAGACCTTCCTGGAAATTGATGTGGATTGCTGTGTTTCCTGTGTAAGTATATCAGAAATCATTAGAGTCACACATCTGTCATTTACGTGAACAATATCTCAGCGGATGAGGATATTAAGCTCACTTAATGAGAGGAAACTAGTCTGATACAAAAAGATCCTGTAACTTAGATAGGTATGTTTTAAGTATATGATTGGACCCCCAGACAAAGTGAAAATTTATATGTATTCTCATCTTGGTTTTTCAATACATCCGTTCAAACTGCAACTGTATTTGCGGTGTAGAAATATGGCAACTTCAATCTTGACGCTTCAGCTTGACTGTTGAATGTTTCTTAACACATGGTCAGGGGAAAAAATCGCATGATTCAGATACCTGCCACAGCCACAGTGCGCCTTTTGACTTACATAGACTCAGGATTTGCTTATGAGCGGAAAATTGAAATTTTCGTAACCAGTGCTAAATGAGAATATTAGGTAATATCATGGTGAGGAGTCAATTTCAGTTAGCTCCATTGCAGGAATTGTATTCTAGGTAAAATTGTGAAGAGGAAACATGTATCAGAATGTTTCAACTTGTATCTTATGGAGTGGCCATGATTCATTGTGTATAGAAACGTTTCTTTTCTTCTATGAACGGCTGGAATTGCGTGCCTCTGTGTGTTTTTGTAACAAGGTAGTAAAATGGTGCTGGCTCCACACAGTTTTGCAGGGAAAACAAAGCCAAAAATTCCAATTGGAGTAAAAAATTGTTGAGCTTGGCATGACATGACCTGAACTTAATCTTCCAATGTAAGCTGCCTGAGCTGAACACTCTCCCCATCTCAGTCTTGTACTGGCACTCAGAGCTCAAAAATTTTTGAGTTTAATCGAAAGAGCTTGATGCAAAAACGGCTTTTTTCGCCCCCCCTCTGGAAGTTCTTCAGACTTTGTCTATTGATTACTCATACTTGAGCGCTTCTTTTCCCAAATTTTCAGACCCCCAAAAAATTTTGGGGGGGAGCTAGGGGGGGTGGAAGTCAAAACCTGTGAACCTCGATATCTCTTGAACAAAGAAAGATATTGAGGTCCGGTTTGGACGAAAAATCGTCTAAAATTGCATACTTTAAGATTCTAAAGGTCGAAATCCCGATATCACATTTTTAAGTCAACATATGTGCTTTTTTCCAGTTTTTAGGTCTAGAAAATTTCTTTTAAACAAAAAATTTACAAAGATCTCAATTTTTTATTCGAACCAAAACCAGTTTTTTAAATTGTTCGTCTTTTTCCGCATCCAGCGAGTGGTCGTATAAGCTGGGGAACCGAACGGTTCCGGAGTTATAATAGATTGAAGTTTCCGCTCAACGCGCGCCGACCGATTTTCGCGCGCAAAAAAGTCGGATTTGACTGTTATTAGATCAGATTGAATGTTCAAACTGAGCAAAATGCTTTATTAGGGACTCTTGAGGGTCGCTGAGTTCAGAAATTACCGATACTTCCAAATAATTTACGTTTTTAAAATTACAGCTCCGCAGCGCTATTTTAGAGGCCCACTGAGCGCCGACCGGCCGCTCAGTGGTCCTGTCCAAAGCTGCAATTTTAAAAACGTAAATTTTTTGGAAGTATCGGTAATTTGTGAACTCAGCGACCCTCAAGAGTCCCTAATAAAGCATTTTGCTCAGTTTGAACATTTAATCTGATCTAATAACAGTCAAATCCGACTTTTTTGCGCGCGAAAATCGGTCGGCGCGCGTTGAGCGAAAACTTCAATCGATCATAACTCCGGAACCGTTCGGTTCCCCAGCTTATACGACCACTCGTTGGATGCGGAAAAAGACGAACAATTTAAAAAACTGGTTTTGGTTCAAATAAAATATTGAGATCTTTGTAAATTTTTCGTTTAAAAGAAATTTTCTTGACCTAAAAACTGGAAAAAAGCACATATGTTAACTTAAAAATGTGATATCGGGATTTTGACCTATAGAATCTTAAAGTATGCAATTTTAGACGATTTTTCGTCCAAACCGGACCTCAATATCTTTCTTTGTTCAAAAGATATCGAGGTTCACAGGTTTTGACTTCCACCCCCCCTAGCTCCCCCCCAAAATTTTTTGGGGGTCTGAAAATTTGGGGAAAGAAGCGCTCAAGTATGAGTAATCAATAGACAAAGTCTGAAGAACTTCCAGAGGGGGGGCGAAAAAAGCCGTTTTTGCATCAAGCTCTTTCTGGATCTCTTTAGCTTTGTTTTCCCTGCAAAATGGTGTGGACCCAGCACCATTTTACCACCTTGTTACATACAGTTTGGGCCATTTCTTAGTGTTTTTCCCCTTCCTTTTTTTCCTCGTTCGGGTGTTTTTATGCATACATCAGGCCTAAATCTTGTTGGACAAATTAATTAGGGCTTAAAGTTGCAGTATGATTGTTAAGATTGTTATTCGATCTCTGATTAATGGTTTGTATCATTGAAAAACCGACCATTGTAAAAATAAAAGCTGAACTTGGATGCAGCTTGAGTTTAGAATATAATTTTCACAATTTATAGTCAAATTTAGCGGTTTTGTTTTTCAACTTGTGGT
Source organism: Bemisia tabaci (assembly GCF_918797505.1). Taxonomy (NCBI): domain Eukaryota; kingdom Metazoa; phylum Arthropoda; class Insecta; order Hemiptera; family Aleyrodidae; genus Bemisia; species Bemisia tabaci. The sequence continues at coordinate 71,260,043 of NC_092794.1, forward strand.
TAACTGTAAACCAACAAGATTTGGGCTCCAAGTTGTAGAACTGACCGTTAAGGCACCGATAAGGCAACTAACGTTTTCTAATTTTTATAGGCAGGCAAAAGATGTTGGATGTATATTCACTCTGGTTCTCCCCTCTACAAAAAGGTTTTCTGCTGCAAGTTCGCTGGTGAAAATTTGATGCAAGCGCATTAACCGTTTTTACTTTGTGCAGGTAAGTGGGTAGTAAATTATATTTTACACATTTGTACCAATGCTTTGCTTAGTAACATCAAGGTAAATTATTGCCTTTTGTTCGGGACAGGAGTTCTGTAAATGGTTTCATTCTACCATGTTGAGCAAAGGAATATGTAGAAAAAACATGAATGTTCTTAAGGTGATGCAAGTACATCCTCGTCTTTTTTCTAAAAATTTATTTTCTGAACTGAAGAAAGATGCCCACAAGTAATATTTATTTTCTTCTGTATACTTATTCAGTATTATTTATGAAAATTGGTGGAAAAGTTTCACTTTTGGAAATGTTTATTGAATAGTAGTTACTGGGTTTGTATTTGGGATGGGAGCATTAGTTTCAAGCAAAAAAATCTAACAACTTAAATTTTTTTCTTCTTTTAATTGATCCCCTATGTCTCATCAAAACGATCAGTAGCATAGTGATAAATTGGATTATTAACTCCGTAGCTAGTAGATAACTCTGAATTTGAACGTCGGTCTGTGTTCGGCATTTCAGGATCATTCTCTTGAACTTCTGCAAAAGAATAGGAGTAATATGATGAAGAAAAAAATAAATACACTGCTTTGCTAAAAAGGAAAATTGTCGTACTTTAATATTTTGAATTGAACCCCCCCTTTTTTTGTTTTAGTTTGTAGCACTAAGAAGTGTATTACTGGTTTCAAGGCACAAGTCAAATGTTATTTTGTCAGTGTTTTAATTTTTCCCTTTAGCCAGTGGAATAATATTTAAGTATGCCATTTTTTCTGTTGGCAGTTTCTCTTTTTTTTGCATGATCCGTGTTAAAAGAAACTCATCACCTAAGTACGATGATCTCTCCAAAATAAGCCTTGCACTCTCTCTCCTCCAAAAGTTTTATTAATGAAGGAAATCTATTTGCCTCAATTTTCAGCAATGTACCTAAATAAATTGAAAATCGGCCCACTGGCCCCTCTGGAAGCTCTATTTTACTGGACTGCTCTCCCATTGAGGTTGATCCAAAAATGCAACTCGGACTTGTGCACAGAATGATCGAACAATTTCGTCATGATCCTGTAGGCTGATGTGTGACCAATTCCATTTATTGCAGACAAAGATTCAACAATTTTATTGTAAGTAAGACAGCAGTTCTAATTGACAACCTCACCAATTGAAAAGCTTGCTTTATCATTGATGATAGCCTGCGTTGGTTTCAATTTTGGATTGTCATGCCCTTTTTTCAATATTCCTTGTATTCATTTTCCATTCGCCCACTCTGGCACTTTGAATTACAAACAACATTAATTTTCAGTGACTTTCATTGTGCTAGGCGCAGTCTATTGCATAAAACAAATGAAAAAGAAAAACCAAAAAACTTAAACAATAAACTTAATTTGGAAACATGCATCAGCAAAAACTCCATGAAGTCATTCTCTCAGTGCTCGCAAGTTGCAACACAATTTGAACCGAATTTAAAGCTTTTATAGATCAAATTATGATGTGTCAGTAAAAAACTTGTAAGTAGCGTGTGTATTGATACCTAGTGATTGCAGTAGATATGGTGGCTTCAGCAATCAAGAAGACTGCACTTTTGGGTCTGAATAGGGATTTCAGTCTAGTGAAATGGACTTCGTGGACCTAAATAAGTAGACCAATTTTCAGTTTCTATGTCTTTTATGTACTAAAAGTACTTAAAACTTATCCCTTGCTACAGACTTCCTCCACCGCTCATACTTTTGGGGGAAAAAATCCAGAACTTTCGATACAAGTTCTTCATGTGTTACAGGTATGATTTATGTTTTAAAATCTCCTGTAAAATTCTATTAGGAAAGTAATGTCCAGGAAAGCCTCATGTAGTTCTATACGCACTGCATCAAGTTCATCATTACAAGGTTGTAAGCATCCACTAAGTATACAAAGGAGGGAGTTAATGAATAAACAAAACCAAAATCATGCATAAAATTAAATATGTCATGCACCTGAGAAAAAAGGGACCTCAGGTTAAATTCCAAACTATTACTTACCATAGTCCAAAGACCCTCTGGAGTGTGAACAAAATTCCTAACACGATTACATGTAGAATGCTTGCCACCATAGTCATAAACACAGGTTTCAGCATACAGTAACTTTCATCAATCAATAACCTTGGAGGAAGTGGTTTCAGGCAACCATGAGTGATGTCTTTAGCATGCTTGAAATCACAAATTCAAATTTTTAGCCCAATTTTTCTAGGTTTCTCTGTTTGGGAAACACTCCAAAAAAGTTCTCGGAATTCTAAGCACCTAATGTCATCGCCAGTAACTAATTTGGAAGTATTCAGAAACTTGCTTCTTGGATATTCAGATGAAGTGCATCAGTAGAAAAAGTGTGAGTTCAAACAAGATGAAGCATGCTTTCTCTCCTAACATTTCCAAAGAAAAGGCTCTCTAGGGTGTAAGTTTGGAGATCAACTTCTGAACAAGTGCAAAAAGTGCACTAACAATGATCACCTTGAAGAAGAATTGTTTTTATTTGTGTATCGCCATTGAAGCGATGTCTGCTGTTAGCCCTCACAGTCTTTCTCAGGAATCAATTTCATGCACGAAACACTGCAATGAAACCGGTACCAATACACCATTGCAGTTTAGCTGTCAGCAGTCGTGAAGGAAAGTCTCTGGCTCTTGTTCAATTCAATTAACAACTTTATTTTTATTTTTGTTAACTCATGTACCATAAAACATTGTTTTGAGTAGTTTTCTCAGAAGTGTTCTAATATTCTAGCACCAAAAACTCAAACTGCTACATCATCAGGGTCAGGAGAAAGTGCTTGCAGACATTAGTATTCAAAATTAATGTTTTTGAGCTTGACCCACCATTTTGATATTTCTTCAGATTGGAAAAATACTCACCTCTTCGTTGTCGGTTCCCAAACCTACTGTACGGAGAAGGTGCAGAAGGGCGTGCAGACATAGATACAGCTCTATTTGTACTCATGCTTTCAGCTGTCCAACTTTCCCAAGGGTGCAACACAATGTCAGGCGTGCGTGACATGCTAATACGTTCATAGTCAATCTTTGTGTATGGATTTACAGCATAAGAGATCTCAGATTCTTGGTGAGGTCCAAGGAACGAGCTCATTGGGAAGCGCCTTCGGTAATCCATGTTACTATTGTAGGAGGAGCGTAAATTTCCTTGGAAAAACTCAGCTTTCTCCTCTTGACTAGGTATATACGAGACTTCGGCTCGATGTTGATGTCTATTTTCTCCTATAGGCCATGTGTCATCCTCATACTCAGGGACTGAAGGTGCTTTTTTAAGTTTGTCGTCAAAGTTTTGGCCGGACTTAAACATTGAAGTTGATTTGTTATTTTTTTTTCTACAGTCTGAGTTGCTGTCCATATTGGATGCAATCCGTGAAGATGTCGAGCCAGCATGCTTTCCTGGTGGTTGGTTCCCATGTGACTTACCGCTGTCGTGGAAGAGGGTTTTCTCCAGGACCATTATTGGTGATTCAAAAAGAAGAGATAAGATAGTTGCCAATACAATGCTGATAATAATGTCACCTATTGTCTCATGGAACTGAAATGAAACAAAGAACTATTGAATCAGGAACAGCTCTAGAGGTATATTTTCTCAACTTTTTCTTTAAAACTTTTGCTTATACTTTCATGAAAATTTCAAAGATTCCTTTTGATGACAAAAGAAGTATTGGACTAATTTATCAAGTTATTCTTTCCATTCATTTTTCTGTAAAAAATTGGACAAGTTTGAGAAATTTTGCAGCACAGTACCTGAGCTTAAATGGCGCCTTTGATATTTTGTCTGGAAGGTGACGATACCACGCACAGTCACTTTTCCTGATATTTTGAACCCCTCCCTCTCAATATCAGGCTATGTAGCAAAGAAAACTTTTCTCTCTAAATTTGAAAAAAAAAAAACCCTGAAAAAGTGCTAATCCCATTTTTCCTCTTTTTTACTTCATTAATATTGAAAATGATTTGAAACTGAGCTTGCTTATTCACAAATAGCTGAGTGTAAATCATGACTTTTTCAAAGGCTCACGATTTCTCACCAAAAGTTTTGTATTAACATTTGAAAAGTCGAAATGGTACCTGGTAAGTACCATTAAATGTTGCCAACATTGTGCAACTGTTTCTCTCTTTGAACAGGAATCTAAAGGCCTGGGAAAACATTTTTTGTTATAAAAATGAGACCAAAATTTACTCCTACTACTACTTTAAGCAAAAGCAATTGGTTTTTTTTTTTTTTTTTTTTTTACAGTAAGGAACACCATGGACATGTATAATCTTAGCAACATTTGATGACGATTACGAGGTTATGATTTTCCATTTTTCAATTCTTTAATTGGATCCATATCTCTCAAATTTTTCTGGTGATGTGTGGGGGAAAAAAATGAAAAAAAGGTTACCGTATCATAGGCACTGATGTAAGCAGGCTGCCTGGCTGTACCTAGTTTGTGAATGATCACTACAATGTGAGTGAGATAAATGCAGTATGTCAATCGACCCAACGGCATGAAAAATTTATTCGACAAGAAACGGTTGACAACTCCTGTAACACAAAGAAGTAAAACTTAGAATGAGTCAAAGTTTTTGAAAAGTAATTTCACTAGAACTGTGTTTTACTTCCAATTTTTTAATTTTATTTTCTCTTAATGATTAGAGATGAAGTGTGTCTACAGAAATACTTCGTTATTTGTGTTAGATTCAAGCTTACTTTGCCATCGAGAAGAAGTTTCCATTTATTTTATGTAAACATTGGTTTTTGTTCCTCTCAAAATAGAAATGAAAATTTAGAGAAAAAATCATAATTTCAAAATGTTATTAGGTGCATACATTTATTTGTTTCTATTTTTTTTAGAAGTAGTAGTGACAGCTTCAATAAGGCTGTCTTAAGATTTAGGGATCCCCTTGAAACTAGGTGTCTGAAGTAAGTAAGAGCAAAAAATGCCCCTCTGAACTTTTGAAAGCTCAAAACAGATTTTTTGACCTGAAAAAAGGCTGAAAGTTGAAGTTGTATAAAGGGCGTTTCTCATCAGCCTGCAGCTTACGATGTTGTACCAAGTGATGACCCATGGTTTCAACAACCTTGAATCCAATGCAACATAAACGCTGTGCAATTCAGATCACCCACAAACGTTTTCATTCAGGGAAAAAGAAACAAATATTTACGCCCAACAGCAATTATATTGCAAGTACCATCGCAATACATAACATTGTGTTACTATTGCAACCCGAAAGTAAATAAAAAAATGATAAAAGGCGGTCAATTCTTTGTGTGACGTCAGGAGATCCATTGGCACCATATTATTCTTTTAGAGACAGGGTAGGATTTTTGGTGACTTTGGAAATCTTCTTCTTAGCTACAATTTGATAACATGAAAAATTAAAAAATGCAGGCATTCTTACTTCTTACGTACTTCCTGAAAACAGGAAAAAAAAGAGAAAAAATTGTGCAACAGCTATGTTGTCAAGAAAGTTGTATAGGATGCTAAGGTAAGGAAGCAAAAGTAATAAAAAAAAATACCATTTTTATGAAACGTTGAATCTAAGATAATCCAGGCAACACCAATAGCCCATGCCAGGCGATGAACAGCAATATAAAATGAGGAATAAAACCACAAATATGGGACCTCCGGTTGAAACATCCAATAACAGAGGAAAAGTGCTGACATCATCATACTTGTCGTTATGATCCAAATGAATGCTCTCCGCAACTACTTTAAAATAGATACAAAGTGGTACTTTAGAAAAAATTGATTAAGTTTCTCCAGCTTGGAAAAAAAATATGTAAGGTAACAAGTAATTTTGATGGTAAAATGTTTAAGGCTAACGTTAAAAATGTATACCACCATTGCAATGCCTAAAAATTTCCAGTCATGTTTTATTTATTTTGAAGAGAATCAACCAAAATGTCTCCCAAGAATTTTCTGTCACTTTTTTTTTAAATGAGTGAGGGAAATTGTTAGAAACTCAAAAGAAACTGTATGCTGTTTTTTTCTTTTAATAAGAAAAATAAAACATAAGCACCGACTTAAAAGGATGCAATCGGATTTTCAAATTGTTTGACTTCAGTCATCAATGTGTACCTACTTTAATTGTTAGATATTTGCCTACCATGTCTGATTATTCATTTATCTTTGCAGGGGTGTGAAGATGCAAAGAAGCACCAGAGATTTGGAAAGATGGGAAATTTTCAAGCTCAACATGTCAAAAGTCAAAAAGAGAAAAAGAAAAAAAGTCATCTCTTTTGAAATTGGTGAGTTATTTCCTGGAAAGCTAATTTAAAAAAATTGAAAAGGGAATTAGGAAGCACATGAAAAACTTGAATCCTGGAAGATTCTGCAACCTTGCTCCTGATAAGAGATGTCTCTTCTCATCCTGAGTTCAATCTTTTAACATGAAGCACAATTTTCGATGATTTAATTTCCCTGTTTCCAATGCAAAACTTGTTTGTATTCAAAGTTTTTAATCAGCAATTTAACAAGGAAACAGTATAATACCAATACTAAAAATCAAGTTTTGCAAAAAGCAAAATTTCATACATTTATCAGATAACATTCCTTTATTCAGAGGCATTTGATTTTGTAAAATTTTTCGAAGAATATGTTTTATTATATGTATTTGATTTCTATCCAAGTTTTCAATATAAAGTTAGTTTTTAATAATTTCAGAGTGATTTTGTCAAAGAGCCTTGTTTAAGTTTAAGACAGAAACTTAACTTAAATAGAGCCTCTTTTTAGGCGGAAGAAAACAGTTGCTGTCAGAAAATGGCACAGTAATTGATCATCAACTGCTTTATCTGCTCAATTTCAATGAACCTGAAAGTATTATTTTTCATATTCTCTTGAGATGGAGAATTTGCATGCAAATGTTTTTTTGCTTCGTCTGAAAGTGCCTAAAGAGCTGATTTCACTGTATTTTTTATGATTTTTTCTGATATGGCAAATAGTATAAAAATAGATTTAAAATTGAGAAAATGCACAGCCTAGTGATGTCATCTGGCGGCATTTCCCATTTAAACAAATGTATTTTAGCAGATTAGATCATTTTGTCACATTTTCTCCAATAATTGTTCAATTCATGAACCAAGGGTATCCTCGAGTTCAGTTCACTGAGTAGTTTCCACTTAAACACGAAATTTCATCAAATTTCAGACACCTGCAAATTCTCTATTATTTTGTAGGTAAGAAAGAATTAAGTATACCGTAAAACTGGTCACTAAATTTTCACTCCATTTTCCTGTTTTGATGCGATGTAAAATGTAGCCCGCAGTTATTCCAACCAAGTATGACGAAGTCCTCATGTGAGTTGGGAAATAACCAACTGCCATTTCTCTATCAACCCGTTCCATGCTATCCAAAAAGACAAGTAAAAGTTTTTTTAAGTCAATGTGAATTAAACTAGGTAAATGGATGAATAACAGGGTGGTAGAATAGTGCTTGGTTCGCACTATTCTGAATTCAAATCTAGAAAAATGTAACATAGAAGCAGTTGCATTGGAGATGCTCTGCTGAGGTCCTATCCTAAGACTGATACCAGTTTCACTCTTTTTGGAAATCCATAGTGAAATGCCCTCAATTGGGACCCAACTCAGCCACCTGCAAAATCCTATACGGCAATATTTATGAATAAATAAGTATATTAGCAGTTGATAGATTGCAGAGTGACACTTCAGAATACCTGTGACAAAAAGTGCAAGATTCAAAAGTATGAGTAAAGATATTTTTTGAAGAGAATATTCTATGCATAAAATTTAACTGGCTCCGGGCGCTTAGAAATTGTGGGATCACATCTCTCATCAGAAGAAGCAGGGTTAGTTAGGACAGCCTCAATTTTTTTTAGACCTTTAGAAAAAACCATGGCATTTGGCGATGGATCACTAGACTGGGTACAGTCTGAGTAAAAAAAATGCCCAGAATAGAAAGTAATCTTGGTTTTTTTTTTAACAAAAATTATTAATTTGAAAGAAATATGATTATATGGATTTTGTAACTGTTCATATATTTTTTAGTTTTTAAAGCAAAGAGAAGTTACACTATTTTGAAAAACACTGCAGTTGTGTCGCCTCTTTTCTCCTAAATGCGGTACAATTTTGGGCGGAACCATAATAAAATCAATTCAAGAATCCTTTGCAGAAAAACTTACTCTCTAGTAAGAGGTATTGGTGCTCGAATTTTTTCCTCATAACTAACAGCGAAAGGAATCGCAACTGAAACCCCCATCAGGATAGACAGGAGCATGAATCCAACCCATCTATAGTTTTTCAGAAAATACAGTAGGAAAATGGAAAGAATGTACAGCTGTGTATCAGCACTCAAGTACCAGCTCTGCATCATACACTGTCAAGAAAAGAGAGAAACAAGATGCTTTCAAATTACGCATGTAAAAATATGTCATTTAATTGAAGGTAACTTGCACATGCATTTTGCACTTTCTACTTCTTTTCCACATGGTAACTGCGTATCGACAGTAGAACATGTTTTATCTCCTCTATCAGTTTGTTCCTGTTCTTTTTTTTCCCCGTCTTTTTACGTATTAGACTGCATTTTGCAATCGGAAACTATAATTTCTGCGGGAACTATAATTTCTGGCTCATCTGTAAAAACATGTATGTGCGTAAGAAAACCGATGGTACCCATGTTGTTTCTAAACTGACCCAGAAATTGTATAAGGAAGTCCAGTTAGAATAGCTTGCCAGGTGTGAAACTTCAAGTATTGCAAACACAATTAGAAACGAAAATCATAATATACATTGATTTTTAGCGTCAAGAACTAAGGTAAAATTTGCGCTGTTTTGACTGTCATGATATCAGGTTAAACAGTCAACAGTTACAATAAATAATAAGTATTTTCTATTTTTTTCAGGTGGCGCTAATGCTGATCTCAAACAATTGAATAATTGCGTCAAGTTGTTCTTTTCTGCCCGGGCTACTGAGAGGCTTAAGCTTTGAAAGTGGGGGCAACATTTGGCTCAGAACGCTAGTTGTCCCATGTTTTTGATATTAAAATACTACCAGGTAAACCAGAAAGTTGGATGTTGCTAATATTTTTTTACTTTTTCTTCCTTTCATACTTTCCTTTCTTGTGTGTCAAAGTAATACACTCAGTTCAATTAACTGTAACTTACTAGTTTTTCAGTATGATAATAGTTATTAAAATACAGTAAGTTTGTCCACCAATACTCCTGGCATGCTTCTTTCTCTTGGCCAGCTAACTGCTCCCACAAAGGACCATCCCCCATCTTGTAGAATATTGTTGCTGTAAATGCTATCATGGCTGCATACGCTGGTGTTAACCTTTAAAGTAACATTAATTTAAAGACAATTTTAAATCTTGATCTGCTCATCAAAAATGTAATGAAATGATCAAATGTGATGATTAAGACGCAAATTTTAGTCTCTCTCCTCGTTTTTTATACATTTCTTTCAGTTAGCTGAGATCCTTTAGGACTATTAAATTATCTTTGAAATATCTTTTAAACTCAAAAATTAATGCACTCCCCGAGTACACAAAAAATCTGTATTTGTCCAGTCAAATAGGAATTTTACCGTGCTTGTTAGCTCTGTTTCTTTTGTGTTCCCTTCATAATTTTTTATACTAAATTGAATTTCAACAATGCCCAAAAATTTTGTGCTGTAAAATTGCCAATTTTGGCAAAAAATGGTCTAAATACAAGCAAAGCTGCCGCTATGCATCGAAACGTAAATTGGTTCACTATGCATGACAGGCAAAAGTAAACAAATGTCAACTTGTTTGACTTGAATTTTAGTAGGAATATATAGTAAGCAAGATAAAACGCTAAAAAATGGCCCGAAACTGTATGTAACAAGGTAGAGAAATGGTGCAGGGTCCACACCATTCTGTGGGAGAATTAAAGCCGAGAAATTCTAATAATTACAATTAGAGTCAAAATATTTTAACTCTTATGAGTACCAGTACAAAAATATGGGGGATGAGTGTTCAGCTCAGGCAGTTTGCATTGGAATATTAAGTTGAGGTCCCGCCGAGAGATCTATAATGTTTTGGATCTTTTCAGACCTCATCAGTAGATCACAATCGTCAGTGAACCCAACTTAGCATCCCGGAAAATCCAAACCAACCATGTACTGGTACTCATTAGCGTTAAATTTTTCTGACTCTAATTGTAATTTTTGAAATTTCTTGGCTTTGATTGCCTGGCAGAATGGCATGGACCCAGCACCATTTCTCCATAACATAAGGTAAGATAGCTTTAAGGTTAATTACTGTCACCAATCCAATTCAGAAAAAGTCGCAAGAATTTTGACTTTATTTTATTAACCTGGGACTATGCACTAATTCACTTGTACAAATTTCTAGTTTCAGGAATGCTGTAGTTCCAACAACAGATTCACAGGAATTTCCCGCTTGCCAAGGGAAATGGAATGGGTGGTTCGTAGGACAGACTACACAACATGAAAGTAATACAGGTAATCATAGGAAGGAAAAAGGAGGCGTGGCCGGAGCTCAAAAGATGGACCACTGAAATAGGGGCAATTGTTGCACTGGTACAGGAGCCGTATGTCAGAAACAACGGAGAGCCACCCGAGTGGTGCAGCGGAGTAAAAATCATGTATGATAGGAGTAGAAAAGGGACAGGGCCGATGAGAGCCGCTGTGTACTTGTTTGACTCTAGGATTGAGGCAATGGTAAATAATAGACACACAAATAAGGATTGTGCAACAGTAATGCTGAAATGGAAAGATGAAAAACACCTAAGGAATAACCACCAAGAAAGAGTGCCAAAGAAATAGTGGACAGCATGAAGATAGAGGAGCTAAAAGCACAGGCTACAAGGAGAAAAGGATTCATCATCTGGGTGGAACTGTTCCCGAGATTTGATCAAAGTGAGGAGTTTAATAGGAAAGTGAGAGATGTGAGCAAAAAGATGTCTAAAAAATTTATCAGAAGGAGAACAACACATAGAAATGTAGCCGTGCTGAGAAGCAGGCACCTGGGAAGAGAAAACTTCACAAACGATGGAACGTTGTCCAATAAAGTTTGAAGATAGACCCGGGTGCGACGGTGGTGGCTCCGCACACAGGTTAGGATTGAAGAATTTCCGAACAAATTTAAGGTTTAAGGTGTAATTTTAAAAAGTTGTAGCATTTAATAATGGAAATCCACGCATCGTCCCATGGGAGATGGTTGGGAACTTTTATGTACAATAGAGGGGCTGGTCCAGACCTAAAGGTGTTTTGTAACCCGAGCGCCAAGTTTAACGAGGTTACTTGCAACGCTAGGCCTCGGAGGAGCGTGGTAACGGTGGTAATAGCCGGGGGTAATGATGTGGACATGCAGAGGAGCGCTAAGGATATTGTGGACGCCATGAATATAGAGGAGCTGAAAGCACAGGCCACAAGGAGGAAAGGGTTCGTCATTTGGGTGGAACTCTTCCCGAGGTTCGATCAGGGGGAGGAATTTAAGTTAGAGGTTAGTAGATGGATGTCCAAAAAATTGATAAGAAGAAGAACAACACAGAGAAATGTAGCAGTATTAAGAAGTAGGCACTTAGGGAGAGAGAACTTCACAAGCGACGGAATCCACCTGAACGAAACCGGTAAATCGAGGTTAGCGGATAAGCTGTACTGGATCTATGACCAGGGTTATGAGGCGGTTGAGAGTTTTGACCAACTGGAACTCTGACTCTGGTCGTGGAGTCGGTGCAGCTTGGCTGCAATGTCTTACTAATCTGTAGATCTTTATGTTCCAGGGTGTATGCAGTCCAGCGCAGGGGGGTTGGGAGAGAAGGGGAAGAAGAAAAGGCAGAAGGGAGGAGGGAAGAGTAGCAAGGGCAGATAGGAAAGGGGAAGGGGGGAAGTGGTACCAGTGGAAAACATAGTTGTGAGAAAACCGCATTTTAAGTTTGGAGAACTGCATTGAGGACTTACATTACTTTTGCATACACACCAGCATGCAATAATGATAGAGAGCTCTGTTCCTTAATATGGAATTTTTTATCGTCAACTCCTGACAGGTATCAGGTATCAATATTTTTATCTAATTATGCTTTGCGAAACATATTGTAAAATGTTTCAAAATAGGAACGAGTCAACTCATCTGACTATAATTTCCATATTTCGCCACACATGTATTATTTCATTGTATTAGTTCAGAGAGACAATGTTTTTGTTTTTGAATGTGATTATAAATTTCCAATTCCAAACCTACCGTAAATATCTCTTGACAAGACTTGAAAACCATATGGTTGTGAGTGAAGATCTTTTATTGACAAAGCCGAGGAAAACGTACGCGTTTAATAAACCACTGATGACAAAAAATGTATCGACAGCCAGTGTTGCATTTAAAATTGCCATCGTAGGCCAGTTTTTTATGAACTGCAATCAGAACTTTTCATTAGTTTTGGTACAAGTGTGTTCATTATATAATTCTTGCTAAATTCCTCTAATCATATATTATTCAATTTTTTAAGGCTCTGAATATTAAATAACAGCGAAATTTTGAATCTTCATACTGTTCATTACCTATATCAGCAAATGAGCCAAAATATTAGTTGATTTAGATCCAGTTTTACTCTAACCTTTAATTGTTGTAACTCTCGTTGAATTGTTTTCCATCTCATCAATTCAAAATACAGCAATGACTTAATGCAAGAATTACTTGTAATTATATGCATTTTAGCTAAGTAATTGAATTTGAATTAATCAGCCCAAAAATGCTGCAACTCTGATAGATAAGTATGTAATTTGAAAAAAAAAGATAAAGAAAAACCGATAATAGTTTATAGTATAGATGATTTGAAAATGTCCTTGATCCATGTTGTGAAGCTATTGCGAAGAAACAAATTGGCAGTGGCACCATAGTTTGTGCTATTTTTTTCTTGGGAAGTGCGAAACCAAGTATCTCTGTTCGTAAAGTTGCAGACTGTCTGCCATACTTTATCTCTTTTTTTTTTGGAAAACTAGTGATTGGAAAATTAGTAATTTCTTGAAAACTGAATTAATTTTTCTTTGCTGTCTGCAGATTTTTCTGTACTTTCTAGCGCAAAATTTGGCTTGTTTATCCTAGAAAAAATAAAATGGGAGCACAAATTTTGAAGTACTGCAACGGAGATACGCGTTTTCGTACCTTAGGTGTCGAACTACTGTTTACTATGACAAAGAATAAATTGCACAGATGAGGACGTTGATGCGGGAGGAAGTCTCCCTTTTTTCCTCCAACATTTCGTCAAATTTGTTCAATATGGTATTTGAATCAGTGAGAACGAAAACACACCAACTCGGAAAAATGAAAATAATCAAGCCACACACAAAGCTGCAGAATAGATGGAGAAGTTATTTTAAGAAAAAGATTTTTGCTGCCAAAAGACAAGCACTTATTGACACTTTAAAGGTCCAAGTTGGAACATATGCGTTATCTTCAATGACCTACATGTAAATTAACTGTCTTTAATGGAAATTGAGCATTTTCGAGTTACCGAGTTGGTGTGTTTTCGTTCTCACTGATTCATTTGTGAGTACATGTTCGGTGAATTTTGTTAGAGGATATTGGCATAGTTTGATTTTTCTTCAAATTTTAAAATATCTTTCCTTTCATATATATTTTTATTATATTTTTCTATATTTCATTGCATTCAGTTCCATCATCATACCTGAAGCAATGAAGTGAGGTTTGTTGCAGGCAATTGAGCAGTGTATTTGACTCTATGTCCTAAGCAGACCCATGTTATACTGAGAAATCGCAAGCCATTAATGCAAGAAATTGTGTCTGGTTGAGAATCGGTGTTGAATAATCTTTGAGCATTTGAGTACGCCGAAAAAGCCAAAATAGCCCTTGGTCCTTTATTCAAAGCTGTAAACATAGAAGAAGAAAGCCATATAAAGTTGCCTTATTTTTGTTTCATCACTAGATTTTTCGGTTAGAATTCTGGGTCATGCGGCCAAGTTGTTATGCAAGTGTTCAAGATAGCGATAGCCCAGTTATTGTATCTCTTGCAATTGATTTTCCTCCTAATAATATATTGGTGTTTTACTATTTGTATCAATTCATCATTTTTACTCTAATCAGCATTGGTAAGATGTTTGCCCTGCAGGCTATTTTTGAAGGGGGACTGATAAATTTTTAGTTAGGCTTGCAGTCATATGTACTTTTTTGCAAACAATGATCAATTAAAGTCATTTAAAAGTGCCTTTTTTTGTTTTTGGATTTCTGTAAACACTCTGTATCATGAGCCTAGATAGACATTGTGTGGATGTTTCAAGCCAGGTGCTGTCAAAATAATAGCAGTCCGCCCTTATTCATTCGTAATCGTATCATCAGCAGAAAAAATACATTTTAATAAAAAGTATTTTTATTCTGTTTGAACTTCTTGAATTTAAGTTGTAGTAGAAGAGACTCACTTGAGTAACAGGGTCCACGATAAGATCTCAGCCAAAGATCGAAAATTGTGCTCAAGATAACAAAAAGTATTATCATACAGAATACTGCCCTACAGAAAAAAGGAAAAGAAAATATTAGTTGCAAGATCGAGTAACTTCTTCAAATGTATGATATACTATTTAATCCAGGATTACAAAAGAATACATTTTATCATATAAATTGGGAATTCAGACGATTATGATTCTTTTTTAAGCTTTTAATGCTTATAGTTTTTTGGAAACAAAACAAAATCTTTGGCACCCATCTTCATTTTAGACTTTTCAGGATGTGCATGAAAGTTTCCAAAAAAATTAGGATATGAACGAACAACCAAGCTCTCACTTTTTATAATTATCTCTTCAAAGGAAGAACATTTTCCTCTTTTTTTTCCTTGCTCTTTTTCAAAATTGCAAGTTGCTTATGTTTTCTCAAATAGGGAGTAAAACTGACAGGTTACAAATTCTTTTTGATTAGAATGCATGAAATATTCACCGTGAAGAGAATCAAAAGCACCAGGCAAATGGCTATTCACTCCTCTGCTAGCAAGGTTCTGAGATTCAAAACCTTCTCTAATTTTAATCAAGCAATCCTTGATTTCATGTCTCAATGTCTCCTTAAGGAAATCATTTTAAAAAAGATTAAACTTACAAAACAATGTAATCACCAATGCTAAATTGTAATGCACTTCGAATATGACAGTCCGTATCGGGAATAGTGACCCGTAATGTAATAGGGATGCTTGTCTCATTCAGCCAGGGATTCACTCGGTCTAAGAGATTATTAAATGCATGTTCCATTGCCGGTGGTTTGCAAGAAGATGGCACGCACATGGCAGTTTTTAGAACTATATTTGAGCCGAACATATCCTCTGCTGTCGATCCTGTAAAACCCTTTTTTCCAATGAAAAATTAAATGTCAATATTTTACCATAAGGACCTAATAATGGATATAAAAAACAGTTAAACTTAGTAAGGAAAAAAAAAGAAGGTTGTCTGAAATGTTCTGTCAAATTTTACTGTTATCACAAAAAACTAATAATATCATTGTAAAACACATGGAGTGTGTTTATGTATTCTTTGTACCAAACACAACATTTTGGAGACATCAATTTAGTTTGATGTATTTTTAGCACATATTCTCTCGCCAGAATCTCTTCGTCATCCTTTCAAATTGTAAGGAAGAGCCATAATGAAAAAAAAAAAAGAAAGAAAGAAAAAAAAGAAACAATCAAATTATCTCAGCTCAAAGCAAGCTAATTTAAGAACTTCAAAAATCGGTGAGAAAAGAGGAAGTAGCCCTCAGGAGTAAATGCAATTCATTTTTTGAGTCTTTGGGTCGATTGAATTTCAATCTAAAAATCCAAACCAACAATGCAAGGATTGCAAGGACAAAGCTGAAAAAATAATAATGAAAACGAGCTCGAGAAGTTCAGACCATGGTTAGCCATGCCTGGAAAACTGGCGTCCACTCCCATGCAAAAGTAGGTGTCAAATCTATATTGTCAGAAGGAAATTGAATTAAACTATCCCTCATTTCGCACTGCAGGCGTTATGCATTCATCGTTACTCCAATGATTTCATATTATACTTAGAGTAAAATCAGTACCATTTAGTTCTGGTATAGTAAGCCGTGATACTAGATAATGGTGGCAGTAATTGTGCATAGGTAGTTTTTGGGACTTCTTTTTTTTTTTTATTATTATTATTTATTTAAGCGCCATTCACTATGAATGGATTAACAATACAAATGTAGGTAGGTGAGTATAGGTGCGAGGTTTAGAAGCTGTAATTAGTATTGGTTTGAATGAACTCACAAAAATTATTTCAGGAGGAACTTCTATAACTAAGGACACGAGACAGTATTGGCCATGAAATGGTGTTGATTCATTCATTTCGCTTGAAGTGGATACGCATTGGTCATAATCTCCCAAGTTGATAATGTTGCCATTTAGTAATCCTGTCGGAATTTTTCCACTTGAATCCAAAACTGTAACAGTTAAAAATACCTAAAATAATTTATTTCTAATGTTTGACAATATCAAGATGCCATGCAATAGAAAAGTTATAAGTGGGGTTAAGATAATCCCAAGAAACTCCAAGTGTTTTCTCTGTTAAGATGACATTATTCAAGCATTCGAGCTTCTTAACTCAGTCTCGTCAATTCTTATTCATGACAAGTTTCTTTCTTATTTCTTACTTTTTACATTTTTTGTCCCATTTAATTGATGTTGGAGAAAAAAATATTTTTCAGAAATTATTGTTAGCTTTCTGTATTTTATACCCAGAAAATTCAAAGGAACTTTGATAGTGAGAAGAAAACGTCTAATCTATAGCTAGACAAAATGCGGCAATAGATTTTTCTCACTTGTAAAGCTTTTTGCACTTCAGCTTCGGGTGATTATTTTCTAACTGATATCTGGCTTTGAGCCAAGCGTTACGATAAATGAGACTATCCACCCTTAGATAAGGACCCTTAGAGCCTAAAACTTTAAATCACCACTGCATAGAGGACTTTGTTCTCCGTACAACTGCACAGAACAGCAAACGCCACAGCAAAATGGATACAAATCAACGTGCTCCTAGGTCGAGAAATTGCCTACTCGTAAAACTTGAAGGCATTTAGTCTAACGCGGTGACAGTATGCTTGTGTTTTAAAGTATCGATTCTGAAGTAGAATGATTTCGTCGAAAGCGCAAATTTTATCGTGCTTGATGAATCAAAGGGTTGTTGAAGAGCTGTCAAATCGCAGAAATTGACGTAGTTTCCTGGGAAACAGCAGTACTTACCACTTACGCGTACTTTGTCCTCAAACAAGGAGCTTATCACGATCATGAAACGCACTTTGGCCTCAACTGGTGAAACAGGACGGCGAAAAATGGGTGGAGTGAACGGTATAAAATTGGTATTGGTAAACGGTATGAAAAATTGAGTAGTCTGGTAAAGCCGTAGTAGTGCGTACTTTGACTCGCGCATGGTTTTGTTTTTCTTGTGACCGGGCGATTCAAAGTTCCCGTAACCAATGAACAATAAAAACGTTAATATCTTATCAAGAAGTTGATTTTCGTAGTTTTCGTTGCGCGAATCGTGTTCTACGTGAATTTCTGGTGAAGAATCATGTATCAGAGTGCTTGAATCCGT
The DNA here is from genome assembly GCF_918797505.1 of Bemisia tabaci. Classification (NCBI taxonomy): domain Eukaryota; kingdom Metazoa; phylum Arthropoda; class Insecta; order Hemiptera; family Aleyrodidae; genus Bemisia; species Bemisia tabaci. The sequence goes on from NC_092794.1 coordinate 71,277,766, forward strand.
ACCTTGTTTAATGATCCATTCATTCTAAAAAAGCGAACATACAGAACTTTCATAACTTTTCTGAGTGAAAATATTTTATCGGGAAAGATGAGGCAACGTTGAAGTGCTCTGACGGCGTCGAAAACCAGCATGGGCCTTTTAAAAGCCCGATCGTTCGATGCCGCGATTATCTTAACGCGAGTCTGAATAATCGCGCCAAACATGGCGCGGTTGGCGTCAAACGCATATTAGCGCCTGCAAGACTGCAGGCATACTTCATGCATTGCCCCAAATAGCGCGGTCGGTTTAGACGCACGTTAGCGCCTACAAGACCGCATGAATACTTCTCGCATTGCACCAAACGCAACGCGAGAGTTATTTGCGATAACTATTCGACTATGGGGTGTTGGCCCACGGCCGCTGGCTGGATTGAAGGCGCATCACACTGAGAAGATGACTCGACACTCGACCAGTCTCCCTTCCCTGGTTTTGCGCGACGCTAAAATCGCCGCAAAACTAGGTCCACGCGTATCTTGTGACGATCCCTGCCCGGTTTTTCCCCCACTTAAAGGGTGAATATGTATCTTAATTGCAACGATTTAGAAACTCGCACGAAGTTTAAACGATGCAGCGATTCTGAAACTTGAATGGCAGAAAATTAATTTTGGTTTAATAAAAAGAAAACAGAACGAACGAAAATATCGCGTTGAAATTTGTTGTGATTTTTATTTTAAACCATGCTGGAAATTTCGAAACTTCTAAAAAACTGTGAGTAGCTTTTTTTTTATAAAAAAAAGTTTAAAATTGATAGCGACAAAGTGACAGTGCAACTGAACAAAACTTTGAGATCTGATAGCGGTGAACAGCAAAAAAAAAAAAAAAAAAAAGAAGCAAATTCCGCTCCTAAAGTACTGTGCTACAAAATCGGACGATGTCTTCTCGCCCTCGACCCAGTTGCGATGTTTTCCGTTGGCGCACAGTAGATAGAGTTCAGAAGAGAGGTTGGACATGAAAGTTTTGACAAAAGCTGCTTTATAGATGTTTATTTCGTGAACTTTTAAAGTTTAAGGGATGTATTTCAAAGTAAATTTTACGAGAAAATCAATGGGACCTTTTTTAAGACCTCCCTATTTTGAAATAATGGAGTAAAAAGCTGTTGGAGCTTAAAAAGCTTCCAAACTTAGTCCGACTCCTCCCACTGACTCAATCCACTGTGCGGCGTCAGGCGCCGCGAAAAGACAATACTATAAGGTTCCGTAACTGCAGTGTCGTTCGGAAAAATTCAGGAAAATTCACGGGAACTAGAGGTGATTTCTACTTCAAACAACACAATATTTCAAAATTACTGAACGAGCTCATTTCTAGTTCCAAATGCGTATTTTAAAAAGCGCAGTCTTCAACCACACGACGGGTGTTCATCGTGTTCAAGCACTGTGCAGCGTACTTCGTCTTTTTATTTGACTCCCACTTTTCCTAACATACCCCCGTGCATTGTGTTCATGTGGCCCAAACTTAGCGTTTCTTGTGAAGCTCGAAGCATTTCCTCCTTATTCTCATCGGCTCTTCAGTGCAATGTAGCTGCCGCCCCTGCGTTATGTACCACACTTTGCACCCTTTGAAGGAAAAGTTTACAAGTGTGTATTGTTTGAATGATAAAAGTAGCAGTAAACATTGAAAAAAAAGAAAAAAAGAAAGAAAGATCGTAATCGCACTTTTTTCTAAAAAAATAGCTACTTCAATGGCTCCAGAGATACTTAGGTAGGTTTACGGTTGGTACACAAGGAAAAAAAAACTGCGTGCATGGAACCCGAAGTTGAGGTCAAATGGATCTCCGAAGTTTTCTGATCACGCATCCGAAAACTTGAGGTAGAGCTGCCGAAGTTCGGGTCAGACATCTGAAGCACTTTGGTATGCACCGGAGTACTTCAGATGTGTGATCCGAACCCCTCGGTATCTATCGAAGTACTTAGATGTCTGGCCCGAACTTCGGCAGCTCGTACCTCAACTTTTTAGATCCGTGATCCGAAAACTTCAGAGATCTATTTGACCTCAACTTCGGGTCCCACGCACGAAGTTTTTTTCTCCGTATGTACATTTCTTACTGAGCACCAAATCTTGTGGGAACGCCAAGGATGGACCTTTTCTACTTTTGCCCTTGAGTTATCCCACCTATAATAGTTACCCGACCTATGTCAGCAATTCTTTCGTTCACGATAACTATCGTTAGATTTACGTTAGCTTCTTCAAATTTTGCAATTTTGTCCATTTTGGTCTGATGAAGAACTGTATAAATTTTCGGTTAAATCGCATTTCCCGTTTACTTATAAACGGTAATTAACGTAAGTGCCCTACTTACGCTGTTTTCCACGAAACTGTTTTTATGAAAGTTCCATTCCTTGGTTTCCTTAGTAACCTTTGTTTGCTGCCAGCTGATGTTTTATTTCAACTTATTTTTTTCTTTTTTTTTTCATTTTTTTTTCTTTCTTTTTTTAATAAATCATTGCTAGGCTAGTTCTAATTTTTTTGCCAGCATTATTTCTACCTCCCCCATCACCCGCAGCTCATTTTTCTAGCTCCATCACCCTCTCCCCTCAACTCATTTTTTATCGATTTTATCATTTTTTTATGGCATGTCTTGCTCCCCTACCACCATTTTTTCGGGGTTATAGATATATTAGCCGCCTCTAGACCCGTGACTCCAGTCACGGGCATTTCGCTAGTCAATGAATATTTATGAGAGTAATGAAAACTTACATTTCATGGCCCACAATCTCTTCCTCATGAGACCGTCGATGATGTCGTCCAAGTTGTCAATGCAGACAGCATTATCATCGGATAGGACGATGGATGGATCTTTGCCGTTGGGGGGCGCCATCCGCAAGTATTCTTTGAAGCTGGTCATGGTGTCGAAGTGAAGGAGCTCTCTCCTCAAATGCGTCACAGTGTCCATCAGCAACATACTTCTGCTCTGCAGTGATAATTTCGGTGGGTTACTCGGTGCCGTTGCGGAGTGCTGATTTTCCCCAGCGATGCTCAGAATCATCGCAGCAAATGTCACGGAGAACAGTCGCACAGAACACCATTCCATCGCAGCGTAGTAAAGTTTGGGAATCAGGAATTTTGAGTATTTTCGGAGAAATCTATTCGCCGCACATCAAAAAGCACTAGTGTTGTTACACTATGGAACGTTATCACATTCGTGACCACGGCCGAAATTTAAAACAATCATTATCCATGACCGCAAGAGCAAATTGCCATTGACATAAGCGCGCCTTCAAGAAATTAGGGCGATAACCCGCAATGACGTATCCGACAACTTACAATAATAGGTGACCCGACAATAATGCCAAGACACTGAGAAATTGACGTATGCATCGTACGAAAAAGTTCCTTCTCAGGCACACTTCACTTCATTGAAATGTTCAGCTGAAACCAAATGAAAATTTTCAAGTTTCAATTAAATGATTGGACCGCGTCAAGTAGAAAGGAACTAAGCCGCATGAGCCATGCTTAATTTAATTGAGCAACTTAATTTTTTACATCAAACGATTTTGCGGATTATTTTGCAAATTGCAGTGAATTTTTCGCGTAGTACAAAGAAAACTCCTAAAAATTTTCAAAGGAATCCGCACAAATACGTTCTCTTGTAAAAAATTGAAGTGTCTAGTTACTTAAATTTGGTAATAGCTGATGTGGTTAAATGCGGTCCAATTGGATCGCGTTATGCAGAAAAGAACCAAGTCCTTAATCCAAAAATCGCTTGCCAGCAGTGGCGTGGCTTGATAAAAAGTAAAGGGATCGTATTGTCGAGTTTTTGGAACTTCCGTATATTCTATAGTCGTATATTCTTTCCAAAAACCCCTCCCCATTTTCTAATATCAGCACAATTTGATTGCATTCTCCAAAAAGAAACCGCAAAATCATTCCAATGTCGCTAAGATTGTGCATTTCTTTTTACCTTCCAAATATTAACTGATCGTCTACACAAGTTTTATCTTTACTCCCGATAAACTATGAATTCAATATTCAAAATTAATGATTTAAAGGTATAAGGACTAAATATTTATGTATTCTAAAAAGAAAGAAAGAAAAAAAAACTGTCACGTGAAGCTGCAAAATTATTCGTAGAACTTCACGAGTAAATTTCCATACGGCGACTAAATTTTGCAATCAGGAACTACGATTTCTGGCTTATTAGTAAAAACATCCATGTTGTAGGGAAAGCTAATGGTGCATACGCTGTTTTCAACTGAGCCAGAAATTGTAGTTCCTCGTTGCCAAATGTAGTCCATATGTAGTGCCATTCGTGCCTAAGAGGTATCTTCGTAGTATAAACGAATAATTCACTGCGCTCTGTCATTTTGGATCCTCGCAGATCAGCCCGCCGCGGGTGAAGCGGTGAGTGCCGGGAGAGCCAAAGCGCCTTCAATTCCATGCGTAGGCAACATGGACATCCGTGAGGCTCGAATAGTTGCATGCATCCAGGGGTTTTAATGAAATCTTGCGATACTAACTAAGGGTGCGTAAGGAGTTGACGTCTAAGTGCGAAATTTTCTAAGAACATACAATTTTCGAAGCCGGCCTTTATTCATTCGTATAAAATCCTAGTCAGGGCTTTAACAAAAATTATGTATATGGATTTCCTTTAGTTTTTCTTCATTGAGGATTTGCGCTTTTGGGGTGAGTCTCGACACTCACCCTTGCAATTGGGTTATGCATTTCTCACTTTCAGAGTTTGCACATTTAGGTACCGTCCATCTTATGACCCAATTGAACTTCATATCCGAAGAAAAAGTGAACTTCAGAGCTCATTTTTCCCCACGTGGTATTCCCGGAGACAAGTTCTAAGAGAAATCACTATTTCGATTTTTTTAAAAATTTGACTCATCTCTTTCCTCTGTGCAATCTTCTAAATTATTAGGACTTGGAAAGTAATTACATTAACATTATCTGTTGAAAGAAGATGGGGGAAGCAGTGCTTCCCTTGCTTACATGGCCGCCACACCACTGCTTGCCGGTCTTCAAAATGGTCAATTTTTTCTGATTATTGTAGTGGAATGGGTAATTTATAATAGGACTTCTCATGAAAAATCTCTCGAGACGAAAAAACCTTCCAAAATCGTAGGAACTCATGTCCTCCTATTTTTGGAATTATCTGAGTCCTAGGAAAATCAGGTATCCAGACTCCCTTTCCCCTTCCCAAATAGCCTGACTGTTCCGATTTTGTAAAGTATCAGAAAATAAACGGAGTGTCAGTGAGATGAGCTTAATTGCATTGTAGCGTCGCAAAGTTTCACTTCACGATATATTTCTTCTAAACCGACTAAATTTTCTTCGTGTAATGACAAAAATTCCTTGGAAGCTCCCACAGATAGCATGCTCTTCTCAATGATATTTAAAGAAATAAGGTGCCCCGTGAAACTTTGCAGTGCTGAATGCAATTATTAAGCTTTTCTGACTTGGTATATTTGTTCGCACTGCTCACTCATTTTAAGATTAGTAACTTTAATATCCCTTTTTCTGGGCATAGCTCTTTCTAAAATCAAGATGTTTGCTATCAAATCGATAAAAAAAAATATTCTCTTCTCCGCGGAAGTAAATTGTTTCCATCTGTCAATTTCCTACCTTGTAAAGCTTTGTACGTCTAATTAAACACCCTTACAGGATCGAGGGACGCTATCGTTTGTCACAGTAGCACTTGGGAGTTCGAAAAAGCACGACAATTAATCACTCAAAAAAGCATCCCTTTTATCGTCGAATCACATAGAGTTGAGGCAAGTGAATTATTATATTGCAACTTTTAAATCCGTTGTAATCACATAAAATAGCACCACAATTATATCGAGAACCTCCATAAAATTAGTCACGTATGAGTTTGATCATTCCGAACGAGTAACTTCACTTCCTCAAGTGTCCACATCATCGTAATTCTTTTACTCCTCGTTCGAGAGTGGAGCAGCGTGGATTAGAGCATTTTATCAGCGCTTGATCCTCTTATAGATAAAGAGACTTGGAGTTTAAGTAAATGAAAAAGGCAAGTGTTGAGAAGGCCGCAGCAGCGTTCTGTTTTAATGCTGTGCGCTTAAATTGGGTGATTAAAACGGTGGCAACATGACACTTGTATCTTCGCTGGAGTTGAGGCGTGTCTTCATTCCGCCGGCTGTCAAGTAGCATCGTCCTACGTTGAGGCTGTGACGTTCCACTTCGGTAGACGTGACGCATCCTCGGCGAAGATGAGAAGGTGGAAATCGGCAGATACTTCACTGAAAAAAAATTCTCGGCGTTTTTACCACGGTCCGTTGGTACCTTAACCATCTCACTTTTTTTTTTTACCAATTATCGGTAATTTTAAGACAGACTGGTAAGCTTACCTAAAAACCGGCATATTTACTGTTTTTTCCAGGTAAGAATACCACTTTTATTGGTAATCAATACCCGGTAACTCTGCCATTTTATCTCGGTAATTCTACCACAGTTGATAAAAAGTATTGGCGTTTTTACCAAGGTCCAGTAAAATTACCGAGAAAGTTCAATAGTTTTACCGAGATTTCTCGGTAAAATGACCAATTCCATAAATGGTAATCTTACCAAGAAAAAACTGAGATCAAATAGAACCCTGAATTCTTGGTAATTTTACCCCTTCCTTAGTAAATACACCGATATTTTTTTTTCAGTGTTGGATTACATTCTGCAATAAGGAACCACTATCTCTGGCTCTCCCATAAAAGCAGGCCCGGACTTAGGGCGTGTGCAGGGCGTGCGGCGCACACGGGCGCCAGCCTTTGGGGGGCGCCACGAAAGAAGAAGAGAGGGAAAAAAAGAGGGGAAAAGGAAAAGGAAAAAAAGGGAAGAAAGGACAAGGGGAAAAAAGGAAAAGGAGACAAGATTGGGCAGTGAAAGCAAGGAAGGAGGGGGGTAATGGAAGGAAAAAGGAGGCAAGAAAAGTGAAAAGAGAGTCCGCGAGAAAGGGGGGGGGCATACAAACCATAGACAAAATATAAAGGGAATTGCTGTCTAAAGGTAAATTTTCAGGACAAAAACTCCACCTGGTCCATAAACGGTCAGGCGCCCCTTGACCCTAAATTTGCGGCTGTACAGAAATACAAGAGTAGGCATGTAGTAAAGGGGGCGCCATAAATCCATCGAACAGGAGCCGACATAGCATTTTAGGCCAATTCCGCCATCTTGGATTTGAGAATTTTCAAAAATCGACCAAAAATTCGAGTTTCCCGTCGAAAAGTACCCCTGATCCCGCGGTTCACAAAGCTCTAACGAACAGAAACGGAGGCCAGAACCGGGGCTCATTTTAGGCCACATCCAACATTTCGGAGTTGAGAATTTCAAAAAGTTGACTAAAAATTCGAGTTTTCCGTTGAAAAATACCGTGTAATACCGCGTTTCACAAGACTCGAACAAACAGAAACCGAGATAGCATTTTAGCCCACGTCCGCCATCTTGAATTTGAGAGCTTTTAAAAAATGGACTAAACATTCGAGTTTCCTGTTGAAAATTACCTCCTAACACCGAATTTCAGAAAAATCCATCGAACAGGGGCCGAGATAGCATTTTAAGCTATTTCGGATTTTCGAATTTTGAATTTTTTTAATTTTGACAGTTTTTGATTTAAAACGCGTGATCCCCAAAATCGAAGCTCAGATTCGGATTCCCCGTAAAAAATCGATGCGATTTCATGTATCATACTCTGACACCAAATTTCAGGAGAATCCATCAAACAGGAGCCGAGATGGCATTTTAAGCCACTTCAGTTATTTCGGATTTTTGAAGTTGAAAAATTTTACTTAAAACGCGTGATACTCAAAATCAAAGTTCAGATTCGGATTCCTCGTAAAAAATCGATGCGATTTCATGTATCATACCCTGACACCGAATGTCAGGAAAATCTATCGAACAGGAGCCGAGATGGCATTTTAAGCCACTTCAGTTATTTCGGATTTTTGAAGTTGAAAAATTTTACTTAAAACGCGTGATACCCAAAATCGAAATTCGGATTCCTCGTAAAAAATCGATGCGATTTCATGTATCATACCCTGACACCGAATTTCAGGAGAATCCATCGAACAGGGGCCGAGATGGCATTTTAAGCCACGTCAGTCATTTTAGATTTTCGAATTTGGAAAATTTGACTTAAAACGCGTGATACCCAAAATCGAAGTTCAGATTCGGATTCCTCGTTAAAAATTGATACAATTTCATGTATCATACCCGAGCATAGCGTGAAGGAAATATACGTAACGCACACATACTGATTCGAGCATATGAACCCAACGTGGCAACATGGGTAGTGCTCAGTGGGTCAGCGGAGGAGGAAGAATAAGAATTTATCTTGAGGAATTCCTCGGGACGAAACCGAATGCTAAGCGCCGGCCGGCGCCTCACCGTTCGGTTGCATCTCGGGCGACCGGCGCGGCGGCGTAGTTCAAAAGAGGAGTATGACAGAATCTATACGCGTCGTTAAACCTTTTTCCTTCACGCATTCCTATTTTAACATATGATACATGAAATCTCATCAGTTTTTCACGAGGAATCCAAATCTGAGCTTAAATTTTGGATATTACGCGTTTTAATCTATTTAAAATCGTAAGAGAATTTACAGAATTGTCCTTGAAAATTGATCACACATTAGTGTTTTTTTACGTCATTAAACCTCTTTCCTTCACGCTATTCTAACATATGTTGCATAAAATCTCATCAATTTTTCACGAGAAATCCAAATCTGAGCTTAGATTTTCGATATTACGCGTTTTAATCTATTTAAAATTGTAGGAGAAATTACAAAATTGTCAATGAAAATTGATCACACATTAGTGTTTTTTTACGTCATTAAAACTCTTTCCTTCACGCTATTCTAAAATTTGATGCATGAAATCGCATCAGTTTTTCACGAGAAATCCAAATCTGAGCTTAGATTTTCGATATTACGCGTTTTAATCTATTTAAAATCGTAGGAGAAATTACAGAATTGTCCTTGAAAATTGATCACACATTAGTGATTTTTTATCCCGTTTTTCTTCTACGTTCACGTAATGAAATTAGATCAACAGTTGACTCATCGACTAGTCTAGCCTAACCCCCCAGAATCGGTCTAAAGGGCGAACGATTTTATCAGATAAGATGTGCGGTGCGGTCCTAGTTTCCGGGCAATTGCGGTTTGATGGAAGCTGCGATGGGGAGAAACGGAACACAGTGGAGTATTATACCCGAAAAGCTGGCGAAAAGTCCAAAAAAAAAATTTGGTAAAAGCTTGGTAAAACAGGTAAATAATGATTCTCTGATATCTACTGCATGACATTGGGACAACAGAATCCGCTTATCACTACTGGATGGTCGAGGAAAAAAGGGTAAACCCAGCGGTTTCGCGCGCATCTTAGCTCTAGTTCAGTATTGTTTACGTTCAGCTTTTCAATCAAAGTGTGTACGCAGTGACAGGTACAAGCTACATCTGCAGGCTTATTGGCAGCCATTATTTATAGTAAGTAGTCCCTTTTTACATATATATTACTATAATTAGAAATTTGATTGTCTGGCATGTATATGCTGTTGTCAAATCGTTCAGTAATATGGGCATTTTCCATGAAGATGCTTAAATAAGATAGTTTCTGAATATTTGCCGGGCTGTGTCGGGCTGAAAATGAAGGATTCTCGTAAACTAGAACCCAACCGCAAGATTCTCCCGCAAAAAATTTTTACCCATATTCACCCTTTGAATTTCTGCGAATTTTTGAAATTGAGCTTTGTTTTCAAGCAAAAATCACGTACTTCCGAATTTTGGATCCTACATATTTTTCAGGTCAATAATGTGAGCCTCAGCATTAAATGGAAGTCTCATGACACTCCTGGAGTTCTTTGTATGTGATTCACACGGATTTGATATGCGACGTTGCCAAATTTACGTCAATTTTTATAGAGTGTGCCACTATATTACGCCGGAAAATTCCTAAACGAAGTAGTTTATGAATATGTGCCGGGCTGTGTCGGGCTAAAAATGAAGGATTTTCGTAAACTAGAACCCAACCGCAAGATTCTCAAGCAAAAATTTTTTACCCATATTCACCCTTTGAATTTCTGCGAATTTTTGAAATTGACCTTTGTTTTCAAGCAAAAATCACGTACTTCCGAATTTTGGATCCTACATATTTTTCAGGTCAATAATGTGAGCCTCAGCATTAAATGGAAGTCTTATGACACTTCTGGAGTTCTTTGTATGTGATTCACACAGATTTGATTTGCGACGTCGCCAATTCTACGTAAATTTTTAGAGTGTGCCACCGTACAACATTGAAAAATTTATCCGTAATTTAGGCTCTTTTCGGACTAAATATGGATCCTTACTGACACTATGAACCCTTCATAAACCCTTCCTCACTCCAGAAGTGTCATAAGACTTCCATTTAATGCTGAGGCTCATATTATTGACCTGAAAAATATGTAGGATCCAAAATTCGGAAGTACGTGATTATTGCTTGAAAACAGAGTTCATTTTCAAAAATTCGCAGAAATTCAAAGTGTGAATATGGGTAAAAAAATTTTGCTGGAGACTGTTGCGGTTGGGTTTTAGTTTACGAAAATCCTTCATTTTTAGCCCGACACAGCCCGGCACACATTCATAAACTACTTCGTTTAGGAATTTTCCAGCGTAATATAGTGGCACCCTCTATAAAAATTGACGTAAATTTGGCAACGTCGCATATCAAATCTATGTGAATCACATGCAAAGAACTCCAGGAGTGTCATGAGACTTCCATTCATTGACCAGACAAATATATAGGATCGAAAATTCGGAAGTACGTGATTTTTGCTTGAAAACAAAGGTCAATTTCAAAAATTCGCAGAAATTCAAAGGGTGAATATGGGTAAAAAATTTTTGCTTGAGAATCTTGCGGTTGGGTTCTAGTTTACGAAAATCCTTCATTTTTAGCCCGACACAGCCCGGCACATATTCATAAACTACTTCGTTTAGGAATTTTCCGGCGTAATATAGTGGCACACTCTATAAAAATTGACGTAAATTTGGCAACGTCGCATATCAAATCCGTGTGAATCACATACAAAGAACTCCAGGAGTGTCATGAGACTTCCATTTAATGCTGAGGCTCACATTATTGACCTGAAAAATATGTAGGATCCAAAATTCGGAAGTACGTGATTTTTGCTTGAAAACAAAGCTCAATTTCAAAAATTCGCAGAAATTCAAAGGGTGAATATGGGTAAAAATTTTTTGCGGGAGAATCTTGCGGTTGGGTTCTAGTTTACGAGAATCCTTCATTTTCAGCCCGACACAGCCCGGCAAATATTCAGAAACTATCTTATTTAAGCATCTTCATGGAAAATGCCCATATTACTGAACGATTTGACAACAGCATATACATGCCAGACAATCAAATTTCTAATTATAGTAATATATATGTAAAAAGGGACTACTTACTATAAATAATGGCTGCCAATAAGCCTGCAGATGTAGCTTGTACCTGTCACTGCGTACACACTTTGATTGAAAAGCTGAACGTAAACAATACTGAACTAGAGCTAAGATGCGCGCGAAACCGCTGGGTTTACCCTTTTTTCCTCGACCATCCAGTAGTGATAAGCGGATTCTGTTGTCCCAATGTCATGCAGTAGATATCAGAGAATCATTATTTACCTGTTTTACCAAGCTTTTACCAAATTTTTTTTTTGGACTTTTCGCCAGCTTTTCGGGTATAATACTCCACTGTGCGGAAGATGTGCGAAACTCGGGCGGATATTAAGTGAGAAACCAGGTAGGGGAAAGGCTTCCTTCCCGAAAAGTTAGTGCTCGGGCCAACTTACATGGTCACTGGAGCATTGGATAGCAGGTTGTGGGAAACTATTTTTTTGCAGCAACAACCAATTGGATCGCATTTTGCAAAAAGGAACTAAGAGCATTTCAATGTTGCTAGGATTGTGCAACTTAGGTACATTCTTTGTAAAAAGTAAACTTTGCGACGGTAATTTTCGTCTTGAATTCATAGTTTATCGGGAGTAGAGGTGAAACTAGTTTAGATGATCGTTTATGTTTGCAAGGTTAGCGACATTGGGATGCTCTTGCACACATCTGCATAGGGGAACCAATGGCATATGTGTTGTTTCTAAAATTGACCGTAAATAGCGGTTCCTTACTGCAAAATGTAATCCATTTAACGAAGTGGGCGGAGCCGCCGAAAGCAAGATGTTTTTCGGTATCGTACCGACACATTGCGGAATAATGCGCGAACAAAACCACAACAAATTCATCGTGATCTTCGATGTTATAGATTTTCTCCTATTTTGCATGAAATTAAAGGTCCGAGCCATCATCTCAAAAACCCGGAAAGCGTGGACGCAAGTATTTTCGATTCACTCCCTCGGAAAAAATTCGCTCTGGGTACGATAATATCGTCACCTTCCGGCTGAAGTATCACAATTGCCATGCGACGTTTAAAAATTTCCGCCGACGTTTCATTTTTTTACGGAGAAATGGTTCAACGAAGCTGTCCGAAAATTTCACTGAGTTTTATTTGTGCTGCCGATAAAATTCAGTGAAATTTTCAAACAGATTCTACCAACAATTTCTCTGTAGAAAAATAAAATGTCGGCGGAAATTTTTAAACGTCACATGGCGCTCGTGATAATTTGGCCGGAATTTGACGATATTTTGGAACATGGCCCGGCTATAGGATTTGTTGCAGCCCGCATTCGCCAACGTGTAATATTAGGGGCCGTTCGAGTGTTGTGTAACGCATTTCCCCCAATTTTTGATCCCCCTCCCCCTTGTAACGCTCGCCCATAACGCAGCCCTACACCCCTCCCTTTGAATTACGTAACGCTAACCTGATCTCCCTCCTCCCGAATTTTAAAACAAATCAAGAGAACGCGAAAAAAAAAGTTTGAAAAAATTCGGATTATTTTGGGAGATAAATCGCTGAAATGCGACGGGAAGAGATAAAAAGCGGTGTGAAAATACTGGATCAGATTTGCTTTATTCATAATTTTACCGGGAAAGTGCTCTTGTAAAATTTTGAATAGTTCACCATTGCAAACATAATATTTAAATAAAAAAATAGAAGAAGAATGTTCAAGAAGACGCACATTTTTTCAAAGCCCCCCCTCCCCGGCCTCGGATTTGTTACGTAACGCTGGGCTTGACCCCCCCCCCCCCCACCCCGATGGAAAAGTATCGATAAACAGGGTGTTCGCAGCGAACACCTTAATAATCGATTATTTACCACAGCTTCAAATGGGGAAATATCGATAGATCGCAAAGCACGCCACGCCACTGCCCTTATCCCTCATTAACCCAAGACATTCTTAAGAAGGAAAAAAAGCGGACCTATCCGCGGATTGTAAGGGTGCAGGTGCCCCCCCCCCCCTTCCAAACCACGAACCGTCAGCTAAGATTTACAAGTAAGGGGGGGGGGGGCGAGAACACCAACATGGAAATAACTGTGCGAATCGACATTCATTAGGCCGAAACCTGCCACCCTCTAAAAGGTGACTGAATCCACCCTCGGAAAGAATGAACATTACCCACGGACGGGCTCCTCTTGTACTTAATTAAAGTATTTCGCGAGCTCTCGTACTTCCTCGAAGGTTGAGAAAGGTGTTTCTGTTGCGACGAGCGCAGTCTAATTTCGGGCGGCGCGGCGCCGCGACGCGGTGCATCCAGTTCCGAGGTCATAAACTACTGCATCGCGACGCCGACCCGTCGATGGGGGGGGGGGAAGGGGGTAGTGTCTCGGGCGGTGTGTAATTCATCAGCAAATGGAAGAGGGGCCCTTAAATTGTTCACCGGTCAATGGCGTGGAAAAATAGCGTCCCTTATTTCATTTCGCAACATTCCTCGCCCACCCCTCCCCCTCTCCTTCTCGCCCCCGCGTCCGCTGCCTCCCCCTCGGAGCTTTTTATGCGCGTACGTGTAAATTAGATGCGAGCGTTTCCATTTATTTAATTGCTCCGTGTTCCTGCCACTGTTCCGCCAGATGGACCCAGACGTCGTCGCTGAGGATTTGCACACTTGCAGTCCGCGCGTCGCTGCACCACCGTGTACGCGCCGTAGTTTTTTTTATTTTTTTTTTTTTTAATTTTAAAGTTATCATCTCCTTATGATTAATAGGCCCGAGTTGGGGCGAGAGGGATCTTGATTTAAGTCTAATGGTCTTGCTGTAAGAATACAGCAGCGATGTGCATGGACTGCCCAGGTCATTCAATCGAGGACTTAAACTCTTCTCGTTTGCAAAATCATGATTTTTTTTTTTTTTTTTTTTTTTTTTTTTTTTTTTTTTTTTATAGTTTAGTTTATTTGAGAGGCTTGGAGGACAAGGCGCATAAGTGCAGTTTTTGAAAAAATTGAGATAATTATGATTTCAAGTAAAACTAGTCATAATGCATATTCTGTGAAAAATTCGCTCCCATATTCCAATTTTCAAGCATGAAAAAGTCAGTTTGAACTTTCTATCTGCCATAAGGATCCATGTAATTTCGAAACTTCAAACACGTTTACCTTGTAATAGCAAAACTTCACTTTATGCGCCTTGTCCTCCAAGCCCCTCATTTGCCTTCTATTCCTGCTTATCTAGTGACTTAGGAATCTACAGCCATCTGTAGACATGAGTTTTTTAACATAAAGATTATTTTATTGTCAGGAGACATCAGGGGGGGGGGGGGGGGGTTTGGCACATTCATGCTCCGGCTTTCAAATTTTCAGGGATTAAGGTCGAGTAGAATCTATTTCTGCAAATCCACTCGTCAGTTCCGTGAGAGTCTGCCATGCTAAGGAAAAACGCCGTATGAACCTTCAGGCGTTGCCAAACTTCCTTTGATAAAACAAATTTTCCTGGTAAACTTATGAATATTTTCCTTCCACTTTTTCAGATAATTTTTTCCGCAATTTCGGCTAAAGTCTCTGAAAATTTCTAGGAAGAATGTGCATAATTTTCCTCCAAAATAAATATTTTATCGAAGAAAATTTGGCAACTCTCGAATGTTCACAAATTGTTAAAAATGGCTGTTAAAAATGGTTGTTGGGTAAGTGGAATGTTAAAAATTGGCCAAATCATAGAATATTTTGTAAGATATGGCTGTAGAGACTTTTAGACTTCCGACAGTCGGGCTATAGTTTGTATTCGTGGTTCTCGAGAAAAATTTGATTGGATTTAGAAAGGTGACTGATTACTCAGCAGGACAAAAATAAAGATTTTAGAATCGGCACTAAGTCCATTTTTAGCGCCGATTTTGGAAAAGAACTTCATCTTCCTCAATCAGTTCATCCGCATTCTCGGAAAAATTAAAATTTTCTGAAAAGCGGGTTCTTTCCAGGGAAAAAATCGAATAGCCGAAACATATTTCATGATGGCTAAGAACCAAGGCCATTTTGTATTTTCTCCACTTTCCTAGAAAATTTAATATCCCGGAAAAATCCAAATTTTTGGATGGACTCTAGATTTTTTCGGGAAACCGAATTGATCGAGAGAAATGAATTTCATCTCTGGAACAAAACTAAAAATATGCCAATACATTACAGATGCATGAGCTCATCAAGGGTTCAAAGTACCCAAAAATGGGATCGCAAATGTAATGCCGATTTAATTTTTAAATTGACTTGTGAAGGGTTCAATGTTTATTCTGTGTATTTACGAAGAGTTCTCGTTTTTTGACTGATAAGTTGTAGAGACTCCGTGAAATCGTCCATATTTTTCGAACAAAATGGCAACTTCAGAGTGATCATACAATTTACTGTCCCGCTGATACATCCCCTTTTATCAACGGCTGTCCCCAGTCTATTGTTAATCAACTGCACCCCTCATTTAATTTCACAACGCTAAATTTTTTTTAGAGAGAAAGAAGATTTAGTGGCGTATTAGATTTTAAGTCCTCAAGCGTTACTAAACAGGCACCGTCGATGCGATAGAAATGTGTTTCAATTGATTTTAGAAGAGTCGCCTTTATAAACGGTAATGAAAATAGTCGGAATATTTCAGGGAGGGTCCTCATCAGAGCAAAATAACTTCAGAGTGCATTCTTCGCATAGCTTTCAGATCGGATGTTCAATATTCCGTCCATATAGGGTTAGGAGATAGGTTTGATCAGAGTGCATGCATGAAATCTTTTTGGGTGCATTTCAAAGTCTTGCTCTGGCCCTGAAATAATTTACCATCGTTTGAAACTTAAATTTTTAACTCGCCAAGGAAAAATGAGAGAACAAAATATCGCAAGTCGCAGCTACGCCTGCCAAAATCCTCTCGGGACAAGGATCTCGAATTTATTTGACACCTAACATTATAAAGCATAAAATGGTAAAAGAATCATCCTCAGCTATGTAACAAAGTTGTCTTTAGTACCGAAGAAAAATATTTTAATTTCAAAATGACAAAAAAAATTCCAGTTTTATTATTTTGACTTGGCTCGTCACGGAAGATATGAGCTCTTTCGCTACCTACTGCGAATTCGTATGCGCACAAAAGTTTTGTCTTTGAAAAATGTGAAATAGAATCAGCTGAATGAAAAAGAAAAAATTTAATTTACGACTCCCTCGTACATTATAATTCTAGAAAATCAGCTTATTAGAATAAGGTGTCTCGTACGTTAGAGGAATTATAGAGTAGCTATATCAGAAATTATACATTTTTAGGTCTCACGAAGAAACGGGTCACAATTTGAAACTCTAAAATCGAGAAATAGCTCCTATTTCATAATGATTTTATGGCAAAACCTAATTTTCAGTGACTTCACAACTTGTGTCAAACAAAAATGCACGTTTGTGTATGTGTTCGACAACAAACATAACAGCGCGGTGCGGTGCTGCTCTAATAAAATTGGTAAGTTGTAGATACCCAGGGAATGCACATGAGAAGATCCTTCAATCCGTCGGTTATGCAATTTGATCTCGGGAGGGTAAAAATTGTTGCTCGAGGCAAAAACAAACTTTCGACATAGCCAACCGTTCGGCACGGCTGTAAGTAATATATTTTCGAAATTTCAACTTCAAGTTTTGACGAAGGGGATTCTGGGGCTCCCTAATTGAGTCCCTCCCCGAAGAGAAAGTTTTTTTTCAATATTTTCAAAAAAGTTTCACCTTCTGTCGCAGTAATGGGTTAATTAAAGAGATATTTTTAACGATGTCCTTCCCTCAGTAAATGCTAGGCTTCCACGCTACGGAAATGATTGATTTGATGACTCAACAGCAGCAATACATCTCTGCCTGAAATAAATTATTTGTTGATTCAACCGCTGCAGAAAGTCGAAAACGCACGTTTTACAGAAGCACAAGTTTCCTCCGAAAGCGGAACTTCAACTTTCACCAGCTAAAAGCGCATCCAATTCACTGCCGCCGATCCTTCGAAAAAAATCCGGCATTTTAAACGAGGAATTCGGGGGATCCGAACGCAAGCCGCCAACCGTGCCGGCGAAACGGATAGCTCTCGCTTGTTGTTCTTTTGTCCTGCGGCTACACACACATATGCACACCCTCACGCCGCACACACGCGCACCCTTTCTGCATCCCCCACTTGGAGCTGAATAACTAATGTTTTAATTACGCGTGTATGTATTAAATTTAATACGCGTGCCAGCGAAAATGCCCTTGCCAGGAGCCAGGGCGCGGTAACTACATCCACAAAGTGTACAAAGTGTGGAGAGCTGATATATATTCAAAAGTCAACAGGGCTCCTGCACAGCTTCAATGACGCCTATGTTGACTCAACTACACTAAATTACACTTTTTTAGGGCGCTTTTCAGTCAAATATACGTTTTTCCTCGATGAGCTGGCAACGGTGGATGGCCTTGTCTGTGCATGGTGCCTTCATCCCCTGCCACCGCGACTTTTCAACCCTTTGGCCCCAAGCCCCTCGTTGAAGGGCAGAACAAAGTTCCGTGTAGACTGTCTGCAGCCCTTTAATTTTTCGAGCTGTGGGCGTGCGGATGCGCTGGGCTGGGTGCGTTTACCTCACCTTGATCAGCGGCTGCGAGTGGAAGCTCCAACCATGGTATTTGAAGAGCCCTTCTCGGGTACTCGACAAATTCGCAAAAATCGAACAGTGGAAAAAGAGTAACATGTAATGAAAGGAACAAAAATCAGGCTCAGTGCAGCGTTGAACGTAGCAGGAAACACGTTCAACGACCAAATCAGTGTCAAGTTTCCCAATTTATTTTAAAATCCCACCTTGCGTACGTATAAGTAAGCGCATCGATGGTTAAAGTCGAAAAATGCGTACCCGCGACTCCGCAAAAAGAAAAAATTTAAAAAACGTGTTAAGGAAGGAGGGAGGGACAAAACTGTTGAAAGGGGAAAAGTTACACTTGGGGACTTTCATATAATGTCAAGAAATTCCCTAAAATTGAAGTATACCCAATATCGTTAAATAAAACAGGGTTGTCTAAGGTTACATCGCCGCGCCGGTTGGCGCGGAATGTGTATGAGCGCCTACATGACTGCAGGAAGACTTCACGCATTGCGCCGAACACAGTGCGGTCGCGGTTGCTGTTCTGCGCAAAAAGCATATAAGCTCCTACAAGAGTGCAGGAATACCTTACGCATCGCGCTTAACTCAGTACGTTCGCTGGTCGGCGCGAAAAGCACATTAGCGCCTACTAGTCCGTCGGAATACTTCACGCATTTCGCCAAACACAGTGCGGTAGCCGCGCCAGACTGGCGAAGCGCGTTCTAGAGGGGTCAAAATAAGACTTTTCCTCTGGAGAAATTGTTACCAAAATAATTTTTTGAAGGGTGAAGCACCTCCCACCCCCAATTTTCTAGGAAAAACGCTCGCTATTTATTAAAAAAAAAAAAAAAAAATAGCGCAGTTTTTCTTTTGTTTTCTGCCAATTTTATTAACTTATTTTAAAATTTAGGTACCCCACAAAATTGATAGAATTATCATATTCAGGTATCTTCTGAAAGAATGAAACACAGACGAAGATCTTCTGAGTTTGCGATGAAAATTCGCATTTTTAGACTATAGCCATTGCGTCCAATTACTATGAATCGTGCGATTATATAAAACATGAAGCGGGCTCACAATCAGATGTCGTATACTACTGACATGAGCTGGAGCCAGAAACGGTATCACTCTCCTCATAATTTCGACTTCATAATCAAGTTATCTTTCAATATGAGGTAACTCATTCCAGAGACTCCTGTGCCATTCCTACCAGGTCATTCGACTTCGTTACCTGAAGACGTAATAGTGCAAGCACTTGTTTCATGTTTGATACTCCAATGAGTCGTATGAGCCGTATTCGCTCATAAGTAGAAGTCTTACCTAAGGGACTTTCATTCGGTGGGGCAGAGACTTGTTGTATTCAAAGCACGGTTGCATGCGCAGAGAGTTAAAATAATGCGCATTGACCTTCAATAAAGATGACGAATATGACCCGGAATATATAAAATGTGAGATGGGATGCAATCTCCACGCATCATGATCAAAATTTGTTGCCTTTCTAGTGGCTAGGGGGAGGGGGGTGAGTGGGAGTGCGGTGCGACGCGGCAGGGATAATAAATCAATCATCATTGGATTGGCAAACCGTGTTAAAGAGTCCCTTGTCCCTCCCGGCAACTTCTACCGCGTGTATTTCGTCCTCTCAAAATCCTCCTCAATACTCACCCTCTCGGACGTGTTCGAGTAAGTATAAAATTGTCCGAGTTTTAATATTCGGCATGTTGAATTTTAGAGCGAAAGTTTTTCTGCAGACTAATGAAAAATATATCACAATACTTTTTCCCTTCGTTTGATGGATCCGTATTGCAAAATATCATAGATTAGGGGGTACGCCCCCTGACAGCTTTGCGGTCCGCAACTCCCCGGAGCGCCTCGCGCCTCAGGGCGTTATGCGTTAAGCGTTACTCTTATGATTGTATATTATAGAGTAAAACAAGCAAAGCATACTAAGATCCATAATAGTGCAAAATTTCCACATTCACTAATGGAGCTTTCGTCCATGGATTCACACGAATCCACCTTTTCAGCGCATACAATGGTTTTTTCACCCTTGATCTCATCATTTAGTGACGCACATGGAGTGACCAATACCGAGTTAAAAGAAAATATTACTTTTTTTGATAAGACTGAGGTAGAAAGAACAACTCGAATCACTGGAACGTCAACGCAAAAGATGACTAATGTTTTTTTGAGTGGTCTCACTATTTTTTGCTGAGCTAATAGATTTAACGTGAAAATAAAAATCTATGGCAAAGCACAGCTCACCGATGATACTTTTCGACAAAATTTCTGTAACATTTCCAAAAACTTGGAACTAACAAAGCTCTTCCACACGCGTATTTAAATCAGGAGTAATGGTATGAATGTAAGCAACACAGTTGCATTCGACACAGCATTCCGAGTAAAAGCAGAGCGCATTTGGAGCCATATAGTACATTTGAACATTATTTGTCGTGTTTGATATGATACTTTCGGCTCGAGAACGCAGGAAATTCCGTATTCACGAGGGTCTGGATGAAGAGGTATCGCAGCTTTTGAAGAGGGAAAAGTTATAAGACGCAGGCAAGTTATTACGCTTGGAAATTAAACCTACAAATGGCATCCTCTTTGAGTCGGAAGTCCCTCCTTTTCCTGAGAGACACAATTTAATGATGCGAGATTTTCTGTCTCTCTAGTTGAATGAGACCCGAGTTTTGAAGAATTTCTCGGTGGGTGCGTACCCGTTTCCCGTCCCTTCCCGCTTAACTTTGAAGAGCTTCGCAACGAATTGACATCATGAAGGGCGGAGAATGATTAAATTAAATTATTAATACCAACAAGACAGACCACTCACAATTAGAGTCATCAAATCAACTTGAGGATAAAATATGGATCGGGAGGGATGATGTTTACCGCTTGGGAGGGCTCTGCTTTCCCTCCCTTGTGGTGCACCACCCTCAGTTTCGCGAGGGATGTTACAAGTCTTCTAAGGCGTGATTCATCCTTTTAATCAAACCGCAACTATCAGTTCTCATTTGTACTGCGTCTGGTCATGGTTCCATGATGACATGTGCCTGAATTTTAAATGCACCACCAGACCCACCCTCTATCTTCAAGCGTACATTGTTGCGATAGCATCGGGTGTTGACAAATGGTTTCAACCATGGTTAGATTATAACTAGGGGCTTATGGGGCTGCTTCGCAGCCCCTTATTTTTCCTGTACACTTTTCACTTTCACATGTTTTTTTTTTTTTTTTTTTATTTATTTTCATTTAATTTTCTGTTTTGTCTTTGAATCGGGTCTAATTATTTTTTTGAGAGAATAAATATAACAAATGTTTTCAAAAATTGTAATTTTATTTAGTAAACTTTAAACTAAAATTTTGTTTTAATCTTCATACAAAATTATTTTTTAGGTTTTACATTTGTTTTCAAACTAATTTTAAAGAAGATCTTTTTTTATTTTTTAAATACTTTGCTTTTTTTTTCGATTAAATTGTTGATTCTTCTTTTGCCATTTCTGTCCTGCTTTTCTTCCTATATTTCCTACAACTTTGCTCTTCTTCTTTCCTCCTTTTGTCTTTTCTTTTTTTGCTTCTTCTTTTTCTTCTTCAGTAGCTGTTCCTTCTGGTTCTTCTTCTTTTTCTGCTCCTGTTTTAACTTCATCTAATTTTTCCGCTTTTTCTTCTTCGTTTTTTCCATGTTCAGTCTGCTTTCTGGTTTCCGGGGAATGCAGCTGCATTCCGGATGCGTTAAGGGGTGGGAAGGAGGGAGGGACGGACTGAGAAACTGAAAAAAGTACGTTACGTAACGGTAAATATTAAATAAACTTACCTATATATGGATCCTTGAACTTTAAAGCAATAAGGTCCATCACCCGGAATATCAATTCGATTTACAGAGAAAGAGGCAAAAGCAACAGCACTATTATAATTTCTGATACGCTTTATGAAATTTGGAGAATATAAATACTCGGTAAAGAAATTAAGCCATTTTGGCAGCAGTTATTAAAATGACCATTGGACATTTCACCCTGAAAATGGCGAGCATCACAATGATGACAAATTATATTCATTGAACCGACTGAAAATTTGGTAACAAAATTTTCATCAAAGTTCTGATCATCAATTTTATACTTCCGAAATGAAGAAATGAAACTTTGATTTTCTATACTAATAACAGAGTTAAGTTCTTGCTTCACTAAACGAACATGCGAAGAATTCTGGAAAACGCGACCACGTTTTGGAGGACGACCGCCTCGGTCATTGAAAATTTCACTCATAACAACTGTTAAACTTAAAATTAAAATTAGTAAAAATTATTATTATTTTGACAAAATCATAAATGAAAAGTTCAATTTTTAAATTAAAAAAAATAAATCAGAAGAAAAAGGGTGAAATGAAAATGGAAATAATAAACATATTTATACACATTGAAAAGAAACAGCGTGAAAAGTTCTGATCGGAATTTTTTTTTTTTTTTTTTTTTTTTTTTTTTTTTTTTTTTTTGGTATGTTAAAATGAGAAAAAAACTTGGAGGTTATTGACTTAATGAGGAAAAATTGGCAATAGGAAAAAGATGGAAGCAATCATGAAAAACCGTAAAAAAAAAAAAAAAAAAAAAAACGCGGGAAAAGAAAAATGTAAGTTGATGGCAGTTGAGTGTTGGAAGTAACCTCACTTAATGATGATTGTTGAATGAAAACAGCTGATAAAAAGACAGCAAACAGTAAAGTAAGATGCGTAGCAACAAAACTTTTCCGAAAAACAAAAAACAAAAAACCCCCACTTCCCCTCATCCAATTTATGAGTTTTTAGGGATTTAAAAATCGGGGACGAACCCCAGAGAATAATTTATAGTTTTCCCGAAGCATTGAGAACAACACCTTTCAAATGAACCAACGCCCCTCGCAATTAGTACAGTGGTTGATTCACAATTTCATTCTATTTTTCAAATCCTATATATTAAAATGCAAAGTTCCAAATCTTGGGGCATTAACTTTGAGAGAACCACCGGACCGATTTGCGTGATCTTTTTTTTAAATGAAAGCCCCTGAGCTGTAGATTTGCAGGCTGTGATCGTTTTTTCGATTATCTCAAATTTTCTCCCATAATTTTCTCAAATTTTCTTCGATGCATTAAAACGGAGGTCCGAATCTTTGGACGTTAACTTTGAGAGAACCACCGGACCGATTTGCATGATTTTTGTTTTAAATGAAAGCCTATGATCTGTAGATTTGCAGGCTGTGATCGTTTTTTCGATTTTCTCAAATTGTCTTACTTTTATCGACGAGTGAAGTTTAGCCGGGCTCAAATTTTCTCCCATTTATTCAGACTAAAGTCCGCATGTTGGGACATTAACTTTGAGAGAACCACCGGACCGATTTGCATGGGGTTTTTTCTAAATGAAAGCTTCTGATCTGTAGATTTGCAGGCTGTAATTGTTTTTTCGATTTTCTCAAATTTTCTTACTTTTATCGACGAGTAAAGTTCAGCTGTTTCGAGCGGTCATCTGGCCGCTACCTGCTTGCCCGTCCCTAGATACCCCCTCTAGGGTCTCAGCCACCCCTCCCACCACGTTCTTTCGGCTATCTCCGTTTTCTTTCGTATAGCTTTCCTCCCACCAACCTCAAAGAAGGTTTGGGTCGCATTGTCGTTCGTCACTCACCACCCACATTCCGTCGCAATCTCTCGGCTACTCCGCTTCACCACTTCTTGATAGGCATCCTGGCGGTTTGACTGACCCTGACTTATTAACTGCAGCGTTGCGCACACGTATTGCTAACAACATGTATTGTTATGGACATTTCATTCTTATTTGTTCTTTTCTCTTTACAACTTTGTTTCAAATTTGCTTGATACTTCGTTTCTTCCTCTCTCTTTATTTTGTTGGTCGGTCGACTACGTTGATCGGCTTTTTGCTATTGAAAACACATTAAGACTTCATGGAATTTCAATATCATCATTATTGATCTTCCGGAATTGCTTCCAATCAACCTGAATCTTCAAGGGTCGAAGCCTGACTCTCCTCCCCCTAAAACTATGATTCCATGATTTCTGCCGTTAACCCAGAGCAACATCAAATTATTTCTGAAATAATTAATCTCATCCAAAATCCATCTTACACGTGTAATGCGATTTTCATTGATGGTCCAGGAGGATCGGGAAAAACTTTCGTTTAAGAATGTCTTACTGCGTATTGTACAGAGGAAAACTTAGACGTCATCTCCGTTGCTTGGACAGGTATCGCCGCATCGTTGCTACCTAACGGTCGGCCGGTTCATAGCAAATTCAAAATTCCTTCGGTTCTGAATGAGAATTCTGTGTCGAGTCTGACGGTTAGCTCAAGAGAGGCTGAGACTATTCGAAAAACAACGATCATTTTTTGGGGTGAAGCTCCCATGGTTATCACGCATGCTCTGGCATGCATCGACCGACTTCTTAGAGAATGGGTAATGATATCCCTTTTCGAGGAAAAATTGTCGTCTAGGGTGGTGATTTTAGACAGGTTTTACCCGTTGTTCCGCATGCTTCTCGCCAAACATTGGTGCAAAATGCAATCAAATTCTCACCACTTTGACCTCTTTTCAAAATCAGAAAACTTACTCAAAATATGAGAACTTTGCAAGACGAAGCGGAGTTTGCAAAATTTTAACTCGAAATAGGTGATGGTGTTTACCTTTCTGCTAAAAAAGGCCATGCCGGAATTCATTGATTTACCGACAAGCAGTATTACTGAAAGGAATTGATATTATTACTGAAATTTATGGAAAATATAGCTTCCTCATGTTCGAACGTAGATTTCACAAACTGCGCAATTCTGGCCCCTAAAAATAAGCATTGCAATGAAATTAACGACAAGGTTGTTGAAGTTCTTTCAGGTGTCTCTAAAACGTACTTCAGTGTTAACAGGCTCATTGTAGAGGAAGAGGGAGAGGCTCTCAATTTTCCCCTCGAATTCTTGGACAGTCTTAATCTTAGTGGCTTACCACCGCATAAACTCACACTTTTGGAGGGGGTTTTTGTCATGCTTTTAAGAATTCTCAACGTTTCCAAAGGTTTATCGAATGGTGCCCGATTGATCGTCTGGAAACGTTATGAAAATTGTCTTGATTTGCAGGTCATTTCCGGCGAGAAGGCCGGTGAAAGAATTTCACTGCCAAGAATTGATTTGTCACCTGCAGACTCCTCTCTCCCTTTCTCTTTTAAGAGGCGACAATTTCCAATTCGCATTGCGTTCTGCATGACCATCATCAAAGCTAAGGGTCAAACACTGAAGCGAGTCAGCATTTATTTACCCCAAACAGTTTTTGGCCATGGTCAACTATATGTTGCACTCTCACGAGCTACATCGTACAAAAATTTTGAAGTCCAAATTCTTCCCAAAGGCAACCGTACGAAAAACATCGTGCACAAAGAGGTGCTTCGATCTTTTATAAATCCCAAAAGCCTCATAGTCATTAGAAAATTATCAAAAAATAAAAATAAAAAATAATTAAAAAATAACACAAAAAAAGGAAAACTAATAATGCGAGCTTTTTATAACATTTTTCGGTAGAATGGCAGTCTCCGCCCTGTAACGCAGAGAGGCAGTTAAATTCCTTGATCTTTTGCCGCAGAATCATCATCATTATTAAATAGATTCAACTAATCGCTCCCATTCCAAATAAGCTACCGCACCACTATTGCTAGCTGTGGAGGGCGCCCGTAGGGCGCCCGGAGCAGCTAGTTAAATATTAAGATGCTGATTTCTAGTCCCCGAGTGTGTCTTATGAGTGTACAACGAGTCCCACTGTTTGGTTTTGTCGATTTTGTTCCTAAAAATCAAGGCCGAGTCATGCAGTAGAAAATAATATTCTTGAAATAGTACGAAGAGTGAATTTGTGATAACTCTAAATAAAATTGTATTGAATTAATTTTAAAAATGTCGAATGGAGAATTTGCATTGAAGTTTTTTATTGCTTCATCTGAAAGTGATTAAAGAGCTGATTTCATAGTGTTTTTTTATAATTTTTTTCTGATGTGGGAAATGGTATAAAAATAGATTTAAAAGTGAGAAAATGCACCGCTTAGTGACGTCATTTGGTGGCAATTTCCATTTGAAAACACGTATTTTAGCAGATTCGATCATTTTGTCATATCTCCTCCAATAATTGTTCAATTCATGAACCAAGGGAATCCTCGTGTTCAGTTCACTCAGTAGTTTCCACTTAAACATGAAATTTATCAAATTTTAGACACCTGCAAATTCTCTATTCATGTGGATTTCACGATTTCACTAGAATTTTTGGACTCCAAAGTAGCAGGCCTTTTTCAGTTCAATATTCTGCATGCCTGTAGTATGGCAGTTAAGTGATAGAATGTGGGGAAGCACACCAGATATTTTCTACGCGCAAGTCCCCCCCCCCCCCCAATCATACATACCCCCTTAGGGCGAGAAATTAATTTTACAACCAAGGATAACGTTTTTCACACAAGAATTTCCGACGCACCATTGATTACCAGGTATACCACGAGTGCAGCAGTGACGTGGCATAATTTGTGATATATCGATTGTTATGCCGTTTAAACCTATGAAAAAGGATCGATAGACAGGGTGTTCGCAACGAACACCTCAATAATCGATTCTTTACCATAGCTTCAAATGGGGAAATATTGTTAATCGATTATTCACGTCTCGCCGCTGGCGTGCAGTTGCAGATCCGGCAACATTTCAGCCTCTATAAAATAGGGATGAGCTCCGCAAAACCCATTGTCATACCGAAACTGATTAATTGATACGACTTTCGTAGTTCGCCCCTCCTTTCATCCCAATCGTGTTGTATGAATCTCTGTGACTAATTAACGCCTCCTCCTCAAATTGGGTCCATGTAAGGACAATCGAGTCCGAGGGGGAGAGGAGGCTGAAAAGTTTACGGAAACAAAGAGCGGTTCATTAGGGTGTAAATAGACCTCAAAGACGGTCATTGCATTCAACATGGGCAGTTAGCAAATGTCTATTAAGGGTCAGCTCCGCTTTTACGATTTATGAACTCTAAGTTTGAGGTGAAGGCGAGGAAGACAGCCTTGCTGGGGAAAAACGCCGTATGAGCCTTTAGGCGTTGCCATATTTCTCATGATAAATCACGAATTCCTGGGAATATTTACGAACATTTACCCTCCGATTTTTCAGAGACTGTTTTTCGTAATTCAATCTAAATAGTCTAAAATTTCAAGGGAAAATATCGATAACTTTCTTAAAAAAATAAACATTTTTTCGGAGGAAATTTGGCAACTCTCGAATGTTCATACGGCGTTCTTCCTTAGAACGGCAGAGGAGGGCGGGTGGTTGCGCTACCCTGAATATTGCAAGTCGTAGAGAGAATCGGAAGGGAAGAATCCGAGTTTAAGGTGTTTCGACGGACGCCATTTTTTGTGTCGGAGCGAGGTGCGATATATCGCATCAATTCGCTCCATAATTTCAGCCACTTGTCATTTCTTTCGAAATTTGAGGTCGCACTTCTGTTGTCATGAGACTAAAGAATTCATGTACCTTTGACAAAGAAATTAAACGCAACAAAGGCAGGGTTTTTTTAGAGGAAAAATATCGCATTCGATACTGATATCGAAACTGCACTTGAGTGCGATATTTTTCCTCTGAAAAAAACCCTGCCTTTAATACCTTGAATTTCTTTGTCTTCGGTACATGAATTCTTTAGTCTCATGGCAACAGAGGTGCGATCTCAAAATTCGAAAGAAATGACAAGTGGCTGAAATTGTGGAATGAATTGATGCGATATATCGCACGTCGCTATGACACAAAAAATGGCAACCGTCGAATCACTTTAAGAAAATCATTTCTGTTCTCTGAGGCCTCTACAGGAGGTTTTTTTGTTTACTCTCAGTTTAGTTCTAAAAAAATTGGGATAAAATTTTCCCCCGAAAAAAATTTCTGTAATAATCATTATTATTTATACCTATTTTCGATCGCCCAAGAGTTGGACACAGAGCTGACTCTCACCCGGAGAGGATAAGTGAACGTTTTTATTGTGTTTTAATTTTTAACAACTGAGGGGCTCGGAGGACAAGGGGCATAAGTGCAGTTTTTGAAAAAAATGAAATATGAACGATTTCAACTAAAACTAGTTTTAATGTATATTCCTTGAAAAATTTGCTCCCAAATTTCAATTTTAAAGCAGCAAAAAGTCAGTTCGAACTTTTGTCCGCTACGAGGATCCATGTTACATATATTTGCAACACATACACATACATATACATGTAACAACTTACGTACAACATATACAACATAAACATGTAAACACGCATTTCTCGAATTAGAAAAAACTGCACTTATGCGCCTTGTCCTCCAAGCCCCTCAATTTTATTCATTTACGTGCTTGATAAGATAATGGCTGAACAAGTAGGACTTATGCCTAAGACAACTAAGACAAGGGAAGAATAAAAAAAGGAAAATATTTATATTGTCATTTTGTTTTCTGACGATGTCAATCCTTTTAGAAGATGGACGAAATATGCGACTGAAACTTTACCGGCCAAATTCCGTTATTCTAAACCGAGAAAGAATAATTTTAAAAATCAAACAAAGGGTCACTCCGTTTTCGAGATATTTGAATTAAATTGAAATAAATTGATTGGGAAGTTTCCCCTTCAAGTGTTTGATCATACGTGAAAATCAATTTGCACACAATGCGTATAACTGAAGCAATTCAGCATGCGTAACAAACCTGCGTGGTTGAAAGTCCCCGTCGTATATCCCGAATAGATGTCGCCGAAACACGCTGGGTAATTACGAAGCGTTAAAATTGCGAACTGCCGGACCGGATGATAGATTGCTAATTGCTGTGCGGTCTGCCTACCCTGCCCTCTTCAGGGGCCAGGTACGCGGCCCCCCATCGCGGCTTTGTTTGAACAGCCAGCGAAAAAATAAACATGGAACATTTATGCAACGACGCAATTCAACGAAGAGAATCTCGATTCAACGTCAGTCGATCGATTTATCGATGAATCGATACGTCCGTGACTAGATGTGCGTATACGGGGCTCTTTGCATGACATCACAACAGGGTGGCAAAATTTCATGAAAAACAAAATCTTGAAATTTCACGTGAAATATTTCATGAAATTTCAGAAATGTATGAGAGATTTCGAAAAATACCGGTTTTTGTTCAAGTTCTGCAAAATATATAAAATGTGACTTTCTTTCATTTTTGTGTGTTTGAGTGCGGGTTATGCATACTCTAGCCCTTGAAAAAAATTAAATATATTCCACGCTATCCTAAGCGTTCACGTCTACATCAAGACAAACTCTCCATGCAAAGATAGGGAGCAAATACATTAGCAGGGTTGCCGTGTTTTCAGTTGTGGAGTCCCCAAATAAAGTGGCAGCTGTGTCAATGTATTTGCTCCCTATCTTTGCATGGAGAGTTTGTCTTGATGTAGAGGCGGACTCTCAGGATAGCGTGGGATATCCCCTCCATTTTGGCCTCAACTTGAGAGCTTTTTTTGAGCTTGGGAGTTGATTTCAGAGAAAACCAGTGGCACCATCGAGTTTCTCGCGAATTTTTACATAAGCGTTAACAGTCAAATCGCAAATTCCTCACACATGCAACATCTCCATTGCAAAATTATTTCAATATTTCCATTGTACTTATTGGGCAGCAGGACGCATTCCACCGAATGTCACCTTAATCGGAGGAAGCGGAAAATATAGAATCGATGAATCGCTGTATATTTGGTTATATCGATTCGCCATCGCGGGGGTGGGGTATGAGCGAGGGTGTAAATCGACTAATTGGACGATGCGCAGGGGCGGGGTGGGGCTCATTCGACCGTGATGATGAAATTACCGACGACTCAACGGACACCGATTCAAACGGACGCTGTTGTCATCGATCGTCAACGGTCGATGAGCGAGGGATGAATGATGAGAGAAGAAGAGGAGCCTGTGCGTCTACTGATTCTGTTCTGCCGTGCTAAGGAAAAACGCCGTATGAGCCTTCAGACGTTGCCAAATTTCCTTTGAAAAAGCACTGATTTTCAAGAAAATTTGCGAATATTTTTCTTATAATTTCTCTTGTAATCTTGTAATTAATTTTGCTTGTAATCTGATCTAAAAAGTCTGAAATTTTCAAGGTAACATCCTATATATTAAAATGCAAAGTTCCAAATCTTGGGGCATTAACTTTGAGAGAACCACCGGACCGATTTGCGTGATCTTTTTTTTAAATGAAAGCCCCTGAGCTGTAGATTTGCAGGCTGTGATCGTTTTTTCGATTATCTCAAATTTTCTCCCATAATTTTCTCAAATTTTCTTCGATGCATTAAAACGGAGGTCCGAATCTTTGGACGTTAACTTTGAGAGAACCACCGGACCGATTTGCATGATTTTTGTTTTAAATGAAAGCCTATGATCTGTAGATTTGCAGGCTGTGATCGTTTTTTCGATTTTCTCAAATTGTCTTACTTTTATCGACGAGTGAAGTTTAGCCGGGCTCAAATTTTCTCCCATTTATTCAGACTAAAGTCCGCATGTTGGGACATTAACTTTGAGAGAACCACCGGACCGATTTGCATGGGGTTTTTTCTAAATGAAAGCTTCTGATCTGTAGATTTGCAGGCTGTAATTGTTTTTTCGATTTTCTCAAATTTTCTTACTTTTATCGACGAGTAAAGTTCAGCTGTTTCGAGCGGTCATCTGGCCGCTACCTGCTTGCCCGTCCCTAGATACCCCCTCTAGGGTCTCAGCCACCCCTCCCACCACGTTCTTTCGGCTATCTCCGTTTTCTTTCGTATAGCTTTCCTCCCACCAACCTCAAAGAAGGTTTGGGTCGCATTGTCGTTCGTCACTCACCACCCACATTCCGTCGCAATCTCTCGGCTACTCCGCTTCACCACTTCTTGATAGGCATCCTGGCGGTTTGACTGACCCTGACTTATTAACTGCAGCGTTGCGCACACGTATTGCTAACAACATGTATTGTTATGGACATTTCATTCTTATTTGTTCTTTTCTCTTTACAACTTTGTTTCAAATTTGCTTGATACTTCGTTTCTTCCTCTCTCTTTATTTTGTTGGTCGGTCGACTACGTTGATCGGCTTTTTGCTATTGAAAACACATTAAGACTTCATGGAATTTCAATATCATCATTATTGATCTTCCGGAATTGCTTCCAATCAACCTGAATCTTCAAGGGTCGAAGCCTGACTCTCCTCCCCCTAAAACTATGATTCCATGATTTCTGCCGTTAACCCAGAGCAACATCAAATTATTTCTGAAATAATTAATCTCATCCAAAATCCATCTTACACGTGTAATGCGATTTTCATTGATGGTCCAGGAGGATCGGGAAAAACTTTCGTTTAAGAATGTCTTACTGCGTATTGTACAGAGGAAAACTTAGACGTCATCTCCGTTGCTTGGACAGGTATCGCCGCATCGTTGCTACCTAACGGTCGGCCGGTTCATAGCAAATTCAAAATTCCTTCGGTTCTGAATGAGAATTCTGTGTCGAGTCTGACGGTTAGCTCAAGAGAGGCTGAGACTATTCGAAAAACAACGATCATTTTTTGGGGTGAAGCTCCCATGGTTATCACGCATGCTCTGGCATGCATCGACCGACTTCTTAGAGAATGGGTAATGATATCCCTTTTCGAGGAAAAATTGTCGTCTAGGGTGGTGATTTTAGACAGGTTTTACCCGTTGTTCCGCATGCTTCTCGCCAAACATTGGTGCAAAATGCAATCAAATTCTCACCACTTTGACCTCTTTTCAAAATCAGAAAACTTACTCAAAATATGAGAACTTTGCAAGACGAAGCGGAGTTTGCAAAATTTTAACTCGAAATAGGTGATGGTGTTTACCTTTCTGCTAAAAAAGGCCATGCCGGAATTCATTGATTTACCGACAAGCAGTATTACTGAAAGGAATTGATATTATTACTGAAATTTATGGAAAATATAGCTTCCTCATGTTCGAACGTAGATTTCACAAACTGCGCAATTCTGGCCCCTAAAAATAAGCATTGCAATGAAATTAACGACAAGGTTGTTGAAGTTCTTTCAGGTGTCTCTAAAACGTACTTCAGTGTTAACAGGCTCATTGTAGAGGAAGAGGGAGAGGCTCTCAATTTTCCCCTCGAATTCTTGGACAGTCTTAATCTTAGTGGCTTACCACCGCATAAACTCACACTTTTGGAGGGGGTTTTTGTCATGCTTTTAAGAATTCTCAACGTTTCCAAAGGTTTATCGAATGGTGCCCGATTGATCGTCTGGAAACGTTATGAAAATTGTCTTGATTTGCAGGTCATTTCCGGCGAGAAGGCCGGTGAAAGAATTTCACTGCCAAGAATTGATTTGTCACCTGCAGACTCCTCTCTCCCTTTCTCTTTTAAGAGGCGACAATTTCCAATTCGCATTGCGTTCTGCATGACCATCATCAAAGCTAAGGGTCAAACACTGAAGCGAGTCAGCATTTATTTACCCCAAACAGTTTTTGGCCATGGTCAACTATATGTTGCACTCTCACGAGCTACATCGTACAAAAATTTTGAAGTCCAAATTCTTCCCAAAGGCAACCGTACGAAAAACATCGTGCACAAAGAGGTGCTTCGATCTTTTATAAATCCCAAAAGCCTCATAGTCATTAGAAAATTATCAAAAAATAAAAATAAAAAATAATTAAAAAATAACACAAAAAAAGGAAAACTAATAATGCGAGCTTTTTATAACATTTTTCGGTAGAATGGCAGTCTCCGCCCTGTAACGCAGAGAGGCAGTTAAATTCCTTGATCTTTTGCCGCAGAATCATCATCATTATTAAATAGATTCAACTAATCGCTCCCATTCCAAATAAGCTACCGCACCACTATTGCTAGCTGTGGAGGGCGCCCGTAGGGCGCCCGGAGCAGCTAGTATATCTATAATTTTCATCAAAAGTAAACATTTTATTGGAGAAAATTTGGCAACTCTCGAATGTTCATATGGCGTTCTTCCTTAGCACGACTTTATTCACAATGGAAATCTCAATATCACTCCAGTATGCCCAACGCAATATCTGTGCGGGACAAAATACATATCCACGGTGTAAGTTCGCAACTCCGTATCTGGGTTTGAAACGTCGCAGACTTTCCGTCATACTTCATTTTTTTAATAGAAAACTATTCAACGGCAATTCTTTAAAACTGCCGTTTTTTTTTCTTCTCTGTGCAACAAAAACTTCAAAGAATGATGTCAATTTGTTCTCCTTTAAAAAAATAATATAGAGGCGGAGATTTTCAAACACCACAAACGAGATATGTGGTTGCAGACCTACGCAGTCGATATAGGATAACCTGAAGTATTCGTTTGTTTTAACTTGTTTAGCGGACATAAAACAGCTTACAAGAAGCATCAAGAGTCTATTGGAACATCTTTTGTAGTTTCTCATTTCTTATGAAATGGTCTTACATAGGCGGATCGGAGGGGGGGGGGGGGGTCGTAAGGGCGTTCGTCCTTCCCGTTCACTCGAAAAAAGAAGCAGAAGAAGGGAAAAGAACAGAGGAAAGAAGAAGAAAGGACGCTTAAATTTGGTAATCATTCATGACAAAATTGACTCAAATTAACTGCATTTAAAATGCTTCAAAATATCGGGAATTTTTTGAAGGAGCCTACCGTTCAGAATCAAATCCGTCCGTGAATGAAATTGCAAAATTATTTCAGTATTTTCCAATTGTCATTCGAAGTGTCTGGATCCAAATTTGAAGATTCGGTTATGATTATCGGCTGGAACCCTCATAGAAGAAGTCCAGGTGACCAACTTTTGATGCATCCAAAATTATTCGCAAGATCTTTGAAATTCCTCATACACGATGTTTTTACGATTATCTCATTTTAATCGGGCAGAGTATCGTAAACCATAGTTGAAAGTGCATCATGACAAATTTTTCACGCCCATAAATCATTTGACGCGATATTTCCGAAATTTCGATAGTCATCCACCCCTCGTATAATGCTGGTCCAGACACCCCCAAAATATTTACGTAACGTTTGCCTCAACAATCCCTCTTTAAACGAAAAACTCGAAATTAGATTACGTTTGTATGATCTCCATAAATTGGCGAGACCAATAAATAAAATCCGCACTATGAGAAGAAAACCCCCAGAAGCGCCTTGCGTCTGAACCGCAATGCGTTACGCTAATGATTATACATGAAAGAGTATAAGATATGGTTGAGAAAATCAATATTCGAAGCACTAAATAAAGAAATGTGTGTTTTTAAGGAAACAGTAGGTCAGAAGAAATGTGAAAAATGCAAATGAAAAAGCCGAAAAAATATCCTTTTACCAAACTTGGAGAAACAATTTTCACGCATTGGCATTGCCTACAATTTTCGATAATCAGCATGCACGAACCATCCCGCACTCGAGTGGTGGTATCATCTTGAAGAGGCAGACTCGCATGGAATACGCCATAAAAAAGAAAACTTTTTACCAGGCGAGAGGAGGTGACTTTATCGCCATGTTAGTTCGCCTTCAATTTTCGATATATGCAACACGAGCTCCCACGTGGTCGAATAGTGGTATCAATTCTAATTACAGGCATGAGAAACTCTCACATGGTCGAGTAGATGCAGTGACGCGAGCTTACGTTTGTATGACCTCCATGACATAGTAGGCTAATAAACTAAATTCAAATATGATTGGAGAAGAGAAAAGTGACTATTTGAAGTACTAAATCAAGGTATAATATTCATACATGTATTTAAATAAAAAACAGTTAGAGAGGAATATTGTGAAAAACTACGAGTGAAAAATGATTACTCGGGACAATAAATGGTCTTGAAATTATAGTAAATTTTCAAATAGGAAAAAAAAGTTGAGATGTAGTATACAAACTGTTGCGTAACGCTGATCTTGACGTCCCTCCAGCTCTACCCCTTGTCACGCTAGGTCACGAAGTCATGATACACATTCACTCCCCAGAGCGTTACGTAATTGGACGTTTTTATGCTAAAAGGAACCATGTTGCACGTAAAGCCTATGCACATAGTTCCTTTTAGCATACGTCCAATTTATAGACAGTTCCAAATAGTATGCTAGATATTTTGAAATGCCTATCAAAAAATCGATTTGATGAAAAATGTGCTACCTCACAAAGCAGTCCGTATAATTTTCATGGCGATTGGGTACCGTATCAATGTAAGAATTGAATAAACATGTTTTTAGCATTTGACATTGGATGTGTTCAAATCTTAATTAAAAGTGGGAAATAATCAATGTTTCAACTATTTTTCCGATCTATACATTACA
The DNA here is from genome assembly GCF_918797505.1 of Bemisia tabaci. Classification (NCBI taxonomy): domain Eukaryota; kingdom Metazoa; phylum Arthropoda; class Insecta; order Hemiptera; family Aleyrodidae; genus Bemisia; species Bemisia tabaci. The sequence goes on from NC_092794.1 coordinate 71,312,960, forward strand.
TTTTGATATAATATATATTTGTGAGGAAACATCCTCAAAATTCAACGATTTCGATTGATTCAAATTTATTTTGGAAAAAAACCACCGATCAATAGTGTGTAATACACTGCTGAGGAAATGGGTGGTTTTGCGAAAACTGGAATAGTGTTTTCGCCGTAACAGACAACACATTTTTCGGTCTTATTTACAGTAGTAATGATACTCACTCGAATTTTTTTGCATTAATCTACACAGAGTTACGTTTTATAATGCTTTTCAAAAATTTATCGCTCTACTTTTCAATTTCAATGTATAAATGGCCGAAAATGTGCTGTCTGTTACGCTGACTTTTTACCGCGGAACAGACAACTCATTTTCGGAATTTACATAATATTCATTGAGAAGTAGAGCAATGAATCATCAGAAAGCGTTATAATACGTAACCCTTTGAAGATTAATGCGAAAAAATGCGAGTGATTATCATTTCTACTAAAAATATGACCGAAAAATGTGTTGTTTGTTACGGCGACGAAACTATTCCAGTTATCGTGAGACCAACCTATACAAGTGGTTAGGGAAAGAGATTCAGTTGGTGGGATACAAGGCGTCCCTAAAATTTCACGCTATTGATTCCTTTAAACCTGACAGCACCGCAGTGACTTATGAGCTCCGTCATGCTTGTAGTTATGCCGAGCATTTCATCAAAAAGGGGCAGAGTGTGGGGGTGGAGGGCTCCTCGGATTTTTAGAGGGGGCACCCGGAGTTCTTATCGCGTCGCCTCTGCTTAATTTGCCAAACATAGTGGCGCACCAAAACGGTGGGCGGCGCCCGAGTTAATTTGGAAACAGAAGTCGCAGAGAACTGATAAGAGGACGAGGCTGAGATGCTGTATTTGGAGAGGACATTACTAGCGAAAGACGCGCCGGGGAAGGGAGGGATTCTTAGTACATTCGCTCCGGTGCACACCAAGAAATATGATTCATGTTGTCGAGTGGGCTCCTAAACTATTTTTTTAATGGCAAATCACCATTAATCGATTTAAAAATCGGGCAAATAGCGTGAAATGTAAGATCCGCACCGAAAAAAAAGAGAGGTTGAATTAACATTCTGGATGTAAAACAAGTGTGCGAGAACTTATAAAATGCTGAATTGCCCGCTTCAGCAGTTACTTTGGCAGTGGCAAGATGTAAAACTAACATGAGATATGACAGATGCTCCGCAACCCGTGACAATATATACAATAAAAAACAATTAAAAAAGCGGGTAACGAGGTTAAAATTTTTCACACACAGGACCAAAACGTTTCGTCATCCTCAGTTATAAATACAAATGAAAATGGTTAAAAATCTGAGCACTAGTAGGTACTATTTTAGATGTTTAATAATTTTTATTTGTATTTATCCAACTGAGGATGGCTGAATTTTCAGCTGAAACGTTTTGGTCCTGTATGTGAAAAATTTTAACCTCGTTACCCGCTTTTTTAATTGTTTTATATTGTAAACAATTGGCGGGTGATTCAGCATTTTATAAGTTCTTGCACATTCCTCTGACATCCAGAATGCAGGTATGGTTGATCCAACTACACTCTCAGCTGACTTAACCATACCTCTGGCTTGTGCAACTACTGTAATACCAGGCATAAAAGCAAGCAGGATTATATTTGGGGTCGTGATAAATTTTTTTCCGTGTGTGCGTCACAGGCACTCACTTTGTTTTTGGCCTTGGTTGCCCATTTTCTTGTGTTTAGTTTCATTTTGGCAATTTGTTCTTAATGTGTGGTTGCCGAAGATTTTTCCCGCGGGAAAGCAAGAAAATTCTCACTGGAGAGCGGCATCCATGGACGTCATGCGAGTAGGCCGACAAGCTCGACTGGGGAAGACAAAAGGAGAAATTTGTCTCGACGGCGCCTGGCGTTCTTATGCAAATCGAAGCGCGTCTAATATTTAAGTTCCGCGACGGGGGCGAACCCATAAATTCTCGGCGTTTACAAAAACACGAAACAAACATAACGTGGAGCGCCACTCCGCTCCGGGCCAAAAACAACTCCTTATCAAGCCCCCAGTCATCAGTCCCAGTTCGATGAGCAAGTACATCCTTCCGGGGCTGTCGGGTCGGGGGCAGGGAGGTCACCCTTTCGATACGCGTATCAGTGTCGAAATTGAAGTTTTATCTCTCACTACGCTAGTATCGTTTGCAGCTTCCACGCTTTACCAATTCTTACGACAATAGGGTGCCTAAAAAAAAATCAATGCTCCCCATAGCTCCCTATCCTGGGGACAATGCATTGTATATGTCGCAGGCAATTGACAATCGCCGGCAATTTACAAGCCATAGTGGTGAATAAATTTAGCAAATCATAAAATTCAAAAATAACAGAACAAGGATAGAGTGCTGTTTGATTATGTTGCCTATAATGAGAATAGACACTTTTCCATCCTTAAAAACATGGCAGGAATATGCAAACTCTGAAGAGCGTGTAGTGAACTCCGTGACATTAGTTGGGTCGAGATCGGGCAAGCAACTAAACTAAGATCGTGACAATAAAGCGTAGAGTGTCACAAAAAATGAAGGCGCTTCAAGCCAAGCTCATACTTTTGAAGACCATAACCCTTTAAGATTCCATTATGCCGATGCGCATTATTGCGATTTATTGAAACAAAGTGTGAGCCGCTTTGCATATTGCTGGCGATTGCGAATTGCCTGCGACATATACATATAATAGTTTTAGGTTTAGGTCTTAGTTGAGTCTTAATCTTAGGTCTCGATTTATCATATTGTAAATATTCTAATTTTTATGTACAGAAGGCAAATGATTCAGAAAAAAAAAAAAAAAAAAAAAAAAAAAATCACTCGGAAAATCAGATCAACGCAAACTCCAATTTTAGCTAAAAATATCGTCAAGAATCCGAAATTAAAACTCAAGCACAAGTTATTCATTTACAATTAAAATAAAGATATTAACAATAGTCAGGAAAGAAATGTTGTGAACCACAAAATGGCGGGCAGCGCAACAAAGATGTTGTCCAGGTTACAGTTTATCGGATTTTCTAAAAGTTCCTTCACCTTGTTGAATAAGCAAATTTAATCCCATGGGAATGGATATAGTCACCCCTGATTGACGCGATCTTCAGAGCAGGGCCGGATTTAGGGGGTGGCCACATGGGCCGCGGCCCATGGCGGCAAATTTAGGGAGCGGAATTTTTTGCAATTTTTTTGAATGTAGCTATAAAGAAAAATTGGATCCAGAAAAAAAAAAATACAAACAAAAAAAGATTACAAAATCTCTCATTTCCCGACAGTACATCTCTAATTTTGTCGTCTTTCTGTGATACAATAGATAGCACCTTTAATTACTCGAGTTAAGACTAAGAGAGAAACCGAACATGGAATTTGGCCTGGAACGGCGCGGCGCAGAGAGCAACGATGACGAGAACTTGAGATGAAAAGGAGAAACCCTCAGCGCGGCGCGGCGGTCGGCATGTAACACACATTAGCGCCTACAAGACTGCATGAATACTTCACGCATTGCGTCAAAGACGGTGCGGTCGCTGCGGTCAGCAGCGTGCGGCGAGAAACGCATATCGCCTACAAGACTGCATGAATACTTCACGCATTGCGTCAAACACAGTGCGGTCAGCGCGGAGCGGCGGCGGAAGTTAAGTTTATTAAACCACATTTATGTTTGTTCTTTCATAATTTTTTTGTTCATTTCATACATATAAATGGAAGGTCTTTGTCCACACAGAGATAAGTTTACGGAACTTAACTTTCGCGCCGAGTTCCGTGAACTTTTGCCAGTAGTGTTGACAGAGCTTTCGCAAAAAAATGTGTCCAACACGAGTAAACGCGTCTTATGCAACCCTCCCCCTCCGGCACGCTCACTTTTTTTATGTATGTTTTTTGATATTGATATTGATACTGATATTGATGTTTATTGTTTTCAATGATGTTTCAAAACAAATGAGAAGGGGGCGGCAATATACAGGCGGCCCATGGGCGGCAAGTACGTAAATCCGGCCCTGCTTCGGAGTGCTTTAAATTATACCTAGTTTAGAGGCACTTTGTGTTGTGCCCAAGTTCTCTAATTTTAATGGATGTGCAATTTGATCGCCGGATATTTACCGGTGAAGTTACCATAATTATTTAGAGGGAAAATGTTATTTCAGACTTTTTTCGGAAGAGGTATCACTCGTTCAGACGGATTATGAATTTTTAAAAAATATCCAAAAACTTCCGTAAGATCTGAAATTTGGACGTATTTCTGCCAAACGGAATTATGTGCATTCAGACATGAGCCCTGAGATCCATAAGAATATATGCATAACAGGGCTCATGTCATAATGCACATAGTTCCGCTTGGCAGAAATACGTCCATTTGAAGTTTTGTCCAAAGAAGAACTCATTCGTAGGAGCTGGAGAGAAAAAATTTCGGCACCACTAGGATTCGCGCAAGCATGGAACGCACAAAGGGCTGTATCAGTGATCGAGTGGATCATTTTATGCTGCCGTGCTAAGGAAAAACGCCGTATGAACATTCGAGAGTTGCCAAATTTCCTTTCAAAAAAGGCTTATTTTTTAGGAAAGGTATGAATATTTTACCGTGAAATTTTCAAGAACCTTAGGTTAAATTCCGAAGAAAATTGTCTAAAAAATTGACAGAAAATTATTTGCACATTTTCCCGAGAATTTATGATTTACCAAAGGAAATTTGGCAACGCCTGAAGGTTCATACGGCGTTTTTCCTCAGCACGGCAGTATGGCTTACGGGTAATATATTGTGCAATTTTTGGTGTGCTGCTAGGTAAAGAAACGCAGTATACTTTCTCGACACCCGGTACACGCAAAAACATTGTGCGAGGGCAGGGAAAACAGGCCGCAAAGGGGAGGGGGGTCAGCTAAGCAGCGAGGAAATCGTCCTGTAAGTAAGATGGAGCAGGGAAGCCACCGTGTTATCTTGATATATTAGTCGAAAGGAAATTTTTAGATGATTCTCTTCTCTCCAGTTTTACACCCTTCTTTTACTCCTCGGAGGCGAGCTCGACGCAATACATTTATATTTACTGGTGAGGCAACCCTAACCTCACTCGCAGTTATCTGGGCGTCATCGTGCTTCAAATCAAGTCTGGCACCACGTCGACAATTTTTCACGGACGTTGAAAAGTTTGCCAAGTCGGGAATCGGGATGACATCGTCGCCTACCTGACATAAGGGCGTAACTACATTTTGCAATGAACCCTATCCTCCATACATTTCAATGCTTTTCCGGGCTCATCTCAATGTGTAGTTACGCCCTTATGTCAGCCAAGCGACGACATGTCTGTCGGAGCCCGGCGACCGAAGATGATTAAGTTCCGAGCTCCCGGGTCCGCTGCTCCCCTTCTTGTTTTGTTTTCGTTGAATAAAGTCGAGGGATTCTATATTCTGCCGTGCTAAGGAAAAACGCCGTATGAGCCTCCAGGCGTTGCCAATTTTCCTTCGATAAAATGCTAATTTCCAGGTAAATTTATGAATATTTCTCACTCAATTTTTCAGATAATTTTGTTTACAATTTCACCAACAAATTCTGAAAATTTAAAGGAAAAATATTCATAACTTTCCTCAAAAATAAACATTTTATCGAACGAAATTTGGCAACTCTCGAATGTTCATACGTCGTTTTCCCTTCGCACGGCAGTATTGTGCTGGTGAGGCGCCGATTCGAGACGCTGCTTGACGGATATTCGGGGTGTCACATGGGGGCAAGGACCACACGTGATGGACTTTCGAGGCTCTTTCCTTTCCCTCCCCTCGGAAGTCTGACTTCGAATTTCTAGTCTCGGCCCCCGCCCGGTGATTTTATCTGTCTCCCATACGCATGACGCACACGGGCAGTCATGATAAAATTTTCGTAGGATCCCTCGCTTCTTTTACACACAAGAAGGGAACTATACTTTATGCGTGTTCCAAAGTGGAAATAAAATTTTGCTCAGAAATTCGAGCAGAGAAGCAAATTTTGGAGACTATTACCGAAAGATGTGCCCTGCGGAAATGAGGTATCGAATGAGAAGTTAGGAGGAAAAACGGCCGATTTTGGATTTGGCTGTTTTCCCGGAGAGCGGAGTATCTAAAACTACACGTTGACGGCGAAACTACCAAGCTTCGTATCTTGGTTTGCGACGTTGCAGATTCCCTGTCATACATTATTTTTTCAATGAGAAATTACTCATCATCAATTCTTGAAAACCTCCGTGATTTTTTTCCTCTGTGCGGGGAAAATTCTGTGGAAACTAGAGGGAATGACGTTGGTTTGCTCTCCTTCATAAGAATAAAATGAAAGGGAAGATTTTTAAACACCGTACGTAATAAAGACCTTAATAAAAGTGTAGGCTGGATTTGGAATCCGTACCATGAGCAATGTAAGAGCAACGGGTTTTTTTTTCTTTCTTCGTAAGCAGCAATCCACTGTGAAGCTAGTTTGAAGTCTAGTTTCTTCCGAAGTTGCAAAATTTCGAAAAATCAAAAAATCAAAAACACCATTTTTCCTAGAACATCTCTCTGAAAGATATCGTAAAAGAAAGAGAAGAAACAAATCCGCCGGAAGCTCGAAAAGATCGGAATTCCGGAAAAATCGGAAGCTGCGAGCAAACATCAGCTTTCTCAATGTAACCTGCATAAATCAAAGGAGGCACTGTGCCGAGCTAAAGAAGAAGGCCGTATGAACATTCGGGAGTTGCCAAATTTCCCTTGATAAAACCTGTATTTTTGACAAAATGCATGCATATTTTTCCTTGAAATTTTCAGGTATTTTAGATTAAATTGTGTACAAAACTGTCTGAAATTTTGAGAAAATAATATCCGCAATTTTCCCAGTACTTTCGGTTTTTATCGGAGGAAACTTGGCAACGTCTGAAGGCTCATACGGCGTTTTTGCTTAGCCCGGCAGCACTGGCTGAAACCTAGAAATGGGAAATAATAAATCAGGGGGTGGAAAAGGGCGGGAAGAAAATAGGAAAGAGTCCGAAGGGGGACGGAGAGGAGGCTTTTTTGTGCGATTCGAACATTTGTTGCTCAGGTTGAAATTTTGAAAAGTTCAAGTAAACACCACGACCGCCAGAGTGGTCGAGGGGAGGGACCTTTATTGGGTCTAAAAAGCGGAAACTTTTTTCATAAGCTGGCGCGGAGAGAATGAGCATAAAAAGGATGGGATCCTTAACGGGTTTACCCTTTTTATTAGATCAAAACTTTCACGGGCGAGGGGTATCACGGAATCCTTTCAACCTTTATTGCATTTAATATCAAAGCTTATAATGCACCGGCCTATTCTCGAACCCTCTTCTCCGCCCCTCATTACCCACGACTTTTCGAGTGTAGGAAAGAAAGCGCTAAGATCCCGCTCCGCAATCCTATATTGATTCTGCGGTTTGAATTTGTACGCTGGATATAGGATTTAAACCACGTCTTCTCATTTCCTCGAGGAGTTTATTTTTTAACTTTTCCTCTCCCATCCTCAGCCGCAAACCTTTGATTTCGCAGGCTTATGAGATGAACGTATGCGTATTTTTGGAGAAAAATCTGATTAGGTGTCGAAAAAAAAGTTGATCAATAATCACGGCTAATCTACATTTACGGAGCTTTAATTAAGGAATCAACCGAAAGAAAAAAAATAAGCAAACACATTTTTATTGCACTGAATAATTTATAATTGTCAAAAAATAACTCACCGTCGTAACCTTTCAAAACAAACTCCCCGCATGTTCTGGGCCGATGGCCGATGTTCTTGCTCGTTCGCATAGGCGAATCCAGCAATTTAGCAACACCGGAGTCCCAACATTTAAACCTATGTTAAATAGTCGATTCTTGTCGGAGCACCTGGCCCCTCCGAGAATCGATACATTTCTATAGGTTTAAATGTAAATGGAGAGAAGGCAATGTTGCCCATTTGCATGGATTCGCCAATGCTCGTTCGTGAGATGGGCAGCCAGTCTACCGACTGGCCGGTTAAAATGTCTGAAAATTTCGCGGAAGCGGTCGATCATCAATTTTGAATGCAATCTACACCCTGACCAAAGACTGCCCCTTGTAAAAGCCAGACTAAGTTGATTTGCGGCGCCGTAATGCGACTATTAGTGTTTCAAGAGGGTGCGTGTTGCCTATTCAAAAATTGAAGGCGCTCCACTTTTAACATGGAATTCGGGAGATTTTACAGGAGGAATACTTAATATTTATTGATATTAAATAATATTTAACCATGCTATAAACCGGGAAAATTCCGGTCTATTTTTTGGTAAACTGTGATTGCTTAGTTGTTATCCATAACAAAAATGAAGCCCTAATTTTGAACGAGAGAAGGAAAATAAGTAAAATAAAACATCTTCTGTTGCCACCTGAAGCAAATGAGCATATTGTCTACAATGAAATGCACCAATAATAAGAATGATGATACGGTCATGGGGAAAAGAATCACTGAAATCCTCAAGTGTTAAGCAGTCTTGTATTACGAGGCTAGGCTCAACGTTTTCCTAATCTCATAATAGTTAATTGATGAATCACACCACTGAACATACAACGACGTATAATTTTAATTCCTTCCTCTGACCACCAGAGTAAGTACTTTCCCTTGAGTATTTTGAAAATTATGAAACTGATCTAAAGATTTTCTCCTAATATAATGGAAAGCTTTTATTCTCATTGAACGTAATATATGTTTTATTATTCCTTATACTAAAGGAATCACATGTGAGCAAATAATAAAAAAAAAAACCTTGAGCAAATATATATGAATCGATTTTTCTTTAAAATCTGATTTTAATAAGTAGTAATTCTTTTGTAATTCTAAGACATACTTTGTCTCTATTAGCTAATTCAGATTGAAAAGTGTGTTGTAAGAATCCAAAGACACTGAAGTAAGATTTTGGCATGTAATTCGTAAATAGTCTTTTTGAATCTAACTTTTGAGTTAGTTTTTAGGTTCGGAGCTCTTTTTTTGTCACTCTCGTGAGGGATTTTGAGAGGAAGAAAAAACAGGGTGGAAAGAGTAAAGGTAATGGAGAAGGAAAAATCGAAAGGCGTAAGCGAGGGTGTTTTATTTGAAAACCCCTCACGGAGGGTTCATAAGAAGCTGACCACGTCTGAACAATGAATCAGTGTTGAAAGTAGAGAAAGGAAGAATAAAAGTTTAGGGAGAACATTTCAATCTAACAGATGTATCGGGTCGACTTGCATCCCACGCAGTGATGTCATATTACAGTAAAATTGTGGCATTGTGTGACGAAGAGTCACAACACAACGCTTTGAAAAAAAGGCGGTGTCTAAAAATATTATTTTTGGCTCTGAAATGTAAAAAAAATCAATAGTGCGCGAAATTATAGCTTTTTGGGTGGTATTTTTCATCTTTTGGAAAGAAAATTTGTCGACATTTTTACTTGATGTTTTCTAACAATACGCAGTGTCTCTGAGGACCGTTTGTATGATCCATTGTCAACCTCTGGTTACCAAACCAGTAGTCAGACTCTGACCAGCAGTCAATTTGCTAAGCAGCCTAACTACTGGTTTGCGAGAGAGAACAAAGACTGACCGGGACTTGACCTGAAAAAAACCGAGAGTCATACACACCTACCTCTGGTCAAGCTCTGGTCAGCTGAAACCACACACCTGACCAGAGAGGTCTTACAGTTGGTCCTAAGTATAAAAAATATTCAGGTTACTTTATGAAAGATATTAATAAATTATTGGTTTCCGTTCATGAGCATAGAATGAAAATAATTAAAAAATTAAAAATAAATTTGTAGTAAAAGTTGGATTTACCATTCTGTTCAATAATATACTTGTGTGAGAGGGTGTCGTTAGTTTTTTTGCTAATTATATTGCACAAATGCACATATAGCTGGGAACGAAGGGCAGAGCGTGGCATCTTTCAAACTGCATCCAAATAATTCAATCAAAGAAATCGAAAAACTAAAATGAAAGAACAAAAACGTACGACTGTAATAGCAGTAACCAAGACAGCAGTCGAACGAGAAAATAACGAGAGGTCTTTTCTTATAAAAACATTATTTCTTGTTTTTTGATATGTTAAGTTTCCTCTTGAAAATAAACGTATTATACCAGTAATGTCATAATATCTTTCTTTTTTCTTAAAAAAATCTAACTGCACCTGCGCACCTCCGCGTTACCTTTTTGTTGATGCATGTGCAGAGGTAAAATATAGATTTATTTAAAGAAAAAAATTAATAAAATCACGGCTCTAAACGTAGACCACTCGACCTCTTTACACTCGGCAACCTGGCATCGAGGAAACCAACATTAGATATTCAATCATCGCACCGTAATTGTCTGCATTTCAACATGACCTTCCCTCTCGCAGTCTGAAAACTCTTCAGAAGAGGGAGTAGAGTCTTCCGAACTTTCTTTTCTCAAAACCAAAAGTGGAAGTAAGTTGAGTGTGAGACTGGTGAATTCACGACTGCGTTTTGAAATTTGTTGTCTGTCCGTTTGAACAAGGGTTATCGTGCCGCCGAGGGAGGCGGTCTAGACGTCGACCGGTCAACATGCACGCAGGGAAATGATTTAAAAATGGGGAGTGAAATGTGAAGGGAGTAAATAAACACGTAGGGAAGTTCCAGTCGCGACAGCCTCTCTCCCAACTACGACTGAAACTTTCGGCTTGAATTGATTCGAGGCCAAAAGTATGAGAAGTTTTTGACGCTCCTGGCCCTTGCTTTTTCCTCATCATTCTTTGAGTGAAGAAAGTCAAAACGTTGACTCTGCATGTCTGTTTCATCTCCATTTTCTTGAAAGAAGAAAAAAAGAAGTACAATCTTAAACATTTGTATTCTTAACCACTTATCGCACTGGTCGTTTTGGATACTTACTTTTTAATAATTGGATCATCACATAAATACGAAGGGTTCCGGTAAAACGATCCTTAATGAGCAAAAATTAAAAGTAAGATAACTTTACGGGAGGCTTTCATCCTCGTACAGATTCCGAATTTCATCCTCGCGCCAGTGGCGTGGCGTGAATTGCGATATATCGATTGTTATGCCATTCAAACCTATGGAAAAGGATCGATAAACAGGGTGTTCGCAGCGAACACCTTAATAATCAATTCTTTGCCATAGGTTTAAATGGTATGACAATCGATATATGGCACTTCACGCCACGCCACTGCCTCGCACACTTACCTACACTTTGCCACACATTCGCATGTACATGAAATTGCAACACTATAAAAAAATAAGAGGGAAATGATATAGTCCTTTACAATGATTGGTTGGTTGGTTAGTATATTTTAAGACATTCAGCGTCACAGGCTATTAACGTCTTTACAGATACATTGCATGTATGCATAGATGTATGTATGCATAAACGTATGTATGTATAAATTATCGAAGCTTTGTCTTATTTTTAATCACTAAAACGCTTATTTATTACAATTTTATTGTTTTACCAACAAAAAAATCGACACCTAGACCATAATAAGTGAATAGTTCTTTAAGAGAAAGTCAAAATATCAAAAGAAAGCGATAACAGAAAATACTTAATATCTTCATTCCGAATAGATGTTCGAATGCGCGAGGTGTTTCACGAGATAACTATTCGAGCACAAATGTCAGCTATATTGCAGTAGCCTCCACTTGAAGGCGCGATGCAGATGATACCACCTTTCCTTGGCGAGAGATCAAGAACATAAGTGCGGCGTTGTTCTGAGCGAAACGACATCAAAGGAGTTGGTGTGTCTTGAATTTTTATGACGAAAAGTTCGAGAAAATGAGGACTTGGCAAGGAAAACGAATGTTTTTTAGCTGTGTCGACATCGAATGTATTACATACATTTTCAATGCCACCATTTCCCATACGCTCTACAAATGTTCCACAGTCTTTTTCTCATAACAGACTGAATTTATTCATACCTCTCTTATAGTCGCAGTATTAGGTACACGATACTTACTTAACCCCTGAGTATTATCGTTCTAATCCCATTTAGGAATAGTTTTTTTTTTTTTTTTTTTTTTTTTTTTTTTTTTTTTTTTTTTTTTTTTTTTTGGACGAAATAAACTGTTACTCAGCGCCAGCGAATCTAATTTAGAATTCTCATAAGTAAGGAGCTCACAGCCCTTGTCTTTATTTCCAGCCAACATTCTTGTAGGCTTTATTGAAATTCCTTTTCCACACAAATTGCTGCGCCCGTTTACGCAAGATCTGAATTCCATCCTGAGACCTATTTTTATGAGCCATTATTCATCGCGCCGAATACACCCTAAGAATTCTAATTTAGGTTAGAATATCGGAATCATTTTCGTCCACATTTCCTTCTGGGATACAAATCTGAGCGAATCAAAATTTTGAAACTTGGTCTAGAGTAATTTAAAGCGAGTAGCATCTAATTTTAAGTAAAATTTAACATAAAAATAATTTAAATCTTGTTACTCTAATTTGTTCTTATTTTTCACGTACCACATATGACAGCGTAAAGCAACACACGCGCGTTAAATATTATTAGCCACGGAAATGAGTAGGCGATAAGATTTGTTGAAGCGAGGAAAGCCAAAATATAAAATAATTCCAAAGAAACAAAAATGGGAGTTACTATTCAGTTTATGTGATGACGAAGTCAAGATAATAATCTAGTAAAATAAACATGAAATAAGTGGTAAAATAAAAATTAATTCATAGCAATTAAAATATCATTCATGTAAGAATTAATTAAATTACGGAATAGCGCCAAAGGAAGTATTTGAAGAAATCATAAGGCATAGTACACAAAGAACAATGATTGTCATTCAGGAATACGGTGTTTTCCAATAACTGAGTTTCTTTTCTTGCTTTTACTCTTGATTTTCTATATTCAACAGACTTCTTCCTCCTTTTTGCTCTTCCAAAAATGTAATCATTTTGTTGCCTGCGTAGTTTTAAGGATTGATATATTTACAATTAGTGATTTCATCTTGGTTTCAATGGCTAACCCGAAGGCTCAAAAAGCCTCAGTTTCTAATTAACTAATGATGTTTATCACACAAATTGTGTAAATATGATGATCTCAATAGCGTTCTCTATTTTTTTCATATCCACTGAGAATTATGTTTGCCAAAATTTTAGCAAGGTTGTAGTTTGTCCTCTTTGAAATGTTTTTGATGAAAGTAAAACATGGGAGTTAAATAATAGGTAAGACACAATCAGTGCAGAAGCTCCTTAAACTATTTTCTCCTCTCGTTCTTGATTTTTAACCACCTCTGTTTAGGAAAATTTAGAAAAAAGTTTTTGGGAATATTTTTCATTCCCCGTAATACTTACGGAGAAGAAAATAAGTGATGATTTAATATGTTTCAATTTTTCCAGCCATGCAAAAACGTTATTCTTTGAGTTGATAAAATATATGACGTAATCCATCTCTTTTCTATTATTTCCCTAACTGTGAAATATAAACTAATGGTCTATTCTACGCAAAGTTGCGCGCTTATCGCTCATATCTCATATCTCACGTGGATTGTTTTACTTACCATGTGACAAGTAGTGTGTTTTGCGTTGAAAGGAATTGAAGGCGCTTTATTTCGCCGAATGAAGTTTAAGGAGAAGCACTGCACCGCGTGCCGCTGCTGTGTAAAACAGCCTGTGTTACACCTACATACAGCATACAGGACCGCCATGCTAAGGAAAAACGTTGTATGAACCTCAGGCGTTACCAAATTTCCTTTGGTAAAACACAAGTTCCTGGTAAACCTATGAATATTTTTCTCCCAATTTTTCAGATGATTTTGTTCGCAATTTCACCCAAAGTTCTTGAAGATTTCAGAGAAATATGTTCATAAATTTTCTAAAAAATGTACATTTTAGTGAAGAAAATTCGGCAACTCTCGAATGTTCATACGGCGTTCTTCCTTAGCATGGCAGAGCAGGTGAGGTTCGGTTTGAATACTTAGGTAGAAATCGAATCTACGCCCTTGATAGATGCCTCGATAACGTTTCAATTCGAGGCTCAGCGTATCAAATTTCGCAGAGGAACCGAACATTCTTACAAATACAGACAACAAACAATACAACAGACAATACAAATGTAAAAGTTTCGTTTTACCTCGGAGGCGCGCGCCACTTTTTTAGTAGCATTTACGCATTGTTAGTTGCCACATTTTCTTCTTTTTTTTTGTCTGATTCAAGGATACTCATATACACCGCCGTGCAACGCAAAAACGCCGTAAACGCCATTTTACGTTTTTTGAAGACAATGTATCATAGCAGAAAATCTTGTGTACCTCGGGACAATGTTTTTATAGAATCATCTTGGAAACACTATCATAAACTTAAACTGAAAATTTGAGGTGCATAGGTAAAACGGTTTTTATTTTATAAAGTGTTTCAAGAAAGGAGGGGGAATTTTGATGGATTTACGGCGTTCTTGCTTAGCACGGCAGTACAGGTACTGCATATTGTGATTAGATTATAGATATGAGTGATCATGAACAGTGAGATGATACAAAGAAACGTAGCGAGTAGTACAAACGAAACTTTCTCAAAGAATTCACAATTCAGTAGCTGCTCATTCTCCTCACTGCACTCAAGAAAAGTTCCATTCTCTCAAAATTTGGCAACATTCACGGTGTCTTTTACCTTCAAGCGCTGACCAAAAAGAAACAGACATTGCAATAGTCGTTTTCTCTGTCAGTGCTTACCAACCTGTAATCGATCCTTCAACGAGCGACATAATTGTCACAAATCGCATCTGTGTTCGACATTCGAGATCATCGCCGCCAATCCAAGCCGCCAGTTGTAAACCTGCGTCTTGCATTGCGTTTACTCCCTCGCCAGCGTTGACAGTTTGTCGCTCAATTATTGCAAATGAGCCGAACATTCCGGACTCGTAACTGATGCATTATTTATTTTGGAAAGAGGAGCCGATCCTCACGCCATTAAATACCATGGTGATTCGATGGACGCCATATTTTGTGTCAGAACGGCATGCGATAAATCGCATCGATTGGTTCCATTTTTTCAGCCAAGCATCATTTTTCTCGAATTTTGAGATCACTGTCCTGTTGTCAGGAGGCTAAAAATTCACTCACCAACTTTGACAAACAAATTCAACGTAATTAAAGGGTAGTTTTTTTAGAAGAAAAGTTTCGATATCAGTATCGAATGAGATATTTTTCCTCTAAAAAAACCACGCCTTTATTACGTTGAATTTTGTCGTCAAAATTGGTAAGTGAATTCTTTAGTCTCCTGACAACATACAGAATTGCAATTTCAAAATTTTAGAAAAATGATGAGAAGCTTAAAAAACGGAACCAATCAATGCGATTTATCGCATGTCGTTCTGACACAAAATATGGCGTTCATCGAATCACCTTAATGCAAGATGTGCGACTTCATCAGATGAAGCCTTAGATTCTGGAGCGTGTATTCATTTAGATGCTTGCTATGGGACATAATCAACATCTAGTATTTCTATCTTTACTGCAAGAACGTTACCAAAAAATATTTTCGGACTTGCATAGTTTTACTGAACCTCTAATCCCTAATATGAGTACTATTTTAATAGTGGCGAGGCGTGAATGATCGATTATCGATATATTTCTCCATATAAAGCTAACGGTGAAGAATTGATTATTAAGGCGTTCGCAGCGAACACCCTGTTTATCGATCCTTTCCCATAGGTTCAAATGACAGATCAATCGATATTTCGCAAAGCACGCCACGCCACTGTAATTTGAATAAGTAGTAATAAAACAAAAAACCCTCCCAACTAAACTATTTTTTGAGAGAAAAAGGGTAAGTCCATCGACTAATATGAATGTAAATAATATTTATCTATTTAAAAAAGGGTCCCATTGGTATGACTACATCAAAGTATTCATCCACAGTTGACATCATACATGATGTGAATTACTCTACCAAAAACCACCCCCACATTATGTGCAGAATGAAAAATTAAAAACATTAAACAAAGATTCTACCTTTGCATTGCAAACATTTCGGTGAAATGAATATTTTTTACACCTTAAAATCCCTTGTAGCTTACTTTTTCGACGTAATAGAAAATCGGCTATTCTCGCTAAAGTAGGCAGCGCTGTTATTAGCGTGTCTCATAGGGGTGTATACAAAAACCCCACTCTACCGTCGTCGGTAATCTACTTTGTAACCCATGCGCCAACCTTTTCATAACAAAGGAAAGATTCTTAGGTAAAGATAAATCCAGATCAATTGAGGTGAAATAAAAACGTTACACGACAAAACATATATCGCAGAGCTGTTTTTATGCACAAGTGCATGATGGCGACTTGGTTGACAATTTCTACTGTCAGACCTTCTTCATTTCAATCGTACCGATTTTAACATCCTGTTGTCAATTTTTGCTGTAATAATTTTTTTATAGTATAATTTTCTTCCGCGTTTTTTTCTCTGCAAACGTGCAACTTTAACGCCTAAAATCAGATATATTTATTTTTTCCTTTCAATGTTTTGATTATTACTTATTTTATCATTATTATCATAAATCATAACCGTTGAAGAGAGGCACTCTTTTTTTACCCAAACATGAGTTCTCGAATTTACCTTGTTTGTAACTATTGTATTTTAGTAAGATGGTATAAATGGTCATTAGTTGTGAGCATCTTTTAAATGAAAAAAAGAAAAGAAAAAAAAAATGCATTCCATCCATTACCCTTAATTGAACCCTTTTTGAGGGTAATTGCAAAATCTAGGGATAGTAGTAAATAAATAATACAATTTTTGAAAGAAAAAAAATTAAATTTGCCGCGAAGAGATATTTTTTCTTAAATTAAGAATGACGCTGCGTGGTGCCTAAGCCAAACATTAGCCTAGGAGAATTCAACTTGAACGAAAATAGAAAACAAGAACAACTCTTGGCGACCAATTCAAAAGTCGTATGGCTTTAGCAAAGGATTTTTATTATTTTCATTATTACCGACGATAATTTACAGGGTTTTTTTTTCTTTTCTTAGCGTCAAGAACTTCGGTAAATTTTACCACCATGTAGTAAAAATGCTATATTTAAAAAATGCCGCTTTTGAAATCCATCCGATTTTGACGCAGATAATTTTAAGAAACTAAATTATATTGAACCATTTCGACAATCGTCGAGAATCAAATAAAAAAAAAAAAATGGAGCTTATAGAAAAATTTAGCAACGCAGGAACAGGATATCGGAATCGTTTGTCTCCACGGAATGATACACTATCTTTTATTTTGCGAATCTCCACTCAGAGTGTTTTCCGGAGCCACCAAAGGAACCGTTGGTGGGCTCCTCATGATCGAGCACCGATCTACCACGATAGCGAAGCCAGTAGTAAGTGGATTTCTGTATGAGCCATGGTTAGCACATGTTTTTATGTTTCTCGAGGTTCATCCCAGCATGCACTCACTACTCTCCTCGCTATCACGGCAGCGATGTCTCAGATGGAATAAACGATAATTGACCCTCTCAACACACCGTTTCCGCTACTGTCGGCCCGTGTAAGCACTTGAGCAACCGTCCTGATGTCTTCCGTCCCTCAAATATATCGAAAAGCACTCGTGAAATCGGATCATGGATTCATATTGAACCGGTCGCCGCACGGTGGATCGAGTCAATTAGAGAGGTCGGACATGAAATTTTCGACCAAAACTGCAAATTTTGATGTTTAATTTGTCACATTTTAAATTTTAAGGGGTGTTCCTGAAAGAAAATTTCACAAGAAAACCAATGGAACCACTTTCAGCACCTCAAAGTTTGGTATAAACGGAGTTATAAGCGTTTAAAGTTTCCGAATTTTGTTCGACTTCTCCTATTGATTCGATCCACTGTGCGCCGGCTCGTCCAAATCCTCTTCGGTCATGATTGCTCGAACGAGTTTGAGAAAGAACCAAGCTACGACATGTTTTCCATACATTGATTTTTCAACATGCTAACAGAAAAAATGCGTACAAATTATACATCAATGATAAAAGGTAACTCGATGGCCAAAGTGCAGATGCACGTATCTCCATCGCGATTTTTCAAAATCCGTCCCTGTTTTTTCTTTTTTTTCTTTTCTTTTCTTTTTTTTCAAGGAGAAACAAGCCAAACTTCATAGCTTGACATTTATACAGAAGATTCTGCTAACAGAGAAGAACAATCAAGGAAAGTCCTCAAAACATTACGTTAACTAGTTTTCCAAAGAAAAAATTAATTATGACAAGAAGCTTGCAACGTCGCAAACGGAGATTGTTGCTTCGCACTTTGGTCGTCGCGCTGCATGCATTTTAAGCCCTTGGGATTTGCAAACTGAGGGTTTGGGGTAGCTATCGATTGCGTGTATGATTTTTCAAGGATTTCGGGGTGAAATGAAGTTGCTTTGCATATCACACCGGGAACTTCACTCAAATGCATATTACGACGTGTTCATTTAGTTTTACGGCTATTACTGTAACTGGCGCCATCCATGGAGGGAATCTGAAACATGGTTTCTTCATACTCGGTCCAATTAGTGACAAAAGACGAACTAAGAGTACACATTTTTTCTCTTCCAATATCAAGGTATAGAAAAATATAGTAAGATTCATAGCGTCATCCCTCATTTTACAAGTTATACGTACCTCTACCGATGACCTCTACCAGGACCTTTTTGTGTAAATAGGTCGAATAATAATCGTTTAACCATCAGGAGATACCTATACGGCACAATGCTAAAAGCTCGGATAGGATGCGGAGTGCATGTCACTCCATGCAGAGCATATTTTACTACCAAACGATGAAAAGTTCGATTATCAGGTATTGTTTATTCCTCGTGGGTGTAATGCGGAATCTTCTCTTTGCGAAGTGAATTCTACTCTACAAGACCGGAATTAACGTCAGCCTCACGGCCACTCCACATTCATAGCACTTCGGATTTTGGTAATTTTGTACCTACATTTTCTTACAGCGTCCGCCATTAGTGGGTCCTAAGAGATCCATGAAACTCAAGATAGAGGAGCCAAAAAAAAACGGTAGGTATCCACACGGCGAGACTCTCTTTATCAAGTCACTCTAATAGTTCGCAATGGACCACTAGACACGGTACGAATTTAAGCATTCTGATACATGTTTCTTAAGCAGAATTTCACGTAAAACACGACTCGTGCAACGAAAATTATTGAAACCAACTCCTAACAGAGATATTAACATTTTTATTTCACATTGGTTACAAAGAATTTGAACTGCCCGCTCACAAGAAACTCAAAGCTCTACGTGAGTCAAAGCGCGCACTACACAGAAAAAAATGGATGGTGCTGACGACAGAACCTTTTGTTCATACGGCTCCCACAGTTTCTTTGTTACACTTACAGAACTTTCTGTCGTGGGAACAGAGTACTCTGTTCCCACGACAGAAGTTCTGTTCTCACAACAGAAAAGTTCTGTAAGTGTAACAAAGAAACTGTGGGAGCCGTATGAACAAAAGGTTCTGTCGTCAGCACCATCCATTTTTTTCTGTGTACAACGGTTTCAGCAAGCTTCTTATTCGAGCAATGTTCATTTCCCACCATAAGTTTTTCAAACTATTAGTAATTTGCTCTAGCTGAGCCAAAGCGTCAAGATTGAGGTTGCCAGATTTTTTTATCGGAGAGACGTTCATGATAAAGTTTAGCGCGCGATGTGAATCACGTAGAGCATTGAGTTTTCTTGAGCGGGTGGTTTCAATTCACGCACCAAGAATCATTAAATATCTTTGGAAGGAGTTGATTTCGGCAATTTTTGTTGTGCGCATCGTGTTTTATGTGAAATTTTGGTGAAGAAACATGTATCAGAATGCTGAAATTCGTACCTTGTCTAGTGGTCCATTACGTTACAAACTCGTCAATTTTAACGATTAACACAGGAGGGTAGCTTCCAGTTCGAAGAAAGAACAGTTTCCTCTGAGATACGCTAATAATAATACAACATTCTGGGAAGGATGATGCGGGGTGGACTTAAATTTTTCTAATGTCAAGTTGATTTTTCGTTCTGATATTTCAGACTTTAAATTTAGGTAGCGAACACGGGGCGCCTGTCCGTAGAGGGACGTCAGTTGAATTATGCGGGAGGCGCAGACAAAACGAAATATGATCAGGAACGACTTAATTGTTAGGTTAAAATTTAAACGATTTGTAAACACACGCAACGGCGTGACGGAACGCAGCACGTCAGTCGTGCGTCATTTGTGACACTTCAAAGACTCATCGCAGTGTTGCCTAGTTACCAATGTTTCCTCTTCTTCCTCTCTTTCATTTTCCCCTTCTCACTCTGTAACAAGTCACAGAAAATGAAGAGAGTTTCAATTGTTATTAGTTACTACGTCAGACAATCCACAACAATTCAAGTTGCTACTTCGTAGAGCAAGGGCAAAACCAGTAGGATACAGGGTTATTCAAAAGTCACGCACCACTGGCCATAACTTTAGTTCTAATAATGAAATCGATTTGCGGTTTAAGACGTTTTTCCTCATATCGAGGGGGCAACTTTTTTAGGTGCTTTCCAGTTTTTTATCCTCTCGGGGGAAGGGGCGGGGGGTACCTCAAACATTCCAAATGGCCACCCCCATCTTGGTCAGTGGTGCGTGACTTTTGAATGACCCTGTATAAAACATTTTTCTTTAATTAGCGGATTTTCTCAAAATTGAAGTAGTTGCGTCTTCTCCGTATGCAACTTACACTGAAAAAAAAATCTAGGTGTGTTTACTGAGAAAAGGGTAAAATTACCAAGAATTCAGGGTTCTGTTTGATCCCAGTTTTTTCTTGGTAAAATTACCATTCATGGAATTGGTAATTTTACCGAGAAATCTCGGTAAAATTATTGAACTTTCTCGGTAATTTTACTGGACCTTGGTAAAAACGCCAATATTTTTTATCGACTGTGGTAGAATTACCAAGATAAAATGGCAAAGTTACCGGGAATTGATTACCAATAAAAGTGGTATTCTTACCTGAAAAAAACAGTAAAAATACCGGTTTTTAGGTAAGCTTACCAGTCTGTCTTGGTAAAATTACCAATAATTGGTAAAAACAATGAGATGGTAAAGGTACCAACGGACCGTGGTAAAAACGCCGAGAATTTTTTTTCAGTGTATACAATTTATTTTTTGTTACTAGAGCGGCTCCAAAGAAACAGGATTCAATTTTAGTTTTAGCCACAATTCTAGCTATTTCTATCAATTTTAGCAACACTAACACCATATCTATTTTAACATTATTGTTTTACAGGTAGAGTATTCAGAGAGCTGCGTGAAGTTGATTCTATCAGTACTGTGCTTGATGAATGATCTCTTAAAAGAACAAAGGTTATCAGATCAATGTTTACAATATTTCTTCATGAAACAGTGTGAATTTACAAATCTTTGAAAATGAGGGCAGAGGCAATATTTTATGCTGTACATTATGCCATTGACCATTGTGGTATACTGCAGGACATGCTGCTAAGTATCAATATACTGTATCGGTAGCTAAGAAACAACACCGCATTATATCTGACAATTTAGGCGAACATGAGTCAGCGACTTTGCCCCATCCTACAGTCTAAAATGCGCAAGCTGATGTTTCTAGTTTTGTTTCCAATCCCGTATGAGAGCGCTGTAATAACGCTGTATGGTATGTTATAAAAAAATTTCAGATTTAACCTAACAATTTCAAAAATGGCGAAGTTTTTTCATCGCCCATTTTGCGGCGATAATGTTCCTTGGCCGCCGCCAGTGCGTATTCCGTGATAAGCCTCGTATTATTATGTACTCGAAAGATGTAGAAACTTAAAGGGGGTTTAGCATGCCATGCACTTATTTTATTTTTCTCTAAGCAAGAAGATTTGACTAGTCTATAGTGTAAAATCATGAATATTCAGTTTTTTTTTATTAAAAATAGTTAGAAAAGAGGAAACAAATGGAAAATCCTGACATATTGCACCTTCAACCCGGCAATACCGGAAAGGCTTTCATGCTGACGAAGGATTTAATAGCATTCTTACCAACCAATTGATTCAAACAATGCTCGAATTGGCCTCACGTGCAATTATTCTTTCTGTGACCATTTTTCGGCGTCTATTTTCTCTCACAGTCCCTTAATTTGGCTCTTCTCCACAATCGAGACGGAACAAGACGGGAAACATCTCCGGGCAGGTTTTTATTTACATTTTTTCCGACAGATGAAACATTGTGAGCGCAGGAACTTTTATTTAGAGGTGAACATTGAACAGTCTGCTACACACGCTCCCAAAGTTACTGAGCTCATGCAGAGGAAAGGTCGTAAAAATAAGTACGGATTAGTCGATCAGGCCCGCAACATGCCCCTCCGAAGTCACGCCCTTGCCTTCTAGGAACTCTGTCAGTTCACAAGATCGGAAATTGGGTTTGTAAGAAGGGATTATCCATGCCCATGTCTATTGTCCATTGACAAGGGGAGGAGGAGGAGGACGAGGAGGAGGAGGAGGACGAGGAGGACGAGGATGAGGAGGAGGACGAGGAGGACGAGGAGGACGAGGAGAACGAGGAGGACGAGGAGGACGAGGAGGACGAGGAGGATGAGGAGGACGTGGAGGACGAGGAGGACGAGAGGGACGAGAGGGACGAGAGGGAAGAGAAGGACGAAGAGGACGAGGAGGAGTGCAGAGAAATTAATTTACATCGCTTTTCAGCACACGAACCTAATTGATTTCCTGAAATACACGGTTCATACTAATAATACATATTAAACCTGTACACTTAATAATTTTTTTAAAATAAAAATGGTCTGTGCCTTTTATATAACAACTCTAAAACTCTCTTCCTTGTAGAGAAACATCCCAATTCTTTTTAAACTCGTAGATTTTTGTAAGATTTTTTTTTCTTTTTTTTTCAAGAACCTTTTTGTCTTGATTTGTCGTATTTAAATCATTCATATTTCTTTAGATTTCACCCTTTTTTGGCGCTTTAAATCTGAAAAGTCATAAGTCAGCCGCGACGGCTTTTCGACGCGGGAAAGCGCGCGACTCAAGGGTTTGCCTCTTTTGGAGTTCTACCCTCCTCCTACCCAACGAGCGCCTTTTTGGTAGGGCACAAGTTGATCGGAAGAGCATAGAGCCATCTCAATATGCAATTAGTTATGGAAGTTTAAGTCTAGCCGCCTCAGAAGCCCCCGAAACAGCTGCCTCTCATTTGTGTAGGCCCGAGTCTTATTTGTTCTTGTCACATTTACTCGGCACTCATTCCTTCTCTCTCCCCCTTGCCCAGTTTGTCCGCTGTTGCTACATTTAATAGGTAACCAATCGCGAGTCAGGTGAGTACTAACCTGCCCATTGAGAAACACCTCAAAATGGACCACTAGACAGAGTCTGAACTAGAAATCCCTATAAGTTTAAAACCGTAGAAAGCTTGCAATTCTGCTGAGATTGTGCAACTTGGTTCTTGACATAATCCAAAACTCTCGGCCAATAATTTGTTCTTAAGCACACTCTAAATTTTTCCTTGATTTAGTGTGAAAATAATTGGACTGTGAATTTTATTTTTTGCAAAATAATACCAAAAAATCGAAAAATCTCAATGACATTAATAGCCTTTACCATACACCCATTTATAGACAATCTCTCATCAAACAAAAGGCGCCAGAGCCCAGAGAGTGCCACAAATGGGAGTAGTATACAAATATCATGCTTTCTCATATTTTCGTAGCAATATACATTTCGATAGCTAAAGTGCGAAACCACGTATCCAATGCGGTGTTTCAAAATGTACGCCCCTCCATTTTCTTCTTATGAGGAGAAAAAAGCCAACTTTTATCGCTTGAATTGTTACAGAATATTCGCTAATAGAGAGAAAAGTTTTCGATGAAAACTAATTTTCAGGGACACCATGAAGTATTATAGGAAGTCTGCAACGTCGCAAACGGAGGTACGTGGTTTCGCTTTTTGGCCGTCGATTTATTTATGTGTCTTTTTTATTAACGGCTCTGGTGCTTGCACTAGAGCTGCTATTCCGGGCGGTCTCAGCTGGGGAGTATCATTGGACCATGTTACATTGGAGAGACCGCGCGTTGGTTGATGGGAATCGGCGCCATTTTCTGCTGTTTAGGGGGGACTGATTTTATTTTAATTGATATCTTTTTCCTGTGAGCGAATGCTATGTTGTGTAGTGTATTTTTGGAATCATGGTGATACTGTCAATAATTCAAAACGGGCCTGTGCTTTAATCTCGCACTGGAAAAAATGTACTTTACGTTTAAAATTTGAAAATTCAAATCTATAAGTTTTCGCGCTTTTTTCGAAGAATGCCGTGGTTGGAGCTTCCTAGTCATACTACTCGACATCAGCTGATAGCAAACAAAGGTTACCAAGGAAACCGTAAACGCGTAACAACTACCGTCGCCAGAGCCGCTTTCCGACTCGAATGCGTTGGAGCTTCCTGCTTGTTTTTTATATTTATTTCATATTTCCCGCCTTACTGTTACATGGAGTTCGACTTTTCAGGACCTCCATCTGCAGTTTTGAAAATTATCTCAGTACAATTCGATATATCCTTGGAGAAATATATGATTCATGCTCAAAGTGACAACCTTGGTCCCGTCCCTTGCGAAACAGCTCACGACCCTGACTCCTTCTCCACGTGCGACAAGTTTTCTGTTCCGAAGGGACAGTCCGTCGCGCTGATGTTTCTTTCATTACACTTCATTGTTTCCCGCGTGAATTAGTGATTTTTTAATGCCTTGACACTTTCCAAATAGCGCAAGCCCTCCCGGAAGTATTTGATTTAAGGATCCACGAACCCCTTTTAATTTCAAACGGAAGGAAAATGGCGCTGAGAAAAAGTTCGTCGTTAAATCTCAATTCATCAATCGTAAGAGACCCCGGGCGAACGTTTGAACGGTGCCAATAAGTGATTAAAAGCACCTTAAGCACCCTTCTCTCTGTGTCATTTTGTTTGTAGAAAACGGTACATGGAAAGGAATGTGCTAAAATTACAACTTTCAGTACATCCGCAATAGTTTGCGGTATTACATGTCTTCAATTTCAATAAAATTTAACATTTTTAGTTTGCATAATTTACTGAAACATCGACGAAATGTCTGTATAAAATAGAATCTGAATGTCCAAGCATCATTATTTCCAAAAGAACCGAGCCAGTGCTGCGATTTAAACGAGCTTAAGACGTGGGTCTGCAAATCCATCCGAAAAAAGATTCAGTCAAGAACCTGAAAAAAGAAGAAAGAACGAGTATCAACACACTGAAAAAAAAATTGCTATAATACGGTGACAAATCACCAAATTAGTTAAATCAACGTACCCGGTGTTCTTAATCTATTTTGATGAGTTGTCACCTTTTTTCATTATTTCATGTGTTGATTTTAGCAGTTTTTTTTTTTTCAGTGCACAGCCGAAGACAGGAAACACGTGTTCGGGCCCCTTTTTAAACTTTTCTCCCAAATCTGAGCGATACCTAATTGACAGCATACAGCAGAACATTGAGAGCTTACGCTTCGCGTCATCGCGCCTTCAATTTTTCAGATGCAGCATGGACGTCCATGAAGTACGAATAGTTGTATCTCTGCGCCGTCGTGAACGCGCATCCTTTCCCTCTCTTTATTTCCATTTTGTGTTTATTTTCGTTCATCTTATTCGTAATGGTGCTTCAAGCATTACGCGAGTAACACAGCCGAAGGTCGGAGAGATGTGTTCGGGCCTCTTTCTTGACTTTTCCCCCGAATTTGAGCGACACCTCATTGACAGCATATACTGCCGTGATAGCGAAGAGAGCCGTAAGTGCAAAAATGAAGTTCTGAGAAAACGGGCTCAGAAGCTTCTAAGTGGAACATTTTATTGAAAGAGGCCTCCGTTCTTTGTCTAATTGCCACTATTCGTCCGGAAGACTCCTAGAAATCTTTTGGGGGATTAAAACTCGACCGACTTTATTTTAAAGTACATGAAAAAGGTAAAATTCAGTTTCGTGTTAGGTTACTGTTAGGCAAGACAGCCGTAAGTGCTATCTTCTACATGCTTTCGTGCGTTTGGACGCACAACAAACACATTTTCAGGTTAGAAATTGGCAGAAGAGGGCGGCACTTCACCGGGGAGCACTGTTTTCATTGCCTCTCATGCACCTGCGGCTGTCTTGAAAAAAACTAAGTCATTTTTTGTGCACTTACGGCTTTCTCATACGTCTCGTTTTCATTAAATTACGATGAATTTTGCTGTTTTAGCTGTCTCAGTAATTTCATCGAAAAGAGTTGGGACGAATTTTGAGGAAAACTCGATTTCGAAAATTTTGCATTTACGGCTCTCTTCGCTATCACGGCAGTATAGCAGAGCACTGAGAGCTCACACTTCGCGTCATCGCGCCTTCAATTTTTCAGATGCACCACGGACGTCCATCAAGTACGAATAGTTGTATCTCTGCGCCGTCGTTGACTCGCATCCTTTCCCTCGCTTTATTTCCATATTGTACTTGTTTGGGTTTGTCTTATTCGTAATGGTTCTTCAAGTAGTAGTATAGAGCAGAGCATTGCGAGTTCACGACTCACGCAATTACGTCTTACATTTTTCATACGCAATGTGGACATTCATCTTGCATGAATATTTTCAACGATTTTATGTAAGGTGTAAACTTTAGATGTTACTTATTTTTGAATTTCGAGATAAATTGAAGTTAAGTTTGCCCGAGATATGCTATGGTATGTCCAAATCAACACTCATTTTGGAAAGGAAGAAATATATTTAAAGGTCACCAAAGAGGTCTATAAAGGGTACGTATGTCTTAAAATCGAACCAACCATCCCTTCTAAATAGTTGCATCAAGTCCCCGTCACCGCCGACCAACGCGTTTGTCGATCGAATCAACTACAGGTATTATGCGTAGGAAGCCAAAACGCCCTCAATATTTTGAACGCAATACGGACATCCGTCGAGGTTGTATAGTTGTATCAAGGCGCCGTAGCAAGCGCGTCCCATTGTTTATCGTTACAGACGAATATAAGTTGAGAGAGGCCCGTCTTAATGCCTTCAATTTTATACATCCATATTTTTGAGCAAAATGAGAGACGACGTTTCTCCATTTGCGACGTTGCAGTCTTCCTTAGAAATTTTATTTTTCTTTCGAGAAGCTGGTCAACATGAAACTAAAATTATCCATGATTTTTCGTATTCGATAGCAGAAGATTTGGTTCAAAATTTAAAGTCGTACATTTGGATAATTCCTCATGGAAGAGACGAATTAAGAACGGAGATTTTGAAACATCGCAATGGTAAAACGTGGTTTCACACTTCAGTCGGACCGATGCGGACATCCAACAAGCTTAAATAGTTGCATCAAGTCCCCGTCACCGCCGACCAACGCGTTTGTCGATCGAATCAACTACAGGTATCATGCGTAGGAAGTCAAAACGCCTTCAATATTTTGAACGCAATACGGACGTCCATCGAGGTTGTATAGTTGTATCAAGGCGCCGTAGCAAGCGCGTCCCATTGTTTATCGTTACAGACGAATATAAGTTGAGAGAGGCCAGTCATAATGCCTTCAATTTTTTACATCCATATTTTTGTGCAAAATGAGAGACTTCGTTTCTCCATTTGCGACATTGCAGACTTCCTTAGAATTTTTTTTTTCTTTCGAGATGCTGCTCAACATGAAACTTAAATTTACCATGATTTCTCGTATTCGATAGCAGAAGATTTGGTTCAAAATTTAAAGTCGTAAATTTGGATTGTTTCTCATGGAAGAGATGAATTAAGAATGGAAATTTTGAAACACCGCAATGGAGATACGTGGTCTCGCACTTCAGTCGGACCGATACGGGCATCCATCAAACTTAAGGGAGTTACACATAGCGAATGAAAGAGAAGGATGCGATAAAGCGCCAGTATGACAACAAAAAGGTGGAAATTTCATAGGAAAGTGTTACGCTGCAGAAAGTAGTTTTTGGACCTCTGTTCACCACTATCACGCGCAAAAGCAACTTTCTTTACTCCTAACATTCTCTATTTCCTTTCATTTAAGAAATTTTCCGCATATATTCTAAGTCGCAATTTTTTTTTCTCCTCTTATTTTGCTTTCTGTCAGAGAGGCGCGGTTTCGGCGTATCTGCCGATGGGAGATTGGCCTTATTGCCAGTCCGAGCCTGTACAGGAAGGGTGTCGAAAAGGGCCGTTTTCGGGTCCAGCAGCCTGAGGCTCCTCAACTCCACGATTTTTTGCTCAGTGGAGGTCTATACGTATTTCACAGAATGCATAATGATTCCGTCATTCCCGGTCTCTTTTCCTCAAGGTCTAATACAGACTGGGTCATGGGTTTGAAGACCGATTGTGGCGAAAAATGAGGATTTTCCGGATTTCGACCGCAAATCTGGAAAACTCGCACTTTTCGCCAAGATTCGCTTGTCGACCCATGTCTAGGCCCGTTTCAGACCCAAATAGAGAATTCAAAAAATCCTCAAAAATTATGGTGCATTCCACCAAATGTACGCATTCAAAGGTCAAAACTTGTAGAGTTGAGGAAATTTAGGCCGGGACCAAAAACGGCCCTCATCAATACCTCTCACTTAATCATTACACATAGAAAAAAAAAAAAAAAAAAAAAAACCATGGGGTGTATCACTATTGACGAATCAAATCTGAACCCTTTAGTCCGATTATAAACGTCGTCACTCCTGCAATTAAAATGGAAGAATCGTGGATGAAATTAAATTAAGCAAGTCTCTCTCGAATATAAGGGTTTTCTAAACAAACGCAGTTCGTGGCCATGTTGTTATAAAGTTTTGAGGGATACTTTTTTCGTTATGTTTTTTGTTGTAAATCAAGTTCCTTCAAAGTGAGAGGACAGTGTAGCAACAGCCCGCGAAAGGGAACGAGAATAACTCTCCGGTCCATGCTGCTCTCTGACGGCAGAAAATCTAACCTGCCTACCACCCAGCTCTTCGTGAATCGGCCCTCACGGACAGCCTAGCCGCCTGCCTGCCGCCGCGCCGCATGCCCATGCAGGCTTGCAGGATACTCTTATTTTCGGCCGAGGTCTGAGCCAGGCACCATGCACACAAACCGACAACCATTTACACAATATTGTAGCTACCTCGTTCTCTCAAATTTCAATATATGTTACATTTTAAGTCGCGAATGGGCCTTGGTAGTCAAATGAACTTATTTTCAAGTAATGCGCCTAAGCAACTTTGCTCATTCATCTACACATTTATGGTAAAAGTACAAAAAAAGGAAGATAAAAATAGAGAGTATCATGAAAGAAAAATTCTGAATGGGTTAAAAAATTGAAGAATGAAAGGCAGCACACGCCGACAAATTTGTGAGAGAGAAACTCTGATTTTGGAAGTGATAAATTCAGCGGGGGATGTCGGGTAAGGGGATCGCGTGGGGATCTAGTTAGTGCATTTTGACTACATTTTGCAATTTTGAACTATAAATTCTTGCCAGGTTTAAAAACAACGTTTGTGCCATTAGTTTCCCTATGCACATAAGTGTTTTTTCTAGAAGAGCCAGAATTTATAGTTCCAAAGTGCAAAATGCAGTCCATTTATTAGAGCGATGCCTCGACATGAACCGGAACGCGGGAAAAATGGGCTATATCGACTTGCTACGAACTTTTTCTTTTTGATTTCATTAATTGACGTCAAGTCGGTGGATCACATCACCCATTCACTTTTTTTGATGCGTTGAACCTCTGTCAGTTTAATACAATTTTCAAAAGCTGTCATCAATTTTTTCAGCTGACACACATGTCATTTTTTCAATTTTTTCACTTTGTCCTCCTCTTGGCCCCTCTTTCTCTCTAAATTTACTAGAACAAAGTTCCACCACCGTGACAAATATACAATTCCAGTCGGAAGAAAGGATCACCTTTTTCGGGCTCGCGACGATATGCATCATTAAGCGTCTGCGCTCTGAGCCCAGCGCTCAAACAAACAGCCGAAATATTCAAGCAAACGCCCGTGCGAGCGGCAACAGGTCATGGGCTCCAGGATAGCCTTCCAATGCATGATCTAGGGCTCATGAGTTCTTGCTGCTCGAGTCATTATTTGCTTCCTCCTGCAGCTCGGAGTTCGCTGGATTAAATTAAGATTAAGAGGACGGATATGAAATGATAATTAAACAATGAAATGAAATTAAGCCGGCCGGCGCGAAAATCGTTTAATCCGACGGCAAACTGCCAAAATGTTAATTGAAAGCCTCTCTTTCGCTCTCCGATTGTCGGCTCGTCGTTTTGTGTCCTCTCAGAGCGTGCGATAAAGTGGGATTTCCTGTTCAATTCGGCAGCATCGACCGCGGTGAATGTGGTTTGCAGCGCCGCGCCGCGCCTGGCCGTTATACTTTTATGCATGGATTTTTGCATCTTTTGTTTTCTGCGTCTGGTCCGCGCTCGGGCTTTTGACCTCACAAGTAGCGGCGTCGATTATCCTCCCAACATCGTCGACAGATTTTGAGCGTGGTTTGCGATATATCGAGCGATCTTCCATTTAAACCTATGGAAAAGTATCGATAAACAGGGTGTTCGCAGCGAACACCTTAATAATCGATAATTTACCACAGCTTCAAATGGGGAAATATCGATAGATCGCAAAGCCCGCCACGCCACTGATTCTGAGGTTCGAGATGGAGACCGACTTAAAACTACTTTTCGGTACTCAAAGCTAACAATTGTGTAGAACTCAAGGCAAAGGACTTGAAAGCAGGAGAAGGAGGGGGACCCGAACAGGCAGATGCTCTTTTGCCTTGATTTCAGAAAAATTTCCAAGGAAGAGGGAAACAAAAAAAAATTAGAGGAATAGCGTAATTTATATACAGAGAAGATGGGTGGAATATTGTGCATGCTGTGCAACACTAAGCGCATATTTGAAAACAAAGCATGTTAATTCTTATATGAGTTTCGTAATTCCATCTTTCATAAAAATTCATTCACTACGACGCTGTGATCAGAAGACGTTCGTGTTCCTTTGCCGTGGGTGATTCTGGATATAGAAATGCGTCAGTCGCGAGCTTTCACACTCCAAAGTTCGCTCTCTTGCCAGTGACTTTCCGATGGCAAATAGAACGGGAACTAAAGGGACCAGAGGTAAAGCTTTAATTCAGCTTAATGGTCAAAATTGATGGGGATTTATATTTGTTACTGTGTTGGAGTTCCAGTGAAACTATGCGGTTACTCATGTCGCAGCTTCTCTGTTTCTTGGAGTGTCATCAAGTAAACGCCTTTCCCCGATAGCGAAGACGTTATGGAGAGTGGGCTAAATCTCAAAAGTTCAATATTTTTGAGGAAAATTTCGTTTGTAATTCGCTTCCCAGGCGTCGTAACTATTTCCCTCAGCTCACCAGAGCCCGCTATTGTTGGTACTATTCATTTTGTTTAAACAAGTATCTGAAATCTTACCTAGAGTACCTGTATAGCGAGAGTATGGACAGATGTGATACTCCGAAAATTCATCAGGCCCTCACCGATGCTTCTGCGAATAAAGTTAGGGCCCAGAAATGCAGCCAACCTATGAATTTCAATTATCCAGAACGATTTACTAATACTTTTGTTACGAACCGTCGTTTATTAAGCACGTGTCTGACTCAGTTTTTGCATAAATTTACTCAATTTTGCGGAAGAACGCTCATTTCTGTACATTCTTGGCCATCATGGTTAGAATTGGAATCTGCAGTCTGGCAGTGAAATTTTGTGTGTTAGAAGTTGATTAGAGGGGTAGCTGCACTTTTGGGCCCTAGGCTCTCCATGAAGCGATCTGTCCATACTCTCGCTATATAGGTACTCTAATCTTACCAGACTAAAGAGGTGTAATGGGTCATTTGCGCTGGTCTCGGAATCGTGTTTTGATGCTTGATTATTCTTGTAGCTCATCAAAAATAAAAAGATCTGCCCAAAAATCAACTTTTTCCGTTCAGTATTAACCAAGATATCGCGCCTCGCTTTTTGAAAAATTCGACTCATGACGTCATCCACCGCGGTAGTGACGCCCTTGGTTTCTTTCACCAGTCAGGGAGACACTTACTTGCACTGGTTACTTAATGTGAAACCCTTCTCCCTCCTCGGTTCTTCGAAAAAATATCGACTGACTTTCCCTCTTTGAAGGTCGAGGGAATTTTTCTGATATTTAATATGCACGATCAAACTTGGTTCGGTTGCTTCTGTTAACAGGTCTTCGTCTAGAGAAATCCTTTCAATTGTTCAACCGTTTTAAAAGCCCCCCACCCCCTAGTCAAAAATCTTGATCAAGGAAGCAAACAGAAAGACAGCGGTAGATGGTGGGGAGCAAAAACATATGCTAGGAGATCGTGCAGCTTTCCGTTTTCGCTAGTCAGCGAAACAGGATGGTAAATTAGGCCATTCAGAGCTATAATAAAACATTCTCCTATTTAATAAAAATCGGAGGATATGAGGGGAGGTCGCGGCTGGAGGTCGCCGGTCGGAGGCGAGTTTCGACCGATCGAATTTCGATGCTTCGCCTGAAGCAGAGGCGAAGAATCGTATCGACCACGTCGACCGATCGAATCGTTGAGGGGAGGCCCCCGTACGGCAGATGTGGAGAAGTCAGCGCGGGACCGAGCTACCATGCTAAGGAAGAACGCCGTATGAGCCTTCAGACGCTGCCATATATCCGTCATTAAAAACCTATTTTACTAGGAAAATCGTCAGTATTTTTCTTCAATTTTTCAGACAATTTCGTTAGCAATTTTATCTAAAACGCACTGGAAAAAAAAAAAAAAACACATTGGATCTAGAGTCCAGGTTCGTGAAAACATTGACAAGAAAAAATACTCTCGATTCAATCGGATTTTTGCTTGAATCAAAACGAAATCCGCTTGAATTAAGAGGCTTGGTTCTTGATTTAAGCTAGATTCTGATTGAATCGAGAGAACCTTTTCTTGTCGATGTTTTTAAGGGCCTGGACTCTGGATCCAATTCGGTTTTTCTTCTAGTGCGTCTGAAAACTTCAAGGGAAAATACGCATATTTCTCTTAAAAATACTGGTTTTATCCGGGGCAATTTGGCAACTCTGGAATGTTGATACGGCGTTCTTCCTTAGCACGGGGCCGTGTCCCATGTCTCCGGGCGCGGTTTCGGGGTTGTTATAGATCCCGAATCGGGAAAAATCAAAACAGATAATAAATTATGGAGCGGGCGCATCTCCCTCGGATCCTCCTCATTAAAGCCGGGACCCCGCGTCGTGATTCACTATTCACTCCCTCTCCTTTGAAAGTGTCAAAACCCACCACACGGCGACACCGACAAACCGCTGCACCCCCGTGACAATAAGACGCACAATGGATCCGTCCGATAGATGGACTGTAACCAAGTTAAACATTTATAATGGTTCATTAGGGGGCGAGTATGCGGTGCCGAGACAGCTTGTAACAGGGGCGGTAAACACACCCGACTACCCCCTCCTCCACGTGCTTTACGATCAATCGATCCATCCGCCATTTAAACCCATGGAAGAGTATCGATTATCAGCATGTGCTCTAATAATCGATTCTTTGACATAGGTTCAAATGGGAGAATATCGAGTGTTGATGTTGCGCGCTTTGCTACTGCTGTTTCCAAACGGATCTAAATCATTCCGCCTTTCGTTTTATCTTATCTCCCGGATTTTTTCCCTCCCCGCCTTTTTCCGTCAATTTTTTTGTGCGAGCTGGTGACTTTGGGCGGAACGAATTTCCTGAGCCGGGGCGGATTAACTTCACTTTCGTTCGAATGGCTGAATAGGGAGGATGGAAAGTGGCTCGGGGGTGTTTAACCCTTTCAAAATCGGGAGCTCGAGTCTACGTATAGATGCATGCTTGTCTCGCTGCCTCTCGGTTGTCTGTTCATGTTTCTGCGTTTGTATTTTGTAACCACCACCGGCGTTTTTTCCACTTTTGAACCATTTAACTGAATTACATAATGCTTTTCAGGAAGAAGAAACAAGCCGGTCTTCAGTAACGATTCTCTCTAGGAGAGGAGGACTACAAACTAGTATTACGTGCCGATGCAACGTTTAAGAGATCGAGAATCGATCGACTGAACTGATCGACATGAATCGGATCTCTGTCGATCGACGCCGATTTGATCGGAAAAATTCGATCGATTCACGGAGATATCGACCGACTCGCAGAGTTACCGATCAATTCACGGAGTTGTCGGTCAATTCACGGGTTTGTCGGTCAATTCACGGGTTTGTCGATCGATTCACGCTTTTATTTTTCGATCGATTCGTGTCGATCAAATCCATACCCTAAGTTTGGAAGTCCATTGAAAATAAAAAAAGCCACAAGTGGAGAAAAGAGGCCGAGGTCCGTATGTTACAATGCTGAGGGATGATATTTTCGTGATGATTTCAATTAGGTCGAAGCGGAGGTGGTCGAGCACAGACTTCTTGTTGGACGCGGAAAATGCGGCAGACCGTGACGGAGGGCATGACTCGGGCCATCGCTTGCATGATTTAATCGTCAGCCGACGCGGCACCCAACACGAAATGTCGCGCTGATTAGAGGTTATAAAGATATCTCGCCGAGGAACCAACGGGTGGAACCGTTTGGCAGCTCTTGGATTCCTGTCCATGACCGGCTCCCTGACCCCCCCCCCCCATTTCGACGGGGGAGGAGGCTCAACCAAGGCGACGTCAATTCTGCGTTGCTACAATGGGCCAAATATGGAGACAAGCGACCCTCCAGCCTCCACTGGCCTCTTCCCACAAAATTTCTAAAACTTTTCAGAGTGGTATACAAACAAAAGTATAAAAATCAGAAAACCTTTCAGACCCCGAGTTCTGATAACACAAATACGGGTGTAAGAGGTCTCGCTAAATACGAAGGAATTATAACGATGTAGACCCCACCTTCCAATTATTCCTGTCGGGAGCTGCATCATAACATGTCGAAGTGACGTATGTATGCCAGACTAAAATGATGCTACTTAGAACTTCAAGTATTATCATTCCGGTGACTTTTCTAAATCACCGTTTCATAGAAATAATAAACATAAATGATTCAACATTCGGTCATAATACCAGTAATACTCCGTTCAATTTGGCAAGAGAGTCTCCTGTCGGAGAACCCAGGCTCAGGGTACGCTAATTGTTTTACACGATCATTGTCGGATTACCAGTCCGATGCCAAACGACAAACAAGCTCTGCGTGACGACGTCACGTCACCGATCGATGGATCGATGGATCGATGTTCGACTCCCCATTTGATCGCGGGGAATTAATCGAACTGCCGGGTCGACCTCTCGATCCGAGGAAGCGCACCCGCGTTCATGCCCGATTGTCCAGTTCTTGTTAGCATGCTAGCCCCTGACCATACGGCGTTTCCGCTTGTCCACCATTAGTGTGATTGGTATATGAAATTAAATCAAAGAGAGGCGGACACGGCACGCTCTCGGGGTGGAGTACAGTGGCGTGGCGTGAATTGCGATATATCGATTGTTATGCCATTTAAACCTATGGAAAAGGATCGATAAACAGGGTGTTCGCAGCGAACACCTGAATAATCGATTCTTTACCATAGGTTTAAATGGCATAACAATCGATATATCGCAATTCACGCCACGTCACTGATGGAGTACGCTCAGCGCTGTGCGATGGGGGGCTCGAGTCAAGTTTGGTGGCGGCACTCTTATGCGTCAGGGGTGGGAGACATTTTTTTCTCTAATGGACCACTAGACAAGGTACGAATTTCAGCATTCTGATACATGTAACATAACCAAAATTTCATGTAAAACAGGATGCGCACAACAAAAATTACCGAAATCAACTCTTTACAAAGATCTTCAATGATTCCTGATGCGTGAATTCAAACTACCCGCTCATTAAAACTCAATGCTCTACGTGATTCACATCGCGCACATTATCATGACAGTCTCTGCGATATGAAAAGCTGGCAACCTCTATCTTGACGCTTTGGCTCAGCTGTAGCAAATTGTTTATAGTTTGAACAACACAATGGTGGGTAATGAACATTGCTCGATTGAGAAGCTTGCTGAAACCGTTGTAGTGCGCGATTTGACTCACGTAGCTGAGCTTTGAGTTTCTTGTGAGCGGGCAGTTCAAATTCATCGTGACCAATGTAAAATAAAAACGTTGATATCTTTGTTAGGAGTTGGTTTCAGTAATTTTCGTTGTGCAAATCGTGTTCTACGTGAAATTTTGGTTAAGAAACATGTATCAGATTGCTTAAAATCGTACCTTGTCTAGTGGTCCAATACAGAGAATCAACATTCTGGCAATGCAACACTATATCATGAATGGACTACATTTGGACCGAGTTCATCAGAAAGGAACCAACCCACATCAAGTTGTAACTGAGAAAAAGAGGTTTGAAGTTTTATTCCTCCATAAGACTCAATGTATAGAAAGTAAAATTCAACCCCTTCTCTCTACAGACTGATATTTTTTTTTTTTTTTTTTTTTTTTTTTTTTTTTTTTTTTTTTTTTTTTTTTTTTTTTTTTTTTTTTTTTTTTCTTCTTTTTTTTTTCTTTTTTTTTTTCTTTTTTTTTTTTCTTTTTTTTTTTTTTTTGACTTTAAGTTTTTTGCAGAAGAAAGTATACAACTGGAGGAACTCAAAAACATGTTTAACTTAATTTTTTCGAGAATGTGGGTTGGTTCCTGATGAACTCTGTCCATTTTACAATGGATCAGTTGCGCTGGTCACAGAAGCGTGTTTTGATGCTTGATTAAATTGTTGCTAAAAATCACATTTTTGGTCATCCGAAAAACTGTGAAAATTGGAGAAAGTTTCTTACCTCGGATCACATCCTAAATACAATTATTAGAACGGATAGTTTATGATTAGAATTTCTAAAATGCGGCAATAGAGGCACGGGTCTCCTCTGTTAAAGCACCAACTGATGCGCCCCATTAAGACGCACACAGAGGAGCTCTTAACAGAGAGTTTTGTAAGGTTGGTTATATTTTTAAAGTTACTCTCTTGTGGTAAATCGTTTAAAATTGTCTTCATTCCATCTCTGTAATTTCTACCGCACCGAGCGGAAAGTTTGGTTTACATTGAATACCTAAAATTCTCGGTTCTGGTAATCAAAGTTTACGGTCATAGGAACCAAATTATAATTAGTCAGCCGAAATTGGATTACCTATAACAGAAAACTTAGGTGCTCAGTATGGACCGAAAAGTCAACCGAGATTTTTTTTTCTTTCAGTAGATCAATAAAATTGTTTGGCCTGATCTCGTCAAAATCGAAACATTTTCATCGCTGAAAATGTGCGCAGGGCTACGCTACAAGATAATTTTTCTATACTCCAAAATGTAAAGCCACACTACCACTACTGAAAAAGGCAATAAGTGGAGGATTAACCGTTAGATTTTATGAGCCTCAATATACTCACACATTGACACATACTCTAATTGCACCCTTATTTTAGTTCCTGCAGTCTCTCATCATTTTACGCCTGGAATTCACCATTTTTATGACAGTGTATTTATAGGTGCTTTTCCGAAAAACTTATGGGGCTTGTGAGCCTTTTTGCTTCCACGCGCCCATTAAAATCAACCAAGCAAATTGACAGTTTTACGTCCCCCGAGGCTCCTGTTTTATGAGCCGACTTATGGTAGCAACCGAGGCGCCATGCGCTGAATCCTCATCGCTAATATTCAAGACCTGAAAACTTAATCGCTACATTTGAACCTATTCATGCGGATTTATGATCTGCATGTGCAGCATACTTTTATGCAAGAATCAGGCCACGACTTTAGATGCGTGATTTCGTGATCTCTCATAACTTTCGAGTGTTTACTGGGAATGCAGTCCACGTAACGTCGCATTTCGTACCTTTTCTTTGCTGTCTTTTGCTCAATGGAGATTATATTCAGAGAAAGTTACATAAACAGTTTTTGAAATAATGTATTAAAAAACGGAAAATCTACACTCGGTACAAGAGGGTCAGGTGATCACCAGAATACGATTGACTCTTCTCGCCCTTAATTGAAGATACTAAGGTATACTAATTATAAGTAGTAAGCTGTACTAATATATAATAATATATCATATATAATACTAACTAATATATAATAATATACTAATAATAATTATGAGTATAAGGTATACTAATTAGGATACTAAAGTTATGTAAAGTCGCCATCTTCATTGATTTTTTTACCTACAGCTGAGACAGCATACTATGCACAATGTAGTAATTATGTAGTACTATTTGAGCATACTGTGAGTGGAAGTGATAAATAAATTATTATCAATTATGTAAATATTACGAGCCTCATTATACTCACACACGTACATCTACTCTAACTGCAACCTCATTTTAGTTCATCAGGATAGATTATTATTATATTTTATTTCCGGGCCTTTTTTGCCCGATCATCAAAATCCTTCATAAAAAGAGGAAAGGCTGCCAGAGGATGCTTGGAAGGGCTCCTACTGGGAGAAGGTAAAGAAGGCCTGGTAAAATGATGGCGACAGGGGGTTTTGCAAAAAAATTGAGAAAGTTGCAACTCCCTGAGGGGATTTGAGAGTATGACGGTGAAACTCCCAAATCATGTATCTTGTTTGAGGTGGGTAAAAATCTACGCTCCTGTTTTATTTTTTCACAGTGGAACAAATCAACATAACATCTTTTTTTCAGAATTTTTGCTCAAACGTTTATTTCAGAATTTGTCTCACAATGAGCAGAAAAATCACAGAAGTGTTTATGAAGTAGCTCAAAGCACCACCGTGGTAAGGAAGAACGCCGTATGAACATTCCAGAGTTGCCAAATTTAGTTCGATAAAATGTTTATTTTTGAGGGAAGTTATGAATATTTTTCCTTGCAATTTTCAGACTTTTTAGGTTATATTGAGAACAAAACACTCGGAAAAATGGGAAGAGAAATGTTCATAAATTTTCCTAAAAGTGATTTTTTAAAGTACAATTTGGGAACGCCTGAATGTTCATGCGGCGTTTTTACTTAGCGCGGCAGAGTTCTTCTCCATTCGAAAATTAAAGTATGGCAAGAGGTCTGCAACATCGCAAACCGAGATACGTGGTTTGGAGGTTTCTCCATCGATATGAGACCTCGGTAGCTACGTGTCGCAGAGCACCAGAGAGTGCTGAGAGCAACTTTGGTGTATTGTACATCCTCCCCTTGACCAGTGCTTTCACTCCATGTCCGTCAAAAGTTCCGCGATTCGGAACTATTTTGTTCCGATTTACCAAACTCCAGGACCGTCAAAAGTTCC
The DNA here is from genome assembly GCF_918797505.1 of Bemisia tabaci. Taxonomy (NCBI): domain Eukaryota; kingdom Metazoa; phylum Arthropoda; class Insecta; order Hemiptera; family Aleyrodidae; genus Bemisia; species Bemisia tabaci. Next base: position 71,352,021 of record NC_092794.1, read on the forward strand.
GGGATCCCTTTTAGATTTCTTCAAAATTTTCGAGAAAGTTCCGGAAAATGCAAAAGATCCGAAACATTTTGGGAATTTCAAAAGTTCCGGGGAAAAATTCGGGTGAATCTCATAAGTTCCGAAATTTTGTAATAGTTCCGAGAAATAGGAGCACTGCCCTTGACACAAGAATTGTCCGAGACCGAGATTCATTATTTCACCGACATTATGTAGACGATATCCATCTTTGGGTCCTACCGCTAAAGAAATTTGCCGCCCCCCACCCCCCCCCAAACACCCCGTCGGATAATTATTATTGAGGTGGAAAGGTGGGATGAAAACCGTAATCAGAATAAATCGGGCCAAATATTTCTTGTGCCTTCATTTAAAACTAAAAAAATGAGTTTGTGACATTTTCACCCTTGAGAAGTTTAGAGTACGCGCTTGGCTCTCATTCGATGGAGCAAAACATCGCGGATTCTGCGGCCGGCCACCCTGATGATGACCCGTGATGTTGAGCAGACTCAAGTGCCATTAACTTTTTAAGAGTGAGGTGGAGGAGGGGGTGGGAGCTTCAAAGTCGCCTCGTCGTTTTCTCATTATCATTCAAAATAAGCGTAATAAAGGAGTGAGGAAGCGGGGGAGGGGGGCGAAAAATCGGTGACAATAAAGCTGGCAATATCCTTAATACATCGTCGGAGGAAAGCACAGTTCATTAATTCCGTTACTGGCGAACACGAGTGCATTGTTACAGTAAATAATCACCCCCTCGCGCCCTCGCCCCCCCCCCCGCCCGGGCCCTGCGCCTGTGAGGCTGGGTAATGACTCGTTAAAATGGGTGTCACGAGAAATTATGACAAAGATACTCTTACATTAGCGCTCCTTGGGTTAGTTGTTAGTTTTGGGAGGAGCGGTGTTGGCCGCTCGGAGAGCCGTCCCCGCTCGGGGGGAAACCCCGGGGGCGCCAGGGGTCGCCGGCGACGAAAATCCATTTAAATTTAAATTTGGCAACGGTGAAATAACTTCAATTTTCCGCGCGCCTTCCCCGTGACGTTCCGCCGACGTGCGACGTACGACGGAGCGTGGCAAAGCTCCCCGAGATGCCTCATTGCGGCTCAAATTTTCTAATTTTATTTTTAATTTTACTTCTCTCGTGTTTTTTTTCGTCGCAGCTGATGATCTTGAAATTTTCCGAGAAATACCCAGATGCAAGGAACAGGATCAAGGATACTTGAGAAATTTGATACATTTCCTTTGTCAATGTTCCCAGATCACGCTTATCAGCATAAGTATCTAAAAGCGCTCGTTTAATTTTTTCCCGGGAAGAAAGATCATGATTTGCTAGCTTAATTTTTGCGTCTCCTATAATTTTTGCTTTGATATGACTTAAAATCAACCAGTTTTGGGGAGGGGTGTCAGAGGAGGTATCATAAAAATTAGAGACAATGCCATTAAAAAAAAAAAAAAAAAAAAAAAAAAAAAAAAAAAAAAAAAAAAAAAATTCCGTGGAACGTGGGTCCGTTTCCGCGATTAGGTGGGTCGACACTTAGGCAAACTTGACACTTCGCGATGAAAGCAAGAATCCTTCGCGGAGATATTACTGACTGCGCCAATTATGTAATGGAGAAAACTTGGAATAAATTAATATAATTTATTACACAAAAACAACAGTAAAAATCGGAAGTAAAACAGTGGTGACCTCTCTAGCGCTCGATGCGTAGGGTAAGAGTGCATTCGGTGCGCACGGTGCTCCTGAACTCACTTTAAATGCGACTTTGTTGTACATCAAAAATTGAGGTTGGAGGTTGTAGTGGGGTACTCCCTGATGGGTTTTTGGGCAATTTCGAAATAGGTTGTCGGAGCTCCTGGAAAAATAATCGCATTTTTGTGGTTTTTTAGGGGTAAAATAGGAAAATTGGCCTCGGGGCGACAAATTAAACCCCCTCTCCCTCATCCTTGCCCTGACCGATCTGAATTTTTAGTATGTTTTCACCTAGTATAAGATGTGACTTTTCTGAAATTTTCATGCCCATACACAATTTTCTGCCCCCGCGGCAGCGTTGCCAAGTTGCGAACTCCAAAATATCGAATTTAATGATAAAATGAAGGTTTCGGAGTGTGATTTCCATTCAAAATCAAAAATTCACATTGTAAGTTGTAGCAGGGTACTGCCTGATGGGGTTTTGGCCAATATCGAAGTAGAGTGTTTGAGTTTTTTGGAAAATAATCGAATTTTTGTGGTTTTTTAAGGGTAAAATAGCACACTGGGCATGGTGCGACTAATTAAACCTCTTCTCCCTCATCCTTGCCGTGACCGATCTGAACTTTTAGTATGTATTGACCTGGTATAAGATGTGACTTCTCTGAAATTTTCACGCTCATACAAAATTTTTTGCCCCCCGCGGCAGCGTTGCCAAGTTGCGAACGCCTAAATATCGAATTTCATGATAAAATGAAGGTTTCGAAGTGTGATTTCCATTCAAAATTTCACTAGGAATGTGCAAGCTGAGAGCTTTCGATTAGAAAAGACATATTTGAGCAATTTAGAGTTGCAGTGTTGCCAGCTTTCGATTTAAAATTCGTCAAAATGACCCAAATCGCGTTGCAACCTCAAGCGCTGGATTTTTATTTCGTTTAGAATTGGTTATTACGGTTCTTCTGTACTCTATGCATTTAGGTATCATGAAAATTATGCCATTACTTACTTGATGGGTGCAGCTAACTCAAAAAGAGAGGCCGGATAAAGCGATGAGTCGGGGGAAAACGAGCGGTTCGGGTTGACAGAAAGTTCTTAAATCTACTCCATCACCAGAAAGTAGAATTTGAGAACTTTCTCCCACCCCCCAAACCTTATCCCTGTTGCAGTCAATCCTTTGAACATCTTATCTGAAATTTTCCCCCCGAATTTTCCCCCAAAAGCTGTATGAGAGGAGGTCGAATTCAGGGACTTCATACCGTTACTTGAATCGTCGGTATCCACCCATTTTATTTGTGTTTTTATTTTTCATGTTTTTGGGGGAAAATTCGGGGGGAAAATTTCAGATAAGATGTTCAAACGCGATTTGGGTCATTTTGACGAATTTTAAATCGAAAGCTGGCAACACTGCAACTCTAAATTGCTCAAATATGTCTTTTCTAATCGAAAGCTCTCAGCTTGCACATTCCTAGTGAAATTTTGAATGGAAATCACACTTCGAAACCTTCATTTTATCATGAAATTCGATATTTAGGCGTTCGCAACTTGGCAACGCTGCCGCGGGGGGCAAAAAATTTTGTATGAGCGTGAAAATTTCAGAGAAGTCACATCTTATACCAGGTCAATACATACTAAAAGTTCAGATCGGTCACGGCAAGGATGAGGGAGAAGAGGTTTAATTAGTCGCACCATGCCCAGTGTGCTATTTTACCCTTAAAAAACCACAAAAATTCGATTATTTTCCAAAAAACTCAAACACTCTACTTCGATATTGGCCAAAACCCCATCAGGCAGTACCCTGCTACAACTTACAATGTGAATTTTTGATTTTGAATGGAAATCACACTCCGAAACCTTCATTTTATCATTAAATTCGATATTTTGGAGTTCGCAACTTGGCAACGCTGCCGCGGGGGCAGAAAATTGTGTATGGGCATGAAAATTTCAGAAAAGTCACATCTTATACTACGTGAAAACATACTAAAAATTCAGATCGGTCAGGGCAAGGATGAGGGAGAGGGGGTTTAATTTGTCGCCCCGAGGCCAATTTTCCTATTTTACCCCTAAAAAACCACAAAAATGCGATTATTTTTCCAGGAGCTCCGACAACCTATTTCGAAATTGCCCAAAAACCCATCAGGGAGTACCCCACTACAACCTCCAACCTCAATTTTTGATGTACAACAAAGTCGCATTTAAAGTGAGTTCAGGAGCACCGTGTGCGGCGATCGGATGTTCGGGCCGCCGGGTGTTATCACGAGGTCTAAGTTCAAGAGATACCGATAACAGTGTGACTCTTGTGTATGGAAAATATATCACACGTATCATTTATTACGTAGAGGTCGAGCGATCAACGCTTCGAGCCAAGTTATAGTGAGCTCTCGAGTATCAGCATGGGTGACATCTTTGGCCGGTCTTGCTTCTGTTTCAATCACCTTCACATCACAATGCTCTTCTTATACATGCTTTTCATTTCTCAGGTGAGTGTGATAATAATATTAATAATATCAATTCCCTTTCCCTTCTTTTTCGTCCTTATCCTTTCTGTATTATTTTTCCTATTTTTCTTTCCATCTTTCTTCTCCTTCATCTTCTTTTTCCTATATTTTCATTTTTATCATTTCCCTTCCTCTCCCTCGTATTGTTCCTCTTCTTCATTCTCTCCTTTCGTCTCTTTTCTTTCTTTCTCCCCTTTCTTTCTTTACTTATCTTTCTTTCTTTTCTTTTTCTTATACATGCTTTTCATTTCTCAGGTGAGTGTGATAATAATATTAATAATATCAATTCCCTTTCCCTTCTTTTTCGTCCTTATCCTTTCTGTATTATTTTTCCTATTTTTCTTTCCATCTTTCTTCTCCTTCATCTTCTTTTTCCTTTCCTGCCTTTCTTTTCTTTTTCCTCCTCTTCTTTTCCTCTCTCATTCTTTTCCTCCTTTCCGACCTCTTCCTGTCCCTTCCCTCCTTCCTCCTGTTTGACTCTCCAAATGCAGACAGGTGCATTCATGGATGAGCCACATACTTATTATGGTTCCTTACTGCAAAATGGACTGCATTTTGCGACAAGGAACTAGGTACAATTTGTAGCTCATTTTAAAATGCGAGATTAAATGTTCTAACGCAGTCATATGAGTATGTCACAATCCTCTTCTTCTTCCTCTTCTCCCTCGTTTTCTTATTATTAATATTATTATTATATTTCATATAAGTACTTTCCTCACAAAAAAACGTTTGTGGAAAGAAACTCATTGAAAGACGGACCGTAGCCAAGTATTTAAAAGCTAGAGCCTTTTAAAATTGCTAGAATTTGAGGTGTTAAAATCGTAAAAAGGTGTTAAAATCGAAAGAAGTTGTTAAAATCGTAAAACGTTGTTAAAAATTTAAAAAAAGTTGTTAAAATAAAAGAGCATAAACCAAACGGCTATGTTAGCAGTCGGTCACATAATTAAAAATAATAAAAATACAGTCACTGCCCTGAGCTTAGGAAAGATCTAGTGATATTACAGGTGTGCAGGATAACAGCTTTCTGGCTTTGGGTGTGAACGTTTTCACCCAAGTGGAGCTGCTTCAGATGTCACAGGAAAGAATGAGGAGTGATCTCCGTGACGGATATTATAAATGGTACAATAATTACTTCTTTAAGCTTCCACAGTCGCTGTATTTCAGTTGCTAAGGGCAGATACTTTTCGATATTATCTCTATACTTAGCATCTACATTGGCATCGGCAGGGACTGAGATATCCATTAGGTGAACAATATGCCCTGCTTTTTATCTAGAAGGACCATATCTGGCCTATTGTGCGAGATGGTCTTGTCGGTATAGATGGTAAAGTCCCAATATAATTTTTAGGCATCATTTTCCAGCACTGAAAAAAACTTATTATTATTATTCTTCCTTTTCGTCTTCTCTCTCTTCCACATTATCTTCTTCTTCTCTCTTCTTTTTCTTCTTTTTCCTTCTTTATATCTTCTTCTTACTCTCCCTCTTCTCATTCTTCCTCTTCTTCCTCTTTTAATTCTTCTTCTTATTCCTCCTTTTTGTTTCCGAATTCTTATTCCTATTTTTTTTTTATTCTTTCTTCCTCTTCTTCTCCCTAGTCTTCTATTTCTTCTCCTTCTCCCCCTGCTTATTTTTTTTCTCCCTCTTCTTAGTGTTCTTCTTCTTCTCCTTTCGTCCACTCAGCATAGAAACTTAATACAATCTTAGTATAATATTGCACATCTTACACATCAACATCGCAGGCATATTATATCGATCTTAGTGAGAATAAAGTAAGATTGCATCAATGTTGATGTGCTACTGCCAGGAAATTGCCTGAACATTGCACCAACATTGATAGAAAGGTTGAAGTGACATTACAATTGGATTGCATTTTACAAAAAGGAACTACTAGCATTGCAATGATGCTAAGATTGTGCAACTTCATCCTCTGCAATAAAATTGCGGAAATTGTGAAAAACTATGAAATTTAGATGGTAATTTTTCTCTTAAATTTACAGTTTTTAGCGAGTAAAATAGAAACTATTAAGGGATAATCGGGTTTTTCCTCCAAGGCAAAAGAAGTTGCACAATCTTAGCAACATTGCAATGCTAGCGGTTCCTTTTTGCAATATGCAATCCAATTATCTTACATAATATTGATATGCTCCCTAGGGTGGAGCAAAAAAACATTTTCTATCTATGTTTTCAATTGTAGTGGGGGGGGGGGGGCCCTGGCCCCTCTCTCGTACGCCACTGCTCTTTACTTACCCTTAATAAATTGTCTTCTTCCTTTTAGGCTCATCCTCATGACTTGAGGGAACGGGTACCATATGGAGACCATCAATTTCCAAAAATGGTCACGGATAACAGGTTCATCGTGGACAAGACCTCATGGATCGGGGAAGCACTTACAGGACCTAGACTGAAGCTGATTACGCGACCCCGTAGGTTTGGAAAAACCACGAACTTGTCAATGCTAAGAACCTTCCTGGCCAAGGATGAAAAGGTAGAAGCAATGGACTTTTTTGCAGAACGATACAAAGTTCGAAAAAATTAGGATGAAACATCAGCATAAGTATGTTGTTTTTCATTTTAGTTTGATGAGTGTCTCCCTCGCCTCTACGGCTTTGGAGTTTGAAAACGACTTCCTTATATACCTAAGACGGGATCTATATGCTATCTTTGGTCATTACCGTCGGTTTCTTGATCCAATGGATGAAAAAATGCTAAAAGTGTACTTACACGATAAGAACGGAGGCCTTCAAGTAGTTCTGAGTGGATATTACCTACTGATAAGGAAACTCCAAGCTAACGGTTACAAAATAGCTGTCTTAATCGACGAATATGATGCGCCATTTCATCTGGCAATTGAAAAAGCAATATCAGAAACTGCAGAGGGAAAGCCTTTCGTTCTTGGTGAATTTTATTCAAGAATTGTGATTTTGATGCGGGAGTTTTACTTGTTTTTCTTCAAGGATGGTCTAGAAATCTCTATTGATTGCGGTATATTACTTGGGATTACCAGTGTAGCAAAATCTACCATTTCTTCTGATCTTTCGGATGTCATGGCTTACACCACCCTTGATGATTATAAATTTGGACCCTACTTCGGTTTTTTGGATCACGAGGTCAAATGGCTGATTGATTCCACGGGGACAAACTTAACATTTGAAGGATTTGAAGAATGGTATGATGGCTACCACTATGCCGGTAATGTCATATTCAACCCGTATGCTGTTGTGTCAGCAATCCATAATGGTATGTTTGATGATTACTTGGCAGAATCAGGCTCTCTGAAGATGATCACACGCCTTATTAAGTGTTCAGGCAAGTTCGGTATGCTAGACCTCTATTTTCTGCTGAGTGGACGGTCATTAAGAAAAGAACTCTACCGTGATTTAATATTTGAGAATCTGATACAAACGGAAGAGTCTTATTGGACTCTTATGACCCATGTCGGATATGTCGATGCAAAACCGGACATGCGATCATCAGAAAATTACTACTTATTGCGAATTCCGAATAAGGAATTAAAAGAACATCTAACGAGAAATTTCAAAAATGAATTAGATGAAACAAAGCAGATTTATGATAGGTTTGCTGGCTCTTTTAATAATTTAAATAATGATGCCTCTGATTTTAACAAAATTATATCCGATCGTTTCAACACTCGCGCGCCTGTATATATGCTTCACGAAGAGGCGAGTTTAGAGGAATTAATAAACGTTTTCAGGTCTTTGTTCTCCGGTTTTGACTTCGACCACCGTTCGCTGGGCAATTTCACTCTGAATAAGAAACCAGCCTATCAGATTGTATTCATCCAAAAAGAAATTGCACATGTATTTAACATCGCAAAGGTAGACGCCGTGTCTGCTCACAACACTTCTCATAATCTTGAAGAGTTACTGAACAAACCTCTAATCAAAGAGAATTTGACAGTATTTGAAAAGCTGAAAATCTCAAAAGCATTTAAAACCGCGATCATGATCATAAAGAAAGCAGGGAGAGACGTCGGTTCCGAAGCATATTGGACTATGATCAAATCGATAGGCGGTGATGGGATAAAATTCATTATAAATCACTTTTCCCCCACATTGGGTGAGTAGCTCAACAGGACTTTTTCATCCCAATCGGAAAGTTGACCTTGGTACAAGCTTGGTACGACATTTTTTCACATTTGAATATAGTTGCCAAGCTTATTTTGCTAATGTTCCCACAATGTTGGCAGGACATTTATTTTACCTCTAAGACAAGCTTGAGCCCAAAGATTGTGCTAATGTTAGGTTTGTAAAACTGCTCCAAGCCTATCCTTACAATATTGCCAAAATATTGGTGGGACATTATTTTACTTCCGAGACAGACTTTGATATTCAATATTGTGACAATGTTATGTTAATAATAATGCTCCAAGCTTGTTCAGCGGATATTGTGATCATGATGTTGCCATAGACTTGTTGTAAAAATATTGCAATAATGTTGGCAGGACATTTATTTTACCTCTGAGACAAGCTTGGATTTCCAAGATTGTGGCAATGTTAGGTCAGTAACATTATTCCAAGCTTGTTCTTCCAATATTGTGGTCATAACGCTGGCTTAAACTTGTTGTACCAGAATTGCCTCTATACTGGTAAAACAATTGTCCTATCTCTGAGGCAAGGTAGGTGATAGAGCGCCGTAATACCTGCCATCCTCGCGGAAGTAATTCCTCGGCGTCGTATTGGTCGCAATGCCCAAGGTAGGCACACGGAATATAGGAGTGCCGAGGAACTTACCTAAGCCAGCTACTTCCTTAACTGTTTTCACTGGCTTAAGCACTTAAATTGGATCCCACAACGGGCACTGCCCAGGCGAAATGAGAACCAGCCCCACTGACGGGGCGGCCGCGCGCGGACCGTTGCCAAAAGGCTCCATTTGAGCCCTTGGCCTATGAATATCGGTAAGATGGGTAAGGCGCCTATGGATCATTTGCCTATTACGTCAAAAAGCAAAAGGTCGCAGTTTTTGCCCTTTAATTTGCCCTTAAAGGGACCGCAACGGCAGATCCGCGGCGAGCGCGCCCTGGTGGCGGAAATAGCAGACGCGGTCGAATTGTGCTCGCCGCGCACAATTTTCTGTTAATCTTATGACAATATTAGAAACAGAAGCCTAAAATGTTTATTTTCTTAATACTGTAGCGATGTTAAAATGCGAATATTACTACAATATGAAAAAAATAATGTTAGGATAATATTATTTTAGGAATATTGTTTGCCCAATATTGCGCCAATACTAAGGCAATATTGCAGACAGAAGCCTTAAATGGTTATTTTCTTAATCTTGTGACAATGTTAAAGTGCGAATATTACCACAATGTTGTAAAAATAATGTTAGCATAATATCAATTCAGCAGTTTTAGATATCCAAAATTGTGTCAATATTATGACATTATTACGGACAGAAGCCTGTAATGTTTGTTGTTCTAACGTTATTTGAATGTTAACATAATATTATTACCACCGTATATTACAGAGATAACATCGCCTCGATATTATTTAAGCAATTTTGTTTTCCTAATATTATAGGCAGAAGCCTATGGTCAGTATTTATTTAATATTGAGGCAATGTTAAAACTACTATATTACTGCAATATTAAAAAAAACCATTTTATGACAGTATCATTTTACCAACATTGTATAACCAATATTGTGTCAACATAGTGACAATCTTAGAATCAGCAAGCGATACCTGACGTTGGATTTCTAATATTGTTAATATTGGTGCAATATTAAAATACTAAGTACCCGCCTTACACGAAACATTGCAGCAATATTGCCGATTTGTTGGTACTTATGCGCCTTCTAAAGTCATATTCGGAGAGTCTAAAGTTTCCTTTTTGTAACATTCCTAATTATTGAAGAGCTACGTATCCACCTAAACTACCTATTATATTTTTTAGATTCGATATTTTTCAGAACGACAATTTATTGTCCCTTCTGTCTCCATTGGGGAAGGAGGATTATTTTTTCTTTCTTTCTCTCCTTCTTTCTTTCTTTTTCCTTAACTAAAACATTTTGAGGACATGTGCAACGTTGAAAATTTTAAAATAAAAACCCCTCTATTCAATTTTATCTCTGTTCCAAATTTTAACGTGTACCTAGGTAAAGATCAATCTTTTTCTCACATCTTCTCAAACGCATTACTTTTTATTAGCTATTAGTTGATAATCAGTAATTGCTTTTTCGCAATACCGAGCTTTGCTCGGATGCTGGATGATTTTCGAATTCAAGATTCATTCGATATTCAACCTCCAACTTTGAATCTTGAGGGACAACCGTCGCTGAAGCCTCGGCCAGTGGCAAGTGGTCCTCTCTGCTCTTTGACCGAATATTTCTGAGTTCTTGCAATAGCCTTAGCCATGAGCTTTTCTACCCTGGATTCTGGGAAAGATTGTACCTTAATCACTTTTCACATTGTTTTGGTGACGTAGGTAGTTCCTTCTCTTATTTTTTGTCCATGTTTTCTTTGGTTTTTTATATATTTTGTTATCTTTTTCTTTCGTGCCTTCTGCACTTAAGATATGTAATTATTAAAATATGTCTTTGAGTGAAACGTATTTCTCAGTCTTTCTTCATTTCCCTGTTAGTATTTAATCATTTAGTATTTATATTTCAGTTGGCTAATTTTCGCTCTCCCACTCTATTTCGACAGGTGTAGTTGTCCAAATACTTGGATTTTCACTTTGTGGGTGAATTTCAGGGTATTTCGTCAACTATGTTTTATCAACAGCTCCTCCAGTGATACGAATTGATTCCGTGTGAGCGCAGGTAAGCCGCAAAGATATGAGGATACACCACTATGTGGAATCAGGTCTGTCACTGAAGGAAGGAGATCCGTGCCCTTTAGTTTTCTATAAGGTGTGCTTCTCACAATGAGCTTGTTAACCTGTTTCTAATTCTTGCATTTTCAGAAACTACAGTGTCTCCCGATCACGCAGTGATTTTTGCAGATTTTTCCGAGCCGTTTTTCCCTCCGAAAACGACTTTTGAAGTTCGAAATTTTAAAATGCCGCGTTTGCCCGCGCTTTAGCGGAAATTCAATATGGCGCCGGAATTACCCCCTGGCTTATTGCCACACATTCGACCGGGCGCCGCACTATGGTCTACAGACTGGATTTAACGGAACTTTATTCGAAAATGCACTGCACCGTCATAAAAGGTGTTGTCTCCTACGATTTTTGGGTCGCTGATTTCATTTTACATCTTAGTTAAACAAAATATCAACATCCTGACCGAGAAACTTAACTTAATGTAAATGTAATTTCTGGCGCTTTTAAGATTGAAGATTTTCTCCACCCTATTTTGACATGTATAAAAATAACAACAAAAATATCTCTCGGTCGAGATCAGGTGATTCTTACGTATATTTAGGCGGTAAATCCGAATATGACCTCCGTTTGTGTCCATCACCCTTCAATTTTTCGGAAAAGCCGATTTCACCCGGGAAAGCTCGTTCTCCGATAAAAATTGAATTTTCCGGGATAATGAGGGGTGATAGGAATAATCTAAGGTCATATTCGGGTTTAGCAAGTCAAAATACATAAGAATCGATATATTACATATCGAAATCATTCTTAAAATGTAATTTTAACACACTTAGAGTCCGGAAAAGGTTTTACCCAAAAGGCTCGGGAAAATCGGCATTATCGGATAACTGGAGGGTGATAAAAAAAACCTAAGTCATATTAAGATTTAGCAGCTATATATATATATATATATATATATATATATATATATATATATAACAGAATCTCTTTACCGCGGGTCCGGTATAATTCATCAACATGAATTGCAATTATAGTAAAAATACGTCAAATTTGCTCATTTTACTGGGAAAAAGTCGCTTTTTCGGAAAAGTGAGAGGTGATAAGAAAAAACCAAGGTCATTTTTGGACTCAGTATATCAAAATATATCGGAATACTTTTTTTTTGTACCTATAAAAAATTTAACAGTCGCAAAAATGCATGGAATATTCCACAATTCCTTCCTCTTTGTTTCCGTCCTCGGATTTCGATTCGGTTCGGTGAAAAGATCGGGGTCCATTACATTGGGTTTAAACTAGTAGTTCAGGTAAGTGTTCTTGGTGACATTGTGTCTTTGAACAGAAATGGAGTAATTTTAAGCAGATACACGGCAGGATACGGGTCGTTGGCGCCCTTTACTGCCGTGTAATTCGGTTGCTACCAGTTCCGTTAAGGTCATTTTGTTCTAAGAAGCTTGAAGAAACTGAAATCAAAGCTTTGCCTCATTGGACGGATCCGGAAAAGTACCCCTAAGTCGATCAATTTGATACCATCATCATCCCTGCGTGACCACTGACCAAAATTAGACCTGTGACAGCAATTTCATTTCATTCATAAAGTTCATCGCATTACTGTAGGATATCATAGTGGAACAAACAAAATGATGCAAGTACCCTCGATACGAGATAAGGTGATCCTTATTTATTTTGAGGCGCTGAATTCAGAAATGACCTCTATTTTTTCCTATCACTCTCCAATTTTCCGGGAATGCCAATTTTCCCGGAAAATGTGCACTTTTTGCCATTTTTGGGACTACTGCCCCCGCAAAATGTGACCGTAAAATTTTGCTCGAGTACAAGATACGTCCCTTCCGATGTACTTTAAGCCACTGAGTTCAAAAATGAGCCTCTACATATTTGCCCGTCACCTCTCAGTTTTCCAGATGAGCCACTTTTTCCCGGAAAAACGCGTAAATTTGACGTACTTTTGTCATTAATGCCATTTTTTGATACATTTCTCTGGATCCGTGGAAGCGTGAATGCCGTGTATTTTGAGCTGTTAAATTCGAATATGACCTAGATTTTTTTTTCATTACCTTCCAGTTTTTCGGTAAAGCCAATTTTTCCGAGTCCTAATTTATTGCTTTTTTTAATTTCATGCGAACTGAAGATACATTTTAAACATTTCTCCAACATGCAATACATCGATTCTAGCGTAATCTCGAACCACCAAAATAGCGGACTTTAACGGCCGCCATCTTGCTCCAGTCGCGGGCCTCAGAGTGTTTCCCCTTCCATAATTACTCCAGAGGGTACCACCGATGAGCACTGAAAGCGGCATATTCCAATCAAAAAGTGCAGGGTTTTTGCCATTTTTGGGTCATAGTCAACGGACTAGTAGTGCGATCTTGTATCGAAGATTTTCAACTTGGAACACTGACAAATCCCATAACAGCTGAGCGCTTCTCCAATACGAACGATTTTGAGCTTTCACTCATGCAGTTCCATGTCATTCATGGTTTGTTTCATTCATGCAGTTCTCCGAGGGTAATTTTATATCGGTTTCAATTCTATTTTTGGCGCTCCTGCTATTGTGAGTGGCGGTAGCCACATCCGGGCTAGTCACCTATCCTCCAATAATTGGCAACACAGCACAGCCCGTCCGAGGCACCGCATAAGTACACGAATTATGTAATAGAGGCAACTTGGAATAAATTAATACTTCCAAAAAAAAAAAATAGATTTTTGTACAAAATTTCGGCCCAATCCCAAAAAACTCTCTGATTATTTTTTTAAGAACAAATTATACCAAAAACATACGATAGCTCTGCCGTTTGAATTCATCATTTAAAAGTAGGTGATATCAAAACGGCCCAATTTCCCCCTTAATACCTGTGCAATTTACATCGCAAAGTTTTTTCCTAAAAAAAAATCAAATACTTAAAAGGTATAATGGTCTGGAACACGTTTTGATTCATTGTTTAGAAGGAGTGATATCAAAACGGTCCAACTTCCCTTAAATTTGCCCACCTCGGGGCAAAATTATTCGAAACTTTCGAACTCATCACTTAAGAGACACCAACCACTACTTGAGTTATAGTATATCTCTTCCTTTAAAAATCAAAGATGTCCCTTTGAAAACTGTAATGGTTTTTTCTCTTTAAAGATACAAAACACAAATAATCGTCATAAAGTTGAAAAAAAATTGAAGGAAAAAAAAGGAATGGGCCGGCCGGCACGTACCAAAAACAAGTCTATACGTTACTACGTACCAACGTTTTGCCATGAGTTACAGACCTAGTCCTGCAAACATTGACTTGTTAGCAAAGAACCATTTTACGTATAGCTAGGGTGAGGCACATGCCTATTGAAACGCCAATTTTCAGTAGGCAGTCTGTCAGGCTCTCTGTCACAAGCAAAGACATCGTTTAAAAGCTGTTGGTTGGTATATGAGAAAATTAGCTCTAAAACATCAGAGCTTCACTGCTGAGATAGTCATGAGGCACTACATCTGAATCAGTATCATCCAAATGTAGAAAACTGCTTGCAAATTCAGCTCCTGGAGAATGATTGAGTGTTGCTTTTAGAAAAATTGATCCTGCTTTCGATGACGAGGCACTTTGTTACAACATTTGCAGAAGAGACGAGAATCACCCTGTCACCTGCAACCCATAAGTACGGCCGGCCGGCCCATTCCTTTTTTTTCCTTCAATTTTTTTTCAACTTTATGACGATTATTTGTGTTTTGTATCTTTAAAGAGAAAAAACCATTACAGTTTTCAAAGGGACATCTTTGATTTTTAAAGGAAGAGATATACTAAAACTCAAGAAGTGGTTGGTGTCTCTTAAGTGATGAGTTGGAAAGTTTCGAATAATTTTGCCCCGAGGTGGGCAAATTTAAGGGAAGTTGGGCCGTTTTGATATCACTCCTTTTAAACAATGAATCAAAACGTGTTCCAGACCATTATACCTTTTAAGTATTTGATTTTTTTTTTGGAAAAAACTTTGCGATGTATATTGCATAGGTATTAAGGGGGAAATTGGGCCGTTTTGATATCACCTACTTTTGAATGATGAATTCAAACGGCAGAGCTATCGTATGTTTTTGGTATAATTTGTTCTTAAAAAAATAATCAGAGAGTTTTTTGGGATTGGGCCGAAATTTTGTACAAAAATCAATTTTTGTTTTTTTGGAAGGATATCATGTATTTTTGGTACGACTTCTAGGTAGGTATCAGGCAAAGAGAGTTCCCATTTTAAATTTAAAAGTTGTTCCCGGACGCGAAGTAGAGAGGTAACGACCCTCTGGACACCCCCCCCCCCCACTCGAGAGCGGCCCATCTTTTTTGAAGGAAATTTCGTTCAAACCGCATGCCAATAATCTGTAATCGTTCTCGAGACATCAATAAGAAGGATCCATATTTTTGGCACACCCTGTGTGTCATAGAAAAAAAACCGCAGGTCAATATTAAAATCGTGACCAAGTTGGGTCACTTGACGTAATGCCTAATTCTCATTGGCTACGCACGATAGAAACTATAGAAGCGATAGATTTGTGATTGTAGTTTGTTTGCGTAGATGTTGTTTTGTTCGGAAATTTTGGATCGGATTTGAGCAGAATATCATCGCAATTTCTCCAGGCTCCTTTCTCTTTCTTTGTCATATTATTTCTGGAATTAATAACAATATAAATTCTTGAATGGTTTTCTTATTGTACGCACGAAACTTTTTCAATTTTATGCTGCCCTGAGGAAGAATGCTTCCAAATTTTTGCATGAATCATGAATCATGCATCTCTCTCTAGGTACCTTTTTGGTTGTGAGTTTTCCTATTTGTCTCTGGTTTTCCTTTATGATTCTCTTTACTGAGGGAACGATGTGCCTGAAACGAAGAGATGCTACTTACTTTGTTTATTATGTGCATTTCTATCTAGACAACATATGAAATCATCTTGGTACTTACGTTAAATCTTTCCGTTCATAAGGAGATGGTATACAATAAACTTTAGTTGTGATGACATAAATTTTCTCAACTGCATGCCGATTATTGAAACTATGTCAGTACAACAAGGCAAGACAGCCCTATCTTAACCGTGCAATGTATCGCATTTCGATCTCTTATCAGACTGCTTCAAACTTTCAATAATCGGCGTGCTGCAATGATACCCTTTGATAACTTTCATCATTAGGATTCTCCATTTGCCCATTCCGGTCAACTAGAGTCCACACCGACCGATTTATTTTAAACGCGCAACAGGGTGAAACGGAGAGGGCCATTTTAATTACTGATGGGTTTACTTTCAAAGATAAAATTAACCAGTCTATTTTCTGTCACTCCTTCAAAGTGGGTGAATGTATCGAGCGAGAACCCTGATAATCAACAACTTGGGAGCCGCCTTTAATATAGGACTTTTATGTAATGTTCCATCTCCTGTGTACGGTAGGCGCAAAACCAGGATTTACAGTAGGGACATCACCTATGCTTAGGGCTAATTTTTATGTCTCACATTATATCTGACACTTTTTTTTTTTTTATTAATGGAGCTAATGATAGAATGCGAGCTAAATTATGCAGCTCAGTGCAGGAGCACTATTATTTACGCTGCTTATACCCAGTTATGCCTGCCAGGTCCTTTGACTATTCATATTGCAATTTCTCCGAACTCTAATTTCATCATCAGTAATAACATTGCAAACGCTTGATACCATTCCCTAATGATAGCGTTTGGCAATGTAAGTATTTATCAATAATTTTTGGTTTTATGAGAGCTTTCTCTAAAGCTGTGGCATTATGTATCTTGAGAAATGTGACCAGTTCACTCTTCATCAGAAAAGATTAACAGCAAAAGTTGATCCTTTCGCAAGCAAAAATTACAGTTGCCACAACTGAAATTTCAATCGCAATAGCATAAATCTTTTGAACTGTAATGAAACAGTTTGATACAATTTCATTTTCATGAGCCTGCATCCGCTACTTCTGGTCATGCAGATTCCGTACTTGGTACGGATTGAGTTTAAATGCATGCAAACTAAATTCTGCAGGTAAGTCAATAATGTGTTCCATCATCTATACTACGAATAGCCAGCCTCTCTGACCTACAATTTAAT
This sequence comes from Bemisia tabaci, assembly GCF_918797505.1. NCBI lineage: Eukaryota > Metazoa > Arthropoda > Insecta > Hemiptera > Aleyrodidae > Bemisia > Bemisia tabaci. The sequence continues at coordinate 71,369,059 of NC_092794.1, forward strand.
CAGCAGTAATAACATGGAGGATGCAGAACACTGCCTCATCAAGACTGGTAGACAAAGTAAGTAGGTATCAATGCTTTCTGTTTTATGAGAGATGCCTTTCAAGCGCAGGCATTCCTTATCTTGAGAAATGTGAGCAGTTAACGCTTCATCAAGGGAGATAGTGAGTGTTGAGGCTGTAGCAGCCAAAGATTTTAGTCGCCCGGACTAAAATTTTTGGCTGTTTGAGTCTCGATTGATAGTTTTCAATAACCTGCCAGCTCCGGTCATCAATATAGTCCACATCTAATGAGTTTTAATGCACTTGCAGGGTGTGCCAGCGAATTAATTCTTGTATCCAATTTCGGTGCTAAATGGAACAGTTAATTTTTTGGCGCACTCTGATAATGGGTAAATTTGTCAGGCGAGGACTCAGATAATCTAGAGGTCAAGAGGCACTGATGTTTTATATTGAACAGCCGCTCTGCATTATTTCCTATATGCGGTAAGCAGTGACGGAAATTGCGTCTCCAGGTATTGCAAATTTTAGTGTATGTATAGAGAGGTTATCATCAAGATTATTCTGCATTAGTTACGACCTCAATTTTATCAAACCAATGAAGTAGTAGTATTGATACATACCTTCTGCACAGGTCAATATGAAAGACCTTGATTTGAAAAATTTTATCCGAACACAGGCTTTGATGATTCAATCAACTTCTGACCCAGAATCAAAGAGACTTGATAAAAATCAAATTAAAGCTAATGCTTGAAGTCAAGTATCTTTGATTTTGTGACATTGAGATGATTTCATTGAAGCGGTTTCATTTCAGTGAAGCGTAGCTTCTTTAAGTAGACACATAATCAAGACTGGCGGGTGAATGCGTTAACCAGTTTTCCAATATAAAGCATCACAAGTCTATGAAAACATACAGGCTTCAGGCACCAGTTGCATGATACACTGAGAAAACACACATCAACTCTGGAGGAGGTAGGCTGCCTGGCTGCTAGCAAAATTTTAGTAGAAAGTGGAAACGCAGATTCATTCCCACCGATTGAGATCCCAGACACACATCATCGTATTGAGGGAAAGGATGATTTTCTGGTGAAAAGTTGCTGAATCTTATTAACGAGAAATAGTGGGATATCATCAATCATTCATGAACGATTACTTGAAAAGATCACTAGATCAGGGCCGCTGGGAAGAAATGGCAGGTTGATCCGAGTACTTACTGTGGCAACTAAATTTATCAAGGGTGCGGGAATCATAAAAGGATCATATAGAAATGGATCCAGTTATCTTCGGCTTTGATAAAATAGAAACACGCATCGATTAATCTATCTTATTCTTAATGTTAAAATTTAAAATATTTTAAGTCATAATAGCAGAAATATAACTTGAAATTTAGCTTCTGGAGTCGGCGCTCACCATCCATCGCGCGGTTCTACGAGTTGTTTTCAAATTCAAATTTTTTGTGAAGAATTGACGGACCCGACTTCTATCGATTAATTCTTTTTTGTACGTCATTATAAGTCCGCAAACTTTTCAAAGGTTTGATCCTTGGAGTCTACAGATTTAAATTATACCTAGTTTAATGGGTTTTATGGAGCCCTTACGTCCACAGCCCTGACTACGTGTTGGGCTTCAAACGACGTAGTTAATGATTGTTCTCCGTTATGTGTCATCTATTTAAAATTTAAAAATAAATTACAATTGTAGTTCATTAAACGCTGATTCAGAAAATATAGGGTTTTATAGGGTTTTTTTCTAAGGTTAAAGCTGTAAGTCAATGAACTCAACACAACCGTTTCCCCGGAGCCGAGCGTTTCGCGGGCTCCGTATCTGCCCCGAATCTGCTCAACAATTCCATCAGTGTCAGCTTTTGTTGGGGTCCATGTCGTCAAAAACGATCGTCAAGTTTTGGGGTCCAAAATTTGTCGTTAAAGTTTAAATAACTTTTTTAATATTTAACTAAATGTAAAAAACGAGGGCATTACGAGTAGAGCTGAGCATACTCTACCCAAATATTATAGGGTTTTTGGGGTTTACTCTACGACGTAATTAGCAGGAGAGCTAAATGGACCGCAAACCGTGCAGAAAAGCCCGATCGCGGTGTTTTGTGTAAATCTAGTTAGGCAGCAGCCACCCGTCGTTTTTTTTTTTTTTTTTTTTTTTTTTTTTTTTAGGTCTCGTCATTCTTTAGGGGGAGCTTTTTAGGATTGGGCCAGGGTGGCTACCGCCACCTAGAATAATTTATTATACAAAAACAACAGTAAAAATCGGAAGTAAAAGAGTGGTGACCTCTCTAGCGCTCGATGCGTAGGGTAAGAGTGCATTCGGTGCGGCGATCGGATGTCCAGGCCGCCGGGTGTTATCACGAGGTCTAAGTTCAAGAGATACCGATAACAGTATGACTCTTGTGTATGAAAATATATCACACGTATCATTTATTACGTAGAGGTCGAGCGATCAACGCTTCGAGCCAAGTTATAGTGAGCTCTCGAGTATCAGCATGGGTGACATCTTTGGCCGGTCTTGCTTCTGTTTCAATCACCTTTACATCACAAAAAATCAGGGCGCGAAAAATCGGTGACAATAAAGCTGGCAATATCCTTAATACATCGTCGGAGGAAAGCACAGTTCATTAAGTAATTCCGTTACTGGCGAACACGAGTGCATTGTTACAGTAAATAATCACCCCCTCGCGCCCTCGCCCCCCCCCCCCCCCCGCCCGGGCCCTGCGCCTGTGAGGCTGGGTAATGACTCGTTAAAATGGGTGTCACGAGAAATTGGACTGAGTTAAGCAGAAAGGAACCACCCCACATTTTGGAAAAAATTGAGTTATGAGTGGTTTTGAACTCAACCATTGCTCTACTATCTATCGCCAAAAATTCAAAGTTTTTGTTGGAGCAAATTTTGCAGAAATTGAACTTGAAGTTAATCTTTTACATTGAGTCTTATGCAGGAGCCAAACTTTAAACCTCTTTTACTCGGTTCGATCCCGATGTGGCTTGGTTCCTTTCTGTTTAACTCCGTCCAATTATGACAAAGATACTCTTACATTAGCGCTCCTTGGGTTAGTTGTTAGTTTTTGGAGGAGCGGTGTTGGCCGCTCGGAGAGCCGTCCCCGCTCGGGGGGAAACCCCGGGGGCGCCAGGGGTCGCCGGCGACGAAAATCCATTTAAATTTAAATTTGGCAACGGTGAAATAACTTCAATTTTCCGCGCGCCTTCCCCGTGACGTTCCGCCGACGTGCGACGTACGACGGAGCGTGGCAAAGCTCCCCGAGATGCCTCATTGAGGCTCAAATTTTCTAATTTTATTTTTAATTTTACTTCTCTAGTGTTTTTTTTCGTCGAAGCTGATGATCTTGAAATTTTTCGAGAAATACCCAGATGCAAGGAACAGGATCAAGGATACTTGAGAAATTTGATACATTTCCTTTGTCAATGTTCCCAGATCTCGCTTATCAGCATAAGTATCTAAAAGCGCTCGTTTAATTTTTTCCCAGGAAGAAAGATCATGATTTGCTAGCTTAATTTTTGCGTCTCCTATAATTTTTGCTTTGATATGACTTAAAATCAACCAGTTTTGGGGAGGGGTGTCAGAGGAGGTATCATAAAAATTAGAGACAATGCCAAAAAAAAAAAAAATTTCCGTGGAACGTGGGTCCGTTTCCGCGATTAGGTGGGTCGACACTTAGGCAAACTTGACACTTCGCGATGAAAGCAAGAATCCTTCGCGGAGATTACTGACTGCGCCAATTATGTAATAGAGAAAACTTGGAATAAATTAATATAATTTATTACACAAAAACAACAGTAAAAATCGGAAGTAAAAGAGTGGTGACCTCTCTAGCGCTCGATGCGTAGGGTAAGAGTGCATTCGGTGTGGCGATCGGATGTCCGGGCCGCTGGGTGTTATCACGAGGTCTAAGTTCAAGAGATACCGATAACAGTGTGACTCTCGTGTATGGAAAATATATCACACGTATCATTTATTACGTAGAGGTCGAGCGATCAACGCTTCGAGCCAAGTTATAGTGAGCTCTCGAGTATCAGCATGGGTGACATCTTTGGCCGGTCTTGCTTCTGTTTCAATCACCTTTACATCACAATGCTCTTCTTATACATGCTTTTCATTTCTCAGGTGAGTGTGATAATAATATTAATAATATCAATTCCCTTTCCCTTCTTTTTCGTCCTTATCCTTTCCGTATTATTTTTCCTGTTTTTCTTTCCATCTTTCTTCTCCTTCATCTTCTTTTTCTATATTTTCATTTTTATCATTTCCCTTCCTCTCCCTCGTATTTTTCCTCTTCTTCATTCTCTCCTTTCGTCTCTTTTCTTTCTTTCTCCCCTTCTTTTTCCTCCTCTTCTTTTCCTCTCTCATTCTTTTCCTCCTTTCCGACCTCTTCCTGTCCCTTCCCTCCTTTCTCCTGTTTGACTCTCCAAATGCAGACAGGTGCATTCATGGATGAGCCACATGCTTATTATGGTTCCTTACTGCAAAATGGACTGCATTTTGCGACAAGGAACTAGGTACAATTTGTAGCTCATTTTAAAATGCGAGATTAAATGTTCTTTACAGTCATATGAGTATGTCACAATCCTCTTCTTCTTCCTCTTCTCCCACGTTTTCTTATTATTAATATTATTATTATTATTATTCATATAAGTACTTTCCTCACAAAAAAATGTTTGTGGAAAGAAACTCATTGAAAGACGGACCGTAGCCAAGTATTTAAAAGCTAGAGCCTTTTGAAATTGCTAAAATTTGAGGTGTTAAAATCGTAAAAAGGTGTTAAAATCGAAAGAAGTTATTAAAATCGTAAAACGTTGTTAAAAATTTAAAAAAAGTTGTTAAAATAAAAGAGCATAAACCAAACCACTATGTTAGCAGTCGGTCACATAATTAAAAATAAAAATACAGTCACTGCCCTGAGCTTAGGAAAGATCTAGTGATATTACAGGTGTGCAGGATAACAGCTTTCTGGCTTTGGGTGTGAACGTTTTCACCCAAGTGGAGCTGCTTCAGATGTCTCAGGAAAGAATGAGGAGTGATCCCCGTGACGGATATTATAAATGGTACAATAATTACTTCTTTAAGCTTCCACAGTCGCTGTATTTCAGTTGCTAAGGGCAGATACTTTTCGATATTATCTCTATACTTAGCATCTACATTGGCATCGGCAGGGACTAAGATATCCATTAGGTGAACAATGCCCTGCTTTTTATCTAGAGGGACCATATCGACGGTGAAATTACCAAACCACGTATCTCGTTAGCGGTGTTTAAAAATCTACGCTCACATTTTATTTTTTGAAATAGACCAAATCAATATCATTCCTTGAAAGTTTCACGGAATTTTTTCCACACAAAGGGAAAAAATAACAGAAATTTTCAAAACTGGATGTTGAGTAGTTTTTCATTTAAAAAATAAAGTATGACAGGAAGTCTGCGACGTCGCAAACCGAGATACGTGGTTTGGTAGTTTCACCGTCGATATCTGGCCTATTGTGCAGGATGGTCTTGTCGGTATAGATGGTAAAGTCCCAATATAATTTTTAGGCATCATTTTCCAGCACTGAAAAAAACTTATTATTATTATTCTTCCTTTTCGTCTTCTCTCTCTTCCACATTATCTTCTTCTTCTCTCTTCTTTTTCTTCTTTTTCCTTCTTTATATCTTCTTCTTACTCTCCCTCTTCTCATTCTTCCTCTTCTTCCTCTTTTAATTCTTCTAATTATTCCTCCTTGTTGTTTCCGAATTCTTATTCCTATCTTTTTTTTATTCTTTCTTCCTCTTCTTCTCCCTAGTCTTCTATTTCTTCTCTTTCTCCCCCTGCTTCCTTTTTTTCTCCCTCTTCTTAGTGTTCTTCTTCTTCTTTCGTCCACTCAGCATAGAAACTTAATACAATCTTAGTATAATATTGCACATCTTACACATCAACATCGCAGGCATATTATATCGATCTTAGTGAGAATAAAGTAAGATTGCATCAATGTTGATGTGCTACTGCCAGGACATTGCCTGAACATTGCACCAACATTGATAGTAAGGTTGAAATGACATTACAATTGGATTGCATTTTGCAAAAAGGAACCACTAGCGTTGCAATGATGCTAAGATTGTGCAACTTCATCCTTTGCAATAAAATTGCGGAAATTGTGAAAAACTATGAAATTTAGATGGTAATTTTTCTCTTAAATTTACAGTTTTTAGCGAGTAAAATAGAAACTATTAAGGGAAAATCGGGTTTTTCCTCCAAGACAAAAGAAGTTGCACAATCTTAGCAACATTGCAATGCTAGCGGTTCCTTTTTGCAAAATGCAATCCAATTATCTTACATAATATTGATATGCCCCCTAGGGTGGAGCAAAAAAACATTTTCTATCTATGTTTTCAATTGTAGTGGGGGGGGGGGGCTGGCCCCTCTCTCGTACGCCACTGCTCTTTACTTACCCTTAATAAATTTTCTTCTTCCTTTTAGGCTCATCCCCATGACTTGAGGGACCGGGTACCATATGGAGACGATCAATTTCCACAAATGGTCACGGATAACAGGTTCATCGTGGACAAGACCTCATGGATCGGGGAGGCACTTACAGGACCTAAACTGAAGCTGATTACGCGACCCCGTCGGTTTGGAAAAACCACGAACTTGTCAATGCTAGGAACCTTCCTGACCAAGGATGAAAAGGTAGAAGCAATGGACTTTTTTGCAGGTTTTAGTATCCAGAACGATACAAAGTTCGAAAAAATAAGGATGAAACATCAGCATAAGTATGTTGTTTTTCATTTTAGTTTGCTGAGTGTCTCCGTCGCCTCTACGGCTTTGGAGTTAGAAAACGACTTCCTTATATACCTAAGAGATGATCTACTCGAAATCTTTGTCAAGTACGATCGGTTTCTTGAACCAAGAGAAAAAGAACGGCTAGAAGGTTACTTACGCGATAAGGACGGAGGCCTTCAAATAGTTCTGCGTGGATATTCCCTAATGATAAGGAAACTCCAAGCTAACGGTTACAAAATAGCTGTCTTAGTCGACGAATATGATGCGCCATTTCATCTGGCAATTGAAAAAGCAATATCAGAAACTGCGGAGGGAAAGCCTTTCGTTCTTTTCTTGGTGAATTTTATTCAAGAATTGTGATTTTGATGCGGAAGTTTTACTCGTTTTCCTTCAAGGATGGTCTAAAAATTTCTATTGATTGCGGTGTAATAATTGGGATTACCTATGTAGCAAAATCTAGCATTTTTTCTGATCTTTCGGATTTCATGGCTTACACCACCCTTGATGATTATAAATTTGGACCCTACTTCGGTTTTTTGGATCACGAGGTCAAATGGCTGATTGATTCCTCGGGGACAAACTTAACATTTGAAGGATTTGAAGAATGGTATGATGGCTATCACTATGCCGGTAATGTCATATTCAACCCGTATGCTGTTGTGTCAGCAATTCATAATGGTGTGTTTGATGATTACTGGGCAGTATCAGGCTCTCTGAGGAGGATCAGACACCTTATTAAGTGTTCAGGCAAGTTCGGTATGCTAGACCTCTATTTTCTGCTGAGTGGACGGTCATTAAGAAAAAAAATCTACCACGATTTAATATTTGAGAATCTGATACAGGACCTAGACTGAAGCTGATTACGCGACCCCGTAGGTTTGGAAAAACCACGAACTTGTCAATGCTAAGAACCTTCCTGGCCAAGGATGAAAAGGTAGAAGCAATGGACTTTTTTGCAGGTTTTAGTATCCAGAACGATACAAAGTTCGAAAAAATTAGGATGAAACATCAGCATAAGTATGTTGTTTTTCATTTTAGTTTGATGAGTGTCTCCCTCGCCTCTACGGCTTTGGAGTTTGAAAACGACTTCCTTATATACCTAAGACGGGATCTATATGCTATCTTTGGTCATTACCGTCGGTTTCTTGATCCAATGGATGAAAAAATGCTAAAAGTGTACTTACACGATAAGAACGGAGGCCTTCAAGTAGTTCTGAGTGGATATTACCTACTGATAAGGAAACTCCAAGCTAACGGTTACAAAATAGCTGTCTTAATCGACGAATATGATGCGCCATTTCATCTGGCAATTGAAAAAGCAATATCAGAAACTGCAGAGGGAAAGCCTTTCGTTCTTGGTGAATTTTATTCAAGAATTGTGATTTTGATGCGGGAGTTTTACTTGTTTTTCTTCAAGGATGGTCTAGAAATCTCTATTGATTGCGGTATATTACTTGGGATTACCAGTGTAGCAAAATCTACCATTTCTTCTGATCTTTCGGATGTCATGGCTTACACCACCCTTGATGATTATAAATTTGGACCCTACTTCGGTTTTTTGGATCACGAGGTCAAATGGCTGATTGATTCCACGGGGACAAACTTAACATTTGAAGGATTTGAAGAATGGTATGATGGCTACCACTATGCCGGTAATGTCATATTCAACCCGTATGCTGTTGTGTCAGCAATCCATAATGGTATGTTTGATGATTACTTGGCAGAATCAGGCTCTCTGAAGATGATCACACGCCTTATTAAGTGTTCAGGCAAGTTCGGTATGCTAGACCTCTATTTTCTGCTGAGTGGACGGTCATTAAGAAAAGAACTCTACCGTGATTTAATATTTGAGAATCTGATACAAACGGAAGAGTCTTATTGGACTCTTATGACCCATGTCGGATATGTCGATGCAAAACCGGACATGCGATCATCAGAAAATTACTACTTATTGCGAATTCCGAATAAGGAATTAAAAGAACATCTAACGAGAAATTTCAAAAATGAATTAGATGAAACAAAGCAGATTTATGATAGGTTTGCTGGCTCTTTTAATAATTTAAATAATGATGCCTCTGATTTTAACAAAATTATATCCGATCGTTTCAACACTCGCGCGCCTGTATATATGCTTCACGAAAAGGCGAGTTTAGAAACTTTAATAAACGTTTTCAGATCTTTATTCTCCGGTTTTGACTTCGACCACCGTTCGCTGGGCAATTTCACTCTGAATGAGACACCAGCCTATCAGATCGTATTCGTCCAAAAAGAAATTGCACATGTTTTTAACATCGCAAAGGTAGACGCCGTGTTTGCTCACAACACTTCTCATAATCTTGAACAGTTACTGAACAAACCTCTAATCAAAGAGAATTTGACAGTATTTGATAAGCTGAAAATCTCAAAAGCATTTAAAACCGCGATCATGTTCATAAAGAAAGCAGAGAGAGACGTCGGTTCCGAAGCATATTGGACTATGATCAAATCGATAGGCGAAGATGGGATAAAATTCATGATAAATCACTTTTCCCCCACATTGGGTGAGTAGCTCAACAGGACTTTTTCATCCCAATCGGAAATTCGACCTTGGTAGAAGCTTGGTACAATGTTGGCAAGGCCAGGTCTGTCACCCATACCAAAATTCTGGAACGTACCGATGTATCAAAGTTTTACTTTTTCGCTCCCCTAGGGTAGGGGTAGTATTGTCACCCTCCAAGAAAAAAAAAAGTTTTAATTTCATCATTTCTAGACGTTTTAAGGTCCCTGCAGTCAAAATAACCACACTTGAAAAAATGCGTGTCCGTCCGCCCGGCGTCCCCTAAATCTGTGCACAGCCATATGTCAGAATCTATCTGTTAAATTTCATTCAAAAATTGCAGGGAAGAACATATCTATGGTCTCCTTATGCACGTCGAACGATTTTGGGGTACGCTAAAATTTGGGTGGGGGGGGGGGGGGCTCGGGGCCAAGGTCGATTCTTAGCAAAACCACACGGACAGCTCATTTTGAGGGTTCCAATTTAAGTGCAATTCAGTATCAAAAATTCTGAAAAAAATTGAGCGTTATTTTTATGCCAAATGCAACTTTTTAGCCCTAGCTGTCTTGGAAATTCGAAAAAAGTCTCAAAACTGTCGACCCTAAGCCTCCCCCGGAAATTTTTTTAAATTTTAAATTTTTTTGAACGCATTTTGATGCTTCATGATGCAGATGTTTCATCAATCTTTGCCGAATAATTACGTTTATTTTTACAAAATTTCAGCAAATAATGCGCCCGAATTGTCGCGTTGAGTAGATTCGGAATTTTTTTGAAATTTTAACTCTACTTGGACAAATGTTGAGGCCTATATGGTGAAAATTTTAGAAAATACTAAGTGAATGAACACGGCTTTTTCAATTTAGACTCTACAAGAGAGATAATCATCCTCGACGAAGGTGTTTCCCCACAATCCAGAATTTCTGGGGGGTGGGGGGGCGGTTGCCATATGATACCATTTTCAATTGTAGTGGGGGGGGGCCCTGGCCCCTCTGCTCTTTACTTACCCTTAATAAATTGTCTTCTTCCTTTTAGGCTCATCCCCATGACTTGAGGGACCAGGTACCATTTGGAGAACATCAATTTCAAAGAATGGTCATGGATGACAATATCATAGTGGACAAGACCCCATGGATCGGGGAAGCACTTACAGGACCTAAACTGAAGCTGATTACGCGACCCCGTCGGTTTGGAAAAACCACGAACTTATCGATGCTGAGAACTTTCCTGACCAAGGATGAAGAGGTAGAAGCAATGAACCTTTTTGCAGGTTTCAGTATCCAGAACGATACAAAGTTCGAAAAAATTAGGATGAAACATCAGCATAAGTATGCTGTTTTTCATTTTAGTTTGCTGAGTCTCTCCGTCGCCTCTACGGCTTTGGAGTTTGAAAACGAATTCCTTTCATACCTAAGACACGATATATTTAAAATCTCTGGCAAGTACGGTCAGCTTCTTGAACCAAGAGAAAAAGAACGGCTAGAAGGTCACTCTTCCGATAAGGACGGAAGCCTTCAAGACGTTCTGAATGGATATTCCCTAATGATAGAGAAACTCCAAGCTAACGGTTACAAAATAGCTGTTTTAGTCGACGAATATGATGCGCCATTTCATGTGGCAATTGAAAAAGCAATATCAGAAACTGCGGAGGGAAAGCCTTTGGTTCTTGGGGAATTTTATTCAAGAACTTTGATTTTTATGCGACGGTTTTACTCGTTTTTCTTCAAGGATGGTCTAAAAATTTCTATTGATTGCGGTGTAGTAATTGGGATTACCTATGTAGCAAAATCTAGCATTTTTTCTGATCTTTCGGATTTCATGGCTTACACCACCCTTGATGATTATAAATTTGGACCCTACTTCGGTTTTTTGGATCACGAGGTCCGATGGCTGATTGATTCCTCGGGGACAAACTTAACATTTGAAGGATTTGAAGAATGGTATGATGGCTATCACTATGCCGGTAATGTCATATTCAACCCGTATGCTGTTGTGTCAGCAATTCATAATGGTGTGTTTGATGATTACTGGGCAGAATCAGGCTCTCTGAGGAGGATCAGACACCTTATTAAGTGTTCAGGCAAGTTCGGTATGCTAGACCTCTATTTTCTGCTGAGTGGACGGTCATTAAGAAAAGAACTCTACCACGATTTAATATTTGAGGATCTGATACAAACGGAAGAGTCTTATTGGACTCTTATGACCCATGTCGGATATGTCGATGCAAAACCGGACATGCAATCATCAGAAAATTACTACTTATTGCGAATTCCGAATAAGGAATTAAAAGAATATCTAACGAGAAATTTCAAAAATGAATTAGATGAAACAAAACAGATTTATGATAGGTTTGCTGGCTCTTTTAATAATTTAAATAATGATGCCTCTGATTTTAACAAAATTATATCCGATCGTTTCAACACTCGCGCGCCTGCATATATGCTTCACGAAAAGGCGAGTTTAGAAACTTTAATAAACGTTTTCAGATCTTTATTCTCCGGTTTTGACTTCGACCACCGTTCGCTGGGCAATTTCACTCTGAATGAGACACCAGCGTATCAGATCGTATTCGTCCAAAAAGAAATTGCACATGTATTTAACATCGCAAAGGTAGACGCCGTGTCTGCTCACAACACTTCTCATAATCTTGAACAGTTACTGAACAAACCTCTAATCAAAGAGAATTTGACAGTATCTGAGAAGCTGAAAATCTCAAAAGCATTTAAAACCGCGATCATGTTCATAAAGAAAGCAGGGAGAGACGTCGGTTCCGAAGCATATTGGACTATGATCAAATCGATAGGCGGTGATGGGATAAAATTCATGATAAATCACTTTTCCCCCACATTGGGTGAGTAGCTCAACAGGACTTTTTCATCCCAATCGGAAATTCGACCTTGGCACAAGCTTGGTACGACATTTTTTCACATTTGAATGTAGTGGCCAAGCTTATCTTGCTATTGTTCCCACAATGTTAGCAGAACATTTATTTTACCTCTGAGACAAGCTTGAGCCTAAAGATTGTGCTAATGTTAGGTTTGTAAAACTGCTCCAAGCCTATCCTCACAATATTGCCACAATATTGGTAGGACATTATTTTACTTCCGAGACAAACTTTGATATTCAATATTTTGACAATGTTATGTTAATAATATTGCTCCAAGCTTGCTCAGCGGATATTGTGATCATGATGTTGCCATAGACTTGTTGTAAAAATATTGCAATAATGTTGGCAGGACATTTATTTTACCTCTGAGACAAGCTTGGATTTCCAAGATTGTGGCAATGTTAGGTCAATAACATTATTCCAAGCTTGTTCTACCAATATTGTGATCATAACGATGGCTTAGACTTGTCGTACCAGAATTGCCTCTATACTGGTAAATTATTTGTCTTATCTCTGAGGCAAGGTAGGTGATAGAGCGCCGTATTACCTGCCATCCTCGCGGAGTTAATTTCTTGGCGTAATTCTGAAGATACTACAAACGAACTGTACCTTAACATTTTCATATCCCAGAAGCAAAAGTTCCCATGACGAATATTGCTATCGCTAGCGATTGCAAAAACCAACTTGTTTTTCTTTCCATCTTCCTTCTCCTTCATCTTCTTTTTCCTATATTTTCATTTCCTATTTTTCTGAATCACTGTTAACAATTTTATGAATGTTGGCAAGGCCAGGTCTGTCACTCATGCCAAAATTCTGGAACGTACCGATGTATCAAAGTTTTACTTTTTCGCTCCCCTAGGGTAGGGGTAGTATTGTCACCCTCCAAGAAAACAAAAAGTTTTGATTTCATCATTTCTAGACGTTTTAAGGCCCCTGCAGTCAAAATAACCATACTTGAAAAAATGTGTGCGTCCGCCCGGCGTCCCCTAAATCTGTGCACAGCCATATCTCAGAATCTATCTGTTAAATTTCATTCAAAAATTGCAGGGAAGAACATATCTATGGTCTCCTTATGCACGTCGAACGATTTTGGGGTACGCTAAAATGGGGGGGGGGGGGGTCGGGGCCAAGGTCGATTCTTAGTAAAACCACACGGAAAGCTCATTTTGAAGGATTGTAAAACTTTGAAAAATGCCTTTAATTCTTTAAGAGTGGGCATCAAGCACACTTCTCATTAATTTAAGTTCCTAAAAGATCTTTGGACAAAACTCAAAATTGAAGGGACACTGGTCACAAGGCGAGGGCACTTTGTTCCGCGAAATCACACGAAGAGCTCACTTTGACGGACTGCAGATTTTGAAAAAATGCCTTTAATTCTTTGAAAGATGGCACGAATGCACCACCTGGGTCATCAACTTCAGTTCCTTAAAGATCTTTGGACTAAACTCAAAATTGAAGGGTTACGCATCATGTAGCGTGGGCACTTTGATCACACGAAGAGTTCACTGAGAAGGACTGTAGATTTTGTAAAAAGGCGTTTGATCGTGTGAAAGTTGGCACAAAGCACCAACTTGGGTCATTAATTTAAGTTCCTAAAAGATCTTTTGACTAATTTCATAATTGAAGAAGCCGGGCTAACAGCAAACAGTCAATTTTCCGATAAATGAGTCGGAACACTCCTTGGTATTAGCAGCAAACGCTTTGAGTCAGGTGAAACCTAGGATTTCAAATGTATTACCTCCAAAATTACTCCGTATACACCATGCAAAATTAGACGACTACTTAGGTACTTACAGATATTAAAAGTAATTTATATTCCATTTTGATTAATTCCACGCGTTGCCGGGCCTTAAACCAAATCCTGGCAATTCCTCGAAAAAATCGAAAATTTGGCAACAATGATGGCGTCGGGACGGACTAAGAATCTCATCCAAAAATTCTGAAAAAAACTGAGCGTTATTTTTATGCCAAAACGCAACTTTTTACCCCTAGCTGTCTTGGAAATTCGAAAAAAGTTTCAAAACTGTCGACCCTAAGCCTCCCCCGGAAATTTTTTTAAATTTTAAATCTTTTTGAACGCATTTTGAGGCTTCCATGGTGCAGACGTTTCATCAATGTCTGCCGAAAAATTACGTTTATTTTTACGTAATTTCAGCAAATAATGCGCCCGAATTGTCGCGTTTAGTAGATTTGGAATTTTTTTGAAATTTTAACTCTACTTGGACAAATTTTGAGGCCTCCATGGTGAAAATTTTAGAAAATACTAAGTGCATGAACACGGCGTTTGCAATTTAGACTCTACAAGAGAGATAATCATCCTCGACGAAGGTATTTTCCCACAACCCAGAATTTCTGGGGGGGGGGGTTTGCCATATGATACTATTTTCAATTGTAGTGGGGGGGGGGCCTGGCCCCTCTCTCGTACGCCAATGCTCTTTACTTACCCTTAATAAATTGTCTTCTTCCTTTTAGGCTCATCCCCATGACTTGAGGGACCAGGTACCATTTGGAGAACATCAATTTCAAAGAATGGTCATGGATGACAATATCATAGTGGACAAGACCCCATGGATCGGGGAAGCACTTACAGGACCTAAACTGAAGCTGATTACGCGACCCCGTCGGTTTGGAAAAACCACGAACTTGTCAATGCTAGAAACCTTCCTGACGAAGGATGAAAAGGTAGAAGCAATGGACTTTTTTGCAGGTTTTAGTATCCAGAACGATACAAAGTTCGAAAAAATCAGGATGAAACATCAGCATAAGTATGCTGTTTTTCATTTTAGTTTGCTGAGTGTCTCCGTCGCCTCTACGGCTTTGGAGTTTGAAAAAGCCCTCCTTATATACCTAAGAGATGATCTACTCGAAATCTTTGTCAAGTACGATCGGCTTCTTGAACCAAGAGAAAAAGAACGGCTAAAACATTACTTACGCGATAAAGACGGAGGCCTTCAAATAGTTCTGCGTGGATATTCCCTAATGATAAGGAAACTCCAAGCTAACGGTTACAAAATAGCTGTCCTAATCGACGAATATGATGCGCCATTTCATCTGGCAATTGAAAAAGTAATATCAGAAACTGCAGAGGGAAAGCCTTTCGGTCTTGGTGAATTTTATTCAAGAATTGTGATTTTGATGCGGAAGTTTTACTCGTTTTTCTTCAAGGATGGTCTAAAAATCTCTATTGATTGCGGTGTAATAATTGGGATTACCTATGTAGCAAAATCTAGCATTTTTTCTGATCTTCCGGATTTCATGGCTTACACCACCCTTGATGATTATAAATTTGGACCCTACTTCGGTTTTTTGGATCACGAGGTCAAATGGCTGATTGATTCCTCGGGGACAAACTTAACATTTGAAGGATTTGAAGAATGGTATGATGGCTATCACTATGCCGGTAATGTCATATTCAACCCGTATGCTGTTGTGTCAGCAATTCATAATGGTGTGTTTGATGATTACTGGGCAGAATCAGGCTCTCTGAGGAGGATCAGACACCTTATTAAGTGTTCAGGCAAGTTCGGTATGCTAGACCTCTATTTTCTGCTGAGTGGACGGTCATTAAGAAAAGAACTCTACCGTGATTTAATATTTGAGAATCTGATACAAACGGAAGAGTCTTATTGGACTCTTATGACCCATGTCGGATATGTCGATGCAAAACCGGACATGCAATCATCAGAAAATTACTACTTATTGCGAATTCCGAATAAGGAATTAAAAGAATATCTAACGAGAAATTTCAAAAATGAATTAGATGAAACAAAACAGATTTATGATAGGTTTGCTGGCTCTTTTAATAATTTAAATAATGATGCCTCTGATTTTAACAAAATTATATCCGATCGTTTCAACACTCGCGCGCCTGCATATATGCTTCACGAAAAGGCGAGTTTAGAAACTTTAATAAACGTTTTCAGATCTTTATTCTCCGGTTTTGACTTCGACCACCGTTCGCTGGGCAATTTCACTCTGAATGAGACACCAGCCTATCAGATCGTATTCGTCCAAAAAGAAATTGCACATGTATTTAACATCGCAAAGGTAGACGCCGTGTCTGCTCACAACACTTCTCATAATCTTGAACAGTTACTGAACAAACCTCTAATCAAAGAGAATTTGACAGTATCTGAGAAGCTGAAAATCTCAAAAGCATTTAAAACCGCGATCATGTTCATAAAGAAAGCAGGGAGAGACGTCGGTTCCGAAGCATATTGGACTATGATCAAATCGATAGGCGGTGATGGGATAAAATTCATGATAAATCACTTTTCCCCCACATTGGGTGAGTAGCTCAACAGGACTTTTTCATCCCAATCGGAAATTTGACCTTGGTACAAGCTTGGTACGACATTTTTTCACATTTGAATGTAGTGGCCAAGCTTATCTTGCTATTGTTCCCACAATGTTAGCAGAACATTTATTTTACCTCTGATACAAGCTTGAGCCGAAAGATTGTGCTAATGTTAGGTTTGTAAAACTGCTCCAAGCCTATCCTTACAATATTGCCAAAATATTGGTAGGACATTATTTTATTTCCGAGACAAACTTTGATATTCAATATTTTGACAATGTTATGTTAATAATATTGCTCCAAGCTTGCTCAGCGGATATTGTGATCATGATGTTGCCATAGACTTGTTGTAAAAATATTGCAATAATGTTGGCAGGACATTTATTTTACCTCTGAGACAAGCTTGGATTTCCAAGATTGTGGCAATGTTAGGTCAATAACATTATTCCAAGCTTGTTCTACCAATATTGTGATCATAACGATGGCTTAAACTTATCGTACCAGAATTGCCTCTGTACTGGTAAATCATTTGTCTTATCTCTGAGGCAAGGTAGGTGATAGAGCGCCGTAATACCTGCCATCCTCGCGGAAGTAATTTCTTGGCGTCGTATTGGGCGCAATGCCTAAGGTAGGCACACGGAACATAGGAGTGCCGAGGCACTTACCTAGGCCAGCTACTTCATTAACTGTTTTCACTGGCTTCAGCACTTAAATTGGCTCCCACAACGGGCACTGCCCAGGCGAAATGAGAACCAGCCCCACTGACCGGGCGGCCGCGCGCGGACCGTTGCCAAAAGGTTCCATTTGAGCCCTTGGCCTATGAATATCGGTAAGATGGGTAAGGCGCCTATGGATCATGTGCCTAGTACGTCAAAAAGCAAAAGGTCGCAGTTTTTGCCCTTTAATTTGCCCTTAAAGGGACCGCAACGGCAGATCCGCGGCGAGCGCGCCCTGGTGGCGGAAATAGCAGACGCGGTCGAATTTTGCTCGCCGCGCACAATATTGTGTTACTCTTATGACAATATTAGAAACAGAAGCCTAAAATGTTTATTTTCTTAATACTGTAGCGATGTTAAAATGCGAATATTACTACAATATGAAAAAAATAATGTCAGGATAATATTATTTTAGGAATATTGTTTGCCCAATATTGCGCCAATACTAAGGCAATATTGCAGACAGAAGCCTTAAATGGTTATTTTCTCAATCTTGTGACAATGTTAAAGTGCGAATATTACCAGAATGTTGTAAAAATAATGTTAGCATAATATCAATTCAGCAGTTTTAGATATCCAAAATTGTGTCAATATTATGACAATATTACGAACAGAAGCCTGTAATGTTCGTTGTTCTAACGTTATTTGAATGTTAACATAAATATTACCACAGTGTAACAGAGATAACATCGTCTCAATATTATTTAACCCTAGTCTGCCTGAGCCTCTGAACCAACGAGAAAGCCTGAGCGGGGTCAATTTGACCCCAGCTGAAAATCAATTAGTTAGCTATGTTTTTTTTCATGTTTTTAGTTAATATCAGTGCACTAACCTTACAGGCCTTAACCATAAAGCATATCTAAGTTTTAAAAAACACGGCGCAGGGTATGCAACCATTTTATCATACACATGTTGCCATGTTGTTCTCAGCATGAGAAAAAAAAATCATTGTGGCTACTAAATACTGAAAACGGAAAAAATCTGAAAAATTTTGCTTGTTTTATAAGTTTCTGAAAAAAATTAAAAAGAGAAAAATGAATACACCTTCAAAGTAAGCTTTTGTGATGCTAAATGGTAAAATATATGTTATAAGGATATCTGACCCCGCTCAGGCTTTCTAGGGGTACTCGTGAATTTTTTGATCTCTCATCATGCACATCCCCCCCCCTTCAAAATCGTGTTTCTAGATGTATTTGTAGAGCTATTTGTGAAGGACAAAAAATTTCGTGCATACCACGAGAAATGGCAAAGAGTTGAAACTTCCGTGGGGTCAATCTGACCCCACTTAGGCAGACTAGGGTTAAGCAATTTTGTTTTCCTAATATTATAGGCAGAAGCCTATGGTCAGTGTTTTTTCAACATTGAGGCAATGTTAAAACTACCATATTACTGCAATATTAAAAAATCCATTTTATGACAGTTTTATTTTACCAACATTGTATAACCAATATTGTGTCAACATAGTGACAATCTTAGAATCAGCAAGCGATACCTGACGTTGGATTTCTAATATTGCTAATATTGGTGCAATATTAAAATACTAAGAACCCGCCTTACACGAAATATTGCAGCAATATTGCCGATTTGTTGGTCCTAATGCGCCTTCTAAAGTCATATTCGGAGAGTCTAAAGTTTCCTTTTTGTAACATTCCTAATTATTGAAGAGCTACGTATCCACCTAAACTACCAATTATATTTTTTGGATCTGATATTTTTCAGAACGACAATTGTCCCTTCTGTCTCCATTGGGGAAGGAGGATTATTTTTTCTTTCTTTCTCTCCTTCTTTCTTTTTTTTTCCTTAACTAAAACATTTTAAGGACATGTGCAGCGTTGACAATTTTAAAATAAAAACCCCTTTATTCAAATTTATCTCTTTTCCAAATTTTAACATGTACCTAGGTAAAGATCAATCTTTTTCTCACATCTTCTCAAACGCATTACTTTTTATTAGCTATTAGTTGATAATCAGTAATTGCTTTTTCGCAATATACCGAGCTTTGCTCCGTGGATGATTTTCGAATTCAAGATTCATTCGATATTCAACCTCCAACTTTGAATCTTGAGTGACAACCGTCGCTGAAGCCTCGGCCAGTGGTCAGTGGTCCTCTCTGCTCTTTGACCGAATATTTCTGAGTTCTTGCAATAGCCTTAGCCATGAGCTTTTCCACCCTGGATTCTGGGAAAGATTGTACCTTAATCACTTTTCACATTGTTTTGGTGACGTAGGTAGTTCCTACTCTTATTTTTTGTCCATGTTTTCTTTTGTTTTTTTATATATTTTGTTATCTTTTTCTTTTGTGCCTTCTGCACTTAAGATATGTAATTATTAAAATACGTGTTTGAGTGAAACGTATTTCTCAGTCTTTCTTCATTTCCCTGTTAGTATTTAATCATTTAGTATTTATATTTCAGTTCGCTAATTTTCGCTCTCCCACTCTATTTCGACAGGTGTAGTTGTCCAAATACTTGGATATTCACTTTGTGGGTGAATTTCAGGGTATTTCGTCAACTATGTTTTATCAACAGCTCCTCCAGTGATACGAATTGATTCCGTGTGAGCGTAGGTAAGCCGCAAAGATATGAAGATACACCACTATGTGGAATCAGGTCTGTCACTGAAGGAAGGAGATCCGTGCCCTTTAGTTTTCTATAAGGTGTGCCTCTCACAATTAGCTTGTCAACCTGTTTCTAATTCTTGCATTTTCAGAAACTACAATGTCTCCCGATCACGCAGTGATTTTTGCAGATTTTTCCGAGCCGTTTTTCCCTCCGAAAACGACTTTTGAAGTTCAAAATTTTAAAATGCCGCGTTTGCCCGCACTTTAGCGGAAATTCAATATGGCGCCGGAATTACCCCCTGGCTGATCGCCACACATTCGACCGGGCACCGTACTATGGTCCACGGACTAGATTTAACGGAACTTTATTCGAAAATGCACTGCACCGTCATAAAAGGTGTTGGATCGTATGATTTTTGGGTCGCTGATTTCATTTGACATCTTAGTTAAACAATATATCAACATCCTGACCGAGAAACTTAACTTAAGGTAAATGTAATTTCTGGCGCTTTTAAGATTGAAGATTTTCTCCACCCTATTTTGACATGTATAAAAATAACAACAAAAATATCTCTCGGTCGAGATCAGGTGATTCTTTCGGATATTTAGGCGGTAAATCCGAATATGACCTCCGTTTATGTCCATCACCCTTCAATTTTTCGGAAAAGCCGATTTTACCCGGGAAAGCTCGTTCTCCGATAAAAATTGAATTTTCCGGGATAATGAGGGGTGATAGGAAAAATCTAAGGTCATATTCGGGTTTAGCAAGTTAAAATACATAAGAATCGATATATCACACATAGAAATCATTCTGAAAATGTATTTTTAACACACTTAGAGTCCGGAAAAGGTTTTACCCAAAAGGCTTTGGAAAATCGGCATCGTCGGAGAACTGGAGGGTGATAAAAAAAAACCTAGGTCATATTAAGATTTAGCAGCTTAATATATATAACAGAATCTCTTTACCGCGGGTCCGGTATAATTCATCAACATGAATTGCAATTATAGCAAAAATACGTCAAATTTGCTCATTTTACCGGGAAAAAGTCGCTTTTTCGGAAAAGTGAGAGGTGATAAGAAAAAACCAAGGTCATTTTTGGACTCAGTATATCAAAATATATCGGAATATTTTTATTTTGTACCTATAAAAAATTTAACAGTCACAACAACGCCAAAAATGCATGGAATATTCCACATTTCCGTTCTTCCTCTTTGTTTCCGTCCTCGGATTTCGATTCGGTTCGGTGAAAAGATCGGAGTCTATCACATTGGGTTTAAACTAGTAGTTCAGGTAAGTGTCCTTGGTGACATTTTGTCTCTGAACAGAAATGGAGTAATTTATGCAGATACACGGCAAGACTGCACATATGCCACCTAAGCGTCCGTAATAATTTGTGTCTTACGAGGTGCTGCCGCCCGTGAACTTTCACTAGGATCAAGTCGAAGAAATTAGCCAAAACTTGATGTGACGGAACGGAATCGCAGACTTTAAACAAGGTAGAAACTTGGGGGACTTTGGGCTAGCGGCCACGGCGAAATGTGCGCTGCGCAATGTTTCCTAGGAAGACAATGGGACATTGATGCTCTGAGACTCCCTCTTTGTCACGACTTTGGAAAAATCTTTTTAAATTTCCTATCCAACGCCAGTTCTGCTCCAACTCTGTATATAATCTTTCAAATTTTATTTTTAGAAAATTTAGCACGGAAGTAACATGGCGCCGATATTCCAGACAAATCCGGAATTCGAAGTATGACAAAACGGACCATACCGCCCGATTTTTCTGCTTAAATCATAACTCATGATGTAATTTCAATTACCTTTTATAGGATGACGCTCTCCATAAACTACACCATTTCCAAGAAAATCGATGATAAAAATCATCCGTACCGGCCTACGTCATCAAAAAAAGTCCAAGATGTCCAGAATACGAACAGATCTCCTATGGATCTCCTTATTTCTCAGAGGCGAGCCCTGAATCGCTTCTTCCCGTGAATTAGACAGAATATCAAGAATTGGGAAAGAACGGTTCTCCTAAAAGTTTGCGACGTGGCAAATCAACGACTCTGTTTTTGCAGCCTTGCGAAGAATTCATCACCTTCCGGCCAAAGCATCACAAGCGCCATGCGACGTTTACAAATTTCCGCCGCCATTTTATTTGTTCATAGAGACATTGTTCAACGAAACTGTCGGAAAATTTCACGGAATTTTCTTTGTGCTGCCGATTAAATTCAGTGAAATTCTCAAACAGTTTCAACCAACAATTTCTCTGTAAAAAAATAAAATGGCGGCGGAAATTTTGAAAGGTCGCATGGATCTTGTGATATTTTGTCCGGAAGGTGACGAATGGAGATGTTGCATGTACATGAGGAATTTACGATTTGACTATTGATCCTTCAGTAAAAGTTCGCGAGAAACACGATTATGCCACTGGTTTTCTTTGAAATTAACTCCCAAGCTCAAAAAAAGCTCTCAAGTCGTGGCCAAAATGGATGGGATATCCCACGCTATCCTGAGAGTCCACCTCTACATCAAGACTCTCCATGCAAAGACGCGGAGCAATTACATTAGCAGGGTTGCCGAGTTTTCAGTTTTAGAGTCCCTAAATAAAATGGTAGCCCTGTCAATGTATTTGCTCCCTATCTTTGCATTAAGAGTTTGTCTTGATGTAGAGGTGGACTCTCAGGATAGCGTGGGATATCCCCTCCAATTTGACCACGATTTGAGAGCTTTTTTTAAGCTTGGAAGTTGATTTCAGAGAAAACTAGTGGCCCATCGTGTTTCTCGCGAACTTTTACGTAAGAATCAACAGTCAAATTGCTAATCCCTCACACGTGCAACATCTTCATTAATGTTTCTTTTTTATCCACGCATTGGTTTTAACGCACGTGCTTCTTAAGGAGCGTAGTCAGTCTTGATGGGGAGACGAAAGGACAGCCGGAAAAGGCGTAGTTGAGACTTCCTAAAACGTGTTGTTTTCAAGACAGTCGTCCTCCGACTCGGAGATAGAAATGCACTACTCAGCAGTAAATCAGCGAATCTGAAGGCACCTTTTGCCTTCTTTACGTGCGGATTCGCCCGATTTCTGACTGTTTCCCCTCTGTTTTGATCGAGGGTCCTCGGTTATAATGAGCACTTGAGGGTCTTGTCGAGGGGTATTAATTGTGGCGAAAAAAGGGCAATCGATGGAACTATTTCAGGGAGGGATGGGTGAGAGCAGCATTGTCGCTTCTCAAGCGAAATCATCGGAATTTTGAATGCAACCAGCAATGCAACGGAGCCGGAGAAAAAACGCGTGTTTTAAACCAAGTATTCCACTTCAGAGAAAAAATCTGCCGTGTTATGCAAGAACGTCGTAAAGCCATCAAGATTTTCCCGCGTTTTTTAGAACTTAACACTTCATAAAATAAAAACCGTTTTACCCATGCACTCAAATTGTCAGGCTAAGTTTTTGATAGTGTTTGCAAAAGAATTCTGTAAAAACATTGTCCAAAGGTACACACGTTTTTTTGCTATGAATCATTGTTCCCAAAAAATTTAAAATGGCGTTTACGGCGTTTTTGCGTTGCACGGCAGAAACATGAAGACGAAAAGGTCGAGATTTCTCAAAAGGAACATGATACTGCAAGAACGGAGGAGGAAGAGAAGCCTAAGAAGAAAGGGAAAGAAGAAAAATAAGACGTGAAAAGAATAAGAGGAGGAGAAGGAGGAGGAGGAGGAGGAGGAGGAGGCGGAGGAGGAGAAGGAGGAGGAGGAGGAGGAGGAGGAGGAGGAGGAAGAGGAGGAGGAGGAGGAGGAGGAGGAGGAGGAGGAGAGGAAGACTGCAGAAGAAGAAAATATGAAGGGAACATAGAAAGTCTGTTCTGAAATCCTAATTAAATTTTAGAAGTAAAAATACGATGATACTTGCTTCTTATTATGTTAGGAAGTTTTGTAGAATATTAGCCATCCTAAAGTCGAGACCATTGAACTCCTGCACTCTCACTCCTAGTGCGCATGAAATCCAGTGCCGTGGCGTGAATGATCGATTATCGATATTTCCCCATTTGAAGGTATGCTGAAGAATCAATTATTAAGGTGTTCGTTGTGAACAAGCTGTGAATTGACCTCTTTTTATAGATTTACTAGCCGTTCTGGGCGCGCTTTGCGCGTCCGTCACGGCCAGCCAAGGGGCTGCGCCCCCTGGACCCCTGATCACTCGCGTAGCGAGTGACATTCGGCTCGCTCCGCGAGCCATTCTTCTCAGTGATTGGACATTTGATCACTAAGATGTATACATTTTGGAGACTCTGGAGGCAAAAATGATTTCGTCACAGAACATTATTGCCGGAGCGTGCCATCGTTTGCACATGAATAGATGTGTGGAGATGAAGCGATGATGGGGATCGATCATTACTTCAAAAATGCATTTGACTGGGATGTCATCCCATCGGGTGGCGGAAAAAGACAAAACTCCAAAAAACCCAAAAACTTGGGTAAAGAGACTCCGGGCAAGTCACCATCCTCTTGCCAAAAACCTCCAAAAGCTCTTCTTTGTTCCCCTCTTCAGTGGAAAAAGAAAATATCACACTACGACAGTTTCCATTTCTGTCATAGAGTACCCCAAGCGGACCAAAGAACGGAACTCTTAGTCGTTTACACATTTACGTATTTAACAAAATCTCCAGGAGGTCACAGACAGGCTGGCAGCCCCTCATTGGACCAAAACGCACACCGTACCATTTTTTCCTTGTAGGTATGTGCCTCCAAAGTACATGAAATGACTCCTTGAGGGGCGGGCAAGTTTGATTGAAATTCACGTTGTCCTCTGAAAATGAGCTAAAATTTTTACCTTGAAGAAGAAGAAAATCGAGTTATCATTTTCTTCCATACACGGTAGGTATGCCTATGAGGTATGAGAGGCACCAGGAACGCCTTCCAAAATTATTGATGCAACCCGCACGACTCCGAAGTCAGCGGAAACTTTCTTGAAGCGTCTCCTAAGATTTTCCCTACGCAATAATCCCCTTCAAAAATGAATGATGCAACAAGCGCGTCCTGTTTGACCACGAAAGCTCCTCAGATGAGAAGTCTTTTGGTCTGGTCAGAAAAATATTCGAACTTTATTTTTCATCTTCTCTTCTCATTTCCCGCATTGACGGAGGCGACATTTTTTGGAAAGCATGACGCGCCCGGCCCAATGCTCTCACTGAGGATCAACCTGTAGATAGACTACTAAAAATATTTAGGAAACAGATGTTCGGGCTCACTGAGAATGAGGCCAATTTCCGAACTGATAGTACGGGATCAGAATGGAAAAAGTCAATTATGACTACGAGGAGGCTTTGTACACTTCCAAATAAACAGTGCCGTCTTTGTTGTACAAGTATTCCTGAACGATCATTCATAATGGAAGGTCATATTCTATTCGCACTTTTTTTTACGCATTGGGCCGGGCGCGTCATGCTTTCCAAAAAATGTCGCCTCCGTCAATGCGGGAAATGAGAAGAGAAGATGAAAAATAAAGTTCGAATATTTTTCTGACCAGACCAAAAGACTTCTCATCTGAGGAGCTTTCGTGGTCAAACAGGACGCGCTTGTTGCATCATTCATTTTTGAAGGGGATTATTGCGTAGGGAAAATCTTAGGAGACGCTTCAAGAAAGTTTCCGCTGACTTCGGAGTCGTGCGGGTTGCATCAATAATTTTGGAAGGCGTTCCTGGTGCCTCTCATACCTCATAGGCATACCTACCGTGTATGGAAGAAAATGATAACTCGATTTTCTTCTTCTTCAAGGTAAAAATTTTAGCTCATTTTCAGAGGACAACGTGAATTTCAATCAAACTTGCCCGCCCCTCAAGGAGTCATTTCATGTACTTTGGAGGCACATACCTACAAGGAAAAAATGGTACGGTGTGCGTTTTGGTCCAATGAGGGGCTGCCAGCCTGTCTGTGACCTCCTGGAGATTTTGTTAAATACGTAAATGTGTAAACGACTAAGAGTTCCGTTCTTTGGTCCGCTTGGGGTACTCTATGACAGAAATGGAAACTGTCGTAGTGTGATATTTTCTTTTTCCACTGAAGAGGGGAACAAAGAAGAGCTTTTGGAGGTTTTTGGCAAGAGGATGGTGACTTGCCCGGAGTCTCTTTACCCAAGTTTTTGGGTTTTTTGGAGTTTATATCATCTCATTTTTGCAAGAAAACTGTTATTTTACCAAATGAAGTCCCCCACTTGTGAAGGAATTGGATTACATTTTACAATAAGGAACCATTACCTCTGGCTCTCCCATAAAAACACATATCTGCATAGAGAAACCAATAGCATGTAATCTGTTTCTAAAATGGACCAGAAATAGTGGCTCCTAATTGCAAAATGTAATCCATTTAATGCTTGTAGCTATGAAGTGGATATCTCCTTGCTGTGTAGCAAAGTTTCTCGGATCCGTCTTATTTTTTTACACCCTTGACTGTCATTTTTAATTAATCAGTTCAAAGCTATTTCGACGATTAATCATTAATTGTTAGATCGAAGAAGAAATTTTCTTCGGAAAGCTATGGCTGAATTGACTTTACAACTGAACTTATGAGAACATCAACTGAGGCAAATTTTGCAGAAAGTTATACATGGTAAGTGATAATTATTTCAACGCTCTCTTAGTTTTAAAAAGAGATTAGTTTTAAAAATCAAAATCTACACAACTGTAGATATCCCTGAAAAGAAATACAATTGTAGAATCCCAAGAAAAGAAAAAGAAGAAAGAAAAGAAATACGAAGAAATTCAATGATAAATTGCAACTACGGTAGGTACTTATTTCAAATTAATTGCTCTAAAAATTGTTCCTTCAATGAGTAAATAGGCAACATTCTCAACACTACAATGCAATAGAAATAATTTTACCATGGAATTGAAATCCAAAGAAATGTGTGCTGCTTGAGTAATAGAAGTTTGGAAATCAGGGCATTCAATAGCTTCCCAGACATCATTAGTGTTACAATCTAAAAATTGTAAGGATTAAAAGTGTCAAGCTCTCAAAATTTTTGTTCTCTGATTATCAAGAAGCCCTGCTAGAAATGTTCAGTGTCATTTTTATTTTTGTTTGTGAAAGGAAATTATTTTAAGATTTTTTGGCGTTCTTGGCGTCCTCTGAGACTCTGAAAATTTTTGTACTTTATTTTTCATCAAATAATGAACATTTTCATTGTAATTTTTGTCTATATTTAGGAGAGTACATTATTCGATAATTATCTTCAGTATGTATTAGATCTTTCCCCCAGCGACAAGGTTTACTGAAATTTTATGAGATCTATATAGTTCTCATAGGTACTGACCTGCATCATGGTCATAGTATCATCTTTGAGGAGTAAATGAAAACAAATTATTTTCTCTTGGTTCCTCAATTCAGGGCTCTGATGAATAAACCCTGTTTGACAACAATGTTAGTAGGTAAAATTGCTCCCTCCAAAATCCTTTAAGTAAGCGGTATCAATTTAGTGGTAAAGTTATCAACGACCCTCATTGAATCTCATCTGGTTCACTGAATTTCTGAGGGATAGACAGGGTGACAGGTTCTGTAAAAGTTAGGAAATAAAGCCCTCCTCACTGTGAAAATATGTCAGGTAGTTTTGCTGCGGAGCATTGAAATTCCTTCTCCCAGTAAAAAAATTGGACTTTTCAGTTTAAAGAGACTAAACACTTAAAATTAAGTCAAGTAAAAACTTGAAATTTTTGTGAAAAGAATTTTTATCTGAGACACCTAATGTCAAAAGAGGACATTCCAAAATCAGGGAAAAGTTAGTGACCACTACGCTTAAAATCCCAGAAAAGAATATTCTGCGCATCGAAGTCATTAATTACACAATTTTCAGAAATTATGTTGAATTATTTATCAGCAGAGAAATGAAAATACTCTGAAAGTCTTTGAGGCTGAACTTTGTGGATTGCGGTAAGTAGTTTCCCAGTTTGGCCATGGTATTGATATATTCGTTTCGTCATTAATCATTATCAATAAAAATATCCCTATCTACCGTAAATGTTGGAAAACCAGTGTGCATGTAATCTGGTAATCCTTAATTAATCAACTGTAGATTTCTTACCTGCTAAACTGCCTGATGAGTTGAAAAAAATGTTCACTTTGAGACGGATTCTTATGTCTTGGTTCATGCTTTCGTAAGTTGAGTTGCAATGTCAATTCCGTCGTAGCTTTCAGCAGAAAATGTCTTCCTTGATATAACGTTTGATGATTCATCGTTGAGATAGCTTTGAACTATGATTGATGATGAATGGAACTAAAAGTGCCATTAATCGATGAATCAGAGATCAAAGTAAGATGTGAAGCTATAAGAGCAGGGATCGTAACGGACAAAAGTGAACGTCTGTTCTACGTGTCTAAACTGAGACTTATCTGAGAAATTTAGCGACACCACACAGAGAGGTTTTCACTTCGTAATAAAGCTTAAAATTACTTATCACTGGAGGAGTTTCTTTGGTAAATTAGCATGCTTAAAGGTACATCCTGACGTGAGAGAAAAACAATGGTATTGGTACCTGAGCGTAAGTATGTATGTCCTTGAGTGTTCACGTAGAAAGACTCTTAACAAACATTAAACAAGGAAACAAAACTGGACGAAGGTACTGTAATACCTAATTTACTTTAAAACTGCTAAAAGAAGAACCAAAAGACAAACCTCACTTATCTTAAATGTATAAACACTTGGTATCGCTCAGAAAAACCTTGAGCGAAATGGACTCATATCCGTAGAATTTGAGGAGTAAAAAGGCTGCAATGCCAGAAAAATGTGAGCTTCACACTCTTGAATGGATTCAAGATCACATAATTTTAGTGAAGCGACTTTAAATCGCTTGACTTGAGCCAAAAATGAAGAGAGAACAATGAGAGAATAGAATGGTGAGGTTTCGAGTTCTAAGATTGGATATTCAGAATTCACTTCACAATGAGGCGATAGACTTCTGCTCCAGGTTGTAAAACACGATGATAATGATTGTCACAAACATCGTTGAAGTCGTAAATGGATTGAAATCATTGAAACCAAATGATTTCATATTGTCTCGATCGTTTTTGTTGCTCTGTGAAACAGGAACTAACCTAACATTCGTGGTTTGTTTTGTTGTTCCGCTGGTGAGATGCTGACTGCAGAGAGCACTAACATTGTCACTCTACCGTGTGTATGTGTTAGTAAATTCGGGTTTTACGATTTTTGGGACATAATCAAAGCTACAGCCTAAACGGTAAAAGTAAACCCTTACTCATATATAATTTTTAGAATCCTCATAACTTCAGGATGTTCCCTCGAAATAACCATAATTTCATTCCAGAATAGTGTAAGCGAGAAATTCAATGATAAACGTCAGCAGGTCGGGTCGCCCATTGCAACCGAAAAGCAGTTTAGACGCAATATTTTTCTTAGGATGCCTTGGTTATTAATGAAACTTAAACGCGCACTACACGGGAACATGACAATTCTTTTGATATAACATTATATAGGGCTCCGATGTCTCGTATTCTCCATAGCTTTGACAGAGCGTGAAAATGGTCAAAGTGGATACTTTTTGCTATTTTAGGCACATATGCGTAATTATCTTGTTTAATAAATCATCAACCTCCTTGAAACTCAACAGTTCGTTAGACGGGATCAAGACGCATCTTTAGACACCAAAATTTCTAAAATCCGTCGCTCCGTTGCTTTGAAAAGCTTTTGAGACCGCAACTAAAAACCCAAATAAGCCAAGTTCGTGTAACTATGGTGTCGTTGCCTCGACCGGGCTGTGCTGTGTTGCCAATTGTTGGAGGATAGGTTACTTGCCCGGTGGTGGCTACCGCCACTCAGTTCCATGGATCTCCTTGCGCGATTTGACTTGCTGAGGTAGAAAAAGTTCATCTTTACCTCTCAGGAAGATTATCGGTGGCGTAGGGGTCTAAAAACTGCTCAGCGATAGTATAGTTCGAGTTCCGAATCGCAAGGAGCCCACTCGTGTTTTTTCTTATACTTCCATCGCATATAAATTTCTCTGATGTTTTTGTTTTATTCTCTCTGATTGCATATTTGTAATCATATCCTCATTTCATTTCCTTTCCCTTTCCTTTTTCCCTTTCCGTAGCATCTGTGTCCATTTACAATTATTATTTTAAAATAGCTTTCCCTTAGTATACAATTGATGTTTCAAACGGAATCAATTGTTTTAATGACACTTCCAGCTAAATCATGGGTTTTCCCAGGAAGGCAGCCTATCGTCCTTCCCGGACTCATTTATCGCACATTCTGGCAACCTCTCGAGTGAAATAGAAAAAGGTGGAATCGCTGAGAGTCGGAATCCTTCGAAGTTTATAAGAATGAAATGACAGATCGATCAATATATCGCAAAGCACGCCACGCCACTGATGAAATCATCTGGTGCCTTGCATTTCATCAGGAAAAAAATATTCGAATACCCCGCGCTTAGCTGAAAGGGTTGAAATTTTACCCTTAACTTTATATACAGTGCATTGCTTTTGATCGGATTTTATAAATTTAATGTCATGATTATGATTTTCTGATAGTTTATATACCGTCAGAATGTTTCATCATGAGTTTTTTTCTTCTTCTTCTTCTTATTTTTTAAAATAATTTTTAATGGTATCTCTCTCAACTGTTTGGGAGAGCCAATTCCGAACTGTCAGACATACTATTAAGTAAAGGGAACCTTTGCCAAGTTCTGAATGCTATTAAGTAAATTTCTGATTTGTTTCTATAAATGGACCGTCTTCATTTTACAAATTTTCATCAATTGCATTTGCAACAGTATCAGTGTGAATGCAAGTAGAGTGGACCAAGAAATCAAGATAATTACAAAGAAATCAACGAAATGGAAAAATGAGTGAAAAAAATACGGAAATGAGTAGATCAAAGATTATTAAGAACCGAGCGAACTGTGTGACATTACTGACGGTATTTGATATCAGATCCCCGTGATGTCTCATTTGGACGTATTTCTATCAAACGGAACTATGTGCATTCAGACACGAGCTCTAAGACCCATAAGAATGTATGCATAACGGGGCTCACGTCATAATGCACATAGTTCCGTTTGATAGAAATACGTCCATTTTAATAATCGTGCCGAGTAATTATCTAGAGATCCTCGTAAATGGGCCTGTTGCATGGAAGTTATACAGCCGTGCGAGTAGACTTTCTAGAGGTTAAATGACACGAAAATTACGATGGTCACATTAAAAAAGTCTGAAATACACTCCTTACTGCGCAATTTGCGTTGTTAGGAACGCGCTTTTTCAAATTTCCCGCGTCTGGGGGCAGTTTTCTAACGGGAACAATTAACGGCAACTCGCGGCTATTTCCGGTCAACTAAAACTGACAACATAACCTAAAAATCGGAGCTCGTGACATCGTGAAATGAAATGTAAAACGATTGCGTTGGATATTTAAAAATTGATCGATTTGGTTACCGCATAAAGCGTATATGGACCACAATAGGAGATCACGTTGGGTTTGTAAACAAACTGAAGGAAAAAATAACAACAACAACGACTCGGCATCTTCCGGAAATCACCGAGCCCGCCGTTTGCTCGTTTCCGGTGATTAGAAAACTGCCCCCAGACGCGGGAAATTTGAAAAAGCGCGTTCCTAACAACGCAAATTGCACAGTAAGGAGTGTATTTCAGACTTTTTTAATGTGACCATCGTAATTTTCGTGTCATTTAACCTCTAAGAAGTCTATTCGCGCGGCTGTATCTCTTGCATGCAACAGGCCCATTTGGCAACTCAGGTAAAACGTAAGACTCTCGACCTTTGAGACCTGTTCGATACCGACTATTCGATTTTACCATCTATTTCGATTTATTACACCGAGAAAATGGAAAATCTAAAGAGATGTCACTTCAGCCGATACGTCGTAGCCAAGCGGAGTGGGGGGTGAATCGAAACTCTTGAAGAACCACTTCAGTGTGATTTTTCCCTGCTCGGTAAAATTTAACGGCACCCCCCCTCCCTCCCCCGCCACGCTCTGCCCCAGATGCGTTCGAAACCCTAGATTAACCCAGTTAACCATAGTCAAGGGGATGTTCTGTACCTACCAGTTTGCATTGATAAAGCACGTATAAAAGAAAGGAATTTATTTTCTTGATTTGGAGCTGCGATCAGGTTGTCTTGATCGCAGCTCCAAATTAACTGAAAGAGACGTTGAGTCTCA
Source organism: Bemisia tabaci (assembly GCF_918797505.1). NCBI lineage: Eukaryota > Metazoa > Arthropoda > Insecta > Hemiptera > Aleyrodidae > Bemisia > Bemisia tabaci. The sequence continues at coordinate 71,401,004 of NC_092794.1, forward strand.
GAAAATGGCTGCTTGAGGGGAACGGGGTATGAAAACTTGGTTTTTTTTTGCCCTTGCCGAACGTTTTATCGTGATCAGCCATTAATTTTTTGATTGCCTTTTTCTTTCTTTGAAAAAGTTAGGTAAAAGCATAGAGAAAAAAAGGAGGTGTTTGCATCTTGAGGGTTGTTTACCTCGTGACGTAGGTCGGTACAGCATGACCAGCAAAATCCGGAATTCGATGTATGAAAAACGGACCGTAACGTCCGATTTAAATTTCCGATTTTAAATCAACTCATTATATAATTTCAAACACTTTAGAATGACTTTTTTCGCGACTGACTACGCCATTTCCACAAAAATCAATGATAAAAGTCGTCCATACCGACCTACGTCATTAAAAAAATCCAAGATGCCCGAAATGCAAACACCACCTTTTTTTTCTCTATGAGGTAAAAGAGCTATGTTGCAACGATATGTTTCAGGCAATTGACAATCACAGACACTATGCAATCCACTTCTGTTGAATGGAAACATTAAAATATGCCAAGGTAAAGAAAGAAGGTTAAAAATACTTGTAGTTGCGCCTAGAATCTAAACCGACTTTGTTTCTTCTTGAATTCATAATACCAGCTAACACACTTGCACGTACGTGCAGTGAAAGCAGTGATTCCAGTTGGGTTTGGTTCGGATAGCAAATTAACTACTCTCGCGGCAAAATGGAGAGTATCGTGGGAAACTGAAGGAACCTTCACTACACCGATGTGACTGGAGAATTTGCATGCACATTTTTTGTTGCTTCATCTGAAAGTGCTTAAATAGCTGATTTCACAGTATTTTTCATAGTTTTTTTCTGATGTGGGTATAAAATAGTATAAAAATTGATTTAAAAGAGAGAAAATCCACCTTCTAGTGACGCCATCTGGCGGCATTTCCCATTTAAACAAATGTATTTCAGAAGAGTAGATCATATTGTCATATCTTCTCCTAAAAATTATGTGAGTTATCCATTTTACCAGGTTTGATAAAGGTTATTACCTGATTTATTTTTTCGTCCTGGTTATCTTAATTGATTCTTCTATTCAAGTTGCGATGTACATTCCGGAACACCTAATTCCATCCTCAGGCCACACATATTTTACTAGCACTATAATCCTGGTGTGCGTTCGAGTTTCGAGATACTTTAAAATGTTAAAAACCGAAAAATAAAAATAAAACTACACGTAGACTAAAATTGACACGAGGCGCGACCGATTTATTGATTACGTAATCAGTAAATCGGTCGCGCCTCGTGTAGTTCACAGTCAATTTTAGTCTACGTGTAGTTTTATTTTTATTTTTCGGTTTTTGACATTTTAAAGTATCTCGAAACTCGAACGCGCACCAGGATTATAGTGTTAGTGAAATATGTGTGGCCTAAAGATGGAAATAAGGTGTTCCGAAATGTACATCGCAACTTGAATAGAAGAATCAATTAAGATAACCAGGACGAAAAAATAAATCAGGTAATAACCATATCTTCTCCAATAATGGAACACTAGACAGGGTACGAATTTAAGCAATCTGATACATGTTTATCAACCAGAATTTCATGTAGAACACGATTCGCACAACGAAAATTACTGAAACCAACTCCTAACGAAGATATTAACGTTTTTATTTCACATTGGTTACGATGAATTTTAACTGCCCGCTCACTAGAAACTCAAAGCTCTACGTGAGTCAAAGCGCGCACTACAACGGTTTCAGCAAGCTTCTAACTCGAGCAATGTTCATTTCCCACCATGTGTTGTTCAAACTATTAGCAATTTGCTACAGCTGATCCAAAGCGTCAAGATTGAGGTTGCCAGATTTTTATATCGCAGAGACAGTCATGATAAACGTTTAGCGCGCGATGTGAATCACGTAGAGCATTGAGTTTTCATGAGCGGGTGGTTTGAATTCACGCATCAAGAATCATTAAATATCTTCGTAAGGAGTTGATCTCGGCAATTTTTGTTGTGCACATCATGTTCTGCGTTCAATTTTGGTTACAAAACATGTATCAGAATGCTGAAATTCGTACCTTGTCTAGTGGTCAATTGTTCAATTCATGAACCAAGGGTATCCTCGTGTTCAGTTTACTCAGTAGTTTCTACTGAAACACGAAATTCGTCAAATTTTAGACACCTGGAAATTCTCTATTCTTACGATTCAACGAGTTCCCACGTGAGCCGCTTGCATTTAAGTCGATGAAAATTAAGGTTTCAATCGACACCTATTCCCTAATTGCAACCCAAACGCAATATGCTCTGTTGGATCGGTCATAGCGGTTGAAACGCAGTATTGCGAGCACAAAAAGGCTTTTCCCTCTCGGTCCCGGTTTTGAAGTGGGTGATTTCAGCGAGGCTTCTCTCCATTTCGTGCGGCACGAAAATAAAAAGGTGAGGGGACGTTCCAGGGGCCATTTGAAGTGATTGAGGCAGCGCAAATGCTCACTGACCGCGGTTACGGGCAGGAGTTTAAAATTTACGGTTTGTCCTTTACGACGGACAAGCAGTAGTGTCTGAAAAGTGGTCAAATGAAGCATTTATGTCATCATAAACCGGCGGACCAGGACCTTTTTATGGAAGAATAAACACAACGCCGGAAACTTCCGGCCCCACCGATCTGCACCTATGCAAACATTAAACTCACCCATAAACCTCTCGTTCAAGATTACTTGCCTACATTTTTAACGTCTCATACGTCATAAAAGTTTATCATAACCCACCCTCTTTATACCTTGTTATTCACTTGAGAATGTGGACTTGCACTTGTCAGAAAAACAAGCGGCCGATCATTCAACTTGAACCGTTGCAACGTCATAAATGAAAAGTCCCTCCTTTTTTTCAGTGGCCTACACCGAGAGAAAAAGTGCGGTCATATGAACCAAATGTACGGTGTTCAATACTGTCGTGCTAAGGAAGAACGCCGTAAAAACACTTGAAGTTGTCAAATTTCCCTTGATAAAACCTGTATTTTTGACAGAATTCATGCATATTTTTCCTTGACATTTTTATATATTTTAGATTGAAGTGCGTATAAAATTGTCTGATTATTTGAGAAAAAAAATACTCACAATTTTCCCAGTAATTTCGGTTTTTATCGGAGGAAACTTGGCAACGTCTGAAGGTTCATACGGCGTTTTCCCTGAGCACGGCAAAATATGGGCCGTATGTTCGGTTCATGCGACCGTTCTCTCGGTTCATGCATCTGAATTTTTTCGTTGGTTCTGTTCGGTTGTGAATGCTCGGTTGCATGAATGGAGGATACGGTTCCCAGAACCGTGGGAGAGGTTATATGAACCAAAAAATACTGCTGATATCGAACACCCAACATTCGGTTCATATGACCGACTTTTTTTCTCAGTTTACATCGAAAGGAGAGCCCAAAGTTGTCCTTCAAAGTAAACGCTCCACGCAATAGAAGGGTTAACAAAATCAGCGCGTTCACAATTAGAAAATACAATTTCAGTGATTGCCGTTTTAGAATTTCAGAGCCATCGTAAAAGATACGTTACTTTAAAGATATTTTTCAAAAAACAGAGGCATTAATGTCCTTATTGCAACATATTTCAGCGGCATAACAAATTTACTTATCCTGCCGTGCTAAGGAAAAACGCCGTATGAACCTTCAGGCGTTGCCAAATTTCCTATGATAAAACACGATTTTCCGTTGAACTTATGAGGATTTTTCTTCCAATTTTACAGTTAATGTTGTCCGCAATTTCACCCAAAGTCCCTGAAAATTTCGGGGGAAAATATATTCATAAATTTCCTCAAAAATAAACATTTTATTGAAGGAAATTTGGCATCTCTCGAATGTTCATACGGCGTTTTTCCTCAGCACGGCAGTATCGCTTTCGCAGCCATAAACATAAGTGACAACTCGGCACCAAAACCAACGAGAAAAAAAAGTTCGGGTATAAAAGTATAGAAAAAAAATCTGCTTTGAAAGTTAAAAGCGAAAAGCAATAAAAGGAAAAGCGTATCGAATGTTCAAGTGGATAAACTCTTTCCGTTGCGTCTCAATTGTCTCATTTGTTATTCCTCACTTGAGAGAAAGTTGCGCAACTTTCCGGGTTTAACGCTAACCCTTATTCAATTTTCTCAAGTTGAGCGTAAAAGTTTTAATTAATACCTATCCCTTTACCGGAATTGACGCGGTGGCTCATCTTTGGCTCGCAGAGTGGGGCATTCGTGAACCTCAGATTTTTCATCAACTTAGCGACTCTGAAGCTCTTGAAATTTGGTACTTTCTCCTTATACCCATCGCTGGGTTAATGCTATCAATTAATTTCCTCGTTGCCTACTACTTTGTCGCTTAATTTTTATATCAACTCGAGAAATACAGGAACAAATGGAATTGAATCACTCAGCTGAAATATTAACTGCACGGGACAGAAAACTTTTCAGCAAATAAAAACGAAAATAACGCAGATCTCATCTAACAAGGAAGCCGTAAAGCTCCTAATGGATACGTTCATTTTACTTCTGACGTCAAACAAAGGTTTTGAACAAGAAGTGTTTCATTTTATACTTCATGTTAGTTCACTTATTTTAAGTGAAAGAGGAAATGATCAGATTTTATCAAATTATTTAAAGCTGAGCGTTGTATAGATGATGGGTCCAATCGGACTCGAATCGCGTCTACAGTTGGTTTCTGAGCCTAATAGCATAGCTCCAAGAGGAAAATTATGCACTACATGAGACTTTTCCACGGGATTGAAAAGACTCTGCGTAATGTAGAGTCATGACGTCATGTTTGCTCTGATCGCATGATCACCATCTGCCAATTGGTGTCTGTTGAATTGCCTGGTGCGTCTCGACGCCTTTGTTCTTACAAAATATTTAATTTTAATACATTTTATTTTCATTTGTTCAGACAATTTTAGTGATCCTACAAAATATTTGGCAGAAAAGCTTACTGTAGATACTGTGTGTGAAATGGGAGGGATCAAGGGTACATTCATGACTTTTCCTTTCGAAGTATTTAAATGGATCTGTGTCCAGATATTTTGACGAGTATAAGCGGTGGATATTGATGGCCAAAGTACGAAACCTCTATCTTCATTGCGGTACTCTCAAAATGTCCGCCCCTTTTTTATTTTTGAAAGAGAATTAAGGCAAGGCCACTTTATTGCTTATTGGCATTTCTGCAGAATATTCTGCTAACAGAGAGGGAAAATCAAGGCAATTTTCAAGAAATGGCGTTGATAGTTTTCCAAAGATACAGCGAAGAACGACAGGAAGTTTGCAACGTGGCAAACGGGGATACGTAGTTTTGCACTTAAGTTATCGATATGCACGATTAAAAAATAATAATAGAAGAGGAGGATGGAGAGCTACAGCTCTGCCGTACTAAGGAAGAACGCCGTATGAACCTTCAGGCGTTGCCAAATTTCATTTTATAAAACACAAATTTTCTGGTAAACTTGTGGATATTTTCCTTCCAATTTTTCAGATAATTTTGTTCGCAATTTCATCTAAAGTTCCTGATAATTTCAAGAAAAAATATTCATAGCTTTCCTGAAGGAATGTAGGATTTAGGAACTTTTATCGAAGGAAATTTGGCAACTCTCGAATGTTCATACGGCGTTTTTCCTTAGCACGGCAGATGCTTAAATGATGAGGACTGGCAAGATCGAGAACACGATGAACATTGTTGCCATGTGACAGGATGAAAATCGCCAATGCCACGTTAATCATGGCAGGAAATTAATATCAAGAGTCATCTTCGCGGAAATTTATCATTAGCGAGCGTAAGATGAAAGTTGTGGTCATGAAATTGAAAACCGCGCACAGACGGTTGGCTTGAAAGGCCAGAGGAGTAAAAACCGCATCAAACAAGCTAAAAAAAACAAACGAAGCCCTTCATGAGTTGTGATCCTTGTTAAAAATCAGGGTGGGGGTAGAAAAAACAAAAATTAATTTCGGGGTCTGAATCAAGATGAGAGGACAGAGGAGAAACAGAGGAGGCTGAGCTCTGGAGCAAACAACACCAATCAAAGAGATAAAAGTGGAGAAGAACGAAGGAAAAATGTGCGGAAGCTGCAACTGTTGCTCGCATCATGTTTCGATGATCTCCCAGGGGATGGCAGCGGAAGTGAGCGCCGTGGAGACGGTTTGAATTCGACATTTTACTTTCTCATTTCGGGACTCCCTGCTTATTTTGCGCCTTATTAGGAGGAAAAAATCGTCCTCGGTAGAATTAGTTCCCCTAATTTTGGTTTCCTGCACTTACCAAAAGTGAGTAAGATGAACAACGGAGGAAAAAGATTGGGAGAAAAGTATACGGTTAGAAATCGAGAGGTGAAATTCATTGCTGGAGTCTACGACGAGTATACAGCGCCCAAAACCCCAAGTCATACAGGGTGAGCGAAAAGTCCCCGACACCCCCCCCCCCTCTAACTTTTGAACGCATGCTTGTATCAAAACGAAATTTTGGGGATGCTCCTAGATTAATAAGAGCTACTTTTTGGCACATCCAAAATTTTTTGGGGGGGGGGGCGCTCCCCCCGCAAGGGGCGCACACTTACTCGAAATTTTCAAATGGTAACCCCCCTCTTGTGATACATCGTTGGAAAGGTAATAAAAAAAGAAACTTTTTGGCGCAAACCGGAGGTCGCTACGACTTTTCGTTTTCGAGTTATTCTCGGTCAAAGTTTAAAATAGGCCAGTTTTCAAAAAATCGTAAGTCCGGTTCAGAGAGGTGCAGAAATGCAAACGAGGCGGCAAAATTCTCGGCATTACATGTACTTTCAGAAAGAAATCGTCGAAAACCTTATCGTCTGCGCGTAGAGTGATTTTAGCCCCCCCCCCCCTCCTCTCCCGCGATTAACTGTCTTTCTTGCGGGAGGGGCGGCCAGTTCACTCGAGGCGGAAGTAGGACCTACTTCGAACCTTTAGAACCTAACCCTCCCCCCCCCCTTAAAGAATTCCTAGCTACTCCACTGCGCTCCGTAATAGTGTAAGTCGCTCTGTAAGGAGAAAACACTCCGCTCTGCATTCATATCACTCGAGCTTTTTGGGTGCCATATAGACTCCGGCACAGAATTTCACTTTAAAATCACTGCGTAGCAATCGCGTTGCGATACATAATTTACATGAGCATTTTGGAAAACGTGGTTTGAAAGTTATGATGACGATTTAATGCGTTAAAACGAAGGCTTCATGCACGCAGTAGAAATTAAATTTGAACACAGTAGAGGAAATCATGAAACGCTGTGATACAATCATTTGTTTCTCGACTTTAAGAATCAAATAGAGTAGACAATGTAAGTCTCCACCGAAAGCAAACTTTTTGAATTTCCTCGTATGTTTCGGAATGTTTTTGACCACTATTATTTCTCTGCTGAGCCAAATGAGGCATCCCTCAAAAATTCGTCCCCAATGCGCTTAAAAGTTGCGTCTCCAGACTCGAGATCCGATAGCGCTCGGCAATCATTCGATTTCTAATTTCAGCGCAAGTATCGATCCATAAACCAAACGAATAGCGCCTATTAAGATAAATCTCCCGACGGTCTGCTCGGACAAAACACCGGGAACCGGAGAAGACGATGCGCTAGTGAGGGCAGAGGGAGCGTAAGAAGATAAAAGGCATGAATTATTTATCAAAAGAAAAAAAATTATATTTTAAGGCTAAGTTATGATGGCTGTGTGTACGGAGACATTTATATTTTTATCTGTTCTAGCGCGCCATCCGCGGATATTTCAATTATCTTGCGGTCCGCTATTGCCATTGCACGTATTACTTTCTTTTGCCAAGACAAGTCGTCGCGCCTTTGGCGTAAGGGTCTATCTCGACTTCCGCATGAGTCCCAGAGTCCATGGAGTTACATGTAAAGCAGGTCTCACGTGGAAATTGACTTACGCCTTTACGCCAGAGAAGTGACGAAGTGAGGCACCATGTTGCCCGATCCCTCTCAAAGTTAATGAAAAATTCGAAAATAATATTAAAAAATTGAACTCTTTTTGATCAATATCCGTGTTGTTCATGTCGTCACCTTCCGACCAAAGTATGACGAGCGTCATGCGATGTTTAACAATTTCCGCCGACATTTTATTTTTTTTCCAGAGAAATTGTTCAACGAAGCTGTCCGGAAATTTCACTGAATTTTGTTTGCGCTGCCGATAAAATTTAGTGAAATTTTCGAACAGATTCAACCAACAATTGCATTAGGTCGTCAACAACCGCCTGTCGTCTAATATTTACACAAGTTACAAAAGATGGCACATAGTCTTTGGCCCAAAGGTAGGAATTAACAAGAAACAAATACTTCGCATAAAAGAATAGGGCATGAAATTCATGAATAACGTATGAAGATATTTTTTTAAAAAAAAAAAAAAAAACCTAAATATTTTTCTTTCAATTTTCGATCAAAATTTCGAAAAATGAACGAGGAAAGGATTATACCGATGTCTTCAAATGCCCTTTATGTTAAAAAAATCATTAGCCAAAACGATAATTGGATAATTCCGGCTTACTGAACTTCGAAATGGACCAGCATAAATTTCAATGTGATTTCTGTACTCATCCCACAATGGAAAATGCTGATAATTCAAATGAGATTATCAATACAGAATTAAGACCAAGAGTGAAAAATTTCGCAGCCGGGATATTACCGGGAAACACCTCATATGTGGCAACTCCGAACAAACCAAAATTGCGCTATACGTTGGTGAACGATCATAGGGACTCCACCACTTTGCGCGATAGATTGATATCGCCCCCAAACCACCCCCCAGTCAATCCTGTGAAAACGATCGCGAATCGATGCATCGCTCATAGTCGTTCCGAGGTCAGGACTTTCGTCGCCGAACTCGACTGTCGCAGTACGTAATCGGATGATGTGACTTTTGTCTTGTTTTTATTCATTAGTTTTCGTCGAGGGCCCGTCGTAGATGCGAAACCACCGCGCTCTCGCCGAGTCGTAACGTTCGAAATTATTATAGAAGTTGCTAACAATCCCTTCGTTTGGCGAAAGGTTTAACCGCAGGGATCGTTTCAGATGGACTCCTTCAACGCTCGAACCCCCAGAATGGCACGAATTTTATTGCACTCCATCCCTGATAATGTTGCGGATACATTTCTCTATTCCAAGCATGAATCATGGGTTTTTCGCAAATAAGGCTGTATCCAGGATTGCGGGTAGAGCAGTTGAACAATCGAGGAGACGGTTTGATCTTGTGCGTGAGAGAATAGGGTACGTAGAAGTTGGCACCCCGACCTTTAAAATTTAAAATTTTCGCTTTTGCCCATCATCACTCATCATTTGCTCACCTCAAAAATCACATTCATTTTTTTAAGGCGTGCAACCCCCCCCCCCCCCCATTGAACTTGAATTTTCTGAGAGGTCATTGATCCTGGTACCCCTATTACGTTGATTGACCTGAAAATTGTCTCAAACGACGCAGAGTCATTATTTGCTCACCTCTGCTCAACCCTTCGTTTTCGTTGCTCACCGCTTCATCCCCCAAAATGGAGGGCAGCGTTTCGGGGCACATCGAGGGCAGCATTCCCACTTCGTCCCACTTCAAAGACATTCAAACGACGAGGAATACATACGCACAAGGAGTGATCATGCATCAATATATTTTTCGGGTGCTTTTGCGATGAGAGTCGCCGGTTTGCTTTCTAGCTTTTATACAATTAATGAACTCTCTACAACTAGCTACTCCAAATAATTAATGGACGGAGAGTATCTGAAAAAAAGTTTCTTGGTTCCAGAGTCCAGACTCTTAAGAATATTGACTAAAAAATCCCCTTTGGCTCGATCGGATGTTAGCTTGAATCAAGAGCTAAGCCTCTTAATTTATGTGGATTTTCTTCTGATTCAAGAAAACATCCGAATAAATAATGAGTATTTTTTCTTGCCAAATTTTTAAGTTTCAGAACTATAGATCGAAGAGACTTTTTGCCAGTGTGCATTAATCCCTCAGATCCCATACATGCACACAATTTTCAACAATTCCCACATTCTGTCACAGCTCTATCCTACATAATTGAAAAAAACTGAACTGGTGAGATTACTATTCTTGTTATCGTGGAGTCATCTTGTTCTCTTATCGTTGTTATCTTTAACCCCCTCCCTCTCCCCCCCATATACCACTTTCAAAGCCACGAATTAAGATCCGTGATTTTTTATGCCCAGATAGGATGCAATTCTATTTCTGGTTACTCCATAGGAAGTATTTATGCAAAAAGGAACTATGTCTCACGGCAACCCTATGGACATAGTTCCTTTTGGCATAAATACGTCCTATGAATGGTCTCATGTCAGAGGTATACACTCAACCCCTGTGTCGATTTTCCTCCGTTTAATGCACGCATAAACATTCCGGGGACAGGGTAAGTTTTAGATATAAAGTAGTCCAAGAAAGCTGGATATCTAAAAATACCTCTCGACTTTTACAGTTTTTGATGAAATATTGAGGCGACTGAATCGGCAAGAATTGCGGGGTGTGGAGTCGCTTTGTCTCGTAAACCTGTGCGCACAATAACATATGCGTCTGTTTGATTCACTCCCTTAAAGTCACTGCCTGGCCCTGCACACTACCACTCCGATAGCACTCCAGCGTTGAACTTATCTAATTTCTGCTACTAATATTTTGTAAGAAACATCGGAATTTCACCCTGTAAAACGGCAACGTTGCCCTACAGCCAACCGGAATGCGAGTGAGGATGCTGTGTTTATGGGCTTGTTTGTGGGCCCGTGGGTGTGAGCAAATACTGACACCTTAGCGGACAATGTTGCCGTATGCGACCTTTTTTGAATGAAAGCATGCACTACGGTTTCCACACTTTCCACGGCCGGAGTTTTTTTTTTTTCAGAGGAAGTCTATCATTCTGTAGAACGCACTTGCGGAGCGTGTAAATGCTTGTGGGGTAAGAGCAAATCGACGGTGAAACTACCAAACCACGTATCTCGTTTACGGTGTTTAAAAATCTACGCTCGCATTTTATTTTTTTGAAGTAGACCAAATCAATATCATTCCTTGAAATTTTCACAGAATTTTCTCCGCACGAAGAGGAAAAATCACAGAAATTTTCAAGACTGGACGTTAAGTAGTTTTTCATTTAAAAAATAAAGTATGACAGGAAGTCTGCGACGTCGCAAACCGAGATACATGGTTTGGTAGTTTCACCGTCGAAATGTCTTTTGATACGATTTTGAAAATATCTGACTTTTTGCACTGTGATCGTTTGTTTAACTGTTCGTAACCGTTGGCCTTTTTTTCTCTTGTTATCTTGCGTATTACGAAAAGAAGGGAATCTCGTTAATTACAGTTCTTCTTCCTAGTCGTTTGTCCTCTTTTATTTCGATACCGCGCCCGCGCGGGACACTCAGGACAGTGGAAGGCTGCCTTGCTACGGAAAAACGTCGTATGAACCTTCAGGCGTTGCCACATCTCCTCTGATAAAATACGAATTTATTTTGGGAAATTGTAAATATTTTTAATCCAATTTTTCAAACTTTTTTGTTCGCAATTTAATCTAAAATATCTGAAAATTTTGAGGAAAAAATTTACGTAAATTTCGTCAAAAAAACATGTTTTGTCCGAGGAAATTTGGCAACTCCCGAATGTTCTTACGGCGTTCTGCCTTAGCACGGCAGAAGGGGGAACGAGAGAGGCTCCCTAGATTTACGACTTACAGCACCCCTGCGGCAAATCTTAGCTCATTCATCATACGCTAATTAGGGTTCCATAGTTCGCAACCTCGTTCATAATTAGCCCTTGTTTGTCAACGAATCGCATGATTTCGGCCGCTTACAAACTGTTTGGTGCTGGAGCTCCAAATTTTGCTTAATTTGTTCTCGCTCCACGGATTTTGTCGAAGCAATCTGCCGGTAAAGGATATAGTATATGAATTTTGGGTTTTAATGAATGAGGGAACAAACTTCTTGTAGTCTGGCGTGAGTTATTATTCCTTTTTTTTACTCACGCCAGGCATTTGTCAAATATGGAATGATGTTTTGATTACAAAAATCTCATGGACGTCAGGTTTTTCACAGAGTTACTGGACCTGAAGCTCATCAGCTGCAGGCGATTGCGGCATTATTTACCAATACTGTTTATGTCAGCTCCCGCAGACATATTTTTGAAGATCCATATATTAATAAGTGGAGGGGTATTGTGGCACGTGGCGCAGCAGTGCGTTAGTGTATGTATTTTTTACAGATGTGTCACATGGAATTAGCCATATTAAGGAAAAACGCCGTATGAACCTTTGTCAGTTGCCTCTCCTTCAATTAAATACGAATTTTCAGTCAAACTTGTGAATATTTTCCGTTCAATTTTTCAAAGAATTATCTTCGTAATTAGATCTAAATTATCTGCAAATTTTAAGAGAAAATATTCATTACTCTCCTCAAAGATAAACATTTCATTGGAGGAGATTTGGAAGCTCTCAAATGTTCATACGGCGTTTTACCTTAGCACGACAGAATGGTATATACGTAGTAGAATTATCCGGGAAACGCTCAAATCCGGCGTAGAAACCGTTTGCAAAACAACAAAACTGCCCCATAAAAATGTAATATATACATTTGGATGAGATTTGATAGACTGGGAGAAGTTCGTGAATGAGTTGACCAGATGTACTCGCAGCTTATGACAATCGCAATCTGTAATGAACGAAATTTTTCAATAATCCCAGGACACACTCTGTTCACAGATTATGAGTCAGGTCTGAAAATTCAGAAGAAAGCTTTAAATGTCACCGGTTAATTTTCATTGGTGCCATAAAATTACCCTTTCAAATGTCACAAGCGAGACACTAATTGTTCGAGTGAGGAAGACCCGGCTCATCCCATTTTTTTCAAGCCGCCGCCGCCTCAAATGCCAATTGAAGGGTTGACAACAATTAAAAACATTCATTGAACGAACAGAAATGTCGGAAAAATCCTTGAATGCTATCCTGCTCCTTGACCACTTTCAAGTTAAAAAAGGGCGTGTTAAACTCATTTAATTTTTTTTTTTTGCAGCAGCAGCATAAGTACATCATGTCCACCGAGAAAAAAAAAAGTAAAAGAAAAAAAGGCCCTCCCGGAACGGCTCAAATTTTTAGGAATGAAGGCAAAGAAAGGAAAGGACTTGAAGTTTGTCCCTTTCACTCGAAACCACGCTCATTGTAGTAGTTAATTGATTATAATTTATGCCACCGATTGCTAGAGCTTTTCCATTCATCCAATGCCTTTTATTTCTGAACCCTTTTTCTCAGCGGATAATAATTCACCCTCTATTATTGAAGAATCATTTTTATCTAAATCCAAGAGAGAATATTTTTATTTTGCTGTTTGTCTTCTTCTTTTGTTCCAGTAAGATACATCATTTGGAATGATTCACTGCTTACATTTTCTGCGAAGGGTCCCGATCTTAAGACAATGACAGTTTCAGCCGGAGCCGAAATTCAAAATTTAATTTTCCTCTGAATTTTTAGTTTGTTTTTGCTCGTCGTTCTCCGATCCTACGAAGGAACGTAATTTGTACCAACTCGAATTTTTTTTTATTTCATTACATCTCACTCTATTAGAGATGATTTATTTGTTCTCTTACGAAGAAAAAAATCTCATTATATAGACCCTCGCAGGCTACGATTATCTCTTATGAAAATAAAGTCGACCCAAAGCACCGTCTTCGGGGCATCATTTGAAGAAGTCAACTGAGCCAAACCTAGCAATTAATGGAGAACATAAAGCTCTTACAATTATTGGAATCATTACCTATTTCGCTCCAGTCTCAAAATTCCACCATTCAGTTCCTATACATAAAAAGTCGCCGTTGATATTATGAGATGCTGTTAGTTAGCTTTCTTTCAAAAATATAACACGACCAAGAATTCGCAACGCTGCAGTCGGTGATGCCCATTGTTTGACTTAAGTCATTGAAATTTCAATCGATGTAATGGGTACATTTGAAACTTTTGCCAGAAAGATAATAAGAAAAGTACCTCTTTTTGATGATGGTGCAAAAATCACGATAAGCACATTGGGAAAAGTCTAAATTTCACTCTCAACTTAAGAATATGCGTATGAGCTTTGCGCATTTTTAGCCTCCGCTTCAAATAATACACCGCGTCATATTGACGTGACTTGATACAGATATAGACGGTGAAATTACCAGGCCAATTGTTTTGCGACTTTGCGGACTTCCTATCATACTTTATTTTTAAGACGGAAAACTACTCAACTTTCTTTCTTGAAAAATTCCGTGTTTTTTCTTCTCTATGCGGAGAAAACTCTGTGAAATTTCAAGAGATGATATGGATTTGCTCTCCTTCAAAAAAATAAAATGGGAGCGAAGATTTTTAATTACCGCAAAGGAGATACGTGGTTTGGTAGTAATACCGTTGATATCCCATATGCGGCGTTTAAAAATCTCCGCTTCCATTTTATTTTTTTGAACGGGAGCGGATCGATGTCATTGCTTGAAATTTTCACAGAAGAAAAAACACAAAAGTTTTCAAGAATTAACGTTGAGTAGTTTTTCAAATATAATATGACATTAAGTCAGCAACGTCGCAAACCGAGATACATGGTCTGGTATAGTTTCACCTTCGATATGTCGCTGCACACATCATGCGAAAATGTTTAGCGCCACTGCCGCACCGCCGCGTCATGTGTCGTAGTTTTTCGATCGAACCAAACGCCATCATTTAGATCGCATTTAGCAAGAAGGAACCAGCGTGATTACAGTGTTTTCTAAATCGTCCATATTCTTTTCTTTTTTTTAAAGAAAAAAAAATACTAAATATGTGTACAGAATTAACACTGACACAATTATTTCTCTATAAAATTAACAACTTTTTGGTAGGATGCAAAAACTATTTGCTATGTCGGGAAATTTTTCAGATAATTATGAGAAAGCAACATTTTATTAACACACTTTAATTGCGCTGGTTCCTTTTTGCTGAACGCGATCCATTTGTCCACCCTCTCTCTCCCACTTTCAAAATTTAGTCTGAGAAGTAAACGCATACGAAACGAATTCTTCTGCTCAGCTGCGTTAGGTGTTACGAACAACATATTCGCATAAACCATCAGTAAGAAGAGGATTTTCACCTGGTTACGGTGACAAAGCCTCCTGCAGCTCTGCCGCGTGGCTCTTTTACGGAAAGTCAAAGTATATTAGCAGCCACCCCGGGGCCCCGGGGCTGAGGATAAGGGCCCAGAGACCTTTTTGTGTGGTGCACAAAGATTGTCCGCTAACATCGATTTTCGAGGGGCAAACACAGAAACATTAGTTCTCAGCTTCCCGTCTTGGAGCCGTGACAATGCTAAACGCCCGTCTTAAAGAGCACCCTTCCTCCTTTAAAACCCCCGGCAACAAAGTGTTTTTTGGTCCCGATCGCCGGTTTGAGATGGAAGCCGCTTCGACCCCGCGGTCGGATCATCCCGAACAATGCCAACATCCAATTGACTGTCAATAGCGGACATACCTGAGCCTTCCTCGGGGGGGTCTCCCTGCGCCCCGCCGCACAGTGGACTCGAACGAAACCTTAACAGATAAAAACGAAAGAACCAAAAGTATTTCACCGAGTCGGTGGATCAAATTGGCTCCATACTGTGTTGATATGACATCCTTCGGCCCGATGAGTTTTGCTGGTAAATTTTTTAACCAAAAATACGAATTCTTTTCATATTGTGGACGCTATGGATAGACTACTTCTGAGGCAGCGCTTAGCTTCAATGGTGAAGCTAGGGATTTTTCATGCCTCCTTATCCACCTATTAGAGAAATCTTTGACCGTATATCGTCACCCTCTGGCCAAAGTATCACAAGTCCCATGCGACATTTAACCATTTCTGCCGCAATTTTATGTTTTTACAGAGAAAGAGTTGGTAAAATCTGTTTAAAAATGTCACTGAATTTTATCGGCAGCACAAAGAAAATTTAGTGAAATTTTTGGACAGCTTTGTCGAACAATTTCTGTGTAAAAAAATAAAATGGCAGCGGACATTTTTAACGTTGCATGGCGCTTGTGATACTTCGGCCGGAAGGTAACGATATCTACCTCCTTTGATGGGCCTAAATGTGAGAAAACTAGAATCTATGGAGCTAAATCTATGGAACTATATAACTATCCATGTATATTTATGAATTAATATGTAATTATAAAGTATCTGCCTGTATTGCAAACTTGGTCATGGAGCTCTCAGAAATCAAGATACTCAAAACATGTAGAGACATGGTTTTATTCTTTCACTGTTTTACACTCTGTGCGTTATTCAAATGCCGAGTTACAAAACTATGGGTAAAAATCGGAAAAAGTGCGTTACGTGATACTTGAACGGCCCCCTGAGCATGACAAGGGATCTAAATTGGGGGTCCTTGGCGTGATGAGATACGCGTTTATACAGTTGAATCATGGATGTGCTCCCTGCTGTATTTGTAATTTTGTCGTGGATATTTTCATGAGTGCTGCCATTTCCCTGAATTAATCCCGAAACTCGGAACTTTTCCCGAAATCTTCTAAATGCCCGGAATTTTCAGCTATTTTCGAAATTTGCGGTTTTTCGCCGGTTTGACCATTTATTCGTCAAATTTAGTGACTTTTCGATCAAATTTTTAGATCTTCGGAACTAAATCCGGGTGTATTTCGGAATTTCCCCCCGGAATTTTTGAAAAAATCGGAATTTCTCTCGGAACTTCGGCAAAATGGAATTTGTTTCCGGCAATCGGAATTATTTCGGAGTCTTTTGATGAAATAAAATGGCAGCACTGATTTCCGTTGGATTCAGCGGCAAACAAGCTTGAAAAATTAAGATCGAAGGGTATGATGAAGGATGAGGTGGTTTTTGGTCCGCAAGCGTGTGCTCTCGAGCCGGGAGTGCGGCGGGGCGCTGCGGCGCGGTGGTCGGTGGTTCCCGCGTGCGGTTATCCATCAAAACGTTTTGTTTGGGTCTAATGACGGCTAACCACACGCTGGACGGACTGTTGTGACTTATTGCACAATGACCGCTCACCTGAGTTTTGTGTGCGGCACATAAATTCTGGAGCGTCCTTTTATGCTTCATTACTGTTTCGGCTTTTCAGTCCGCGTCGGGGCCCCATCGCTTCCAACTTCTCACCTGTTCCCTGGGAAGCGGAAACACAGAGCGTTTATCCGGATTCTATAAACGTAAACGCGGCGATGAATGTGAATTTGTGACTTGTGTTGTGACTCTTTGAGTCGCTCCTGGTCCCGCCCTTGCTTTCTTATTCTTTTCTCACCGTCGCAACACTTCAAAGGCCTCCCGCTCTTCCAATCGACAAACAACAATCGACTTTCTGAACCGTTATCGAATGAGCTTGATCGATGAATCCCTCCGTTGGCAATTCTATTTATCGATCAAGGACATTCGATAACGATTCAATAATCGACAAGGGCTTCCGCTCTTTCGATCGACAAACAACAATCGACTTGCTGAACCGTTATCGAATGAACTCGATCGATAAATCCCTCCGTTGGCAATTCTATTTATCGACCAAGGACATTCGATAACGATTCAATAATCGACAAGGCCTTCCGCTCTTTCGATCGACAAACAACAATCGACTTGCTGAACCGTTATCGAATGAACTCGATCGATAAATTCCTATGTTGGCAATTCTATTTATCGATCAAGGTCATTCGATAACGATTCAATAATCGACCCTCAGGGATGCGGATTTTGATCTTAGAATCAGATAGAATTAAGTATGAATATTGATTTTATTCAAAAATCTATCCTTGTGTTTTTTCATAAAAAATCGCTGGTATGTAAGATTTTTTTCAGGGGGGAGGGTCGTCCATGAAGAACACAATAACATTATCTTCAATTTCTGAAACGTTAATAGGGGGTACATCCCCTGGTGGCACAGCGACCCGACCCTCGGAGATTTGTTCCACTGGACATCCTGATAAGAATATCGGAAAGGTCGAAGAAATTCATTTCAGCGAAAAAATTGACAGCGCAATCGCATATTTTGAGAAGGAGATTGAACAACTGGAGTACATTTTCCGGTAAAGAAGTAATATATTAGTCTCTCGTTATATCCGTGTGAAGCAGGAATAGGATTATCCCAGTCCTCTTGCATCTCCATCAGAAAATTCATTCAAGGAACAAGATTGTCAGTTTAAAATTCATTTCGTCATTTTGCATTACCCTCTTTGGAATTGGAATCATCCTAATTCATACCGTATAACTTAGCCTCAGGGCTCGTCAGTTAACAGAAAATTACGAACAAAATAATGCGATATAAACCAACTGAAATGCCTTTCCGAGCGGTAAACACGGAATTTAAATAATGCGCGGTGCGTAAAACAATGAGAGATTATTCGAAGTTGGGTTCGGACCCAACATACAACTATTTTAACTCCGCTGTGGGCCAGGTTGCATACATTTGATTTTGCGGGCGAAATTTGAGATGTGCCCACGGCTTTCGTGAAAGGGTACGGACACGCCGTGCTAAGGAAGAACGCCGTATGAACATTTAAGAGTTGCCAAATGTACTTTGATAAAACATGTTTTCATGACAACATTAATGCACATTTTTCTTTGAAATTTTCAGATATTTTCGATTAAATTGCGTGCAAAATTGTCAGAAAATTTTTGGGGAAAGAATTCACAATTTTCCCTTTAAATTCGGTTTTTAACGAAGGAAATTTGGCAACGTCTAAAGGCTCATACGGTGTTTTTCCTTAGCCCGGCAGAATGAGTGTGCTTCGAGCGTGACGTTTATTTCAATCAAATCACTATATTTGGACGTTCCTGTCGCACTAACTTCCGGGAAAACTATTTCCCCCATTTTGATAAGTTCCTACGTGTCTTTGGCTTCGAGAATTTATTTGAGGTATTTGAGGTACAGTTTGATTTCTTATTACTATTAAAAATAAATTGTCTCTTGTATTTAACTTATTATATCTAATTGTGATTAAAAAATTCAATCAAAATTACTTAAAATACTAATGTTACCGCCGGAACCATCCTTACGGATATTACATCGGGGAGGTAGGGGTTGGTGTCGGGGTAGCACGTTTACATTTAATGTTTTATTTTTCCTTATCAGTATGTTCCTTATGAATGTGTATGTTGTGTTCCAATTTTCTTTATTGAGGAGCATATTGCCAATTATTGTTTCAGGAGCCAACTTAACATTAATTGTCCTTTCCACTTCTTTTCTTTCTTCTTCCCATGCCGAACACTTTCTTCTTCCCATGCCGAACACTCAAAGAAGGTATGCCTAGGGGGTGTCAACTGCCCCAGTATTGCAACATGGACAGACAGGGGAGTCGCGAAGTTTGAATTTATGGAGATACTGTGCGTAACATCCGTGGCCGGATAAAAATTGCGATAGGTAGAAGTCGATATTACCGTGCTCTCTGTTCGTCCATGCCACAATATCTGAGATTAACACTGTTGTCCAATTGCACATATGGTTGTTTTTTAATCTATCTTCCCATTTCCTCAAAATCTCATTTTTAATTTCACTAGGATCCTCCTCTTTGAGTGTCTTCCTCAATTTCTCTTCAAAAAATAGATCAGCCGGTGGAATTGCTGTGATGAGATCTAGAGAAAGATCAGACATTGTTCTATATCCACATATTAAGGACAGTTTTAAAGGCCTTAAAGTCTTCCTTAATTTATCTACATTCTTTCTTAACTTAAGTGCTGGGTACCAAATTTGAATTCCGTACGTAATAATAGAGATAACAGTATTTATTAATAAGAGTCTTTTATGAAATGATGGGCCTTCAGTATTTGGCATGATACTTCTAAACATCCCTGCCACTCTCTTAGCCTTGTCGCAAACGGTTGTTATGTGCGTACTCATATCGAAATTTTTGGACAGATGTATACCAAGGTATTTCATGGAAGTAGATGTTTCAATTTCAACGTCGTCTACTTGAATTTTTGCATTTTCTCGATCTTTCTTTTTTCCGTGTGAGATGATTCCGT
The DNA here is from genome assembly GCF_918797505.1 of Bemisia tabaci. Classification (NCBI taxonomy): domain Eukaryota; kingdom Metazoa; phylum Arthropoda; class Insecta; order Hemiptera; family Aleyrodidae; genus Bemisia; species Bemisia tabaci. Next base: position 71,420,927 of record NC_092794.1, read on the forward strand.
CTGATTTTTTCGTTTCTAAGGTTAATAATTTCTTGTCTAGTTCTGTCTTTATTTTCTTTGTAATTCGATATGAGTTTTTTTTAAGTGCATTTTTATCATAACATAAGAGAATGACCAGGATGTCGTCAGCATATACCAATTTTTCTGATTTTGGGTCTGTTTGTAATCGAACGATGTTATCGAATGTAATATTCCATAAAATCGGTGACAGAATCCCACCTTGGCAACAGCCGCTGTTCACTCCAAAGATCCTGTTTGCATAGCATATCTGACGATTGGACAGATAACATTTATTTGAGTTGTTTTGTCATGATCCTCGTATCATGCACGATGGTCTACTTGGCAACCATTATCTCTCGCACCGGCAAAACCATACCTTATTGTGATCGGGCAGATTGCTTTACTTAATAGTTGGACGACCTCTGATCGGAAACTATCCAGACATTCTGCCGTACTAAGGAAGAACGCCGTATGAATATTCAGGAGTTGCCAATTTTCCTTTAGTAACATTTTTATTTTTGAGGAAAGTCATCAACATATTTCCTTGAAATTTGTAGGAACTTTACTGAAATTGCAAACAAAATAATCTGAAAAATTGGAAGAAAAATATTCACGAGTTTACTAGGAAATTCGTTTTTCATAAATGAAAATTTGGCAACGCCTGGAGGTTCATACGGCGTTCTTCCTTGGCACGGCAGCATTGCGTATTTAAATATATTTGATTTTTCCATGTTCTTTAAAGCCTCGCGCCATCGCGCCTTCAATTTTGCAAACGCAACACGGACATCCATCAAGCACGAATATACCGTATTTTTCCACACTCAAAAACGCGTATGGGAAGAGTGACTTGCCGGCCGAGTTATGGATCATGGAGCCATGAAACATTGTTTGTGGAGCCATGCTTATAGGTTCACGACCAATGAAGTATGGCTCAGAAAGCCATACTGTAGACGGTAAGTCACTTTGGTTAGAAATTGTGGATCTCCCAGCCATTTTTTATGGGTCTCAGAGTCATACCTTTTTTTGAGTGTACGTAATTATCGTGCGCCAAAATTCATCCGGAAGTAAGCTCACTTTTCAGGATGCCACGCGCCGATGATTTACCATGGAATTTTGTTTCAGTCTATTTTTAGAATGGGCCTGTTGCATGCAAGAGATACAGCCGTGCGAATAGACTTTTAGAGGTTAAATGACACGAAAATTACGATGGTCACATTAAAAAAGTCTGAAATACACTCCTTATTGCGCAATTTGTGTTGTTAGGAACGCGCTTTTTCAAATTTCCCGCGTCTGGGGGCAGTTTTCTAACGGAAACAATTAACGGCAACTCACGGCTATTTCCGGTCAACTAAAACTGACAACATAACCTAAAAATCGGAGCTCGTGACATCGTGAAATGAAATGTACACTCAAAAAAAGCTCCGGCCGTGGAGGCCATAAGCAGCGGACCTGGAGCACGGACTGGATGGGCTATATGGCACTACCGTTCGCCTACGCGCCTGACGGCCGGATTGCTACGTGCGGGGACGATGCGGAGTCCTACGGACATGAAAACCGTAAGTCGCGGCCTCGAGCGGCATAGGCAGCTTGCGCTCTAGGCGCTACTTACGGGCTGGACGGCCGGAGCTCTGCGCGCCGCCGCTGTCCGCGACGTGGTGGATTTTTTCGGAACTACAGCTGAAAATTCACCATTAAAGTACATACTTAGAAAAGAAAAACTTTCCAGCAAAGTTTTAAACATTGAATGAATTATCTTGTGTCAATTTCTGAACAAGATTTTTTTTCTTTCCTTCTTTTTAAAATAGGTATATATTTCTTTGTTGATAGTTCATAACAATTTAGTTTCAGGAAAGTGATGGATAATTCAATGTCTAAGAAAGAAAAAGAGCATATGAACGTTAGCTTGTTGATCATGTTTCAGATATCAAGAGAGATTTGAACTCCTTGGCTGATAGTTCAGCAAGTCAATTTGAGAAAAGAGATGAATCTTAGAGAAGAGATGATGCTTATTGAGAAAGAAAATCAGCATATGAATGTTAGCTTATTCATCGTGTAGAGATATCAAGAGAAATTTTCAAAAACCTAACTTTAATGTTGCAAGCCTTCGTAGAAATAAATAAAGCACTGGGGAAGCACTGGAAGGAACAAATGTAGATAGATCAAAAATTCATGCTACCTATTTTAAATGTAGAACAGACTGTCCAAGGTATGATAAATTGCTAAAACTCATTGCAGCGAAAAATGTAAATTGAAAAATCATTTTTATCACTTGGCAGCCCGTTCTCAATAAATGTAATTACTTTCACTCAATGAGAATTCAGCATTTGTCAAAAACAAAACCTGGTTCATCCCTCAATAAAAAATACGAATGCAAAGTAGGAAATCACCCAAATGATTAACAAAGGAAAAGCACAGGCGTAGGTCTAGGTACTTACAGATTTTTACTCCTTACGACTAGAAAAGCTTCAGAATCTTGAAAATGAGGTTGAGAATATTTCAAAGTGTAAATTCAGTAGTAAAAGTTGACAAAACTTCAAGATATAACTCTCCGCAATAACTACCGGATACAATTTCCACAAAATATTAGCGAAGAAATATACCACCGAAAATTGTCACACTTGTTAAAATTGTAGATCTTCCCTTCAGCAAACTGAAGCGCGATTCACACAAAATTTTACCACTATTACAGTACACTGAGCTCCCTAGAATTGGGATATGGAATCAGAGAGATATTCACAGCAACAATGTTTGCACTGGCTCTTATCGGATAATCAACGCAGGCAAGATTGGCTTATAGCTTCCGCTGGCGGACAGCTATTTTGGCAACAGAGAAGGGAGGTGTTGGATGTCGGAGAGTGAAATACTACCTACTCTCAATTGAAAACATTTAAGTATAAGCCAGAGATTAGATTGAAATGGAATAAAAAATCAACCCAATCTTATGAGCAAGCAAAGGTGGCACAATGAAGTTGCAATCGGTAAATAGACATTCTTGTGTCTACATTATCAGTATTTTAGTGTGGCGGTAATTTACTCTGTGGGAAGATGCGTGGCAGGTAATTGATTGCTTTTCTTGGATTTAAGTTCTTTCCCTTAGTAGGGGGAAAATAAGTGAATTGCAAACGAACTTACAGGAGGAGAGGATATGAGCTCAGTGTGTAGGTAAAACTGACAATTTTCACTTCACTCTCGTCGCATTTCCGAAAGTATTTGACAAGCGTTATCACACAGAACTTTAGAATCAATCGTGCACCGCACAGAATCAAGAAAATATATCGAAAACCTCCAAAATTAAACGAAAAACGAACACACGTAATGAGCAATGACCAACAATGACAAGCAATTTACTAGATTCTAACCTCAATAAACAACGCTGAGTGGTGGCTGCGATCGCTCCCGAAAATGTTCAAGGCTGGCGGCAACTTTAAATTCACGCACTGAATAACATTGACGTAAAATATTATAATTTTCTGCGAATATACACGTAGCCGTCTCAATTTTAATCTGATGGTGACGCCATTTTCCGAAAACTGAATCTCACCTCACTGCCAACGGCCGTGGAAGCGGTTGGCTCCGATCCTGAAACCCGTAACTTACGCTCGGCTCCTAACCGGTCTTACGGCCATGAAGGCCGCGCGGGGTCCACGGGACACCGGCCGCTGGGTCCAGTACTAGCTGGCGCACAGCGCGTTAACGCCGGGATCACCAGTGTCCAGAGCAACCGGGTCACAGGGCCGTAGTTTTTTTTTTGAGTGTAGAAGGATTGCGTTGGATATTTAAAAGTTGATCGATTTGATACCGCATAAAGCGTATATGGACCACTATAGGAGATCACGTTGGGTTTGTAAACAAACTGAAGGAAAAAATAACAACGACAACAACGACTCGGCATCTTCCGGAAATCACCGAGCCCGCCGTTTGCTCGTTTCCGGTGATTAGAAAACTGCCCTCAGACGCGGGAAATTTAAAAAAGCGCGTTCCTAACAACGCAAATTGCGCAGTAAGGAGTGTATTTCAGACTTTTTTAATGTGACCATCGTAATTTTCGTGTCATTTAACCTCTAAAAAGTCTATTCGCGCGGCTGTATCTCTTGCATGCAACAGGCCCATTCTGAGTTCTACTTTCGGAATGTAAGAGCTGACTCGAGGAGTCGGCATTAAGGAAGAGTAACCATCTTCCAAGAAAATGCCTTTGGTTGAATCGGGTCCCGCAAGGGAGGATCTGGCTTCTGGTGACCACCGGAGAAATAAAGTAAGATCTTCACCATCATAGGTGGTTAGTAATTACGGTGGAATCATCAAAGCTCCGTGGGTCCCAGTCCGAAGGTAGTAATTAACAAGTCCGCCGATGGAAAAGGATGAATACGGGAGTAATGATAGGACAAAACTATGCGATCCAGGCAATGAAAACTAAAAACCCTTCCCTTTGAGCGGATGACTTTCGCGTGTTGTCAGATATGGCTCCCTCACATTTTTTTGTCAGTGATATAGAACTGAGAAGGGGAAATCGAAGGTGCGATCCAGGCGGTGGAATCTTTGGAGTCAATGCATAGAATTATATAATAGTATTTAAGTTTCAAGCTTCGTTGACGTCGTGATTGTTGACACTGTGATCATCCTTCATCGGAGCCAGAATTTTTTTTTTTGGATGACCATGGCGTCAAAAAAACTTAGAAAAACTGTTTGTTGACTCCGCAATCGTTGACACCATGCTACGTAATCCATTTTGCTGTAAGGAACCACCCTCCCGGAAAAGCACATATCTGCGTAGGGGAACCAATGGCATGTATGGTGTTTCGACAATGCACAGGAAAAAAAAACACATTGGATCTAGAGTCCAGACTCCTAAAAGCATCGAAAAGAAAAAGTACTCTTGATTCAATCAGAATCTAGCTTAAATCAAGAACCAAGCCTCTTAATTTAAGCAGATCTCGTTTTGATTCAAGCAAAAATCCGATTGAATCAAGAGTATTTTTTCTTGTCAATGTTTTCCAGCGTCTGAATACTAGATCCAATGTGTTTTTTTTTCCCAGTGTATAGTGGTTCCTTATTGCAAAATGTAATCCATATGATGATGACGCGACGGCTTGGCCTCGGCGGCCCGGACGTGGTCTAGGCGATGGGATGGTGGCGGCTGAGAAAGACGATCACAAAGGACCGAAGAAGTTTCGGGTGGAAGTTTATTCACGGCCCGGGTAGGGTGGCCGCGGCGGCTTTGATACGCGAATTCGCGGGGCACGGAAATCCCGGCTGCGAAAACATCAAAGCTCCTCCACTGAGCCAACGTCCACGTCGGCTCCCGCGAAATCGAACCAACGGATCGAACAATCAAATTGGTTTTCCCGGAATGGAATCATCGATACGTGATCGGAATCCCGATTGGTGAATCGATAGCCAATGACCGTGATCGATACACTGCCTTCCTAAGGAAAAACACCGTATGAACGTTCGACGGTTGCCAAATTTCCCTCGATAAAATTTTCATTTTTGAGAAGAGTTATGAATATTTTGCCTTGAAATTTTCAGGAAATTTAGGTGGGATTGCGAACAAAATTATCTGAAAAATTGGAAGGAAAATATTCATAATATGTTTGCCAGGAAATTCGTGTTTTATCGAAGGAAATTTGGCAACGCCTGAAGGTTCATACGGCGTTTTTCCTTAGTACGGTAGTATACAGCATCGTGAAGATAGGGAGTTTTCGATCAATCTCATTCGATAACGATTCAACCAATCCGCTGACCGAGTTCCGACCGTGCAAACTTCACGAATACGTTACCGCACTGAGGGAAAATGAGCGGTCTGGAGGACAAGGCGCTTAAGTGCAGCTTATCGAAAATTGAGTTATTCGTGAAATCGACTAAATCTAGTTTGAGAATATAGGCATTCCATGAAAAATTCACCATTAAAATCCAATTTTAAAGCATCAGAAAGTGAGTTCTAACTTCCTTTCCGCCATAAAAGCTCCATGCGAGTTTGAAACTTAAAAACATGTATTCATGAAATAGCAAAAATTGCACTTTTGCAAACTTTTCGGATGCGCTACTACACCGAAGGAAAATGAGGGGCTTGGTGGACAAGGCGCTCGAGTGCAGTTTATCGAAAAATTGAGTTTTTTCATGAAATCGACTAAATCTAGTTTGAGAGTATATTCTATGAAAAATTCACAACTAAAATCCAACTTTAAAGCATCTGAAAGTGAGTTTAAACTACCTTTCCGTCATAAGATTCCATGTGATTTAAAACTTAGAAACGAGTATTTCTTGACCGTTCACTTTGACCCATAGAAACGTGGACCCAGGGCCGGATTAAGGGGGTGGCCATATGGGCCGCGGCCCACGGCGGCAAATCTATAGGGGACGGCACATTTTTTAAATGTAGGTATGAAAAAAATTCGGATTTAGAAAAAAAATTAAAAACGAGAAAAGACGACAAAATCTCTAATTTTCTGAGAGTATAGTAATTTCTACTTTTGTCATCTTTCAGTGATACAAGAGACAGCACCTTTAATTAGTCGAGTTAAGAGAGAAACCGAACACGCAATTTGGCCTGGAACGGCGCGACTTACCTACAGAGAAATGATGACGAGGACTTGAGATGAAAAGGAGAAACCCTCGGCGCGGCGATCGGCATGTAACATATATTAGAGCCTAAAAGATTGCACGAATACTTCACGCATTGCATCGAAATGTATGCATGTATCGAAAAAGTGACCCGGCGTCACACAGGAGTCTCGGAATTCGGGACATGGAAAATGCTTAAAAGTGGCGCCAGCTCTCCCACTTACATTACGACTCTATGTACTCGATGTGCGTGGACCACATTGTACAGCAGAATTTGCAAGAAATATCAAGTAAGTTCCAAACGGGAACCGTCGATTCTGTTAATGTTCAGGTTAAAGAAACATTATTAATTAATTTGACTGTAACTTTTGGCTGTAGTAAAAATACAGTGCAGTTATAAAATTGAGAAAACTTTCTTCACAGATTTGATTTTTGCACTATTACAATATGAAGATGAGATTTGTGTAAGACTCTTGAAGTTAAATCAAGGAGCATGACACACAGTAGAACGGGGATGAAAACTCAACCGTTTACTCTGAGAATTATTGCTTTAAAAACGTAGATACGAGTATTGTATACCAGTGGCGTGGCGTGAATTGCGATAGATCGATTGTCACGCCATTTAGGCTTATGGTAAAGAATCGATTATTAAGGTGTTCGCTGCGAACACCCTATTTATCGATCCTTTTCCATAGGTTTATATATATATATATATATATATATATATATATATATATATATATATATATATATATATATATATATATATGAGTCGCTTTTATAGCGCTCTTTGGCGCTGTGCGACGCCTAATCGCCACAAAGCTCGGTCTTCCCACAGGTCATCAGGGAGTTGACAATCGCTTATCTCATTTAACACCCCCTGTCGCCAACCTCTCACTGGGCGTCCCCTACGTCCATAAGGTCCATAGGTTTAAATGGCATAAAAATCGATATATCGTAATTCACGCCATGCCATTGATTTTATACCTAATTTTAAAATCAAGCATCCGCACATTCAGGTAATCTTAGCGTCATTGAAGTTATCAGCTACTTAAAAACAGCATATAATCGTCGGTGAAATTACTAATAGTTTCCTATGATAAAATTTTCCATACAGGCAATGGTCGACACTTTTAAAAAAGCTCTCTTGAAGTCACAACTCAGCAAAAATGTAGTGAGCGTTAAAACCTCCTCATTTTACGATGCAAGAAGGTCTCATTGGACGTATTTCTATCAAACGTAACTATGTGCATTAAGACATGAGCCCTGAGACGCATAAGAATACACGCATAACAGGGCTCATGTCATATTGCATATAGTTTCGTTTGATAGAAATACCTCCAATTGGAGCACGAACCTGTATACTGCCGTGCTAAGGAAAAACTATGTATAAGCCTTTAGATGTTGCCAGATCTCCTATAATAAAAACCGAATTTAGGTACTGGAAAAATTGTTAATATTCTTGTCAAATTTTTCAGATAATTCTGTTCACAATTTGATCTGAAACTTCTGGAAATTTCACGGAAAAATACGCATAACTTTCCTGAGAAACACACGTTTTATCCGGAGAAATTTGGCAACTCTCGAATGTTCATAAGGCGTTCTTCCTTAGCACGGCAGTATATTCACCAGATTTCAGCTTGAGGCATCGCAGAAAAATTCCAAGGATATGAAATTACTCTTGGGCTCCCTCATTTAATCAAAAAGGGTCGCCGGAGATTAACCATAAAAAATCAGAATGTAACCTTCCTCCCCCTCTTTAAATCCCTCACACACAAAGTCCCCGGATTGACTTAATTTCGGCGTCACCAGCAGACCCACCCTTGTGAGCGAGAGCACCCCCTCGGCTAATGAAAGAGAAGTGGTAGCCAGTTACGCGGACAAGATTATAATTTGTATCAACGGATGAGGCTTCCGCGCGATTGGGCACTCGGATACGACAAAACCTTTTAATTAAATCGAATCGATAGGGCTCAGTGTTGTAAGGAAGGCGAGCCCTCCGAAAAGGGGACGCCCCGAGGCTACGGGCGAGTTTGAGGTTAGGAGGATCCGTGTCTTGAGCCGCCTTTAACTCATAGTTTCGCCTTTAAAAGCTTTTTCCCTTCCCCCCGAGGTAGGACAAGACAATGCTTCCTTTGAGGTCGCGGATTCAGCCAGTGGCTTCCGGCATGTCTGACTGGAGCGCTGCCTTGTTTGGTTTTATCGGCGGCTGCCAAATTTTGGGTGAAATCCGAATTCGGGTCTTGGCCCCTCCTACAGTTGGACCGCGTTAAACGGAAAGGGACCAAGCCACATCGGCCGTTGCCAAATTTAATCGAGCAATTTAATTTTTTACATGAAAACGGATGTACGGATTTTCGTGCAAATTTCAGTGGATTTTCTCTACAGTACAAAGCAAATACCTTAAAATTTTCAAAGGAATCCACACAAACATTCTCTCGTAAAAAATTAAATTGCCCAATTAAATTTGGCAATAGCCGATGTGGCTTGGTTCCTTTCTGTTAAACGCGGTCCAGTTTAAGGTAGCCCTTTGGCTCTTTCGGTGGCGTGGCGTGCTTTGCGATACATCGATTGATCTGCCATTTAAACCTGTGGAAAAGGATCGATTATCAGGGTGTTCGCAACAAACACCCTAATAATCCATTCTTCACCGTAGCTTCAAGTGGGGAAATATCGATTTATGTCGAAGCCACTGGTGGGTAAGTAAGTGGAGATGAGCAGTAAGGGCTGCGCGCTTCTAGCTTTGCACTCACATTTAGGAGTGTGCGTTTGTTCCCTTCGAGATCTGCGGAAAGGTATTCAAATCGATTGAATCAATAATTGTAGCTGTTCTGTAATTCCTAAACTACAGAGGGAACATTTCCCGAAGATTACAAATGGCACAATCTGGCAGATATGTGGGTAACTGCGAGGGAATTCAGAATCCGCAGAAAATGTACTCCCCTGTTTATCCACTTCCCTTTTCTTAAGAGAGTATATTATTGTAATTCTTTAATGGGTTTTATTTACTTAAGATGTGAGCCGTTGCCTCAAGTGGCCTTTTTACCCCGCTCGCGCGAACGATGTTGTCCCTCCGACGGAAAAAAATAAGATCTTGATAGTAGCGTTGTGAGCAATTCAATATTTATTTTCCAGATGTGGCATTTTCCTGAAATTTGTCGTCGATCCAGATGAACAGTGTTTTAGTTCCCATTCATTCTCCGCCGTTGCTTTTTTTCGGGCCTTTGTTATTTTAAAAGGAATCTTGAGAGCTATTTGGGGACGGAAGAAAGGAGCGGAGGTAAAGGAGACGCAGAGTTTGCTGCAAACAAAGGATTGGTAGAGCACTTGAAAAATCAAAAAAAAGTCGAGGTGAATCTCACAATTCTATCAGAGCTTCATTTTAACTCTGTTTGTGGACTTGAACACTGCTCATTTGATCTAACTCATATTCCTTGATTAAAATTGAAGCATCGAAAAGCTTATAGAGTTCCCAAAGCTGAGCAGAAAACCTTATTGGTATTGCGTGGCTATTAATCAAAACAACTGAGTTGAGGGTTACTTGGATGATTTACACAATTAATGCAATATATTTCAAGAGAATAGAAACTCATCGGCAGAAAATTGAAATTTTCCTTATCACACGGATCTGAATGGGTCAGTTGCGCAGGAATCATGTTTTGATGCTTGATTCTTGTAGCTCAACGAAAAATAATAAGATCTGTCTAAGCAGCAGCTTTCTACGTTCAACATTAGCCGAGGTAAGGTCCTTTGAAAAGTCAGGCTGTTGACGTCATCCGCCACGGTAGTGACACCCTTGGTTTTTGCTACCTTGCTTTCATTCAAGTTTCACGTTGAATAACCAGTTCAAATGTGCATCACATACAGGGTGTCTCACGAAAAACGAGCCACCTTGAATATCTGCCGAACGCGTCGGAATTTCGAAAAACGGTAAAAGACGTGTTCGTTTATATCGAGGGGGACACCTTTTGGCGTATTCGACATTTTCCCAAACCGCGGGAGGGGCGCGGGGCGGGGGGTGCCCCACCCGTAAGTCGAACTTTTCAAATGGCACCCCTACTTTTTTACTGCAGAAATCAATTTTTCGCAAAAAAAACAAGCCACCCTGTCCAAACCGAATGTAAATCGGACAATTTTTCAGTGATTGACAGAGTTTGAAACATTTTTTTCATGCTCTTTTCAAAAATTTCCCACGCCCAATGGAATTGCTGTATCAAACCAAACTCTCCGCTAAAAAAATTCTTAAACATTGCACTTTCGATAAAAAAATAAAAAAAATCTGCTGCACCCGAAATCTCGAGCACGCGGAGCCCTTCTTTGCGACATTAAAATTCGTAATACCGAAAATTTCCGAGGAGCGCTCATCGGGAGGGCGTAGTAAGTTTTAGACAAGAATTATTAATCCTTTTTCTGAAGCATAAGAAACCGTGTCCATAAAGAAGCAGTTAAGTAGAAAAAAAAATGGATTAGCTTTTTTTCTTGGGGGGGGGGGGGGGGGTCAATGACTTGAGCCGGACCTTGATACTTCTGAGGACGCTATTTTTCCGCGGTGCGTTGTTTTTCTACTTAACTGCTTCTTCATGGACACGGTTTCTTATGCTTCAGAAAAAAGATTAATAATTCTTGTCTAAAACTTACTACTCCCTCCCTATGAGCGCCCCTCGGAAATGTTCCGTATAACGAATTTTAATGTCGCAAAGAAGGGCTCCGCGTGCTCCAGATTTCGGGTGCAGCAGATTTTTTTTTATTTTTTTTATCGAAAGTGCAATGTTTAAGAATTTTTTTGGCGGAGAGTTTGGTTTGATACAGCAATTCCATTGGGCGTGGGAAATTTTTGGAAAGAGCATGAAAAAAATGTTTCAAACTCTCTCAATCACTGGAAAATTGTCCGATTTACATTCGGTTTGGACAGGGTAGCTTGTTTTTTTGCGGAAAATTGATTTCTGAAATAAAAAAGTAGGGGTGCCATTTGAAAAGTTCGACGTACGGGTGGGGCACCCCCCGCCCCGCGCCCCTCCCGCGGTTTGGGAAAATGTCGAATACGCCAAAAGGTGTCCCCCTCGATATAAACGAACACGTCTTTTACCGTTTTTCGAAACTCCGACGCGTTCGGCAGATATTCAAGGTGGCTCGTTTTTTGTGAGACACCCTGTAGAATGATGAAAGCAAGGTGGAAGAAACCAAGGGTGTCACTACCGCGATGGATAACGTCATAAACTCGACTTTTTAAGAGGCGATACCTCGGTTAATATTGAACGTAGAGTGTTGCTGTTTGGACAGATCTTATTATTATTAGCTGATCTACAAGAATCAAGAATCAATTATCAAAACAAGAGTGTATGACCAGCGCAACTGACCCTTGTTGTTTGCCTTCTAATTTTACAACGAGTGACCAATGATGCAATAAAAGTTACGATTAGTTACTGCATTTATCATGTATGGAATAGCAAGGATGATTAGAAAGACACATATAGGTAAATGCATAGTTCCATCCGTCTTTTGTTTTTCGCCACAGAAGGTAAATAGTTTTCTATGTTTCATTATAAAAGGCAGGACTTAAATTTGTTCATCAATTTTCATTTGAAGAGTCTATTACTTTTAATTTTCAGTTGTATCGATAGCTTTGGTTTTGGAACTGCTCCGGGTACAACTTCATTTTCGGTAAGTTATTTTAGTGTCTCAACCATCGCTTAGAAGATATACATACTTCAATTTACATATTTGTATCCATAATATTATTGAATATTCCTCTATTCGTTTTAGTATCTAGGAGCTTTCCCAACCATCACCAATATGTCATCAATGGATCATTTCATAAAGCATTCTGTGAATCAATCGTACCTACGTGTCGATGGAAAAAACTAAATTTTCCATTTCTAACGTTTTCAAATAGCCAACATTTTCAAACATACCTTGAAAGAATATACTTTAATCGTATATTTCTACAGAGAGACTGTTGTGAAACTTGCAATTCTCTCTTTCATATGTGTCAGTTCACCCTGTGACCTGCTGTTTTGAGTAACTTTCAACAGTCGATCTCACGCGTACTGAAAAGGGGACGACAAATGTTCAGAGGACAAGAGGAATATTTTCACCATTTATTCCCTTCTCTATTTTTCAAAAGCACAACAGCTGAGCAGAATAATTAATCACTGACATAAAACAATCGGGCTGAGTCCAGACCAACGTGCCACGGACCGAAGATAACTCAGTTCTGAGTTGATTGATAACTTACTCGAAAAGTTCATTAAAAACATTCAACTCTCGAATTAACAGTGCATTGTCACCGTTGTCGTACATCGGAACATGTTGTGACGGCAAATTTTTAATGATTTCGCACGCTTTTGTTCGGCGCGGAGCTCTCGAGGGAAATAATAAACGACAAAAATGAACCGCCAGCTTTCCCTATTTGCGTTTGCAAACTTTTATTTTTCCCAGCTTCACACTTTGAATCAGCAGATGATTCTTTCGCAGGATGAAAACTCTATCCTTGGTCATTTCCTACACCACCCTCAGGGGCCACTGTTCTGCTGTACGAAGGAAAAACGCCGTATGAACATTCTTAAGTTGCCAAATCTCCTTCGATAAAATGTTTATTTTTAAGGAAAGCTAAGAACATTTCTCCTTGACAATTTTAGGAACTTCAGGCAAAATTGCTAACAAAATTATTTGAAAAATTGGAAGAATTTTTCCGGTTTGTCCGGTTTGTCAAACTGAACTTTCGGTTCGTGTAACCGTACGCCCGGCATGTATGACCTAACTTCGTTCGTCAGTTCATTTTACCGCACACGTCCGATTACACGAACCGAAAGTTTGGTTTGACAAACCGAAAATTTAGTTTGACGAACCGAATTAGTTGGGATGATATGGAGTACCGAACTTCGTTACGTAGGACCGAACTTTTTTCTCAGTGTAATAAGAAAGAAAATATCCTTCATGTTAAGATATCCACGCTGTAAAAATAAGCCTTTCTCCCCAGACGAGCCCGGCACCGGTTTCCCATCTTACAGCTCTACTTACTTTTTTTCACTTTGTATTTCCTTCCCATCTATCTTACTTCCCTTTTAATCTTTCCCCGAACTGCAGCCCTGTTGCAATATCTTTATTAAGTCCTCGCTCCCTACACTTTTGTCTGAAGTGTTCTAGATGTCAGATACTCAAAGCTCCGCCGTTGTCTCGAAAGTTCTCCCGAGACAGACCCGTGATAGAAATACTTACTGCCTTCCGTTTTTCACTTTTAACCCTTCTCAACGTGTTCCATCCCCCTCCCCCATTATTTAGCCCGGTGCGACTCCCTTCCGATATATTTTCTGTAGTGTAAGGGACAAAATCATTTATTATGCCGTCACTTTTTAACTTCGGGATTGTCCGGGTATCTATTGTGCAATAAATAATTCTTTCCGTTTGTCAAAGGAAATTTTTTCCTTGATTTATGAAGTGGATAGTGAGGAAAAGAGGCTGGTTTTTATCATCCCACTCCTAAAGACGAAAATACCCTAAAACTTCATACTTAACGATGAAATGAATGAGGTATATAAAATTTTCAACTTTAAAATGCGTTTTGGCCAGGACGATCGATTTGAACGATGATTGATTTGCGAGGCCGTTTTGCAGTAGGGATGAAGATGATTGGAAAATAATTAATGCTTCGCATTTTTGACACATTCTAACTTCCTCAATTTCATGTGTAGTTATATGTTATGAGGATATACACGCATGTATTTTTGAATTTCTTTGTGTTCTGTAATCTCCAAATGTGTAATCCCATTTGTTGTTACTTTTTATCAGAGGTGTGAATATAATAGCGCAAGATGTTCTAAATCCATGTTCTGAAAAGAAGGTGAGGTTTTAAGAGGGGTATTTTTGTTAAATTGATTTAAAAAATCTGAATTCGAGTCCTCAATGGAAAGCACCGTTTCATCCAAATTACGAGGTGTTCAATTTCGTTAGTGCGGTCAATTTCATGCTAACAGTGTTAATAAAATTCATAGTACACTTTAATTTGCCAATTTTCAACCTCAAAATAGAATTAAGTTTTAATTTTCAAAACTATACGTTGTTTAAACAGAATTCTCAAAATAATTTCGATAGCATTATTTTATTGACATATTTGGATTTATTGCGTTAAAACATCCGTGAAAAACCTCTAACTAGTGGTATCAGTACTCCAGTTGGACTGCATTTTGTAATTGGGAACTAAAATTTCTGGCTCATCTGTAAAAGCACTTATGTGCATCGGAAAACGGATGCTACAAACGTTGTTTCTAATCTGAGCCAGAGATTGTAGTTCCTAATTGCAAAATGTATGTAGTCCAATTTTGAGTTCAATAATTTGCACTGAGGTCTATTTTCCTCCAGACGTCACATGTTAGAATCAAATTAAACGCGTTTCATGGTAACATTCCTTAAAAATACTCCGTGAATGAGTGAATGGCCACTGAACACGGACCTTCATAGAATGTACATAGCCCTTAACGTGGAATTTGTTGACCACTCCCCATCAACGCCTCCGTGGCACAAGTTTGCATCCTCCTTTTCTTCAGAGAGCTCTTTTCTACCCCTCCTTTCACCTGGCGATTTGCGATGCATCATGGATGAAATATTGCCACTTTTCGTTGATTTACCATTCGAAATTTCCGATAAATCGGCGCTACGCACCGTTATTTATCGCTACTCTGTAGAAATATACACTTTTTCCGTTAGACTCTGACAAAATGCTGTTTTACAAAGAACCTATCGAATATTCATCCTTCATTTTTTTGATACACCTTCGCCATACCATTCGGAACTAAAAATAAGAAAATGAAGCCTTTTTACGATCGAATTTTCTTGCAATAAAACAGTACGTGCAGGAAAAAAAAACCAAGATTTTGAGTGGAGTTACGGCGTTTTCGCTGTGAACGACAGCGTTCAGCTTACACTCTTTCCGGGCATGAATAGAGTACAACTTAGGGGGAGAGGGAGGGATGGGGAAGGGTGGAGGGGTGAGGGGGGAGGTGGGGGGGGGCTCAGGGAGGGATGGGGAAGGGTGGAGGGGTGAGGGGGGAGGGGGGGGGGGGCTCAATCTTTCGCGCAAATGATCCTCCTGAATTATTGAGCCTGAGCCTGATGGATGCCTATCGTCCTGGTCACCACATCGGACCTGCCCCGTTTTTCCCGGCCACCATCGAGGAAAATAGCCCCCGGTCGAAGCTCCACAGGGGAAACAACGTACACATTAATCGGTGCCGGTGACTGGTGAGTATCAACCGGTTCGCTCCGACCACAGAGAAGTAGAGTCCCGATGCCATATCCACCAAAAATCAACCGGATTTGCAGGGAAAGCGGCAAGAATCAAGGGCGAAGCGGCATCGTGGGGGAAGATGTCCAACATGGATGTCGAGTCTCCCCGTTCGAAAAAGGGGTGCGCTCGTGCGGGAGCGGCCGGCATCCGAACGCACGGACCCTCGTGACGTCATCGAGGTACCGGATGGATCCGCCGTTTTCGAGCTTTATTCCGCGGTGACTTGGCAGGTGGATCGCGGCTGATTATCGTTTGTTAGTTTAACAACGGGAAGATCAAACTAGGTAATTACAGCTTACGGAGTCGGCAGTTCGTGTGTGGGCCCCGGCTTGTTAGCAGTTGAGGTGGGCTCTCCGGGGCCCGGCCTCCCACAACCCCTCCCCCCTGCCCCCCCCTCCGCCCCGCCCCCAGGCTCGTGGGCCATGATACGTAATTACATTATCAATTTGATCCAATCTCCAAGTTATTTGGCTCTTTTGTGCCGGGCGCGTCGCCTTCCCCGCGGATGTGGAATCACCGGCTACCATTATCGGATTCCTGTAAATTGACCAAATTTTTCGATCTGGGCTACGGTGTAGGGTGCGGTGTTTTTGTCTTTTGGGGGGAAAATGGCGACGCTGTTTTAAAATAGCTGTGAATCATCAACACACAGTGGGCCTAATTGAGGGAACGAAATATTAAATATTCAACAAGTGTCTACAAATCTGAAATTTTCGATTGAAACAATGTCAATCGGATCCATGTCGATCAAAAATGTTTCGATGGAAAGTATGTCGATGAAAAATACGTTGATATAAACCATGTCGATCAAAAATGTTTCGATGGAAAGTATGTCGATCGATTTGTGTCGATCAAAAGAGTGTCGATCGAATCTATGTTGATTGAATTGCGTTTTCGTTTTTCGATCGACTTGTGTCGATCAAAAGAGTGTCGATCGAATCTATGTCGATTGAATTGCGTTTTCGTTTTTCGATCGACTTGTGTCAACAATTCTTGTACCCACCCTACAAATCCTTATTAAAAGGAAAAATAATCCTTATTTTAATTCTTTATTTCCTTAGCCTCCAAAAATGGGCCGCAAGAAAAAAAGAAAAAAATGTAATTCGGATTTTGTACACATTTGATTTTTGTCAGTGGTTTTCTAGGTTTTTGTGGGTAGGAGGGTGATGATGCTACTAATCGTCCCGTAAGAAGGGGAGGAAGAGCTAAGAGGGGGGTCGAAATAATAATTGCAGGATCAAATGGTAACAAGTAGATTCTCGATTGAATTTCTAAATTTGTATGATCCTATTGGGCTATTTTTTCGGTATTCTCTCCGTGTTTCGTCGAAGAGAGTTTCCTTTATGGATTCTTGATTTCAATTTTTTGCCGCCAAATTTGAATAGCAGCCAGACGCTTGTGAAGCCTGCGGGGCGATTATTGAAATGATATCGACTGTATGTCAGCGCTTTGTCGTGTCGCGCCGGCGCCATCGACTAAGCAATGGCTTAGTCGATGGCGCGACACGACAAAGCGCTGACATACAGTCGATATCATTTCAATAATCGCCCCGCTGGTTTGCAAATATTCAAGACTTCTCCTATGTGCGGCTTCCAGTTTGACCGTAACCCGTTTTCAAGCCAAACTGTTAATTTTCGAGGGACTCAGAAAATATGTGCGAATTTTGATGGTAGTAATTCATCATGATCTCTTATTATTCTGTTGGTTGGCGACTGGATGTTGCAAAATGTTCATCAATAATCGATTTCTAAGAATAGATCGATTACTCGCAAGCCTTGAGCCATGGTTGGTTAGTGGTTAGCACATTCAAGTTTTTCCTCCGTCAACTACGTATTAGTGTTGTTGTTCCTTCTAAGCTTAACGATAATTGTGAAAGAAATCGTGTTTTAAGTTAAAATTTACCGAGAAAAAAACATTGGGCAAACCTCTAGTCAGTGGACCAAAATAACTATGAAGGTGTTTGAATAGTTAACGTTTATTCCTCAGGATCATTTTCCTCGTGCAAATTTCCATAGAAACCTTCTTCCCGATTAGGTGTCCGAAATTTCCGTGAAATTGGACCATGATTATATTAAGAACGAGCTGATCGTTGAAACTCATACACAATAGAGGTATAGACAAAGAGGACAAAAGGGATTTGAAGGCTTCCCATTGATGGAAGTAGGCGGTTGAGATAGACAAAGGAAGTGGGTAATAGACTAACTAACGGCAATCCACGAATGACCATCAGTTAGGCCATCATTTTCTCCCTTAGTCTATAAACCATACATTGCAACCAATAGGGGTGCTCCATACTCCTTATGTCTTCTTTGTCTATCGCTTTGTACATAAATTCCAAACATCAGCCCTCTGGAGCCCATGGCTTGAACTTACGTCCATTAGGGTACAGGAAGAAATGCGATCAAAGCAACAAGTAAAATCAACCCCGTTTCGAAAATTACATGATCGTTTATTTTAAAACAGCTTAATAATTGCGCAAAAGCATTGCGAGCTGCTTTGGAACAGTAAAAGTACATTGCGGTAGCAGGATAATTACATTCATTTTTGTATAGCATAACATCAACTGACTAATATCACATTCCTCTTTACCTACTCATGGTGTTTCGCGCTCACTCTGTTCAGTTCCCCCTCAATGATGTAAGTAGGCAATTTGAGCGACTTGGGAGCAGTAATAGTTGCTTGCAACACTTCGGTTATGTTCATTTACACGTACTTGAACATATAGCAGTCGTGGACTTACTCTTAATGCTCACAAATTTGCGCGCTGACTCTGTCCAGTTCTCCTTCAGAAACGTAAGAAGGCAATGTGAGTGACCCATGAGCAGTAATGGTTGCTTGCAGCAGCACGGTCGTAACTCGTAGAGCGTATTTATGCTCATGAAACTTAAAAAATAATTCTAATTGAATAAAATTATGTTTCAAATAAAAATTTCCCTCGATACAATATTCTTAGTGACTTTCTCCTTACTCTGAATTTCGTGTCCTTCTTTGGAATCCGACCTTTGGACCGTCTTACTATCCTTCCTCACCCCACACCGAAAAAATATTGAAGTTAATTTAACATTCTGGATGTAAAAAAAGTGTGCGAGAACTTACAAAATGCTAAAATACCTGCCACAGCAGTTACTTCAGCAATGCCAAGATGTAAAATTAAGTGCTGTGGCGGGTAATTCAGCATTTATAAGTTCTCGCACACTTTTTTTTACATTCAGAATGTTAATTTAACTTCCCTTTTTTTTCGGTGCATCTATCGAGCGTCTTAAAGACGATTTTACTAGAATAGAGAGACTTTGGAGGATTGGTAAATTGAAAATATGCCACAATCTGGCAACTTGCGACGAAATCCATTTGAAAAACCTAAAAGTGCTCAGATTCTATTACTCCAGAACATCTGTGTACATTTCTGGAGATAGGAGAGGAAAACTCTGGGTGTAATCGCGTGAAATATGTCGTAATCTTGACACCTTGCACAGTGCGAACCTAGGAAGGAGGAGAGTTCTAAATTCCGTAATTCGGTCGCGTGTCACGTCTCGCTGCGGCCTAAAGCCTTTTATTCGCCAGTCGCATAGATAATTTACTTCTCACAGTGAGGCGGGAGTGATTTTAAACGAACGACAATCTTAATTATGACCCGAGCGGAGACACCTGTACCGCAGTGTTGTAATACGCTAATACGGAGTTACGGTAACGCAAGCACCCGCATACGACTGTGGCACTGAAACCGCGGCCTCAAACCTTGTTGTCAAGTAAAAGTAGATTTTCTGTTCTGAAAAGTAGAGTACCTTTATAGACAGAGTGTGGACATTCGTATCTTTTCTATTCGTTGTCTTCTTTACCACAGGAAAACAGGGCCGGATTTACCTTCTTGCCGCCCATAGGCCGCCTGTATTTTGCCGTCTCATTCGTTTTGAAACATCTATAGAAACCATCAGGTGAACGTGCCGGAGAAGGAGGGGTACATAAGACGCGTTTACTCGCGTTTGGCACATTTCTTGTGAAAGCCCTGTCAACACTAGCAAAAGTTCACGGAACTTTGCTCGAAAATTAAGTTCCGTAGATCTATCTCTGTGTGGACGATGCCTTTCATTTATAAGAAAAGAACGAAAAAATTATGAATAAGAATAAACATGAATGTGGTCTAATGATCTTAATTTCCGCCACCGCGCCAACCGCACTGTGTTTGGCGCAATGCGTAAGGTATCCCGACAATCTTTTAGGCGCTATGCGTTTCACGCTGACCGCTGCTGACCAAGCGACCGCACTTTATTTGACGCAATGCGTGAAGTATTCATGCAGTCTTGTAGGCACTATGAGTTTCACGCCAACCGCTGCTGACTGCACTACGTTTGACGCAATGCGTGAAGTATTGATGGAGTCTTGTAGGCGCTAATATGTGTTTCATGCTAACCGGTGCGCCGATAGGGCTTCTCCTTTCCATCTCAAGTTCTCGCCATCATTGCTCTCTGCGCCGTGCCGCTTCAGGCCAAATTGCGTGTTTGGTTTCTCTCTCAACTATACTAATGAAAGACGCTGTCTCTTGTATCTGCGAAAGACGAACAAATTAGAAATTACTATACTTTAACTCTCAGGATATGAGAGATTTTTTCGCCTTTCCTCATTTTTGATGTTTTTGCTGAATCAGATTTTTTTCTTGATACCTACATTTGAAAAAATTACAACATTTGCCACCCCCTAAATTTGCCGCCATGGGCCGCGGCCCGTTTGGCCACCCCCTTAATCCGGCCCTACAGGAAAACTGCGCCGCTTTTTGATTGGTTAACGAGTTTTTAGGTTTTAGTTATCTCCGTTTGCGACGTTGTAAACTTCCTGTCATACTTTATTTTTTTATCGGAAAACTAATCAGCGTAAATTCTCAAAAACTTCCTCGATATTCCTTCTCTGTCGGAAGTAAATTCTGTACCAATTTCAAGCTTTAAAGTTTGTGCGTTCGCAAAACTAAAATAGGAAGTGAAATTTCGAAACGCCGCAAAGGAGATGTGTGGTTTCGCACTTCGGCCAGAGGTATGTCGTAAAAAGAGTTACGAATTTTATCGCCCTGCAGCCTGATTATTGAAATTTTGTGTTTGTCAGATCGACATAGATGACATAGGTTAAAAGGCGGAGTGTGATTGGTTGGCTACGTCTCGTCGCTGCTTGATCGTACCTTTGTCAGGTGGAATGGACGACATACTGTTGGAAACTTAAGAGGTGCCTTTAACTTGTCGAGAGTTCCACCCGACAAAGGCACGATCAAGCTGCGACGAGACATAGCCAACCAATCACACTCCGCCTTTTAACCTATGTCATCTATGTCGATCTGACAAACACAAAATTTCAATAATCAGGCTGCTGGTCAGCGTGCAGAAGTGAATACCGATTTCCAATTTCCTCCGCGATCGTGCAACCTGCTCCAGGTGGGATCATGAAAAATGTCTTAGTTAATTTGCCTGCGCGGGGAAATCACTCCCCAGAGAGGTCTGCGAGCCGACTCGGAGCTTGAGGCAGGAGCACTGCCGCGCTAAGAGAAAACGCCGTATGAACATCCGAGAGTTGCCAAATGTCTCCAGACAAAACGAGTATTTTTGAGAAAATGTATGCTTATTTTTCCTTGAAATTTCCCGATATTTTAGATTAAATTGCGAATAAAATTACCTAAAAAAATTTGAAGAAAAATTATGAAAATTGCCTTAGTAAATTCGGTTTTTATCGAAGGAAATTTGGCAACGCTTGAAGGCTCATACGGCGTTGTTCCTTAAGACGGCGGAGCAGCGGCCCGGGTCTCGGGTCCCGTTCCTCAGCCGCGCTCCCGTTTTAAAGCCCGCCAAATGAAATTTGCATCCGAACGAAACGAGGGAAATGGCGGGCAAATAGAAAAACGCAAACAAACGGGTTTTTGTCAAGGGGCACAATATTGAATTTGAGAGCGGGATTGGAATTGAGACAGGCGGAATGGGAATTGTCGGAGGAATGACTTAGTGTTGCGCCTTCCGCGGGCGCCGCGCCGGGGGGGGGGGGGGGGAGGGAATTATTTCGGAGCCGCAAAAGACACTGCAGTTGCAGTTGCAGTTCTTTCCTCTCCTCGTAAGCACCGGGAAGCTACCGACCACAGATGATCATTTCGTACTTCCCCAACCCAAGCACCTTGCCAGACGTAGTTGTCGCTTCCCGTCAAGAAGCCACGAAATGAAGTAATAAAGATGTTGTAGACAAATAGTATAGTGTATTGTTTTTAAGTCGGCCTCCTATGCTGCCGTGCTAAGGAAGAACGCCGTATGAACATTCGGGAGTTGCGAAATTTCCCTTGAAAAAAACCTGTATTTTTGACCAAATTCATGCATATTTTTACTTGAAATTTTCGGATATTTTAGATTAAATTGTCTACAAATTTGTCTGAAAATTTGAGAAAATAATATTCACAATTTTCCCAGTGATTTCGGTTTTTATCGGAGGAGACTTGGCAACGTCTGAAAGCTCATACGGCGTTCTACCTCATCACGGCAGTATGGTGCAGTGGTTCTAGCGCTAGCTCTATGATCGGGAGGGCCCGAGTTTGATGATCTCAAACAATGGTTGCCTGGGACTGGTTCAGTAGGCTAAGGACAGAGGGGCGATGGGGCTTAAGTCGCAGGATTAGCCCTTGTGGGCTACTTGAAGTAGAAAAATAAAAAAGAAAAAAGAAAAAAAGTAGAAAAAAAATGATAGACTTGAAAAATGGGTTTGGCAAAGCTAAATGGAAAATAAACACTGTCAGGACGTTTCGGGCCGATTGCACGCCCATTCTCAGCTGAAACTAAGACTTAAAGTTAAAAGAATTGAAAGGAGAAACTGAGCGTGCAACTGAGCAAGGTATAGGAATATCAGCGTAAAATAATTTTCTTGTTTTAATTTTTTTAAACTTTTAATCAGATTCAGTGGCGCGACGTGCTTTGCGATATATCGATTTATCTGCCATTTGAACCGTGGAAGTGTGGTTGGATCAACCATACCTCTAGCTACTGCAACAACTCTTACATCTGGCGCCAAAATTAGCGAGGAGTATTTTTGTAGTTGCGAAACCTTTTTTTCAGTGTGCCGTTAGTTTCCTTCACAGATAGGTGCTTTAATCATACGCAAGCTATAGTTGCTACTTCCTTATCAAAAAATATAGTCCATACAGTTCGATATAGTTCAACCCTTAAAAAATATCACATGATTTCATTTCCCATTATACATTCGTCCATAACACTGCCTTTTAGCGCCATGTAGCGGTCACTTTTTACTAATTTAAAGGCGCCCAAAACACCCTTACCGAAAATCTCAGGCTTCCTTTCAAAATATTTAAGTCCAACTCCTCTTTTATAGTCCAATACAGAATTAAATTTGCAAAGCGCAAGGTGTGTGTCAAAATTCACCTAAAACCATGTATCAAACCCAACTTTTGGACTTAAGGGGAACAATCAGAACGTCTGGCAAAATATAAAAATTACGTGGCCTCATCCATATTTTATCCGCCCAAGCTGAGGATGAAAGCTGGGAGTAAAATTTGAATACGGCCCAAAGCTTCAAAGTTTAAAACAAACTTGACGAGTTCTAGCGGTTTCAACAGTACGCTCAAAATCGAAGATCTTCAGATTGAGGAACGGAAAATTCTTTCTGTGCACTTAATGAGCTTTCCAAGTTGTTCGAAATGAGTAAAGTTTCTCATTTTATATCGAGCTCCACAATTTCCGCTTTTTCCCACTCTCAAGTCGCGCGCATTCTCATTTTTATTTCGACTTAACCTTGTCCGATCTAGTTCTCATTCTCCCACTCTTTGATCGAAATTAAAGGAGAGGCCAAATTGCCTGAAATATCTCGAATTCATGATGTAAATGTTATAATGAACTAAATATCACAGGAAATACACTGATGCTCCCATCGAATTTTGGGATATTTCATGATGGTTGATTAACTTCAAACTACTGAAGTTCGTACATTTTTGGCTTTTAAGGTGATTCGATGGACGCCGTATTTGGTCATTTTTCTCGAATTTTGAGATCGCAATTCTGTTGTCAGGTGACTAAAGCACTCACTTACCAATTTTAAGAAAGAAATTTAACGTAATGAAGGCGTCGTTTGTTTAGAGAGAAAATGTCGCATTTAAGTGCAGTTTCGATATCAGTATCGAATGCGATGTTTTCTCTCTAAAAAAACC
This sequence comes from Bemisia tabaci, assembly GCF_918797505.1. Lineage (NCBI taxonomy): Eukaryota > Metazoa > Arthropoda > Insecta > Hemiptera > Aleyrodidae > Bemisia > Bemisia tabaci. Next base: position 71,444,944 of record NC_092794.1, read on the forward strand.
ACGCCTTTATTAGGTTGAATTTCTTCGTTAAAATTGGTAAGTGAGTGCTTTAGTTTCCTAACAACAGAATTGCGATCTCACAATTCGAGAAAAATGACGAGTGGCTGAAAAAATGGAACCAATCGATGCGATATATCGCATGCCGTTCTGACACAAAATATGGCGTCCATCGAATCACCTTAAAAAGCCCGTCTCTGCCTTTTTTGCACAGTCTTTCACCGCTGGCACAACTTTCGGATAAAGTTGTCAAGGTTTCATAAGCTTCTCGAATTCAATGCTTGAAAGTTTGCACTGCAGTAAAAATTTGAGGCGATACCCTTTGACTCACAAGTTGGGCAAAGAAGAAAAAGAATCGCGAGAGAGGAACGGAAAAGTCTAGAGGATTTGTGGATTAGTCTCAGGCGCAGGTGTAATTAAAGAATAAATAGTCATGAAGGTAAATTATTAACTAAGATCATTCATATCGGAAAGAAACTTTTTAATTAATTCTGGATGGTTAGCATGTGTGACGTGTATGTAGTTTTAATAAAAGTAGATTATGCTTTTTATATAAGTTTACTGTAAAATGAAGCCTATGAGGTACATGCATGTTTTGTTAGCTTCTTCTCATTTCAACTTTAAAAATGAATAAACGTGTAGATTTGTGATTATTTTGTGTGTATGTGTGTGTGAACTTTGATGAAACGGGCCTATGTTGGATATTTCCAGCCTTCCTCTAAGTAAAAGAGGGTGGGTTCGTCTAATACCCAGTGAATTTTGCATGTTCAGCCCTCGGAAAATAATTCTCTAATTTTTAATTTTACATTTATAGAGAGGCACTAACACCCGACAGCCACTTTATCGAGATATGTCTCGTTGTTTGTAAAAAATATTAGAATATAAAATATGTCGTCTTGAGCTTTGTGCCAGAGAAAAAATGGCTAAACCTTTATTCCTTTAGTCAAAACCTTTTATTCAGAATTTTACGGAATATTTAAATCCTAATTCTCAAACATGGAAAAAACGACTCAATGGCAGAGAACTAGCACAACGAAATCTATACTTTGGTTATAGGTGCTAGTCCTGGAGTTGCAGATCTAGATTGCCGTGATAGCACAAAAAGCAGTAAGTGCATGTCAAATTTCCGAAATCGAGTCTCCTTCAAAATTCCTCTAATCTCTTCTGGATGAAATCACTTAAATAGCTAAGATAGCAAAATCCATCTTAATTGTATGAAAACGGAACAAATGAGAAAGCCGCAAGTGCGCTAAAAATGAGGTCGTTTCAGGCAAGACAGCAATAAATGACATTATTCCTCCGGAGAGCCAACGAAAACAGTGATTTCAAGTAAACTGACGCCCTCTTCTCCCAATTTCTAACCTGGAAATGTTTTTTGTTGTGTGTCCAGAACGCAACCACGAAAGCATGAGCAGAATATAGCACTTACAGCTGTCTTTGCCTTCAATACTAGCCTAACATGAAAATAAAAAATACCCTTTTCATATAATTGAAATAAAATCGGTCAATTTTTATCATCCAAACGATTTCTAGGAGACTTTCGGATGATTGGTGCCTATTTGACAAAGAACGGAGGCTTTTTTCAATGAAATTTTCCGGTCAGAAGCTTCTGAGCCCGTTTTCTCAAAACTTCATTTTTGCACTTACTGCTCTCTGCGCTATCACGGCGCAGTAGACACTCATTCGGGTAGGTCGGATCTCTCTAGACAAGAGGAAAAATTTAATGCCGTTAATCAGTCTGCACAGAGTCAAGGACCTTTGGTTTTGTCTAAGCCGAGGATGTAAAAACGCTGGAGCACTACCTCGCAATTTATCGAAAGTTTGAATGAGAGATCGATCGCCAACCGTCTTTTGTCCAATGAGAGAATCTGTACGATCTTTATTCCACCTACTCTCACTCTCTCTCTCCCTCTCGAATGGTGCTCTGATTAAACTTGCTTTTTGCTCCTCTCAAATCTGACGTTTATGGTGGCTCTTTCCGGTCGAATGTGAAGACAAGCAGCCCTGGCGAGCCATAAAGAAGGGTTACAGGCTGTGCACGCTGACTAACTAACAAATTACAACATTTGTTTTCATAAACAGCCACGACATGAATGAGGTTTAAAACTTGATGAGGGGGTGAATATTCGTGAAACGGCGGGTTGGTTAGTTTCTAGCCTCCCGCGCGTATGCTCCGGGGAAAGGATGGACACTGTTGCCAACTCGTGAGAACTATGCGAGAAAATGCCATTCATTTCTTTTCGAAATATGTTTTTAAATACTTCCACACCCAAATAACATTTTTCAAAGGAGACATTGCTGAAATGAATCCCGGTTCGCGGCATTGCAGACTTCCTGTTATACTTGACTTTCTACTTGAAAAACTACTGAACGTATAATTTTTTGAAAATTTTAGTGATTATTCTACTCTTTATCAAATCTTTGAAAAATGTCAAGACATTATGTTGGATTGGTCTCCTTTTAAAAAATGGAGCGGAGATTTCGAAACATCGTATACGAGCTACGCATTTTTGCAGTTTCATCGTCGCCATGGGTCATAAGCTTCCCTGTTATTGGCGCGGCGTGCTTTCGAGCTATCGATTTATCTGCCATTTAAACCTATGGAAAAGGATCGATTAACAGACTGTTCGCAACGAACTCCTAAATAATCGATTCTTTACCACAGTTTCAAATGAGGAAGTATCGATAATCGATTATTCACGCCTCGGCACTGTTCCCTATTCTAAAATGGACTACATTTTGCAGTTTGGTACCATAAATTCTAGCCCGGTTTAAAAACAAAGTATGTGCCATTAGTTTCCCTATGCACATAAGCGTTTTTCCAGAAGAGCCAGAATTCATAGTTCCAAATCGCAAAATGCAGTCCAAATATGCTTTTATGCATGATTCAAAAATAGTAGCTCCGAATCGCAAAATGTAACCCATTTGTAAGAGGCTTAGAACACCGAGAAAAAACTATAGTTATAATTACCATATTTTTGGTGTTGAATATACACTCTTCATTAGTAGTGGCCATAACCAATAATAGTGATATTTTTACTGGAGCAATAGTAATTTTACAAGAGTGCGGTAGTAAAATTAGCATTTAATGGTAAGAATATCTCTATTATCAATTATGGCAACTACGAATTAAGAGTCCATATTGGACACCACTAATATGGTAATTATAACCATAATTTTTTCTCAGCGAACTGGCAACCGTGTCGTCCGGGGTTGCGCGGGAAGTGACACCCCCGAAACAGCGCAACGGCCCGGAATCCGCGACGGTGGCGCAGGCCAAAGGTGCTACGAGGGAACTCCATTAAAATCAAATATAAATTAGTCAGAGGAAGTTAATTTCGAAAACATTATATATGGAAAGGAAAACACCCGAATTCGTAGTGCCGAGTATGACAAAGTGCGTGAGCGGGGAGGGTCGGAGGGGGGTGGGGGGACGAGTGTCAGTCGGCAGATCCTTGCAGCATCCGGTGGAAGGTGCAGAAAGGATGCAACTGCTCGAGGGTCCTTCTTCTGGGCGCGACAGTGATTTGTCTCCGAGATTAATTAGGACAAGATGTCTATCAGCCACACACTCGCCCAGGAAACAAGGACCCGGTCGTGCTAACAAACCGCTGCACCGGACCTTTACGCGTGAGACCTCTTCAGGCCTCCGTTGCCTAGTTTTTACGGGAAATCGTCCTCTCGATTTAGGAGAGAAAGTGCGAATTTCTTCGGTAAAAGTGCGCACGCATGGGGCTTGTAATGCTGCTAAGATTGTCCAATTGTTTATACCAATTGAAGCAAAACACAGCACGGGAAAAAAAAAAAAAAAAAAAAAAAAAAAAAAAAAAAAAAAAAAAAAAAAAAAAAAACATTGGATCTACAGTCCAGACTTTTGAAAACATTGACAAGAAAATGGACTCTTGATTCAATCAGCTTTAAGCTTAAATCAAAAGGAAATCCGCTCAAATTAAGAGGCTTGGTTCTTGATTTAAGCTTAAATCTGATTGAATCAATAGTATTTTTTCTTGCCGATGTTTTTAAGAGTCTGGACTCTAGATCCAATGTGTTTTTTTTCCAGTGAGAGGCAATAATGGATCGTATTCAATACATCAAATAGGTCAGATTGTATCGATATCGATTGGTTCAACATGTAAACATAGCCCCGGAAGTCAATGGAGTAATCATGAGGGAACGGGTTCCATTAGATAGATTTTGGATTCTTGTGAGTCTAAAATGTCAATGAAAAGTTATATTGTTAGGAATTTTCTCATTTTCCGTTTTTCCTACTTTAATCATAAAATGTTTGTTGGAGGTATGTTCTATTGTTTGAACCAAAAGATACATCGAACCATTATCGAAAACGACCTGTTAGATAACTCAGACAAGTGCAGACTTCTCGAAAGGATCAAATCTTGGGGCCATTGCCTTGATCTGATCCAATATAGTTTATTTTTTTGATTAACATGCATGTTGCAAACTACTTTCTCGTCTGTATACTCAGCCTTACTTATAATTAATTGGCATTGCGTATATCTTAAATCAGAAGTTCACAATTAACTGTTTAAAAAGAAGAAGAAAAAGAATGAACCAGATGAAATTCATTCACGGCCCCTCACCGAAAAAGTTCTCATTTTAGAGAGAACCAAGAATTTTAGTATCTTTCACTTACTACACATCGTGCGAAAAATTTTCTCGTTTCATCAATTTTTTCTTCCTCATGTATTACATTTTTTTTTATACGTTAATGTCTTCTAAAATCACCACATTTTGTCTTGCACACGCAATTTTCCTGATTGGCAAAACGTCATGCACGAACCTGAGTGTTTCGACGGATTTAGTTTCCCTAGTCGTCGGATATCAATTTTAATTAAATAATTAAATCCATAATCCCATCCTAACCAACAGTGGATTGGTGAACTATTTTCCGTGTTAAGTAATTTCATCATGTAAATGATTGGAAATGTGTGAGAAATTGCGCCCATCTGATTTTGGGCTCATATTAATGAAATCGTTTCCGTGGAGTAACTCACTTGGCAAACCAGCATGCTTGCCCTTAGTGTGTGTTCGGAGCATTCCTCCTCACAACTGCCACCGTTTGCCGTATATATCGATTGATCTACCGTTTAAACCTATGGCATAGGATCGATTATTAGGGTGTTTGCAGCGAACACCCTAATAATCGATTCTTTACCACAGCTCAAATGGAGAAATATCGATAATCGATCATTCACGCCTCGCCACTGCGTGTCATCCATCAGAGTCCCACGTACAGCTATGCTCGATTGTATTCGATCTGAGCCGACCAATAAGCGCACTGCCGCACCGGTAGGAGCGTGTAGAATTTTTTTTTTTTTTTTGAGTAATAACTGGTGGGTTGATTACAACCCTATTGAGGATTAGGACTCTATCCTCTATGTCAGGGTCCAGACAAAATTAGTAGCTCCAGGTGTCCCTGGCCAGGCCGAAGTAAACAAAGGCGAAGATGGAAAAGTCTGTTGGTCCTGGGTACACCTGAAACAAGATAAATAAAGGAGCAGTATATGTACAGAATTTACATGGTACAAAAGGATGTAAAAGCGTGTACATGGAGCTATCCATGAAAAACATAAAGCGATTTTCCCGATTTTTTTACAGTTACCCACTCCTTGAAACACGATTGTAATGCAGACGCAGACAATTTCAAAATAATTTCGTAACCTTTGTCTCAACACCACCCTCTATTTTCACGGGATGAAACAACGTAAGGGAAGATCACTTTTGTATGTCAGGTTTTTTTTATATCGACAAAGCTGGTACAATAAATTCAAATTTGATTTAAGAAATGTACACTAGAACTACTAGAAGCACTGAAGTAACAGGTGCGTGTATTTCAGGAGACAATGATTGAAAAGAAACCCTGGAAAAAAGAGTCTCTTGGATACCGAGTCCAGTCTCTTAAAAAATTTGACAAGAAAAAATAATCTTGATTTGATCGGATATTTGCTGGGCTGGAACCAAAACAAAATGCTCTTAAAGTATAAGAGGCTTGGCTCTCGATATAAACAAAAATTTTGTTGAATCATAAGTATTTTTTCCAGTCAACTTTTTTAAGAGGATTGACTTGGATCGAAGAGACATTTTTCCAGGGAATGTTGTGAAAAATACAGATATAAGCAACTCGAGCTCATACGTGATCGAATAGTGGTATCACCGTGTAAGTAACACTACTTGGAACACCCAAAAAATATCCTTTCACTGGGCGTGGAGAGGTGATTCTAGCGCATTTTCAGTTCGCCTACAATAATCGGAGTAGGCAACACAAGCTCCCTCGTGGTCGAATAGTGGTATCATCGTAAAATGGCGCGCTTACTTGCAGTACACACGAAACACAGCTTTTCACTTAACAGGAGAGGTGACTTTAACGCAATGTCAGTTCGTCTTCAATTTTTATCGTGGGTAACATGGGCTCCCATGTGCCAAGCAAAAGCATTGCCAAGATAGGGATTTATCGATCCAGTTCATTGGATAACGATTCAACAATCGACCTGCTGCGGGGCGATTATTGAAACTGATGGACAAAGCGATGGACAAAGAAGACATAGGGAGTATGGAGCGATCCTATTGGTCGACATGGTTGGTTCTTGTAGACTAAGAAAAAAATGATGGACCAACTGTCGGGTTTTTAGTGGGTTGCCGTTAGTTTGTCCATTACCTACCTCCTATGTCCATTGCCACCACCTGCTTCCATCGATAGGATTCCTCCAAATCCCTTTTGTCGTCTTTGTCTATAGCTTTGTCTATCAGATTGATAAATCGGCCCGCTGGAATCGATAGTGTTTAAGTATTCAAATGGACACATAGCAACGGAGATACGCGGTTTAGCTTTTTGACCATCGGTATGTCACCTCCAATCTCTGTTTCTACAGTATGTGCCATGGGGGAAAATTTAAACTAAACATCATTCGGGAATTACTTCAACGGATTTTTTTTTTCTTCTCTCGATTCAAACGAGAAGAAAGAGGTGCGGAGAACTTAGGAGAGGCAGAACTACCACCGCCATCGCCACCGCCGCGAGAGAAGAACGTGATGCGCTGACAAAAGAAGCACAATAAATATGTCATCGTCCCTGTAATGCACAGTTGCTGTCGCCCAGTTCCGGGGCGCATTTGCGGGGGAGGAGGAAGGGTGCAGGGGGGGAGGGGCGAAGGGCAAAACGCCATTGTTCAATAATTCAACTCGGGGCTCCAGGACTCAGCTCGGAGTTTGTCTCTGTTCCGAAAACAATCCTGAAAATGGACAATTACGTTTTGTGCGCCTTTTCTTGAGCCAAGTAAAATATTTACCTCTTCCGACTCGTCCTTTTCCCAGCGAGTTTTTTCCGCGAGATCCCTTTGTCGCCTTTTGTTTTGAATGGGTTAAACCGGGCAGTCGACACACCTCGGGCGATACGAGAGACACAGTTAATTGACTGCGGAGAACTAGGTTACCAGGTAGGAGCTGTCGGGGTAGATTACTGTGTCATTCTACGATACTTAGAATTAGAACTTGGACAAAATATTACCATTAGATATCCCATTTTGCGCGGCCAGCGGGCTGCTTGTTGAAGTTGATAGACAAAGATATAGACAAAGAAGGCGTAGGGAGTTTGAAGCTATCCTTTTCGTTGAAATGGGTGGTTCCGATAGACTAAGGCGGTAAATGATGGATTAACTGTGGGGTCCCTCGTGGGTTGCCGTCAGTTAGTCTCTTAACTACCTTCCTTCTCTATTAGTAAAGTAACTCCTCCAAAAGTATAGTAATTTCTAATTTTGTCGTTTTTCAGTGATACAAGAGACAGCACCTTTAATTAGTCGAGTTAAGAGAGAAACCAAACACACAATTTGGCCTGGAACGGTGCGACTTGGGGAGAAATGATGACGAGGACTTGAGATGAAAAGGAGAAGCCCTCGGCGCGGCAATCGGCATGTAACACATATCAGCGCCTACAAGACTGCACGAATACTTCACGAATTGCATCAAACACAGTGCGGTCAGCGTGAAACAGATAGCGCCAACAGAATGCATGAATACTTCACGCATTGCGCCAAACACAGTGCGGTCAGCGTGAAACGCGTAGCGCCTACAAAACTGCGTGAATACTTCACGCATTGCGCTAAACACGGTGCGGTTGGCGCGGCGCGGCGGCGGAAGTTAAAATCATCAAACCAAATTTGGTGTTTGTTCTTTCATAATTTCCTCGTTCATTTCTTATGATTGGAAGGCCTTGTCCATTAGAGATTGGTTTACGAAACTTGACTTTCGCGCAAAGTTCCGTGACCTTTTGCTAGAAGTGTTGACAGGGCTTTCCCAAGAAATGTGTTCAACACGAGTAAACGCGTTTTATGCACCCCTCCCCCGCTGGCACGTTCACTTGATGGTTTTTATTGATGTTTCAAAACGAATGAGAAGGGGGCGGCAAAATACAGGCGGCCCATGGGCGACAAGTAGGAAAATCCAGCCCTGTACGTCAGTAGCGTAGTCTCGAAGAGAAATAAGCGTATTTAATAGCTCAAAATGTATACAAAATACTCTGCCAACAGAAAAAATAAATTAAGAAAGTTTTTGAGAAATTTCGTTGTCTTGTTTTTCAAAGAAAAAATAAAATATGACAGAAAGTCTGCAACGTCACAAACAGAGACACTTGGTCTCGCACTTTAGTTATCAATTTATATTCTGCCGCGCTAAGGTGGAACGCTGTATGAGCTTTCAGACGTTGGCGAGTTTCCTCCGATAAAAACCGAAATTACTGGGAAAATTGTGAAAATTATTTTCTCAAATTTTCAGACAATTCTGTACACAATTTAATCTAAAATATCCGAAAATATCAAGTAAAAATATGCATGAATTTTCTCAAATATATAGGTTTTTTCAAGGGAAATTTTGCAACTCCCGAATGTTCATACGGCGTTCTTCCTTAGCACGGCAGTATTGGTATAGGATCATAACGAATATCCCTCGACGTCTTGCAGACTTTCTTGATTCTGTGAATCACATTCTAGCGAACAGAAATTAATTCATGAGTAAAACGAAACAATCTATATATTAAAAAATTGTTAATTATCTGTATATTGGGTATATGATTTCAACTCCAATCTGCATGAGTGCTGAATAGAAAATTGTCTAGTACGCAAGACATTATCTTGGAAGACTTACGTGCTTTATTCGATTTGATAAGAGGAAAAGAACAAAAGAGAGCGAATACGGCATGAAAATTATTGGTTCATCTATGGTTTAATTGTATTTCATCTTGAATAAATCATGTCCACATTTTCCTCACTAAAACGAACCACCTAATGAAATGAGACAACTTGTCATGAAAACCTCGCTCCCAACCCTTTCAACTTCAAAACTTCAAGCCGCTAAAAATTAGACGCACAGACGTATCAAGTCGTTGGAGGTGATTCTCTTAATAAGCGGGAAAGATTAAATGAATAAAAATTGCTGGATAACATTTTTTCCTACGATTTTTTCACTTCTCTCACCTCGACCAACCCTTCGTCCTAATTCCCGGGCTGGATTTGCTTTTCCTTTTAAACTTGCCCTTGCTGCCAATTTACGCAGGATAACTCCAATATGGAGTGAAAGAAGTATTAAATAAAATATTCAAATAATGTGACAGCGGCGGAAACTTTGCCTCTTTCCTCCGCTTGCTCGTAGCTTTGTGGACGCCGCCTGCTCGCTTCAAATTATCTTCTCTCCACCAGCTATTAAGTAATTAGAGTGTAAAGTTAAGAGCCCTCCAGAATTAGAGGCAAAGAGATTGAAGCAACAAAGAGACTGGGCAAGGAATCCTCATCTCGTTTAAATTTTGGTCCAGACTTTTCCCCGGTTGAATATTCCATACCAGAATTTTGCGCGAATTATCTGAGTTCATTCAAAGGGGTTTACCGCTGAGCTCCATGCACAGTCTAGAAAATTTTTTCTCGGTGTTGTAATGTTACCTTTTGACAGAAATTTACCTGCTTTTTGCGCGTCGGTAAGAACAAAAATCCGTGAAATTTTCGATTGGAAATTTACAACGATCTCTTAATAATATCACAACTCGCAAGTGAAGATTTTTTTTTTTTTTTTTTTTTTTTTTCTGCTGGTTTAATGGCTTCGTGTCTATTGCACCTTCAGCCAACTTTAGACATTGTTTAGTGTCCGTAGACATCAGGCTCCATGCTCCAGGCTTTTCTAATTTTCAGGGATTAGGGCCGAGGAGAATCTGTTTCAGCAGATCTACTCGTCAATTCCGTGAAAATTAGACGCCACCACCGGGATTCGAACCCGGGACCTATTGACCTAGAGTCAGACGCGCTGACCACTAGGCCAACCTGGCCGGCAAGTGAAGATTTCACAACGTTTAATTGTAGATTTGAGATTTTGCAGCCTTTTCTCGTTTGTAATTTTTTTTCTAAATCCGATTTTTTTTATACCTACAGTTAAAAGCAAAATTTGCCGCCCCCTAGATTTGCCGCCATGGGCCGCGGCCCGTGTGGCCACCCCCTTAATCCGGCCCTGCTGACGTGAATCTGCGAACATCAGTTGGACTGCATTTTGCAATTTGGAACTATAAATTCTGGCTCATTTGAAAAAACACGTATGTGCATAGGGAAACAAATGGCACATGCGTTGTTTTTAAACCGGGCTATAATTTATGATTCCAAATTGCAAAATGTAGTCCAGTTGATCATACTGGTTACCTCAGGACAGTCATAAGGTATATTACTCCCATCGTCAGTAGTAAAGCGTGGATGATCGGCTATCGATAATTTTCTATTTGAAGCTGAGGCAAAGAATCGATTATTAAGAGGATCGTTTTATACACCCTACTAATCGACAATTTTCCTCAGATTTAATGACAGATAAGTCGATTTATCGCAAAATACGGCACGACACCGTCCTCTGTAAGTGCTTCAAATACGCCGCGGGAATCGTTTAAGTTCTGAGAGAGGAAATGCGACGAAAGAGCGTTGGAAGCGATCCGGTTTAACTTCTTACAAGATACTTACCTCTTCGTCTCCTCCACGAGGATTAGCTTTGTCATCTGGGCTTCTTTACGATTTATCATCCATCAAACCCCTGCCGCTTCTATCAGTCATTTGCCAGTTGTCATGTCTCTTCTTCACTCCACGTAATTTCCCAGTTGTAGGCGAAAATACGGTTAGTGGGTGATTTATCTTTGAGACAGGAGTGACAGGCGACAGTATTAGACTCCTCGTAAAAACGCGCACACTGTGTTCCTCTCCATCAGAGCTTGGAGGAATTCCTCGATTACCATATCAATAGAGGGTCCAGCGGTGGGCTGGATTGTCACAGGATGAAATAAGTTTGCAGTCGTTTTTTAACGGGTATCGATGCCTATAAATACCGTATTCTCAAGGTTTAATAACGATAGAGTTGTTTAAAAAAATGTCTTTCATCGGCATTGCTGGATGAACTTTACGAATGAAGTTCTATGGTTTCATTATTTAATACGCCCTGGATTCCGGCGTGGGATATATCTCGCTCATTCAGTCGAAAATTTTGGTAGTCTTTGCATTTGTTGCTAAAGCAATCACCGAAAAAAAAGGATGCTGATTTAAAATTCTGGATGTAAAAAAGCGTGCGACAACTCAAAAAACGCTGAATTTACCGCAGAAGCAATTACTTTAGCAATTTCAAGATGTAAAACTAACTGCTGTGGCGGCTAATTCAGATTTTCATGAGTTGTCGCACACTTTTTTACATCCAGAATGTTAAATCAGCATCCTTTTTTTTTTTTTTTTTTTCGGTGAAAGGACGAAACCCCCGCACGTCAGCCCAGAGAATTTTTCTCAACCAAAAAATTAGCAAAATTCAAAGAACGAACTGAAAGCAGGACACTGTTTAAAAAAAAAAAAAAAAAAAAAAAAAAAAAAAAAAAAAAAAAACTCGCATTCGATACAATACCCGACTTCTGTATCGAAAGCAAAGTTTATTCCCTCAAAGAATCCAAGCCTCACGTTACTCGATATCACCCATGTTGTGACGATATGATTCTATTTATGCGTGCGCGTCATCGGGAACGTTACGTGGACTACCGGACTTCATCATGTATCATCGCTGGGCGCAAGAGGGACGTGGACCCCCCCCCCCCCCTTCCTAACCACCCCCCGAAGTTATTAGCGGGCCATTAACAGCGTATTCTTGTCACCGCAGGATTCGCGAGCCGGGACATAAATCTGAACACCCGCTTTTGCCGAGCCCCCATCCCCCACCCCCACCGCAACGTGGGCCGGCTCACCCTCGCCCCGCTCACAATTACCCCTCATTGATCCGCGAATTTGATTTCGGGCAGCCGGCCCGGGCGCGCTGCGGTGTTTCGACACGTTGCTTCATTAATTATGAAGGCGCGGCGAGCCTTCGTGCCCTCCACCCCCTCCACATTGTTGCCGCTCGATCAGTTTAAGAAGGCTGGTTGACAATTTCTCGCAAAATCCGGCAAAACTTGGACAAGTCGGAAAATTTGGGGATTTTGTGTAAATCCCTAATATCGATGATCCAAGTGCGAAACCTCATATCGACGGTGAAACTACCAGACCACGTATCTCGTTTGCGGTGTTTAAAAATCTCCGGTTCCATTTTATTTCTTTGAAGGAGAACAGATTAATATCATACCTTGGTATTCTCACAGTTTTCTTCGCATAGAGAGGAAAATACAAGGAAAGTTTCAAGAATTGACATTGAGCAGTTTACCATTTAAAAAATAAAGTATGACAGGAAGTCTACAACGTCGCAAACCGGAATACGTGGTCTGGTAGTTTCACCGTCGATATATCAATTTGCCATGTTTCAGAATTTTCGACCCCATGTTGTGTTTTCGAAGAGAAACAAGTCATTTGTACAGTTCGTTTATGCAACATATTTTGCCAACAACAAAGAAAATCAAGAAGATGTTCGATAACTTAATTTGACTGGTTTTCCAAAGATGCAATGATGTACACTGGAAAAAACGTTTATGAAGTTATTTAAAGCTCGGCGGGGTAACAGTTCATCTGACTTCTCACCGATTTTAGAATTCCCTACATTTTCTAAATTTAATGGGGTACTAGATATGTCTAAGTTGAGACTTAATCCCTACTTCTTTTTTTCCGTGAAAATCGAGCGGAAGCGTTAATTTTACAACTGGGAGTTTAATTCGGAAAAAGTACAACTGTTAACACGGGACGATTACGCAACGTACGACGGTGCAGCAAAACAGCTTGGAAGAGTAACATACGGTTAAGGGGACGGGTGACCCGAGAATCAAACCTCCCGATTGGATATTAATCCGTGGGCGTAATATATGGTCGACCGGTGCATTTGGGGGTGCGTTCGAGGACAAAGGGCATGTGGCCCAGTTTCGTCGAATGACAACTAGAATTCTCTGTCCTAGGTCAGGAACAATGCGTTTGCTGGATCATCCGGAGTGACCCGCCACCCTGTGTGATCCACGCACATTTAGTGTTGATGAAAGTACATCTATGGCAATTGAACCCACTCTTTGTTGGAGGCCCGATTCATTTGCAATTCGCAACCACGTTGAACCAAGGTAATTTAGTATACATTTTGCAGATTTTGCGTCTGTTTTGCAAATATGAAAAGATGGTGAAACTAAACACCATTTTGGATTAGCCTATTAATTTATGTGCCCATCGGAATTATCGTGCGATTTTACCTGTGAAAAGTATATTTGGACTGCATTTTGCAATTAGGACCTATAATTTCTACCTCATCCGTAAGAACACATGTCTATGGGTATGTTGATGATACATACGGTATTTCCTTAGCACGGCAGTATACAGGAAGGAGCGTTATCATACACATTGGTGAAATTGGCAACATCATTGAAGCCCATGGCGGCAGTCAAAAAGACCACCAGTACCACCAGTAGGCACCATAACAATGCAGCAGTAAGCTTGTCTCCTATTTTCTACCGTGGAAGTCCAACAATCGAAACTGATACTTTTCCTTCGATTTGCGGCTGCACTCTCGCTATGCATACGCACAGCGTTGCCAAAAGCCCCAAGAGCTCCTCTCACACGAAAGGCCGCTCATCAGGTCCGTTCTGAAGATCGACAACGCTGACGGCACTGCCCTTCGGAATCGGAGCATTCCGATACGCTGCAGCGATTCTATAACACCGTGAAACACGGTCAAAATTCTTTCCCGTTTTTAACATAAAAAAGAGCACGATATCATCCCATTGTCCGAGCCGCTGCGGGGCCAGTTATTCATATTTATTCCCGATTTTTGATCGGTTCTCAAAACATGACGTAGCGCAAACGCTGAATGAGCTCTTGGGGTCGCTTTTTGATGGCTCGAAGCGACGTAGCCGTTTGGTGCCAGCAGCCCTGTGATTCACAGTAAACTGGAGGCCTCATGACGGGAAAGACGAAAACTATCTGGAATCTCTTAATTTGAAATAATTTATGGTTTTCTAAAAGTCAAGGTTTGCCGATTATTATTTTTTTAAATTATGGTTTAAAGTCACGTTCATCTAGCAATTAATTCATAACGGGGATAGTGATGTTAGAAACAGACACTCTAATGAGATTAGAATTCATATAATTTGTCCCATTATAAGCTATCTCGTATGCTTGAAAAAGATCAACCCAAGAAAAATGTACGCGCTGAGGCATTTAGATATATAATTTTGCAATAGAACCCCTAATTCTGGTTCTCAGAAGAGCGTTTCGGGGGATCTTTCTGAGCAAACTTGTTGTATGCAAACTTAAGATTTGACTCTACCAATAATCCTCAAAATTGAACTCAACCACCTATCGCAACCTATTGCATTTAGCAATGAGACGAGACTTGGACCATATTCAATTGTGCATGTTTCACAGGAAGGCCATATAATACTGTTTCAAATCCTAAAGGGGGGCCCGGAGAAGCTTACCCCGGCCTTCAAAAAGTTATGACTCTGTTGAATACCATTTTTTTTCCTGTCGAATTTAATTCTTCCCCTTCAAATTATATCAGCTAGTGAAGGGAATTAGAACCTTACATTTTTCATTTTTTTCCGCCGAGACGCTCCTCTTCACCATTATAATTGAACACTGGAAAAAAAACACATTGGGTCTAGAGTCCAGACTCTTGAAAACATTGACAAGGAAAAATACTCTTGATTCAATCGGATTTTTGCTTGAATCAAAACAAAATCCGCTTAAATTAAGAGGCTTGGTTCTTGATTTAAGCCAGATTCTGATTGAATCAAAAGTACTTTTTCTTGTCGATGTTTTTAAGAGCCTGGACTCTAGATCCAATGTGTTTTTTTCCGGTGAACGATAGCAATTAATTACGTTCCACTTGACAACGTTGATTCAGAAGCTTCATTTTGGCCATCGAGTGGCCGTAATTTATGTGGAGTAAATAGACAAGGGTCGTGCCCATTTATCCGGATTTTCCACGCGTCTCGAAAAGGTTTTCAAAATATGATGGCAGCCGTGGAAATGTTGCGTCAGGCTCAACCTTCGGGTAAAAAGGAGCCGCGGGCTCGAGGATGGGTCACAGTTTGAGGTTTTGCCGTGCCTATTCAATTTGAGGGAAGAGCGTGGATTAACATAATTGTACGTTCGACGAAGAGGAATCAAATCGGACATCATGCCACAATCCACATGATCATTTTTGAAGAAAACACCATTTCCACGCTTTCTGCCGCATTTCTATTGAATGTACCATTGGACGCGGTGGCGGTGTGTCTTCAAGTGAACGTAGGTAGTGAACACCCCCCCCCCCCCCCTCCTCCTCTAAGAAGTTTTACGAGGCCCATCGCACAGTAAGAAATCCCATGGACCAAAATCGAAAAGTGACTTTCTTTGCAAATTATTGTTATAATATTCGTGATCAGGACAATTTCTAAGAGGGTATACTTTTTTTTATCTCCCAATTAAACCCATTTGAATATGGATTTGAAGTGGAGGTTAATTCGATCTGAAAGCAACTTTCCTATAAGAAATACACAGTATTTAAGTCGCCAAGTATGGACAAACTTTTCCCGATAACCATAGGAATATATCCCTCTGGGTGCGGTTAACATTTTCTCATTCTTTGGATACCCAACTTCAATCCTGCAAAATAACTTTTGCGACTTTTTGCGATTATCGGAGAGATTTGCATATGAATATTCGTTGAAATCAGGTTAAACTCAGCATTTTTAGTCGGGAATTCTGAGTCTCATAACGCCTAAATACGTGTATTTAGCGCATGGTCACTTTTGACCTATCGTGCCAGCTCTCGGATGCTGAAAAAGTCAAAATTCATTAAACAAATAGCTTTAGAGGGGCTCAATCGAACATCTCATGCCTTTTATGGTTTTGTATGTCTATTTATCCGGTGCCTCTCGTTTTTTGTCCACCCCTTGTATAGAAGTTTCGCACTGTGGCCGTTTAGCTATCGGCATTTGGACTTCGTTTTGTAATTAAACTACAATTTCTGGCTTATCCGTAAAAACGATTATGTGTACAAGGAAACTAATGGTACATTTGTTGTCTCTAAACTAGGCTAGAAATTGTAGTTCCCAATGGCAAAATGTAGTACATTTGGTTTTGATGACCCATCCCTGAAACGTCTGTCCGAAAACATTTAAATTACTGGCACACAAAATTATTTTGAAAACAGTGAAGTGAAAATTACTATCATACATGAGATCACATTATTTTGATCGGTATTTTCGACTTTACTTTTAAATTATCTTCTCAACTTCTATAGTGCCTTTTTTCCTTCTCTACTTTTACTCTGATGAAAATAATAGAAATATTATGTCTTTTTGAAAGGGTCTGGGGATTAAACTTGAAACATCTGAAATTACGATGGAAATATCTGAAATTACCAAATAGTTCCTTCTCTTCAGTAAGAAGACAGTTTGTCTTCTATAGCTGTCTTGCTTTAAATGCAGTACCATCAAAAATAGTATATAACTTCATGCTTTTCGTTGAATTCTCATGCATGTCATGTCCCGACATTTCAATTCAGACCTCCAAAACGGAGCTTCATCAAAAGATCCTAACAAAGGAACCTGCGAGAATCATTCCAAGAGATAAAGCTCAGATTGACAGCAACTATTAGGTGCCTCAAGGTTTTAACCGCTAAATGAAAACTGGGAACCAAGGACAGTGGCGTGGCGTGAATAATCGATTATCGATATCTCGCCATTTGAAACTATGGTAAAGAATCGATTACTAAGGTGTTCGCTGCGAACACCCTAATAATCGATCTTTTTTCATAGGTTTAAATGGCATAACAATCGATATATCGCAATTCACGCCACGCCACTGCCAAGGAGGGCTCCTCCTGTCGGCCACGGTCTAAGAAAGCTGGATAATAGACGTTCTACATTAGTCAAGTTCCACTTATGAAGAAACTAACGATGATAACCTTAAGTGGACGTATTTATGCGAAAAGGCGCTAAACGCCATTTCCAAACTTCTCAGTAAAGCAAGTTTGACTAAAACAATTGGCGTTTCCGTACTAATGGACCGATTTTGGTTTACTTTAGCTTGTTTGAAAGCTGAAGAGTTCCTCTAATTACGTACGTTGCCAAAATTAGGAAAAAATGCATATTAAGCGAGATATAGGGGATTTTTGCACGTAGGTCCATTTGATTTAATGCGCTAACCCGGATTCCGAATTAAATCAAAAGGCGCTATCTCCACTTGAATCACTTGATTGACGCGCGCGCGGCGAAGCTCGGTGGAAACTTGGTGAAATTTAGTTCCGGGGGGTATTTTTGGACGGGAAACTCGAATTTCGGGTCAAATTTTGAAAATTCAGAAATCCAAGATGGCGGACATGGCCTAAAATGCTATCTCGGCCCCTATCCAGCCGATCTTGGTGAAACTTGGTATCAGGGGGTATTTTCGCATGGGAAACTCGAATTTCGGGTCAAATTTTGAAAATTCAGAAATCCAAGATGGCGGACATGGCCTAAAATGCTATCTTGGCCCCTGTCCAGCCGATCTTGGTGAAACTTGGTACCAGGGGGTATTTTCGGACGGGAAACTCGAATTTCGGGTCAAATTTTGAAAATTCAGAAATCCAAGATGGCGGACATGGCCTAAAATGCTATCTCGGCTCCTGTCCAGCCGATCTTGGTGAAACTTGGCATCGGGGAGTATTTGCGGACGGGAAACTCGAATTTTGGGTCAAATTTTGAAACTTCAGAAATCCAAGATGGCGGATGTGGCTTAAAATGATATCTATTTCTTAAACAAACGCACTACACGTCTAGAATGGCCGCCAATGAACCTGCGTAAAGCGCACGGGCCGGGTTGTGAAGGCCGGAGGTGGTGGGAGCCGAAATATACCTGCCTAACCTCAATCTGCTTTCCCGATGCATCTTGCCAATGTGGATGAGATGTGGAAATTTCCACGTTTGTAAACTTTAAATATATGGCACTCTACACGGAGAAAAAAACTCGTGCGTGGGACCCGAAGTTTGGGTCATATGGATCTCTGAAGTTTTCGGATTGAGCATCTGAACACTTTAGGTCTAGCTGTCGAGGTTCGGATCACACATCTGAAACTTCAGTTCTTACGTCTGAAGTCTTCAGGTGTGAGAACCGAAGTTTTTCGGATGTGAGAACCGAAATTTTCGGATGTGAAAACCGAAGTACTTTAGATGTAAGAACTGAAGTTTCAGATGTGTGATCAAAACCTCAGCAGCTGGACCGAAAGTGTTCAGATGCTCAATCCGAAAACTTCACAGATCCATATGACCTAAACTTCGGGTCCCACGCACGAAGTTTTTTTCTCCGTACGTACGTTCACAATACACCGCCTCGTCGAGGTGCGTGGTTAACCTAGCAGCGTCGGATCGTGAATTCCCTTCATGTGCTGATTACCTATGTTAAAATTTTCGTATCTAAATAAAACAGTTTCTGTTGTCATTTTGAGCCCCTAATACCGAACTTCACACAAACGATTCAGGCATTGAGCTATTGTTGAAGGCCACATCCGCCATATCGGAGTTTAAAATTTTAACAATGAGGTTATTCAGTAATTTTTAATTTTTGCATTTTTTTGGAGGATTGAGTACGCACAGTTCGCTGGAATTTTCTCCGATTTTTTGAAACATTATTAACCCACGGAAAACAAGTTCGAAGTTGCGTATTCTGAGCTCCCATTTAAACTCGCGTCTCCGAGGAAGTCAAGATGGGGCCTGACGAACCCCTAGGTGACGGTCACGCTTTTGACCACGTAATCCTTCCAGCGCGCTCTTAATACTCATGAATTTCTAAATACTGTTCCGATTCCAATAAAGTACCTAACAGTGATTTTAATGAAAGTTAAGTGATTCCGATGGGTTCGTTAATTTGTTCGCTCGTTAAAAGCCCCTTGTCCATGTCAGTGCACACTGACATCGATCGAGCCAGAGGGAACGCACGGTCGATATGTGACCGTCACTCAGGGGACGACTTCTGGGATTTTTTGGCGATGCGCGTTTAAATAGGAGATAACATTTTAGGCCATGTCCGCCATCTTGGATTTCTGAATTTTCAAAATTTGACCCGATATTCGAGTTTCCCGTCCGAAAATACCCCCTGATACCAAGTTTCACCAAGATCGGCTGGATAGGGGCCGAGATAGCATTTTAGGCCATGTCCGCCATCTTGGATTTCTGAATTTTCAAAATTTGACCCGAAATTCGAATTTCCCGTCCGAAAATACCCCACGGTACTGAATTTCACCAAGTTTCCACCAAGCTTCGCCGCGCGCGCGTCAATCAAGTGGAGATAGCGCCTTTTGATTTAATTCGGAATCCGGGTTAGCGCATTAAATCAAAGGGAATTACATATAGTTCCTTTTGATTTTATTCGTAATCGCTGATTCCCTGTTTTGCGATTTTTCAGGGGCTGATTCCAGGGGATGAAATTAGTATTTTGGGGGCATATTTACGTGTGAGAGCAGCCTATTACATGGAGAATCCAGATCCGTTAAAAACTGAAATTTGGAAATTTGGCGCTTAGTTCCCTTTCGTATAAATACGTCCAAGTGAGAGTTGGAGAAAGGGAAGCCGTTGGAGAGGACGCGGGGATGAAGGTGCAGGATGAATTGTCAAGTCTGGTTCAGAGATACAAGGGAAGAAAAATTGTCGACAAGGAAATAACAAAGTTCGCGGTTTTATTAATTTTTATTTTCCCTCCGCGCCGGGCCGGGTCAGCTGTGACGGGCGGGGGGGAGGGGGAGCGCAAATCTGTTTTCCCTGGGAATGGCACGTGGCGCTAAACACAGGGTTGCCGTACGGAAAGTGGGAAAATCCCCCTGTTTTTCGAGGGTTGGGGACACGTGTGATCATCTCATTCGTCTGCGTTATTTTTAGTTCTTTTTTGATGTAACACGTGTGGGATCAGCTATAATGATCTCAAGGTTGCCCTTGAGATTGAGGTTTCTTCCAGTGGCGTGGCGTACTTTGCGATATATCGATGGATCTGGCATTCAAACCTGTGGAAAAGGATCGATAGACAGGGTGTTCGGAACGAACACCTTAATAATCGATTCGTTACCATAGCTTCAAATGGAGAAACATCGATAATTGATCATTCACGCCACGCCACTGATTCCTTACTTAAGGAGTCCACCAGGGGGTATAATATCATTGGAATTCGCAAATTCTGAAGTTGAAGGTCAGGCTGGCTGAGTTCATGAACCTATGAACTTTGCTTAAAAAAGCGTCTCCACTTAAGAGACTACCCCCTCCTTTTTGGATAATTTATCTAATTGCCGCTGAACGGATGTAAAGGGAAATGAACGTATGCTGTTTTTGGTTATACCATACGATCGAGGGAACTCACGGAAATCCTACTCTTGAGATTTGTAAGGAAAATATCCTCTCCCTTTTTACAAAACGATGCTGTGTCAATATAATGAGAGACACACTCTAGAATAAGAAAGCAATGAAATGAGTCAACGTACCTTCCTATTAAAAATCTTAAGGTTTTTCTTTCATTTTTATTCCAGGCAAAAAAAAGAAGTTCCAAGCATAATTGCGATAATTGATTGCATGCTGATTTTCATACCAGAAAAACATTTCTAAGTCTCGTTCAAAGTTTGTTTGTTACGGGGCAGCATACATAGGATTACAGAACAGATTTAATACATTCTACAAAAATGCATCGCTTTAATTTCGACAAAATGAGTCTAAATCTTTTGGAATCATAATTAGGATGATAAAACCGCAGGATTACGGCTCTGATTGTCCACTCCAAGGAGAAGTTTGCGTTTTTTTATTTTTGTAATCGAAAATATTTAGAAAATTGATCAAAAATTATTTCGGTAGAGTTGTAAGGCAAGCTGTAATGTACTAGCAATGTGGTTTTATTGACCTGCACAGACGGAGAGGATCTACTATTTTATTGCAGAAAATCTATCGGGAGGGCCACTCGCATTTTTTTTTTTTTTTCACCCCCCCCCTCCTCCAAATGATTTTTCATTTCAAATGGAGAAGATTGTCCCGGATTCGTTTTCTTCTTTTTACGTAAAAAACTGCCCCATACCCCATGGTCTAAACACATTAGTATTGCACTGTCAAAGGCCTGGAAAAGTTCATATTTTCGTTTGAGTGGCTATTTTGAGAACTGAGCGCACGACCCAAACAATTTTCCCTCTCATCGAAAATTCCCGACTAAGTCCAGATTTTTTCATCATTTTTTTTGGACTTTACTCCTTTTACCATTACTGGCAAAAATATATATGGTAGATTTAACCATTCTCTGACACAGTGATACAAGCATAGTAATATACACCAGATTTTATGGTAGTATTTACCATATTACGGTAAGTGCCACCAAAGTTCTAGGAAATACTATTATAATTCTGGGTATTTTCACCAAACAGTATCACTGTGTAAAAAAATCAAGGAGACTCATAGTAGATATTAACATACTTTTTTTCGGTGAGAGTTGGGCATTTTTCAAAGCAAGCAATCTGTTCTCATTTTTTGCGCTATAAATTGGATTAAAACTGACAGATTCGGCCTCGACGGATCTTTGTGGTCGCGCAATAATTCATTTGGCGATATAGAAAATATTTACTTGTCCGCGTGCGTCGGGACGCTTTGCTACGGCGTCGGCAGGGACGCGCGGCGCTCGAGCAATGTTGCAGGGAAACTGTCGTTTCGGGGGGAGTCAATTTTCCTTTTTGTCCACTGCCGCGGCGGCAGCCGTTCCCTGGTAATCAACATAAAAACCCCATCTTATAAATTGCTCGGCAAGTTTTTTTTCCCTCTTCCATTATTTTTCCGTCCCTTTCCATTCCGCAGTTTCGCGTGACGCGTGTTAGTAGGCGTCGGGGTGCCGCCGCAATGACGACGACGCGACGTCTACGTCCTCCAACTCATGACAAAAGGACAATCACCCCACTTATTCTGTGATTTGAATATTTCACGCGAATTAAGTCAACTGTTCGGGCGATCTGCGAACTGAACGGACCGAGTTGGCTGGAGGTTGAGGTTCTACAGAAATGGACATATTTCTGTTAAACGGAACTAAGCGCCAAACTGATTGTGAGTTCTTTTTGCGGTTTTTAAAATCTCGGATATCGCGTTCTCAAACGGAACTAAGCGCCTTGGAGAAGCATTGCGAGTATAGGACGGAACGAGCATCGCGTTCCGCAACATCCGCCAATCCAAGCCCTCTCTGCCTTTCAGCCCCTATGGCCTTTAGTTCCGTTTGATAAAAATACGTCCAAATGACGAACACACCGAAATTCTAGGTCAGTATTCTGCCGTGCTAATGAAGAACGTCGTATGGGCATTCGAGTGTTGCCAAATTTCCTCTCAGAAAATATCAATTTTTTGAAGAAAATTACAAATATTTTTCTTTGAAATTTACAGACTTTTTAGATCCAATTTCGAACAAAAACCTCCGGAAGATCGAAAGAGAAACATTAACACATTTTCCTGAAAATTCGTTGTTTTTCGAGGGAAATTTGGCAACACCTGACGGCTCATACGGCAATCCTCCACAGCACGGTAGTATTATGCAGTTGATGATTTTAATTAAGGTTTGACGAATTTTGAAATCGAAATGATTTTCGCGGAGAAGCAGTTTACTTGGACTTCCGTAGTAACATTGACGGTTAATTCGTAATTCTAAATGATTGTAGAAATCTGTTCAAATGTTAGGTTGATTGATTGGCGAACAGGGCCGGATTAACTTGATTGCCGCCCATGGGCCGCCTATATTTTGCCGCCCCCTTCTCATTCGTTTTGAAACACCAATAAAAACCATCAAGTCAACGTGTCGAAGGGAGAGGGGTGCATAAGACGCGCTTACTCGTGTTGGACATTTTTTTGCGAAGGCCCTGTCAACACTACTAGCAAAAGTTCACGGAAGTCGGCGCGAAAGTTAAGTTCCGTAAACCTATCTCTGTGTGGACAAAGCCTTCCATTTGTATGAAATGGACAAAAAAATTATGAAAGAACAGACATAAATGTGGTTTAATAATTTTAACTTTCTCCACCGCGCCGCGCTGAACCGCAGTGTGTTTGGCGCAATGCGTGAAGTATTCATACAGTCTTGTAGGCGCTATGCGTTTCACGCCGCCCGCTGCTGACCGCAGCGACCGCACTGTCTTTGACGCAATGCGTGAGGTATCCATGCAGTCTTGTAGGCGCTAATATGTATTACATGCCGACCGCCGCGCCGCGCCGAGGGTCTCTCCTTTTCATCTCAAGTTCTCGTCATCATTGCTCTCTGCGCCGCGCCGTTCCAGGCCAAATTCCGTGTTCGGTTGCTCTCTTAGTCTTCACTAGACAAATTAGAGGTGCTGTCTATTGTATCACAGAAAGATCACAAAATTAGAGATATACTCTCAGAAAATGAGAGATTTCGTCACCTTTTTCTCGTTTGTGTACTTTTTTTCTGAATCCGATTTTTCTTTGTAGCTACATTTAAAAAAATTGCAAAATTTGCCGCCATGGGCCGCGGCCCATGTGGGAACCTCCTTTAAATCCGGCCCTATTGGCGAATATATTATTTGAAAAATGTTGGATGCCCCGCAGCCCGTGACAAGATATACAATAATAAACAATTTAAACAGCGGGTAACAAGGCTTTTTTCACACAAATTACACCAAAATGTGCTTCCTCACTTGGATAAAAGACAAAATTTAAAACATTTAAAAATCTAAAATAATAGTTCTCGGCTGTGCCTTTCAAATGGACTGGAATGTTATGTTATTAATAAAATTGTCTATTATATGTTTGCAGGTGTCTAAGCGAAAATTGGGGGATTGCGCATGCAAAGAAGCACGTAAACTTGTAAAGTTTTCGTTGAGAAAAATATGACAAACCCAAATAGTGAGGATGGGCACGTATGACGTTAGGGTGTCGCTGAGAATCGGATTGGGCTTCAGAAGTGACGTATATATGTATACGTGAATGTATGAAAAACTAGTTAGCACCAAAATGTTCGTAAAATTCTAAAGAAGACATCTTCTGGTGCAGAACCGATGTCAAATGCAACGTGTGCGATGTCTGAAACCTTTGCGCACGTGATATGTTCGTTAACATTGATCCAAATAAAATGATAAAAAATTGATAAAAGTTCCAAGTAACATTTTTATACAAAACAGCATTGAGGTCAGTACATTTATACAATTTTTAAGAGTCTTTTCCCATTCAGAATTTCTGCGTTTTTTTTTTTTTTTTTTTTTTTTTTTTACTTACCGTCTTCTTTGATGTGAATGCCACTGCGGCCGCATTTAACACGGAGGAGTAGGCATCATATATGTTCCACATTTATCGAATTGAGTGGTAAATAATATTTAATGTGAACATATAATAAAATTTAAAGTAAATAACAACGCTAGACCGACATACAACTGAACGAACTGAATGATTGAAAAACGAGAAAAACATACAAAAAAGGATCCTCATAGACAGCCGGAAGTAAAGTTGCCATAGAAGTCCAATCTTTTCTGTTCCAGGAAAAATCATAATATTTAAACAGAGTCACAGAGACGCCGTAAAATCCCCACCGAGCGATACCAGTCATGGCCATGGTTTGAACATTTCAAGTTGGTATACGTCTCTTTTCAGCACTAGTCGTGTGACCGGAAGTATCTGAGTTTTTGAAGGCGCTTTTATATCTCTCGTGAATAGAGGTGTCCTCCAAGTCGAAGTCCCGAGTGCCACCAGCACCAGGCAACATTCATATCAACTTGCAGGCGGCTCTCTAAAATTTAAACAGCATCAGTTTCATTATGTTAGTATTGAATTTCTTCCAGAATACTATGTAACTTTTCAAAACGTTGCCTTCTCTGCGTGCGTAAACTATTTCTCGTGCTGCATTCTAATTCACCAAGAGTCGATGTTTGTTTTTTCCATAAGAGAAATCTAGATGAGTCGGCACGTTAGTCATTTAAATTAATTTAATATTTTCAACATCTAAACGGTTTTAAACTGCAAAACATATGAATTTGTGTCTCCGCCAAAATTCCCGCAAAAGTATTTTAGTTTTTCAACTTTGAACTGCACCCTGCTATTAGTAGAATATCACTATCTGCATTCGAAAGTAAGAAAAAATGGCGGCATTCGGTCGCCATGTTGTACTTCTATCCAAGTTCGATTTTTTAATTAAACTATTGAATAGACAGAAGAATCGATTTCCTTCATTGGTGTAAAACGTGCAAAACCATAGGTTAAAGCATAAATTAATCATAATTTCTGTCCCTATGAATTTTCATTACCACTGATATTTGCTCTTTTTCCATGATGGTCGTACAAATAAGGTCATTAAACCATAAATAGGATGGTTAATTTTCTCAATTCGCTTACTTCGAGCCCTCGCCCTTCGTTGCCCTCAGCAACTTCTCTCGACCTAACTAGGCTCCCTGATTTTATGTCAAAGTTAATTAGTAAATCAGGAGAACATTTTTTTAAAATGTTCTTTTGCTGTAGAGGAGCATCAATTATTAGAGTATGTGTTCGTATGTATGTATTTTTTGAAGACTTCTCAACTTTTACACTGGAAACTCCTCAACATAATGTTGTAACTGAGCGTCCTCAAGCGAGCAAAAATGATTCATCAATTAATTAAATCCAAAAGTACTATATCAGTATAGAATTTGCGTATTTTTTCTTTTTTTTTTCTATTAAATCCATTCAGTCAAAGTTTTCTCAAGCAAGTCACGTCACATTTCGATTAATATTTGAAGCAAATTATATTTTACTCAATAGATATGTAATTTTAACATGCGGAAATAGTATCCCTTCTCGAAAGCTCAGTTATACCGTTAGCTTATAACTTGGAATCTTATCTGAAACTGTTTTTGCCGACCTTTATCTCCCCTACATCCGAACCGGGCTCATTCTTCTTATTCCACGTATGTGGCTGATCACCGGTAAATAAGTATCTTACATGCAGCTTATGGGAACATTTTTCTTGGTTTCACCAGTAATTAGAGGTTTTATTTCCTTACTCCAGTGAGTACGACTGTCCGACTCTATTGGTCGACCACCGCTGCTACTGGCAAGCAAAGCATTGCCACATTGTTGTAAGATACTTTTTCTTTCAAACTTTAATTAATAAGACAAAATTAATAAATCTAAATCCGAATTTTCGAGAGGAAAGGACAAGTTTAGGATACCTTAGCCCCCAATCCTTTCCTGATGGATGAAATCATCATTTAATGATGTATTATACTGATACAGTATCGGTCCAATCCAAAAAAATAAAAAAACCCGTTTCTAAATATAGGCTCGGGAGGGCTGCATTAAACTTTAAAGGCATATGATATTGATAGTTATGCAACACACCGATATGAAGCTCATTTAACGTAAGCTGGGCTCGCTTTCATCACATTTTGATGTATCGTTCAACCACCTCGTGAAATTTCTCAAGCACCTTAAAGTCCTCAGTCGAATTTTCACCTGAGGCTGAGACTTTCAATCCAAAAGTGTAATATCAAAGTAACATAAATTATTTCAGAAAAGATAGTATTAGATCAATTGGACTGCATTTTGCAATTTGGACCTATAAATTCTGGCTCATCTGAAAAAACACTTACGTGCATAGGAAAACTAATGGCACATACGTTGCTTTGAAACCGGGCCGGAATTTATAGGTCCATGCAGTCCAATTCGTAGGTAATTGGTTCGCCTCCTGTGGTGTAGTGGTTGTAGCACTTGCTCTATCATCGGGAGGTCCCGGGTTCGATTCCTAGCCAGGTGACCCGAGTTTGATGATCTCAAAAAACGGTTATCTGGGGCTGGCTTGATTAGGGACGGAAGGAGAGAGGGACTTTAGTGGCGTGAAGCGTAAGATTATCTCTCGTGGGATATTTGAGATGTATAAAAATAGGAACTAGCCCGATTACAGTTTCTTTTTTCAACATCGCGCAGTTTCTTCAGTTCTTTTAAAAATACTCAATATATATACAGTATTAAAATTAACACAATTATTTTTCTTAACGATAATAATTTTTTGGTGGAGAGCAAAAACTATATGCTGTTCTGAGAGATTAGATAGATAGATATAATTTTATTGGTGCATACAGCCTATAGTAAAAAGTTCTGGCACAAGTCAAATTTACAATTTATAGTATTTTTTTTTTTTTTTTTTTTTTTTTTTTTTTTTTTTTTTTTTTGTAGTTCTTTCGGGAGAAAAAGTGGCGAATCTTATCGAAGATATGACAATTTAAGCACCAAGTTCCTTCGGCTGTGGTAAACCAAAGTCGAGGATTTCGATTTCCATCCGAATTACAACATTTTAAACAAAATGAATTATACAGGCTCTTCGAAAAATTCTTTTAGACTATAAAAGGCCTTGTTTTTGAGTTCTATTTTCAATTGGTTAAGGAATATGTTGACGGAACTTTTTTAGAAAATGTTGAAGAAGCACCATTTTTGCAACACTGCAATCGCACTGGTTCCTTTTTGCTAAATGCGATCCAATTAACATTCCCCTACCCCCTGTCCCCGGAGGCCCCCTCCCTACGTCAGGTGGATGGGGGGGGGGGGGTATCGTCCAGGTGACCAGGGAAAAAAGGAGGATTGGCAACGTTGGGATGGCTCCACAATCCACCATCGACCAACTCTGAATCCGTCGCGCGTAATTATTTAGCAAATTCTATTTGTCCACGAGCCGGAGCTGGGTGGGAAGAGGAACGGAACAAAAGACGCATAAACCATCGTGAAGAGACAGAGGGAACGAAGGAGCAAACCATCTCCAGAGGAGAGCATCAGAGGGCCCGGACCCGGACAAGAGAACTTGGGAACAACGTCTGCATTGGTTTATTGCCGCGCCAAACGGGGGGACAATGCCCGGCGTCGGGGGTCCGTGGTCTTCGGGGGGCCCGCTCGGTGCCGCCCCCGGGGCTCACCAGCTCCCGCTCGCACCGCGACCCTGTTCCCCCAGTCGGGAGGGCCCTCGCAGGTAATTAGTTACTAGTTCCTCAATTACAGTAACAACGTAAATTGGGGGAGCGCGGGGCCCTCGGCCCGATTCCATGACAAATCAAACAACAGTATGTTGCCAACCCGAGGCAAAAACTCCTTTTACCCATGCATTTTTTCGTCCTGATTGGAACTGTCCGTTCTGTCGGAAATTAGAAAAATTGATATAAATAACGTGCATTTTAAAAATCCCATTGCTGGATTGGGAAACCCAGAGTATTTTTTTCTATAAAGTCAATCGTTGATTTGATGTGATATTCATTTTTCTTCGTTTTGTTTCAAATCAATTTTTTTTCTTTGCCTCTGAAGATTCGAACGTTTAAAAAATTGATAAGCTTTCGTGATAGTGACATTTTCTCTTTCAATCTCAAACTCGTAGTGAATACAAATGAGTAATACTTCAGTATTACCACAATAAAAACATCTATTCAACAGAATGGACGAAAATTCTAAAACATTTTTTTGAATGCAATTGGACAATCTTATGAGGTGAAATTTTTGTTAATTTACACAGACTAATTTTTTACCCCTCGGGTTATTTTTCTCGCTAATTGTAGGGGATATATTCGATACGAATAATGACATTCATTTCTCTTCCAAACACAGCTCGTAAAAAAAGGTGATACTTTTTCAGACTTGACAACGCCGGGTCAGAATAGCATCGGATCAGGATTAAGCAATTCTTCCCTATTAACCTTTCCGCATTGGGCCCGGTTTCGCATCCGTTCACCCCTCTGCTCGCCCGAACGGAGGCCAGCGATTTGCATATTTGTCGTGAACTTGGAGCTACCATGGGAGGGGGATGGTTGTCGAAAGGTGGGTGCTACTGCTGTTTCGGCATTTAAGACCGTGAACTTGGAAGATGATACTCGACCGGACCAAGTGCCGTAAGGTCCGGAGAATGCAGTCCCGCTGCCCGACAGCCCGACCCCAACAGGTTTCCGCGGGGCTATACCTTGAAAAGCCCCAGGTTTGGGATCTCGAGCTCGCGGCTGAGGGTCGGGGTCGGGTTTCACTACGAGTGCCACTGCAATTAGCACTCTATGGAATTCTCAAGGTGTCACCATGGGGAGGTCATTGTCTACTCACTCCTTTTTCTTTATTTATTCATTTTGCGCATAATACGTCGTTCAGAGCGTTACAAAAACCTCTCAACCATGTATGACCGACTGATTGCTTGCGGAGCTGGGGAGGCCCCGAAAATCGATGAGAAAATGTTCCAGGAGTTTAAATCACTACACAAGTCGTTGAATATGTAAAATATAAATTTTCTTAAAAAATTTACAAAAATTTAAAAAAAAACCTTTAAAAACAAACTTAAAATCACACACTTGCATAAAATTTTAATTTTGAAGCGAAAAATTAAATTAAAATTTTATGCAAGTGAGTGATTTTAAGTTTGTTTTTAAAGGTTTTTTAAATTTTGTAATTTTTTTAAAAATTTTTTAAATTTTTGTAATTTTTGTGAAATTTTTTCAAATTTTACGTATCCGAAGATCGAATTTGAAATTGAAACATTTCAGTGTAAAGAAACGTACTTTTCACGGACTGAGTACATGGAGTCGTAATGTAAGTGGGAGAGCTGGCGCCACTTTTAAGCATTTTCCAGGTTTTGAATTCCGAGACTCCTGTGTGATGCCGGGACACTTTTTCGATACATTATCGATTGTTTTCGATACACAAGTACCTGGTCATCAGATGTAAGCAAAGAAAATAGGAATTATCACCTTTCCCACACCGCCATTGTCGATCTAACTTGTATCAAAAAAGCGACCACAGCTCGGCGCACACCGGACTCGGAACTCGTCGAGCAGAACATGGCGCCAGCTCAGCTCTCCCATGGTCATTTCTGTGCCGATTTTTCATTGGTCGCGAGCAAATAGGCTGACACGTTGTTCTTACGGCCGTAAATAAACAAACAAGATGGCTGTTATCAGCAAGCAAGCTTGAGGTTACGCACATCTTACATCCTCCTGTGATAAAGACGAAAGGCGATTTAACAAAGTTTTCATGTGTTTTTCACATGTTATTCGTAGTTACGCTAGTTTTAATCGTCAATACCATATTGTTGAAATTTTTGTCAAATTTTAGCTTCTAATCAATGACAAGATGAGTCGTCATCTTGTTTGTTCATTTACGGCCGCAAGAGCATCATGAAGCCTAAAAACTCGTTGACCAATCAAAAAGTGGCACAGTTTTCCTGTAGTAAAAAGGTACACATGGCCATACTCTGTCTATAAAGGTACTCAACTTCGTCATACAGCTCAACACGCACACTACGAAACGTATCAAGGACACAAAGTCAGGTTTTGAGATATGGGAGCAACCGTGTTTCAAGTCGGATGTTCATGAGCTTTCCGGTGCAAACTCGTGGAGGCGGAGCTGCGGAGTGGTGGAGATACGACTCGAAAACAAGGCTCTGTAGACAGAACACAATTAGGATCCAGGCAGGGGAAGGGGACCCAACGTACCCCAAGGGACACGGCACTCTATGCGTTGCCAAATGGACTCGTAAATGACAACGTGCGGGTCCAATGCAACGCGAATATGCATGAAACGCACTAAACGCAAAAACACATAAAGCGTGATAAACGCATAAATTCAGAAAAGATAATGAGCGCCAAGTCGCATAAAATGTCATAAATACAAGCACATATGGAACGCACAACACATGAAATGCACTAAACGCAAATGCGCATAAAGCAGGCATCAAACAGGCATGTTTTTACTAAAATACATTTTCTTTTAAAGGGGGATTCAAGGTGAAAAAGAGACTTCTTTGTTTCGTCTGAAACTTACATGTTTAGTAAAAAAAAGTATTCTATTTAAATATGCGTCGTAAAAGAAGTTAAAAACCAAAAAAGGCAATTGAAAAGTATTATTTGGATTAAAATTTATACTTTTGTGGAAAAAACGCTCTTGAAGTAACCGGAAAATGTAATGTTCGTGGCGACCAAAAAACGAAAAATACCTTTTATGATCGTTATAGAAAAAATCCTACACATCAATGATACCAACTCCTAAAAAACCAATACCAATGGTTGGGATAAAAACACGGGCAAGAAAAAACAATCCAATCCAAAGAAATATCCCTTAATGGCACTTCGATGTATCCAAATGCAATGTCGGTGACAAAAATAACCCTGTATACAGAATGAAAAATGTGCAAATGCGCATGAAACGCAATAACGCATGGATCGCATAAAACACAATTCGCATGAAACTTAACGAAGCATGAAACGCAAAAAACGCAAATGCACTTGAAACGCAAATACGCAGGAAACGCATCAAACGCAAAC
This sequence comes from Bemisia tabaci, assembly GCF_918797505.1. Taxonomy (NCBI): domain Eukaryota; kingdom Metazoa; phylum Arthropoda; class Insecta; order Hemiptera; family Aleyrodidae; genus Bemisia; species Bemisia tabaci. Next base: position 71,476,621 of record NC_092794.1, read on the forward strand.
ACGCAGGAAACGCATTAAACACAAATACGCAGGAAACGCAATAAACGCAAATACGCAGGAAACAAAATAAACGCTAATACGCAGGAAACGCAAAAAACGCAAATACACAGGAAACGCAATAAACGCAAATACGCAGGAAACGCAATAAACGCAAATACGCAGGAAACGCAAATACGCAGGAAACGCAATAAACGCAAATACGCATGAAACGCAAAAAACGCAAATACGCAGGAAACGCAAAAACGCAAATACGCAGGAAACGCAATAAACGCAAATACGCAGGAAACGCAAAAAAACGGAAATACGCAGGAAACGCAATAAACGCAAATACGCAGGAAACGCAATAAACGCAAATACGCAGGAAACGCAATAAACGCAAATACGCAGGAAACGCAATAAACGCAAATACGCAGGAAACGCAATAAACGCAAAAACGCATAAACGCAATAAAGGCAAAGGTGCATGAAACGCGCGAAACACATATAAATACGAAACAAAATAAACGCAAATACGCATGAAACGCACTTAATGCAAATATACGTATAAAACACACTAATCGTACAAACTTATCAAACGCAATAAACTTAAATGTATGTCACAGGCAAGAATGAAGATTTCACAGTTTGAACGTATTTCTTAATTTTCAACGACAAAACTCTCCGCTTCTGGGGTAAAAATTGATTGGGTATAACTCCAGTTGTTTTCCGAGAGAAAAAATATTCCTTTCCTTCTAACGCAAAACAATCGTATGAGTTTCATATGGTGATAATCATGGGCGATGAGGTGTGCCTGATCGGAAAAACCCCGATATTGGGAAGAGAAAGGAAATGTTTAAAGGCATGCAATCCGTGGGTTCCTATGCATTTGTAACTGCTAAATCCAAATTTGACCTTAGTTTTTTTCCATCGTGCACAGAGTATCCGGAGAATTGATTTTTCTCTGGACAAGCTTGACTTTCAGGGAAAATTCCCATTTTTCTGGGGAAAATAGAGCTGATTCTAAAAAACGGAGGTCATTTTCGGAGGAAGAAATCCGGGATTAGTGGATAAATTTTGAGTTTATTGATCCGTGTTGACTAGTGGAATACAATAACAACATTAATAATAATAATAAAAAATGGCAACCTTCGCTATCATGTCTTGGCGGGCCCACGACGCGACGCCACGCGCAGACGACGGTGACAGCAAGATGAAAATGACAAAGCACACACCACAGTCGCAAGAAATAAACCATACTGTTATATCTATTGTGATACTATACGTATGTATATAGAGGGCACACTCTAATCCAGCTAGGATCAGGCTCATATCGAGCCGGTCCTCGACTCTGGCAAGCGCCAACCTATCCTTAGGTATTATTATTTACTTTGCACACCGCGTCGGTGGGCATAATGCTAGAAAATATGGCTCTGTCTATCCAACGTTTTTCACAAAATTAGAGTCACCCCGTGCGATATGACAGATGGACAGCTACTCGCGAAATCTGATACAGGGTGATATGAAATGAATGTCCCTCACTTGCTCCCGAAATTGAAAAAGACACGTGTATACTACATTGATTCTTGTGCGAATGAATAAAATAAGGAAGAGCTGTGTGCATAGCATAGGATTTACTCATTTTTTTATTTCTTTGACTAGATTAATTTTTATATCTATTCATAGTTAAAGAATGCATCGAGATTCTACCAAACGTAGCACAACCAGAGAAACAGTGATTCATTTAATGTCGTTGAAAAGGGTAAAAAATGAAATAAGATTTCAGTAGAATCCAATGAGGAATATGGCAACTTGCAAAATTTCTACCCATTCGTTGTGTATGAAGATAAAGAAGTACGAGAGCATATACCAATTTTCTAACTTGTGGGAGCACATTTTTGCATACCTTGTGAAATGAAGGCGAAACAGGCAAGGCTGTCCCTTATTTATCAGGATAATAGAACCATTGCGCGGTAATGATAAATAGTTTGAAAAACTATACCCTATGAAGAAAATTTAACTGCTGTCATCATGGATAGTAATCTTTTAACGAGCAATAATGCAATTTCCAAATTTCCATGGTCAACTTCATAAAATCTTGTATTTTAATCACCCAATAGTGATGAAACTTTCAAGATATTTTGACATTATAGTAACAAACTTTGGTTATCCTAGCTCATTTGTCACAGAGCGCATCGAACTAATCAATTTATGCTCCAAACACAACTTTAATCGGTATTGCGTGTCTAGAATTGACGAGGTCACCGACTTATTCCAAAAAAACGCCACATGCGGGTTTCAGGAGAAAGTAGAGAGCTCAGCATACTTTGAACACGACGAAAATGTTCTGTGACATGTGGGTCCGTAGAGAGGTCTCTCCTCTGTAAGCAGTCTCAAGCCACGCTGAAAGAAATGCTCCGGCCGTGGAAGCCATACATACAAAACACAGACGCACCACCCGTTCCGTGCTGAAAGTTCCGGGTGCTGAAGCCGTAATTTCGTTTATTTCAGATTCAGTAGCCGGAGCAACAGTTACCACACCCGGACCTTTCGGCGCCTCAGCCCGGAACGAACAGCAAGTATGTAAGGGCTCCTTTCTTCTCAACGGACCATTCCGGAACCTTCGGCTACCCTGTACCTTCTCTTTGGACATCATATCGAAATTCGATAGCTCGAAGTTGGATTGTAATAAGCGTCATGCTGCCCTTGTTAGTCACGTAGGAAATGTGTAGATGGTTGACGCCATATATTTTCCCTCGGGAGGAATGGAGTCTATGGCTACACTGGGCTGCGCCTGCGTCGGGTAGTGTGTAGGCAGCATGAGTCGCGGGCTAGGGTCGACCCGTTGCGAAAAAACCGTGGATTTGCACATGTGTCTCTTTAGACTTACGCGATTCTGGCTCGGTTGGGCGAACTTTGTACCGCGCGTTGACCGCTGTGCCGGGTATTTCACGCCTACAAAAAGACCACACAGTTCCAATCGGGTTCCATCTCCTCGCCAATATCCACAGCATTGCCACGTTATTAGAGATGTTGCTCGGCCTCAAGTTGTGACCTTTATAGAACACCAAAAAACGAGCCCTCTCTTTCTTTTTTTTACAAAAAGGAAGTTTCATAATAACCTTCTAAGAGAAAAACATTTCGAAAATAATTTAAAAATGCTTTAAACAGTTTTAGAATAGAACTTTGGCAATTGGGCACTCAACTTTTTGAAGGGCCGCAACTATTTGTTTCTTGTTAGGTTTTATAGTCTCTAGTAGGTTGCCGTTAGTTAGTCTATTACCTCCCTCCTTCGTCCATTGCGCCCATCCACTTCCACCAATAGGATCCTTACAAATCCTTTTGGTCATCTTTGTCTATCGCTTTGTCTACCAATTTGACGTATTTATGCTAAAAGGAACTATGTGCAAGTAGAAAGATGGGGTGTGCTCGTGCAAGCTGGATTAGAAATAATGTGATCAGTGGATAAAGTTCCTTTTGAGAAAATGGAAAAGCGGCATTTTACATTAAATCAGAAGGAACTGAGAGAGCCTTGTGGACAGAGCTCATGAGTTGAAGAGTCCCGCCCCCGTCCTACCCGGTCTCAGTCGTTGCCGCTGACGTCACTGGCGCTTTTAAAGTCCCATTCATTCTTATGGCCCCCAACTAACGAGCACTCCCCATCTTTACACTGGCACAAAGTTCCATTTAGCATAAATACGTCCAATTTCAAGAATCAACTCGCTAGATCCGCCACTGGTCCCAACCAGTGTTAAAAACTCACCTTTCAGTTTGGCGCATCAAGCCCGATTTTTAGGCACCATCGAAGATTTTTTAGGGGCCAAATTGACTTTTTGCCTATATATTACGGCGCATTTAGTGAAAAGTTAGACGCGAAATGTTCTCGTAACAGAACTACTAAGTAACTGTAACTTGGGGAGGACAAAAGCACTAAGAATGAAATCGTGAAGAATAGAAAAAGCAAGCTTTCACTTGCAGTGCTGAAAATTCTGAGTTTTTCAATTTGAATAGATTTGTTTTTCTTTCTTTGTGTGACCTCCTGTGAAAATCCAGATTTTTAGGGGCCATGGCCGATTTTTTCAGGCGCATTTGGCGCGTTGGCGCCTGTAAGTTTCGAACACCGGTCCCGACCTTGTCTAGTGGCCTATTTTACCACATCCTCAGTTTCTCTCTCTTTGTCTTTTCCTCTGGATTAATGGGCGGACAGGTGGAATCCTCCGAGCGGGAAGGGATGAATGAGCGCGTGGAGCGTATAGTAAGACGACAAAGGTGGTCCGATGGCGGGGGCGCGGGCGGAAACAAGGGCCCGACGAGGGAGACGAAAAAGTGACCACCTCGAGGAAAAGCGTCAGTCATCGGGCGGGCGGGGGAGGGAGGGCCGCTCGGACGACTTCATGAATCGTAAATAATACAAACGGGCATTATCGGCCGAGGAAGTGATGCTTATTTTCACATTAACCCGACTCGATTTACCTTCCTCTCGAAAAGCGTTCCCGTCTTTCCCACGCCACCAATGCGCTTCGCCGCGCCGACGTTTGACAAACCCGAAGACCCATCACTCGCTCCCGCTGCGGATGAGCTCTTACCTACGAGTAATTTGGACGTATTTCTATCAAACGGAACTATGTGCAATGAGACAAGAGCCCTGAGACGCATAATAATACATGCATAACAGGGCTCACGTCATAATGCACATAGTTCCGTTTGACAGAAATGCGTCCATTTGCATCGAATACCCCGCACTCCGCGGACTAATCACTTATACCCCCGTGATAGCCGAGAGAGCGGCTAGTGCAAAAATGAAGTTTTCAGAAAACGGGCTTGGATGCGCCTGACCGGAAAATTTTATTGAAGAAGCCTCCATTTTTTATCAAAAATAGCAAAAATATACATACCATTCTTCAAAAATACATATTTTATCTGGTGAAATTTGGCAACTCTCGAATGTTCATACGGCGTTTTTCCTTAGCACGGCAGTATATCTCTTAAGTTAGGGCTTCAAATGAATATTTTTTCAATCATTTTTGCATTTTATTTATTATCTTGCCAATTTATACAAACGTAGGCATCTGGCCATTTTTTCCCCCTTTTCTTATTTTGGAGGACGAAAGAGGGGGCTTAAGAAACATTTCATGTAATTATTTTGGAGGCGTCCTGGACTAGCGTTACGATTGCGTTACGAAAGGTCGGTAGGTGTTAAAAATCGAAAAAATTGGGTTACGTAAATTATAGACAGCCTCCAAATGAATTTTCAGCCGAGTATGGTACCAGACAGGAGATAAATTCGTTGGATGACTGCCACTGAGAAAAAAATATGGTTATGATTACCATATTAGTGGTGTGCAATATGAACTCTTAATTAGTAGTTGCCATAACCAATAATACAGATATTTTTACCATTAAATGGTAATTTTACTGCCGCACACTTGTAAAATTACGATTGCTCCAGTATAAGTATCACTATTATTGGTTATGGCCGCTACTAATTAAGAGTGCATACTGAACACCACTAATATGGTAATTATAACCATAGTTTTTTCTCCTATGGGAGCGGGATTTTTTTTTGGTACAGGAAGAGTACCACCTTGTAAGGCGATCGAATGGAATTTATGGTTAGCAAATTACTAACTAGTTTTATTGGCAACATATCAAATCCTAGTACTGGATACCAACTTCTTCATGGATTAGGGTCCAATCCGGCATCATTCAAAGGCACAACCGAAGCCAATCGTGATTAAATTTGGATTTACTAATGACTATGACTCCTAATTGGAGTTCAACTATCGAATGCATCATTGCAAATCAAGGCAGGTGTTTTCAACTTGCAGTGGAATATAAAAAAATATTTTAAGAAACAACTTTGCAACCGCGTCACGGCTTCTGTACTCGGCGTGCGACGGAGGAAAGGAACCAAAGGCTAGTGACTAGTGTGTAGGTGTGGTGTCTGCCGCGCGAATAGAATGTAAGTACTTACGGCTGTCAAACATTACCCTGTATGCCAAATGAGGCATGTATATCTTCAATGTACAGTGTGCCGAAACATAATGTTGTGTCCCCTCGAAGATTATCCGAAAATAAGGAAGCACGCGTCTTTGGAGTTAACATTTTTTCTCGAATAAATTGAGGGAATAAAAAATTAGAGACAAGTAAAATAGATCTGAAAACTTGAACGAGTTTCAAGGGTAACTAGGCTAAATGCGTCGACTATACACGTTTTCAGGACTATCTATATGCCTGGTTTTTGTCGTAATATTTGCCGATGAGCATGGAGCTCAAATCTACGTGTCACAAAATTCATTCTTTTTTAAAAATGATTTGATTATCGTAGTGCTCAAATCTTCTGTAGAACCTCTCGAAAAGGAAGCAAAGCGTGGTAGACATCGGCTTTTGCACTGACAACGCACAAATTCCTGTCAAATGTAATTCAACTTCCCAGGGCCGGATTTGACTACTTGCCGCTCATGGGCCGCCTGTATTTTGTCGCCCCTTCTCATTCGTTTTGAAACATTGATACAAAACCATCAAGTGAACGTGCCGGAGGAGGAGCGGTGCATAAGACACGTTCACTCGTGTTGGGTACATTTTTTGTGAAATCCTTGTCAACACTAGCAAAAGTTCACGGAACTTTGCGCAAAAATTAAGATCCGTAATCCTATCTCGTTATATGGACGAGGCCTTCCATTAATACGAAATGATCGAAAAAAGTATGAAAGATTAAACATTAATATGGTTGAATGATTTTAATTTCCGCCACCGCTCCAACGGAAGTGTGTTTGGCGCAATGCATGGCGTATCCCTACAGTCTTGTAGGCGCTATGCGTTTCACGCCGCCCGCTGCTGACCGCACTATGTTCAACGCAATGCGTGAAGTATTCATGGAGTCTTGTAGGCGCTACCATGTGTTCCATGCTGATCGGCGCGCCAAGTGCTCCTCCTTTCCATCTCAAGTCCGCGTCGTCATTGCTCTCTGCTCCGCGCTGCTCCGGGCCAAACTGCGTGTTTGGTTTCTGTCTCAACTAGACTAATGACTAAGCGCTTTCTCTTGTATCACCGAAAAACGAACAAATTAGAAATTACACTTTAACTCTCAGGAAATGAAAGACTTTTTCGCCTTTTTTCGTTTGTAATTTTTTTTCTGAATCATATTTTTTTTCTTGATACCTACATTTGAAAAAAAAAATACAACATTTGCCGCCCCCTAAATTTGCCGCCATAGGCCGCAACCAATGTGGCCACCCCCTAAATCCGGCCCTGCACCTTCCTCTCATTATTCGTTCGCGCTTCAAGAGACTCTAAATATTAATTTTTGGTCTCGCATTTCAAAAATCAAATTATAAAATGCCGCGGTTTGGAAATTCTGCAGACTTAAAATATGTCGTGACTTATGATTTTTTCTAGTGTCATTATTTGATGGCTTTTGTAGCCATGCCATTAAATTATCAATTTACAACACTTCAAAACTTTTCTCCGTCCTCCATTTTTTCCAACGGATGATCATAAAACATTATTTCTTAAGATCCTCGAGTTTTTCCTCCTCACTAAAAATTAACCATTCAAATCAAAGCAAACATAACACTTCTGTTCTCAAGGTACAAAATTGCAGCTTCAAAGAATGCCAATGAGTGATGAAGTCAGATAGCTCTGCATAGGTGGATATTACTCAATGTTTTAACGATTTACTTTATAGGCAAATTGATTATACTTTTATCAAACTCATTAATTTGAAGACAATTTAATTTTTTAAAGGGGTTGTACTTCTGGTCAGTGAAAAAATTCTCAATTCTCTCTCACCAGAATTCATCACGTGTAAAAACTAACATCACAAAATTTACATCGTGTAAAAACTAACAAAACAAAATCTGCGGGAAAAAGCTATCGATGAGCGATCAGTTTTTAGCTGTACCTTACAATCTGGAAGTTGAAAATGGCATGACTTGCGACGCGACGTCACGATGAAATTATACTAGTTCGAATTACTAATTACTAGTACAAACAGAATGATGAAAGAATGACTGCCACAAAATAGGTTTGCTTAGGTTCCAACCGAGACAATATGACACTAGGAAGACTGATACAATTAGTGAAGGGGTGGCGACGAAGGAATGAAAAAGAACCTAAGGAGTGCCTCCTCCGACAAGAGGTTTAGTGTTAGGGTGTCGCAGAACGCCAAAGAATGCCGGAAAAGCGGCCCCTTATGTATTAGAGTCTACCGAGAAAATTGGAATGGGCAAATTGTCACATTCCGGCCAAAGTAGGTATTACAAGCGTCATGTGACGTTTGAAAATTTCCGCCGCCATTTTATTTTTTTACAAGCTGAATGCTCAACGAAGCTGTCCGAAAATTTTGCTGAATTTTCTTTCAGGTGCCGATAAAATTCAGTGAAATTTTCAAATAGATTCAACCAACAATTTCTCTTTGAAAAAAATAAAAAGGCGGCGGAAATTTTGAAACGTCGCATGGCGCTTGTGATACTTTGGCTGGAAGGTGACGAAATATGTAATTTTTTATGTTGAGAGTTGTAATCATAATATCAGCAAAAATAAGTAACTTTGGCCGAATTGTTGGCACAACTCGACAACGGTGGGATGCCAAAGTCGGCTGTTGGCGGAGGATCCTGACCAAGTTCAACAATCCGACTGATTCCGTTGGGCATCGATGCCTTGCAACAGTCAACAGTCTCGAAGCATTCATCCTGGTGAACCGATAAATAATGCGGCCAGGGAAATATCCCCGTTTAATTGGCGTCCTTGCCCTTCCAACAAATTTATTTCCACCGATTCCTTCGACTTTCTGCCGTCCACGCGACCCCACTCCTCCCCCGCTCATTAAATTCCTCTCTAAGCTGCCGCGGGATGATAGTAACGATACTAATTTTTTTGACAGCGAACATGGACAGACGTTAGGTGAGGAATAAATTATGTAACGCGCTCCGTAAAAACCGCCCTTAACCTTGCAAGTGTACTCCATGGAAAACAAAAGCCTTTGAGAGAGCTCTGGATCACAGCTTTTCATGCGCAGTTCTTCAAGCAAGTTGTCCTCATTATTTATCTCAGGAATAGTTTCGTCAAGTACAAACAGCAGATCAAAATTGGTTTTTCCGAATTTAGATTCGATGCATATACGATCAACTGTTGTTTGACTTTTTTTTTGTTATTATTATTTTTATTTTATTTCATTTTCTTTCCTTAATCGTCTGCAGCACAATCCGTAACAATATGTTATGTATTCCCCCACCCCTAATTATTATCTATTTACGGACGAAATGTTGGTCGAACATATTTTTCGCATTGGCAAATATTCAGAGTTTTTATTGAAGTATATACATACCAGGGGGCCGCGCCCCCTGACCGCAGAAATGCTTATTTAATACCTTGTCCTGAGGTTGATTTCCGAATTTTCTGTCGTGCGTATCATTTTCTACATAAGATTCTAAAGAGTAAACACGTGATGCTCTTTTCCTAGGTTAGACCTTGTGACCCATTTTATGTTTGTCGCGTAGTAAACGTAAAACAAGCGGGAAAGTTCTAATACGACAGTATTAGAAAAGCGCTCAGGTGTTAGTAAATATATTTAATGAAGAAAGGACGTATAAACTCCGTCGACTTGGCTGGGAAATGGAAATAAAACATCAGCTGATAGCAAACAAAGGTTACCAAGGAAACCGTAAACGCGCATTTTTGTTTCCCGAAAATGAGCTCACCGTTGAGCTCATCAGGCGCGTTTTTTTTTAGGCTTCATGTGAGTTCAACGATCAATTTCGATAAGAATTACTCTACCGCTAGGAAATTTTCTTATAGACAAACGATCGAAACTACCTGCGCATTACGTTAAAAGCATAACATAAAGTTTTCACAGCTTTATTTATTTTAAAAATGGACCCCCCCCCCCAAAAAGCCTAGGTACACATCGATGAGCTGGTGTGCCATTTAAACGCATTAGCACTGGTATACTAGTACTCAGAGGCAAGTCGAAATCAAAAAGCGCTGCCTATCGGCTGAGCGCTTAAAAAAAGTAACCACCGCATACTAACGATAAAAGACAAAGAGGAATAGTATTTTAAATTCACAGCCGGAGTAGGCATGCTATTGCTTGCTCTGATAGTAGGAGCCTCAGTTCCTCCGGAGAAAATCGCTACTGCTGAATTTCTGGTTCTTGGATTCCGCTGTCTCATTTTTCAGCAAGGTATTTCTTTTTCAGCGACTTACTGTTGGTTGCGCAGAGCGCCAGGAAGTTTATTGTTCAGAAAGTCCTAAGCTGGTTCCGTTGATCAGGAATGTAAGAAATATTCCGAGAGTATCCTCAGAGGTAGAGAAGAGTACTGCCGTGCTAAAGGAAGAACGCCGTATGAACCTTCAGACGTTGCCAAGTTTCCCCCGACAAAAACCGAATTTACTCGGACAATTGTGAATATTATTTTCCAAAATTTTCAGACAATATTGCACGCAATTTAATCTAAAATATCTGAAAATTTCAAGTAAAAATATGCATGAATGTTGTCAAAAACACAGGTTTTATTGTGGGAAATTCGGCAACTCTCGAATGTTCATGTGGCGTTCTTCCTTAGCACGGCAGAGTAGGGAGGAGACGGTTTGTTCTGCAGTTGCTAGGCTTTACACAGTCCGGGAGGGTAGATCCAAGCCTTTAGTATTTTGTGGATAGCTATTTGATCAAGCTGGACTCCTCCTACCTTTGGAAACTACGAGGAGGAAATATATTTTTAGCTCTCGCCGATATCACGCTGAAGAATATTTTCATTTTTCACAAAGAGGAGGCATTATGACTGTTTATTTTAGTCATGGGAGCTCCTCAGATTAAATATGGTCGTTACAAAAATGCGTTGATGCATACTCAGTGTGATAATGTTTGGTGTCTCTATAAACTCTTTTTGGAACCACTTTAGCTTCTGTCAAAATTTAGGGTATAATCTATCAGAAATTAAGTATCTCGACTTCTCGAGGGAGTTTCATGGACTTTTAAAAATTCTCATAAGTTAGAATGTAATTTTATTCGACTAAATTTCATATATCAGTTTGGAACGCTACTACGTATATTATCCATACACTTTGTGTGCTGCCAACAACTGTCATCTGGATATACAATGACCGCCGCGATGTCTTTAAACAATATTTCTATTCCCTCCACCCTCCGTCCATTTGTAATGGTATCTGCAGCTCCATCCTTTCTGAAATATTTATGAGAGGCCTAAAAAGACTTGCGTGGTATCGAATTTTCTCAAGAGGTAATTACTTTGTCTCATTGATATTCAGACGAAAGGAATCAAAATTATTGAACTTTACTGTGAGAAAAAAGTGGTCAGGTGAGGATATTAGCTTGTTCCTGCATTCCTAATTTTGATTAATGGTACTTTAGTAGGTACCCAGCAACCAGTGGCGTGGCGTGCTTTGCAATAAATTTATCGATCGTTATACCATTTAAACCTATGGAAAAGGATCGATAAGGAGGGTGTTCGCGGCGAAAACCTTAATAATCGATTCTTTACCATAGGTTTAAATGGCAGAACAATCGATACATCGCAGTTCACGCCTCACCACTGCCAGCAACACCCAATCGTCCGATCGAATCGTCGATATAGCAGGAACAAGTTGTTTGATGGAAAAGTGTTCGTAGACAGCGCTGTGCTGTGTGAAACTTTCGTGCTTTTCGCTATGTTTTAACTGAAAAATTCCTCCCGCTTGGGAACATCCCTTTTTGGTGATTCAAAAAGGATTGTAAGACAAATCCACTACAAAATGACGCGCTGCAAGAATAGAACAGTTAAGATCATCCTCCCAATTCCAGTTGAGGGCTACGCGATGCGGCGCTGTGAGGCCAAAAGAGTCAGATTTGAGCTCAAAGCTCAAGAAGTTTATTATGGGACGACGCGCGCCAAAATAAATTGAGAAAAATCACAAAGGAAGATAAAGGAAATATGCGAGAAGACAAGAATTGTCTAAATCCCTCGAGGTGATGAGTTAGGCCCTGTGAATAACAGGGTGCGTCCAGCATAAAGACGTGGACGTGGTATTGCCAGATTTTTACATTCAGAAAAAAAAGAGGCAGGGGTTGTTAGATGACAGGGGCATTTCCAATTAGTTGGGATAGTATCTCGAATAATTGTGGCATTACTCCAACTGGACAGCTTTATGCAATAAGGAACTAGGGTCAAATTTTCGATTTTTTTTTTTATGATGAATTCCGTATCAGGAGGGTATTTACTTACTATTGAGAAAAAGAAAATCCTCAAAAACAATTTTTATCCCGCTTCAGCGACCCCGCAAAAATTTGCCGTCGCAGGATCACGCGAAGTTCATTTTGCAATTGGGACCTATACTATGGTTCCCTATTGCGTAATGCGAAACTCGGATTTCCCATTTTGCAATTCGGAACTATAGACAGGACGGCATAATGCTTTCTCGGCATTCTCGGCTCCTGTTCGACCGATCTTGCTGATTTTTGGTATCCGGGGGTATTTTTCGACGGGAAACTCGAATTTCTGGTCAAATTTTGAAAATTCAAAAATCCAAGATGGCGGATGTGGCCTAAAATGCTATCTCGGCTCCTGTTCGATGGATCTTGCTGATTTTTGGTATCCGGGGGTATTTTTCGACGGGAAACTCGAATTTCTGGTCACATTTTGAAAATTCAAAAATCCAAGATGGCGGATGTGGCCTAAAATGCTATCTCGGCTCCTGTTCGATGGATCTTCCTGATTTTTGGTAACCGGGGGTATTTTTGGACGGGAAACTCGAATTTCTGGTCAAATTTTGAAAATTCAAAAATCCAAGATGGCGGATGTGGCCTAAAATGCTATCTCGGCTCTTGTTCGATAGATCTTGCTGATTTTGGGAATCCGGGGGTTTTTTTCGACGGGAAACTCGAATTTCTGGTCAAATTTTGAAAATTCAAAAATCCAAGATGGCGGATGTGGCCTAAAATGCTATCTCGGCTCCTGTTCGATGGATCTTGCTGATTTCTGGTAACCGGGGGTATTTTTCGACGGGAAACTTGAATTTCTGGTCAAATTTTGAAAATTCAAAAATCCAAGATGGCGGATATGGCCTAAAATGCTATCTGGGCTCTTGTTCGATCGATCTTGCTGATTTTTGGTACCAAGAGGTACCGTAATAGCACACCTAGTCTTAGAGATGTTTTTAAAACGTGTCAATGACACCAAGCCTCATTTCTGAAATGTTTCACGTGATACTTTAAAAACCCGAATGAAGTGTCAAACACGAAGCCACTCTGTGTTCAACACATTCCCATGTCACCACATTTTATGTGTCTGTGAAACATTTGCAGATTGTGTCACCGAAATGTTTTGAATTCATTTTTTACATATTTCAATGACACAATGGGCAAAGGTCTCCGTTGGCAGTGCATTTTTGACACATTTCTGACACATTTGTAAAACAATGAGCCTTTAACTCAGATTTTCCTCTGATTTTCTAAATGTTTATGACACATTTTCGGCATAATCACTACAGTCTATGTAGTGTTAAACACGAGCCCACTCTGTGTTGAATACATCCGCATGTCACTACTTCTTAACCGTAAAAAAATTTTCAGACATATCGACGGTGAAACTACCAAACCACGTATCTCGGTTTGCGACGTCGTAGACTTCCTGTCATACTTTATTTTTTAAATAAAAAACTACATAACGTCCAGTCTTGAAAATTTCTGCGATTTTTCCTCTTTGTGCGGAGAAAATTCTGTGAAAATTTCAAGGAATGATATTGATTTGGTCTACTTCAAAAAAATAAAATGTGAGCGTAGATTTTTAAACACCGCAAACGAGATACGTGGTTTGGTAGTTTCACCGTCGATATGTTTTAGCAAATGTCGTGGAGGCATTATAGCTATCAAATCCAGTGCCTGGGCGGCCTGATTACAGACTATGCCTAAGGAGAGTATGGAACTATGGGTTCACTACATCAGTATTAAACTATCAGAGGGATTAGGACGTCCTCACTTTAGAAAAGTATACGCAAAGCATGATGTACGGTTTCAATATTTTAGATAATCCATAACTTATAAGCTCTTATGGAGATAAATGCGATGCATACCAAGAATTTAAAACTATTTTTAACTCTGCATAATTAAATAGCCAAAAAGTAAACCTTGAGACAAAAAAATAAACCAAAATTTGGTAAAATTGGAAAATGAAACGTCAACGCTCTCTGGTGGGTTCAGTTTGATCTAGGAAAATTTTTAGAAAGGTCTGAGAAATGTTTTCAACTTGTGTTCACCAGGTTTTAATGACAATCAAGGCACTGTTTTGTTTAACTGATATATTCCTGACACATTTCTGAAATAAATTTCCTTACCCTTATGCGTTTAAATTAATTTTATAAATAGTTATGACGTACGATCGCCGCGGATCAATTAAATGAGAGTGATACGAGTATTTCAACTCGAGAGCAATGAGGGAAATTCGTACACGAAAATCTGAAGGCGTTTCAAATACCATTCCGTCACGTTTCATACATAGATTCAACATATAGCTGTACCTTATCAGATTAAAAATACGAAATATCTGCCAGTTGTTTCTGAAACATGTTTTTGAAGGATCTTGGAAACGTTGCTAAATTGTGTCAGAAATATGTCAGGTTTATTTCTCAGAAACTTCGAACTTCCAAGAATTTCTGCAGCAACGTTTTAAACATGTTTTAGAAATGTTTCCAAAATATTTAGTTGATCTCCTTTCCCAACATATCGTATACAAATCTAATATGAATCTGTGCCTGGGTCGTTAAAAAAAAAATTGACACAATTACAAATTTTTTTCGATAGATGTCAATAAAGGTTCATTGATTTTCATATAAATTGTGGCAGAAATGTTCCGTAAATATGTTTCAATCATAGGCTTAGCTGTGACAATGGTTTTGAAATGTTTTGAAATGTTTTTGAAACCTTTCTGATATAGTTTATTGAACGGACTGCAATATATTGACAACACATAGCTGACACAATTCTTACACATTTTTTGGGTGGGTTATTTATGCCTTTTTGAAATAAGTTTGAAACGTTTCCAACTTATTTTTAAAAAAGTTTGAATGACCGCAATTGGAAACATTTTCGATTTGTTTTCAATACGTTTCAAAGACACGGCCAACTTGCCCATTTCATGTATTCGTTTTGAAAATTTGTTGGAAACATATGTCAATGACTGATCCGAGATTGACATAATTTGAAACATTTTAAAAACATTCCATTGTGTAACTGTGCTATTAGGGATTTTGGACGGGAAACTTGAATTTCTGGTCAAATTTTGAAAATTTGAAAATCCGAGATGGCGGATGTGGCCTAAAATGCTATCTCGGGCTGCTCGACCTATCGTGGTGAATCTTGGTTGTATAGGGGATATTTTTGGCCGGGAAACTCAAATTCCTAGCCGAGTTTCGAAAAATTGAAATTTTTCAAATTTTGACATTGAGCTTGTTCAGTGATTTTTGATTTTTGCGTTTTTTGAAGTATTTACTACGTATAAGCCACAAATAATTTCTCCGATATTTTTCGCATTTCAATCCACGAAAAACAAGTTTGAGGTTGCGTCTTCTGAGCTCCCCTTTAAACGCGTGTCCGAGGAATGAAAGATCCCCCAGGGGATACTTACTCAAGTAAGGTCATTTTCGGCCACATCCACCATCTTGGATTTTCGAATTTTCAAAATTCGATCAGAAATTCGAGTTTCCCATCCAAAAATACCACCTGGTACCAAGATTCACCGCAATAGATGGAGCACGAGCCGGGATAGCATTTTAGGCCACATCCGCCATCTTGGATTTTTGAATTTTCAAAATTTGACCAGAAATTCGAGTTTCCCGTCCAAAAATACCCCCGGTTACCAAAAATCAGCAAGATCCATCGAACAGGAGCCGAGATAGCATTTTAGGCCACATCCGCCATCTTTGATTTTTGAATTTTCAAAATTTGACCAGAAATTCGAGTTTCCCGTCCAAAAATACCCCCTAACTCCGAAAATCAGCATGATCGATCGAACAGGAGCCGAGATGGCATTATAGGCCACATCCTTAATCTTGGATTTTCGAATTTTCAAAATTTCACGATTCACAGGTTTGTTGACCTGTTCAAGGGTTTATCGATCAATTCACGGATTTTTCGAACGAATCACGGGGTTGTCAATCGATTCACGGATTTGCGGATCGATTCGCTGGTTTTTGATCGATTCACGGTCGTCAATCGAATCAGTGCCGATCAAATCACGTCAATCGGTTCATGTTCTAACTTTTCGATCGATTCATGTCGGTCATGTCGGAATCATGACACCGGTTTTTCAATAATTTGTCGATCGAGTCGGTGTTGATCGATTCATGCTTTCATTTTTTGATCGATTCATGTCAATCAAATCTATAAACCCTCCCGTCCAAATTGCATGTTAATATTTGCCACCATTCTCGAAATATTAGCAAGTCGGTAGGTATCCATATTTTTGGCACACCCTGTTTTTTGTAGAATATCTTTCCGCAGGGACAATGCACCTCCCCCCTTCCTCGTATGATGGAAGGAAGGGGTGTTTTCTCTGTTGGGGTTAACCCTCCAGTTTGTAATAGTGACACCAGGGTCGTCTCCCCTATGCAGTCAGTGCTAAAACAATCTATAGTTCCTAATTGCAAAATGAGCTTCCCCGGATTCTTCATTTTGCAATAAGGAACTATAGCCTTTTTTTGTAATTATTGGCAACAGTGTGATGTTTTTGACGAATCTGTCAACACAGGGTGTTAAAGGAACTCCATAGCTATAAAATGAACCATCAAACCGCAACATTGATCGTTTTGATGAAAAACGCCAATGGTTTTTGCAAAAGTTGCTCTCCTGAAAACCTACCGTTCTGCCTATAGTTCCGAATTGCAAAATGCTATCCAACTGATCGTAGTACTACCTCGATCGATTGTATCAGTGCCCCGATGAATAAGGGTACTAACCAAAATGTTGCGGCACCACAAAAATTGATTTGAAATGTCCATATCATCCTACAAATTGGGGAAGAAGGTACCACAATTTCAGGGGATAATTCCCAATACTTTTTCCCGTTATCATGACGGGGACTTTCTGAAAATTCATTGAACAAAAGTAGATCAGTAATGTTTACATACATGCATTTTGTTTTATACAGAGACTCGATGCATTAATATTTCTCTCCTCTACTGGATTTTTTTTGTTTGGTTTTAGTAAGCATTTATTACACTAATCCAATTTTCAAAAATGGAAAGCAAACAATAATTTGCAATGAGTTTTACGGACAAAATTCAATAAAATATCAACATTGTCGTATTGAGTTAAGAAAAAAATCAGTTTGACACCTATTTCTGATAGACATACTTCAAACTTTTAGCAACTGTAATGAATAACTAAAACTTGTACCTTGTACAATTTTTCAGCGCTTATAATTCTATCATGGCCTGAAAGCCGCCGAAATCTCAAATTTTAGAGGAAGTTTAGGGGTTTTAGGATATTTTGGGGGCAATTACCTCGGTTTTCCTCCCCCGAGATCTTTGTAAAATCAGTTTTCCACTTCAGATTTCGAAAAATTAGAGGCCAAGGATTAATTCAGGGTAAAAAATTACGGAGAGCAGCCATTTTGTAAAAGTTTCGGTCCACAACCCTCACCAATATTTAGCAAAAATCGAGAATTCCCAAAAAAAATATCTGCGTAGCCACGACTGGTCATGTATGGGAGGGGGGGGGGGGGGCTTCAATACAAGAAAGTCCTACTTTCGAACTGTAGAATACGCTCCTGCAGTCTGACCGTTTCAGTCAGGATCATCTTGTATTTTGATAAATCTAAAATTTGCGGTTGAGCGTGTTCAGTTGGCAACGTTAATATGAATGTATGCACGCTAGACGAGCCCACGACTTGTGAGGCTGGGATAGGTTTTAGGAGGGATTTAGGGAAGATTTACAAGCGTCGTTACCAGAGTGGAGGCAGCTAGTAGGCTTGTCGCGACGTCTAGCAACGCACACTGTAATAATAGTGTTCCACTCACTCTTGCAGTTGGAAAGATTTTCCATGAAAAGGTATCCTCAAATACAATATACCTTGTTTCCCAGCTTTCGGAGTTGTATTTTGCATTATTAGACTGCTTAAATGCCCTTACCTGCTTCTTCCCCTCGATTTTTGAGTACATAAACATATAATTTCAGGTGGACGCAGCCCACATATCAGAGTGGAGAGAGCATAGATCATATTATAATTTTACCAATATATTTACCAGGCTTTACTGTGTTATCGTTTCGCCATTGCATCTAGGAAATCATATATGCGTATTTAGCCTTGTGATGTTCCAGATTTTCTGTCGCCTTTCAGTTTGTTTACAGACGAATGGTCATCGTTTTTGTCTCAGATTCAGTGCGATTCATCAGGATTGAGTTTTGAAAATTTGCTTTTTAACGTCAAATAGTTATCCCAAGGGGGGAAAAAAAGTCAAACGGAGGACGATCTGAAGTAGGTTAAAGAAATTCCTATTAATCATACTCAAATACCTAATGTTTTTCGATTCCCAAGGCCGGCAACGTTGTATTGCAATGAATTTCTCGGCAAATTGACAATTTAGCGGTAAAAATCAGCGATGGTCTTCTTCATGGGCAAAAGGTACCATGAAAGCTTCATCTAGTGCCGCGTGCGGTGGATACCACATGACTTTCATTGTAATACGGCGGGCTCCATTAGGGTGCGTCAAAAAAAATGAAAGTCTGAAATGTTCCGCTCCCCAGGCGGCAATCGATGACGTTTGGTAAAAAAACATGTTTGCCAAAATTTGGGCCAATTTCAACCATTTTAAATGGTGCCAAAGGTCAATTTTGTGATGAAATTATGATATTTTGGTTTAGACCTCGATTTCGCACAAAAAACTCGATTTTACGCTGAAATCGTGCGTTTACGAGAAAAATGCCAAAGAACTCGACTTGTAGAGGATGAAATTTTACACTAGGAAGACGTCTTTGTAACCGATAAAAATCAAATTGAACTAGAAAAACTCAACTCGGTATTTATTTTTTTGGTCCTCAGAATTTCCGAGGTCTTAGAAAGTAGAGGTGTAAAAGACTCATTTTTCACGAAAATAAGTCGAAAGAGGGTGTAAATGAACTGTAGGCAAGTGTTGAGGATGCAAAAGTCATCAGAACTTCCTCAGTTTCAAAAAAAGTTCCAACTATTTTGCACAATCCTCCAAAAAGTGCACGGTTCGAGAAGCAGGATCGTGCTATAATAGTAAGGGGAAAGTGCGGTTTGACCGGGAAAAATTGCGTAACAAACTTTCCCAATGTAATCGTCATCAGTAGGTCCCCCTGAACAACTTCCTAAAAGTTAAAAATGGCCCGACCCCGGAATACCCCTCAAAAAAGTTAAAATTGAAAATGGCGGCCGTAATAAGAGGGTCCGGGAAATCGGTATTTTAAAATGCTCATTCTGTCTCATCATGTGAGGTATCATTTCCTATGTAATTTTGGTCGCAGATTTCATAAATGAATTCCGCAAGGCCCCTTCTAAGCTTACGTTTCTCTCGGTAGTCGTATGTTTCCTTTATTTTCCTTTATTAAATACATTTATAACATCAAATTTAAGTTTCTTGGCTATAAATACATGAAAATAAAGACAATTCACTTTCCTTGTTCCTTCGGTGAATATTTAAAAAAATGCAACCTCCTGCCTTTCACATTTGGCCGCCACCTTTGATTTAGAGCGCCCCCTTTGGCCGGAGGGCCTTGTGGAATTCATTTATGAAATCTGCGACCAAAATTACATAGGAAATGATACCTCACATGATGAGACAGAATGAGCATTTTAAAATACCGATTTCCCGGACCCTCTTATTACGGCCGCCATTTTCAATTTTAACTTTTTTGAGGGGTATTCCGGGGTCGGGCCATTTTTAACTTTTAGGAAGTTGTTCAGGGGGACCTACTGATGACGATTACATTGGGAAAGTTTGTTACGCAATTTTTCCCGGTCAAACCGCACTTTCCCCTTACTATTATAGCACGATCCTGCTTCTCGAACCGTGCACTTTTTGGAGGATTGTGCAAAATAGTTGGAACTTTTTTTGAAACTGAGGAAGTTCTGATGACTTTTGCATCCTCAACACTTGCCTACAGTTCATTTACACCCTCTTTCGACTTATTTTCGTGAAAAATGAGTCTTTTACACCTCTACTTTCTAAGACCTCGGAAATTCTGAGGACCAAAAAAATAAATACCGAGTTGAGTTTTTCTAGTTCAATTTGATTTTTATCGGTTACAAAGACGTCTTCCTAGTGTAAAATTTCATCCTCTACAAGTCGAGTTCTTTGGCATTTTTCTCGTAAACGCACGATTTCAGCGTAAAATCGAGTTTTTTGTGCGAAATCGAGGTCTAAACCAAAATATCATAATTTCATCACAAAATTGACCTTTGGCACCATTTAAAATGGTTGAAATTGGCCCAAATTTTGGCAAACATGTTTTTTTACCAAACGTCATCGATTGCCGCCTGGGGAGCGGAACATTTCAGACTTTCATTTTTTTTGACGCACCCTAGGGCTCCATGGGTGTTCATGTTGCATACGCACATGAATGAAGGCGTTTTGCAACTAATTGCTTCACTAGCGACGCACAGTGGAGCGAGTAAATGAAAGAAGTCGAGCTAAATGTGGAATCACTAAAAACTCAAATGGATGTCAAAAGGGAACGAAGAGGTTTTATTAGAAGTTGTTTTATTGACTCTTCGGGGGCGAACTATGCTCTGGGGTAAAATGCACTCTGAAATGTTCGATAGTGCAACCTGAAAACCGGTTCGAATAAAATTAACTGCTTGCCTGAAAGGTCACCCAAACCGCGGCGGGAAAAGTTAAGGGTTCGTCGGGTTGAATGGAAAGTGGCGCGGATATCAAAGCGACGTCGAACGCTAAGCGAGGGTTTAAAACAAGTGCGAAATTATGAATTAAGGCCCGCAATAATTCGGCCCTGCGATACTTGACACCTACTTAACAGCCGTGATGATGTGTGGTTGTCAACGAGATCCAGCTGCCGGCACGCCAGCCCCCCCCCCCCCCGCCCCCCCCCCCCCCCCCCCCCCCCCCCCCCCCCCGGTCGGAGCCAGGACGCGTGCTGCCGAAGCGGGCCGCCGCCGCTGTCGTCTGTGGAAGCCCAAAAGCACACGGCTCCTTTGGCCTCTCCGAACCGGCTGAGTTGACAAACTCAAAGCTCAAATCGTGGTTTTTATAATTTTGTAAAGCGGTTTAATTAGTGATCAAAATCGAGGTAAAGAGGGAGAGTATGGATTCGATCGACATGAAGCGATCGAAAAATGAAAGCGTTAACCGACCGATGGATTCATCGATAAAATTCGACCAATTCACGTGTTTGTCGATTGATTCACGGGTTTTTCGATCGATTCACGGGTTTTTCGATCGATTCACGGGTTTTTCGATCGATTCGTGGATTTTTCGGTCCATTCCCGTGCTATTCAATCGCATCGCGCGCCGTCGATAAATTTGCTGATAAAATTACTCCCAAGAGGGCATTATTCGTCAATTGAATCGACGTATGCAAAAACGTCCGTTGTTCAATACAGGGTTTCATAGTTGCGGAGGATTTCTTTTGTCCCTCGACACTGGTGAATAGGATTGATCTCTTTTGTAAACGTTTAATTACACTTAAGATATTATTTATAAAATTGTTCTACATTCCTAACATCTTAAACCATCTTGTGTCGTTAAGTTAGAACGAAATTGTCCACTCAAATACTGAAACACTTTCTTGGACATCGGACGTTTTCGCATACGTCGATTCAATTTTCATACCTTTCTTAATTGAATGATAAAACTGCTTCAAATTTAATCTGGGAGGAACTATTAATGTAAAATTGTTCGAGAGGCCCCCAGATCCCCATCATTCTGGGGGGTGTCCTCCCAGACCCCCCCCCCCCTTACTCGACGTAAATAAATAGCCCCCCTCTGGCTTACTCTAGATCCGCCACTGGTTTTGATTAGTGCTGCAATTTCCCGGAATTAATTCCGAAATTCGTAACTTTTCAAATAGTCGGATCTTTTCCCGGAATCTTCTGAATCCCCGGAATTTGCAGCTAATTTCGGAATTTCCTCGAAATTTGCGGTTTTTCGCCAGATTGATCATTTACTTGATTAAAAGGGACATTTTTATCAAATTCGACGATCTTCAGAACTTAATCCGGGCAGGGCCGGATTCACCTACTTGCCGCCCATGGCCCGCTCATATTTTGCCGCCCCCTTCTCATTCGTTCTGAAACTCGATAAAAACCATCAAATCAACGTGCCAGCGGGGGAGGGGTGTATAAGACGCGTTTCCTCGTGTTGGACACATTTTTTGGGAAAGCCCTGTCAACACTATTAGCAAAAGTCCTTGGAACTTTGCGCGAAAGTTAAGTTTCGTAAACCTATCTCTGTGTGGAAAAGGCATTCTATTCATAAGAAATGAACGAAAAAATTATGAAAGAATAAACATAAATGTGGATTAATGATTTTAACTTCCGCCGCCGCGCCGCGCAGACAGCACCGTGTTGGACGCAATGCATGAAGTATTCACGCAGTCTTGTAGGCGCTATGCGTTTCATGCTGACCGCACTGTGTTTGGCGCAATGCGTGAAGTATTCATGCATTCTTGTAGGCGCTATCCGTTTCACGCTGACCGCAATGACCGAACTGTGTTTGATGCAATGCGTGAAGTGTTCGTGAAGTTTTGTAGGCGCTAATATGTGTTACATGCCGATCGCTGCGCCGAGGGCTTCTCCTTTTCATCTCAAGTCCTCGTTATCATTTCTCTCTAAGTCGCGCCGTTCTCAAATTGCGTGTTTGGTTTCTCTCGCAACTCGACTTATTGAGGGTGCATGCTGTCTCTTGTATCACTGAGAGACGACAAAATCAGAAATTACTATACTCTCAGGAAATGAGAGATTTTGTCACCTTTTCTCGTTTGTAATTTTGTTTTTATAAATCCGATTTTTTTATACATACACGTTCAAAAATTGCAAATTTTTGCCGTCCCTTATAATTGCCGCCATGGGCCGCGGCCCATGTGGCCACCCCCTTAATCCGGCCCTGAAACCGGGCGTATTTCGAAATTTTTCCCCGGAATTTTTTAAAAAATGGGAATTTTTCTCGGAACTTTGACAAATCGGAATGTTTCCGGAAATTGGAATTATTTCGGTATCTTTTGATAAAATGAAATGGCAGCACAGGGTTTGATGGTATCTGGAGTGTAGAACTGACCCATTTCAATTTGACCGATACAAATTCGGTGATGTTCCAACACGGGACGAGAGAGACGAAACTTGGCGGGTTGCCCAACGGCGCGACGGATTCCGAGCGGCCGGGAGCGGGATCTCCGGATCTGTCCGAGGGACGGAGTCCCCAGGGAGTCCTAAATCATAGTGCTCCGCCCAGCTCGTTGCCCGCCCGGAGTCGCGGAAATTTCGGCGGCTAGCCTCACTTTTTTACCGAGATAAATTGACGAAAACGCCTAATGAGACGGCCCCAGTGCGAACTCGCCAAAATCCGGGCACCGGTGCGGCGAAGGAAAGCTGAACGCCAACGTCTAGGAAATTAACTGGGTGGAATGATGAGTCTCCCGATCTCAACCCATATACTTCCCTCCGGCCGTCGAAAAAAACTGAGGAGTCAAGCTTCCCCGCTGCCATGTCCGACCGTAAAAGAGGCAACTTTTAAAATAGGGAAACGCTGTTCTTCCACTGTAAAACATCTGGAGTGAAATTCTGTGGCGAAGTCCATGCAGCGCCCAAAAACCTTGTTCATTCTTCCTTACGGAGTCACTCGTTCTGCGGCTCGTTGTGTGTCCGAAAACTTGACGTCCAGCTGCCGAAGTTCGGATCATATACTTAAAGTTCGGTTGATACTTCGGTTGAAACTTCCAAAGAGTCAACCGAGCTGCAGACGCGTGATCACAACCTCAGATTTTCGGATGCGCGCTCCAGAGATCCATACAGGCCGAACTTCAGATAGGTCTTACGCGCCGAGTTTTTTCTCCGTGCAGACCAGGCGTCACTTCAAAATCATCTGAAGGTGCCTCCACACGGAGAAAAAAACTTCGTGCATGGGATCCGAAGTCGAGGCCATATGGATCTCTGCAATTTTCGGATTTCGCATCCGAAAACTTCAGGTCGATCTGCCGGGTCAGACATCGAGGCACTTCGGTATATACTGGAGTACTTCAGATGTGTGACCCGAACCCTTCGGTATATATCGAAGTACTTCAGATGTCTGACCCGAACTTCGTTAGCTGGACCTCAAGTTTTTGATGCGTGATCCGAAAACTTCAAAGATCCATACGACCTCAACTTCGGGTCCCACGCACGAAGTTTTTTTTCTCCGTGTAAGTAACCTTGAAAAATTCAGCAAGTGAATTTGGTCCTCGGTTTCTGTGGACAAGAGTCAGCGCGACGGAGGTAGGATGATTTAATATCGATGGAAACGGCAATTAAAATTCTTCAAAAGATCTATTTCTGGAGATCAAAAGCCCATAGAAGGGGACACCCATCTGCGGCGAGCGCTATTCATCATATTTCTAGGCAACGTTGCCAGCTCCCGTTTGATCATCGCGAGTGATACTAGGGGGATTCGTTCGAGTTGGCAGCCATGTTTCCGGTTTCTTTCTTGTTGTCGGTTGATTTATGATCCGCTGAAATCCAACCGCAAACTTGTGGCCCGGTCAGACTGCACGACTGAAATCTAACGAGCCTTTCGGCATGGTGTCAAAATCGATTCGACGTCGCATCTCGAAAGAGAGCCGCTCGTTTCATCCACAGCCGACGCTCCGCGGATATGACAGCCGCTAGATCCACATCCTCCAGAAATATCCGGGTCCTATTTCTGCCGTGCTAAGGTGGAACGCCGTATGAACCTTCAGACGTTCCCATATCTCCTCCAATAAATCCTTAATTTACTGGGAAAATCGCGAATTTTTCTCTTCAATTTTTTCAGGTAATTTTGTTCGCAATTTTGTCTAAAATGCCTGAAAATGTCAAGAAAAAATACGCATAATCGTTCTCAAAAATACATGCTCTATCTAGGACAATTTGGCAACTCTCGAATGTTCATACGACGTCCTGCCTTAGCACGGCAGATTTCCTCCAAGTTTATACAAGGCATCCGGGCGGATAACTAGGCTCGAAAACAAAAATAAATAAATAAAAAATAAAATAAACCGAGAGAAAAAAGTTGCCTCCACATAAACATTCATTTGATTCCACGAGTGAAAAATAAACGCTGCGATGAAGATGAAAAGGTGAGCAATGTGAATATTTTTGGTTTCATTTACTTTGTGCAATCACTTTATGGCATTTTAAGCCGATGAAATTTAGTATCTAATATCATGGGTGGCGGTATAGCCACCTCCGGACAAAGTCTAAGCTCGACAACAATGGAAGCGGCCTGAAAAAGAAAGATGGCGGCCAACCATGGACGCACATGACTCCCTTATTCTGAAAATTGAGTTCGATTTCACAGGAATTTTGAGAATATAATCATTTACAAATAATTATTAAATTAGAGTTCCAGTGCTGTTAAATGTTTTACTTCAACGTACAAATCGCAGATCATTGTTCAGATCGGGCATTTTGTCAAATTCCCGCGTAAATAGTTCAATTTTGAAAGTTGGAACATTATTGCATGTTTTTAACACAGATCCCTCGAGTCTTTAATATTTTGAGATATCAAATCACGAGCTTCTCTTTCGTATTTTCCCCTTTACAATATTCCTCATATATTTTTAACTGTAAAAGTTGTGGAAACTCTGTCCTCGAGGAAATGTTGTTTTTGAGAAGTTTAATTTAAGGGCTAGAAATCATAATAATGACTCTCTTTTTACGTAATTTTTTTTAGAGAAGTCCTTTGTGAGGAACCAAATAATTATTTGCTTAAGAATTAGCAAAATAATCGGATATCATTCTCAGTGAAGACTTCAAATGCTTGGTTTGACTGTTTGCGTACAACGGATGAATTCTAAGTTGAAGGGCCCAGCTCAGTATGAAGTCCAGCACCATCCGAAGTTTTATAAATCTTGCTTTGCTACATTATTTTTGTGCGAAATTCCTAATGCGTTTAACGTTTAAAGGTAATGCAGAGGAGAGCGCACAGACTACTAAAAAATGATAAATAAGAAAAAAGGAAAGAGGATGAAATTATTAAAATGACAGTTACAAAATTACGTCGTGTAAGATGAGCTCAATACAATTAAAGTGTGTATGATTTCTGCGAAACCTTGACCAAACTATTCCTAGAATGATACGCTGAAAGAGAGTAACATTGGCATTTTTACCTCCAAAACTTGCAAAAATTTTCACTTGAATATTTGGAAATATCGATAAGTCCCTTTAAAAGTTACGGAAAACGGAAATTGGTTAGGGCACTATTATTATTTGCGTAACAACCGATGATTTTGTAGGACCTATTGCGCTCAGTGAAAATAGAACGAATGCCTGTGCGACAAATTGCAGAGATCGGAATTGAAGGCACTTCAAACGATGTGAGCTTTGTTCCGGCCACTTTAGATTAAATCACTGAATTACGGCTTCAACGTTTACGTGAAAGGACTCCGAGGTCATTCAAAGGATGGAAATTTGTCAGTTTGCGAGCAGTTTCAGTTTTATCCAGAAATATTGCCCTGTTTGATAGAAATATTTCAGTTTATCTTTATGTTTAGGACGCACACCTGGAAGCTATTTGGTTCCTATATTTTCTTCTATTCCGCGATTATTTTATGAATATTATTTTCTCATGTCTTAGAGCATGAATCAAAATCATTGGTAAGTCTGTCATCTTAGAATTTCAATCAATGAAAGATAAAGGTAGGTATTTATTCCCTTCGAAGTCAAGTTTTCTTTTTAAATTCTAGCGGTGCATTATTTTAGCCCAAATAGGATAAACCCTCTCACTTGTAGAAGTTTTATTTCAATCTCCTTTTAATATTTGTGCATGTTTCAAAAATACGTAGCTTAAAACTTAAAATCGAACGTTTGAAAATATTCATTAGGTGTTTTTTAATTGGACGTATTTATGCTAAAAGGAACTATGTGTCTCACGCAAACGCCTATGCACATAGTTCCTTTTGGCATAAGTACGTCCAATCAGGGGGCTCTGCTGATTCCATTTTGTACGTATTATAGTTCACAAGGGGACCACGTATAAATTCTTCATGACATTGGATGCTAAGAGTCTCCAGTCTGGGCATCTTCGATTCAATGGCTCAACTTCCTTGCCGTAGACGTACGAGAGGGGAGTCCAGGGGGCTTGGACTCCCCCTAGAATTGAAAATCGTTTCATCTGCCCCCCCCCCCCCCAGAAAAAATTTCCAGATGTTTTGAATTGAACAATCCGAAAGTATTTTGTGACAAAAGTAAGAAACAAAAGGCGCAATTATTCTGCAGAAACTGGTGGAAAATCTCCGCCATGGGAGCTTCAAAATGCGTCCAAGTAGATTTAAAATTTTAGAAATTTCCTGGAGGAGGCCCCCGGAAATCCTCTGTGCTGGGGGCCCGGGCCTTAAAACTGGTACCAGGGCCCGAGATGGGATGCACTGGTAAAACAAGCAGTGAACTCCAACACAATGTGTTGATAAGGCGCGTCATTAACTCGCACATATCAACCCCTTTAGTTTTCATTTACAGAGATTTCAAAATAGGCAAACAGCATAAAAAGAGAATTCACGATCCAACACTGCGAGGTCAAAGACGCACCTTGACGAGACCGTGTATTGTGAAAGTAGAAAGCTATTCGATCGAATTTAAGTTTTTTGATCTGCCTCAAGCAAAATCTTATCAGATTCTTGAAGAAAAGTGCTACGGAATAATTTAAGCGAAGAAAGGAAAAATTCTGTCGAACTCCTAGAAGATAAAGTCGATTTAAAGGTATTTTGGGGCTAAAATACCCAAATCACCGGTAGTAAAAATCCCGTTATATTATTGAAAAGAAATTGACTCGATATAAATGCAATTGCATTAAATACGTCTTGATTTTGTTATTTTAAACGTCTTTCCATGCAAAGAAGTTCAACCATGTCGTTGCTTTATTCATTCATGAATTGAAAGTAAGCAATCTACATCCCGAAAATCTACTGATTTGCCGTAAAAAATTGCAGAAACTTGATATACCAGGTCGATACACCCACTCGTTGAATTTACCAACCAATTTTGTGAGTGCAAATGTGTAAGAATCAATATGCTATAGTCATTTTGGGTGCATTTATTTTTCATGAAACAATAATAATTTCAATCCCGAAAAACCATCAATTTTCCGTATAAAATCGAAAAAATCAAAATATGTCAACTCCCCGACGTGAAAATTAGATTCTACGTATGTAAAATGTAAATACTTATGTATCGATATGCTGAACAGAACTATGTGTGGACAGTCAGAAGCCCGCGGCAACATTAATTCAACAGAAAAACTGTAAAAATTAGATAGGATTTTAGCCGCTTTGCCCGCCTCTCCTCGCTACTTACAACAAACCGTTCTTATACTCATCTCAAAATTTTTCTCAGAGCTTTGGGTTATTATCAGCTTCCATTTAAACTCCGGTTCGATGGCCGAATCGGCTGCCAAAAAAGCAAGCCACTGTTGAGGGGTTCTATGAGAAATTCGTGATATTATCGGCTCTCAGGAAATCACCCCATGGCTAAAATTGGTGGTATAAATGTTTAAGTGCTTAAAATAATCGTATTCAAGAAACTAAGGAATTAAACTATGGAGTCAATTTCTTTTTAATAATATAACGAATTTACTACCGGTGATTTAGCTATTATAGCCCCAGAATACTTTTAAAGCGCCTTTGCGTTCCAGAATCTCGACGGAATTTTTTTTTTTTTTTTTTTTTGCTTAAACGATTCAAGAAACATTGTAGTTAAAAATATAAAGATTTTTCGATTTGGACGTATGAAAAATGTTTAACTCGTTCAGGCACACCGTGTATTGTATGGAGTACTGCTGTTATTCGACCGTTGTCTTCAGGTCAAAATTCTTACAAAGAAGCCCCTTGCAAGAGGCAAATTTTTTGTAATTTCTCCTAGTTTTTTCAGCGTTAGGTATATAAATGAATTGTTTGTCTTTTGAGGTCAATTATATTTAATTGTAATTTATACTTTCTTTTTTTCCCCTTCATTTTATTTTTCGTATCGAGGAGTCGAGGTTTTGTTGATTTCTTCGGATTTCGATTACTGTAACTTTTCTTCTATTCGGCCGATTTTTATGAATGAGGTCTCTTTTTATTTGTGTTTTAACGGAGAGTAAGGAAAAAATTGCTAAATACATGCGAAACAATTTTTTTTGAAAATTGGATGAATCCTAGCGTGACGGTGAAATGGTTAATGAAGCGTGAGTAATTGGGGTACGGGTATCGGCCGCGTTGGGACCCAAGGCCCATTGTTCTTCGTGACGCCGACGCAGTGATCAGGAGCGTGGGGACGAGAGGGCTTAGTGGACTCCTGTATGAGCCACGTTTAGCAAATGGTCTAATGAGTCCCGAGGCTCATCACAGATTGCACTTACCACTATCCTGGTGGCCCCCGCTATCAGAGCAAGGAGTACCAACTTTTGAAAAGGATAACAGTGTTGTGGAGATATGTCAAAGCAACGTTGTGAACAAAACGGAGTGAGTGAAATTCTCATTCAAGGAGTGCCGAACTGGTCAGCCATCCTCGAATCAGTTCGCTTGCTTCCGCTTATACAGGGTGATCCAAAAGTCCCTTCCACCCCCTCAAACTTTTTACCTAATTGAGGTAAAGATTTGAAACTTGGGGGATATTCCTAGGTCAAAGGGAGCTACTTTTTGGGCCCCCTAAAATTTTCAGGGGGGCCCCCCTTGGGGGGACAACGGCCCCCAACTTTTAATTTTCAAATGGGAAGACCCCCTTTGTCATAGCTCGTTCGAAAGAGCATAAAAAAAGAAAACTTTTCGCGTAAACCCGAAGTCAATAACTCAAACCGTTTCAAAATGGCGGCCGGTTAAAGTTCAAAATGGCCGAAAATTCACAACGGTTATTTGTCGATGGATTTGCGCGAAAATCGGTATGTAGGGGTATTTTGACACGAGAAAAACGAATTTGACGTTAGATTTTCAAAAAAACCGAAATTTCCAAAATGGCCGCCGGTTAAAGTTTAAAATGGCCGAAAATTGTCACCTCGGTTATTTGCTGATGGATTTGCCTTAAACTTGGAATTTGAGAGTATTTTGGCATAAGATAAACAAATTTGAACTTAGATTTCTAAAAAAATCAATTTTTTGTCATTTTGAACTTTAACCGGCGGCCATTTTGGAAATTTCGGTTTTTTTGAAAATCTAACGTCAAATTCGTTTTTCTCGTGTCAAAATACCCCTACATACCGATTTTCGCGCAAATCCATCGACAAATAACCGGTGTGAATTTTCGGCCATTTTGAACTTTAACCGGCCGCCATTTAGAAACGGTTTGAGTTATTGACTTCGGGTTTGCGCGAAAAGTTTTCTTTTTTTATGCTCTTTCGAACGAGCTATCACAAAGGGGGTCTTCCCATTTGAAAATTAAAAGTTGGGGGCCGTTGCCCCCCCAAGGGGGGCCCCCCTGAAAATTTTAGGGGGCCCAAAAAGTAGCTCCCTTTGACCTAGGAATATCCCCCAAGTTTCAAATCTTTACCTCAATTAGGTAAAAAGTTAGAGGGGGTGGAAGGGACTTTTGGATCACCCTGTATATGCATATTTTAAATCAGCGCGCCCCATTCTAAGGTTTTTTTAAAAAAAACCAAGAAACGTAGACTCTTGGTATTCATTACACATAAACTAGCGAGCCCCAGAATGAGAAACAAATTTTAATCATTATTATTGACGGATTAGTAAACTTTTTACACGCTTTGGAAAATCTCAGAAGTTCGCGGTAGTCACTTTTCGGTAAGGAACTAGGGGACTCGGTTATTGTATCGAGGGGGGGGTCGAAACGATCGCAAAGGCGGTATACTACGTATACGCGCCAAAAAACCTCTTGGACCAATGCCGCATTGCATTGACTTAAGAGTGCAGTTTCTTGTCGCCGGATTTAAGAGTCTTAAACTCTTGTTTCAAGCGGATTTTGCATTGATTCAAGCGTATTTTGCATTGAAACAAGAGTCCAGACTCTTAAATTCGGCGACAAGAAACTGCACTCTTGAACCAAGAGGTTTTTTTTACCAGTGTGTGGCGGGCCTGAGTGTACTGCCGTGCTAAGGAAGAAAGCCGTATGAGCCTTCAGGCGTTGCCAGATTTCCTTTGATAAAACTCGAATTTCCTGGTAAACTTATGAATATTTTTTTCCCAATCTTTCAGATTATTTTGTTAGCAATTTCACCTGAAGCTCCTGACTATTTTAAAGAAAAATATTCATAACTTTCCTTTAAAAAAAAAAAGCTTTCTATCGAAGGAAATTTGGCAACTCTCGAATTTTCATACGGCGTTCTTCCTTAGCACGACAGTGTAGTCCTCAAAACATAAAAATTAAATTTTCTATCGTCATGAAATTCGAGTAGGCAAGTTTCAATATATGGCAACCGCGCTATGCTGTGAGTAGCGTTTATAAGTGCATTAAGGGTATGTTGACCCAGAGACAATGAAATCAAACGCGCAAAGGGACAGTTACGACGGGGGTGGGACTGGCGAAGCGGGGAGGAGAGGAAATGGCAGTAGACGGAGGAGCGGAGTGGGGGTGGGGGTGCAGGCGCCCGTCACAATCATCTGGGAGTCAAACATAGGCCGAGGAAGTCAAGGGGTAAGTGAGTGCGGAGAGTGCAAACATCCCTGTGAAAACAGCAGGATCCAGTTCAGAGTTCAGAGGCTTCTCCTGTCTGCGGTTGCCGAGTTTTGCCAATCCTGTGAAACGGATGAACAAGTTGCTTTTATTCAACTACTATCGTCAAGATGATCCCTAAACGATTCGGGCATCCTCAAAATGACTTAAAATTTGAAAAATTGAAAAATTTACTTCTCTAGATCCTTTAGTACTGTAGTGTAGACTGTAGAATTATATGATCAAAGATATAAACTGACCTGGCTTACGCCGGTCTGAATTCAGATCATGTAAGGGTTATTTGGGCGAACAGACCAATCCTTATACATTGTTCTTCATAAGTTATTCTTAATCCAACATCGAGGTCGCAATTTATCTTGTGAATAAGAACTTCTCAAAAATGTTGCGCCAAAAAAATCAGAAATTAAGTTTTTGGTGATTCGGTATTGCCTAGGAATAGACGCATCTTGTTGGAAAGTAACAAGCAGAATAACTGTTTTTTAAGGCCTGAAAACATTGATATGGTCAAGTCATTCTCGAGAAGACTGAAGCTCCAAGGCACTATAGTACTCTCCTAACTTAATTGGGTCTGATGCATTGTTCTACCTTCCCCGAATGCGCCTATTAACGGGTCTTGGCACCTAAAAATGGGGGGAGGAGGGCATCGTAGCGCCTAAAACATTTGACAGATTGAACTCGCAATCGGGAAGCAGCGGTAGCGATGAAGCGCTCTCTGTACGCACCGTTTGCAGCATCGCCATGGCCCGTACGCAAAAATTTAATTTGGCTCCTAAAATAGTAGACGGCTCCTAAAATTTTAGGGGGCAGGCAGAACACTGGTCTAATTTGAATTCCTGCCCCGATTATCTCGAATTTTTAAGAATGAACGGGAAAATATTTGTTCTTTCAGACCAAGCGTGTCTCTGTTCTTGAGATTTTAGTAAGTTTTTGCACTCAAGCGATAATCAGTAATGCAATTAGCAGTCAATTAAGTAAAATAGAAGGATCAAGGGGAGGGGGGAGGGCTTAGGAGACCTACGAAGTACGCCCTCCCTGGGAAAAGGAAGAAGGAAGGAACGGAGAAGGCAAGAGGGTAAGACGCTTAAAATTGGTAATTGGCCGTGACAAAATTGACTCAAACTGCGTAAAAGATGCTTCAAAATTTCGGTAATTTTCTGAGGGAAACAACCAGACTTCCTCTCTCACTGTACGAGATGTCTGGATCCTCCTATGGTAAGTTATCGTCGCATTTTACGGAGACACGGAAAAAAAGAAGTAGGGATTCTTGAATAATATGAAAATTTCCAATTAATTGTGGAAATGCCCCAATAAATTAGGTTACTAACCCAAACACTACTCCAAACTACTACTCCACTTGGACTACTCCAACTTGAGTTGCGATACTGTACTACAATTAATTGGAAATGACCATATCACCCAACAAATT
Organism: Bemisia tabaci; assembly: GCF_918797505.1. Classification (NCBI taxonomy): domain Eukaryota; kingdom Metazoa; phylum Arthropoda; class Insecta; order Hemiptera; family Aleyrodidae; genus Bemisia; species Bemisia tabaci. Next base: position 71,509,818 of record NC_092794.1, read on the forward strand.
GGGGTAGCGTAGCACTGCAATTTTATTGGATAACGTCTAACACTTTCTTTCCTTGGAGAATGTGTAAATGAAAGTTTTTATGCACATTATGGATTAAAATACTATTTTGTTTTGGAAAGCTGGCGTTTTTATCTCTGAATGAAACTGGGCAAGCAAAGTTCCCAGCCTTTTTCTTCTCTTTTTTCGGAATGTGACTTCTGAGAGACGGTCCAAACGCGGCGCACAATGGAACGGGCTAATAGAAGAGGTCGGACATGAAATTTTTGGCTGAAACTGTAAATTTTGATGTTTAATTTCTCACATTTTAAATTTGAAGGGGTGCCTCTTGCAGAAAATTTTATGAGAAAACCAATAGAACCACTTTTAGAACCTCAAATGTTTGTATGAACGGACTTGTATGAGCTTATAAAATTTCCAAATTTTGTCCGCCAGCCCCATTGACTCGATCCATTGTGCGGCGCTGGGAGGATTGTGAGGGCCCGGTTTGTCGAACAATTTGTGATGAAGCGAAGTGCTGTCGAAGAGTACCAATGTAGACGGGAGCAGCTCCCTTGTGATGTGGATGTGGCGCCCCTGTGCTAACAAATCCCCCGAGCGGTAAACAGCGGTAAACGTAAAACGTTGTTTTATTTCATTCCGTTTCATGGAACTTACGACTCGTCGAACTGAGAGATTTCGGCTCCGATGAGAATGAGATTTTTGAGTGACGGATCGGTCATTTTTTTTTAATCAAGGTGGCTTATTATGCGATATTTGCTAAACCTTAGAAAAATTAAATTTATTTATGCTAAAAAGAACTATGTTGCATGCAAACCCTATGCACACAGTTCCTTTTTGCATAAAAACGTTCAATTCACGATCTCATTTTTGTGATTTTCTCATTTTTTATTTTGCTTTTCCAGCAAAAATTCCTTTTGCTTGCCTTCTCACCTCCATTGCATGTCCTTTTTTAGCATTACGCACTCGCTACTTCAATATGCCGTTGGTTATTATAAAACCGTTTTTTTCGGTGCACTGGGTTTTTTTTTCGTTCCCTCCTAACATTAACAATTTGATTTTTTTGCGACCATAGTTCCCTTATTTTCCCTCGTTTCTTATGGGCTTATGGTGAAGTCTGTAGGAAGTGCACTTTTTTCCCCCTTAAACAGTGTCTCAAAAAACGTTTAAACTGCGTTTAGGAGGGGTTGAAATTTCAAATTTTATCATGAGAGGCCCCCAAACCCATTTTTATTGGGGAACTTCCCCACTAAACCTCCCTTTTCTGGGGAGATGCGCCTCACGGGGGCCCGCACCACAGATTGCACCAATGTGCCCAAAAATCCTAATTCTGACCTTGGCTCCATCTCCTTGGTCCATCCCTACCTTTCAGAAGAATTTTTGCCTACAAGTGATTTCCGTTTCGGCCGCTCAGCACCACGCCGCCACCACATCCTCCAAAAACACGGTGAGTCAATTAGAACGGCTTGTTTACTTCGGGTCTACGCGAGCAAACATCCAGGACATCGGAACAACCTTGGCTGTGTTGCTACATTTTTATAAATTCTAGTAATTACCTCGTTTCTCACCTACTACGGCGAATAAAGTATAATTTCCAATGAATGCACAACATCAAGCCTGACTGCAGCTCCTAAAATACACGTCATTTGTTTCTCTCCACGTTGTTGCAAGCTGCATCTGTCACGGTCACCCAGACACGCGGCCCAATATTTGGTTTGATTCGCTTGTTTACAAACCACTTCCCGATGGGGAACAAATTTCACTGTGACCCTGCCCTTTCCCGCACCATTTTGACTTTGGGTCAGACAGTCGCCCCTGCTACTGTTTTAAATATTGACGGAGCGGTTGTCCTCAAATAAACTGAATTCTGTGCAGTTTGTGTCTCCATGTTGCTGCATCATGCCTACCCAAAGGCGTGCCGAATTGTTGGCCCCCTCTCTCGGATAAGATCATTTTTCGTGATTCACAAAAAAAAAATAATTTCTGTACCCTCTTTCATGACATTATCCAATGAATACGAACGCTGCACCCCTATGAGAAAATGAGAATGCGTCAAAAACAGAGGCGGGTCCAGCAATTTGGCAACACCGGATTTCCTCCATTTAAACCTATGGAAATGTATCGATACTTTTCGGAGCACCTGGCCCCTCCAGAGATAGATACATTTCCATAGGTTTAAATGGAGAAACGCCAATGTTGCCAATTCGCTGGATCCGCCAATGGTCAAAAAGCTGCTAAAAAGTTCTGATCACCGAATTCTTTGGAATGTTGTCCCAACTGCTTGTTCAGCTTGTAGTTAGGGTGTGCGTTGGACAAAAAACAAAATGTCTCGAATTTTTTTGTTTTAATTTTTTTTTTTTTACAATCTATGGTTTAGTTGTATTTATTTTCTCATATTGTAAACATATACGTTACTGTTTGCTCAATCTTCCATTTCAAAGCAGGATCGAAAGATTGGAAAAATACGTTAGAATATCAAACTCGAGCACCAAATATCTAGATCTTAGATCTTTGGCTATCCAGTAATTTAAAGATAAAATTAAAAATTAAAGTTCATTTATACTTAACTTGTAAATTTCACCCGTATTTTCTTTTTTCTTTATTTGCTGATCTTTATGTAAATACACCGTGAAAAATTGTAAAACATAGTCTCACTATACTTGGAATAATTTTTTGCTTAAGAAAACATCGATTTCTAAAAAAAATCTTAAGTTTTTCTTTTTATGGATTAATAAAGCTATTTTTAAGTTGAAAGAATGCGGCTACTAGTTGAACTTGCAGTTTCGCATAACCGTTAAAATCCTGAGTAATGTGATTGTTGTGTGCCAACATAGCACGTGCTGTATGAGCCAGAAGCGCTTGTCTTGTAAGAAATTGTAATTCCGCTGACAATCCTGTTGTAGTGGTGATTTCACTTGCCCGCCCAATAAATTATTCCTACTAAACATCTAGAGCCATTCTCCAAAACAGAGTAGTAAAAAGGATAAAGATTCCAGGCCGGGCTCGTATTAACTCACACTTTGTACTGCGGGCCGCGAATGAGAGAGTTATCACCTTGGCACCTGTTTCTAAAATTAATGTTGTGTTAACGTTCTACATTTCCGAGCCGGCCTAATCCTATTTTCGACAAATTTACGAGTTTTTCTGCCGGACGAGAAAGTAAAAATACGGGTGCTACTGTTGGATTCGTTATCTTTTCTTGATTCCGCTGAGCCTGTTTCTATTAAAAAATGTACGTTAATGAACGTCATCTATTGAATAAGTTGCACTGGGAAAAAAACAAATTGGATCTAGAGTCCAGACTCTCAAAAACATAACTGTCTCATTCGACAAGAAAAAATACTCTAGATTCAATCAGATTTAAGCTTAAATCAAGAACCAAGCCTCTTAATTTGAGCGGATTTCCTTTCGATTCAAGCTTAAATCTGATTGAATCAAGAGTATTTTTTCTCGTCAATGTTTTCAAGAGTCTGGACTCTAGATCCAATGTGTTTTTTTTCCAGTGTATTATTTTAAAATACAATATAGAGTTGTAAGTTACTGGATTTCGATTTCCATGTTCTGATGGAAGTTTCTGATTGAAGTAAGCACTTGTAAAACCTTGGTCTCGATATTCTACCATCATTGAAGGATATAAGACAAAATAACCTATAAGCTGCTGAAATACATGTATTTATATAGGAAATGTCGCCTGATGACGTCAATAGGCGATACATTTTCGCTATTTTAAATCTATTTTTCTTCAAATTTCTACTAAATACATTGTAAATTCAGCTCGCTAAGCTAATCACACTTCAAAACTAAGCTACCTAACCAGGACCGGATTTACTTACTTGCCGGCCATGGGCCGCCTGTATTTTGCCGCCCCCCTCTCATTCGTTTTGAAACATCAATAAAAACCGTCAAGTAAACGTGCCGGAGGGGGAGGGGTACATAAGACGCGTTTACTCGTGTTGGACATATTTTTTTGCGAAAACCCTGTCAAGACTACTAGCAAAAGTTCACGGAACTCGACGCGAAAGTTAAGTTCCGTAAACCTATCTCTGTGTGGACAAGGCCTTCCATTCACATGAAATGGAAAATATTATGAAAGAACAAACATACATGTGGTTTAATAATTTTAACTTCCGCCTCCGCGCTGCGCTGACCGCACCGTATTTGGCGCAATGCGTGAAGTATTCATGCAGTCTTGTAGGCGCTATGCGTTTCATACTGACCGCTGCTGCACGCACTGTGTTTGACGCAATGCGTGAAGTATTCATGCAGTCTTGTAGGCGCTATGCGTTTCTCGCCGCCCGCTGCTGACCACAGCGACCGCACTGTCTTTGACGCAATGCGTGATGTATTCATGCAGTCTTGAAGGCGCTAATATGTGATCCATGCCGACCGCCGCGCCGCGCCGAGGGTTTCTCCTTTTCATCTCAAGTTCTCGTCATCATTGCTCTCTGCGCCGCGCCGTTCCAGGCCAAATTTCGTGTTCGGTTTCTCTCTTAGTCTTAACTCGACTAATTAAAGGTGCAGTCTATTGTATCACAAAAAACAACAAAATTAGAGATACACTCTCGGGAAATGAGAGGTTTTGCCATCTTTTCTCGTTTGTATTTTTTTTTCCGAATCCGATTTTTCTTTATAGCTACATTTAAAAAAATTGCAAAATTTTCCGCTCTCTAAATTTGGGGAATCCGGCCCTGTGCCTAACTATTTTATGAATTTAGTCGTAAGAGGACCGAATTTAGTCTTAGAAATTTGCTCTCAAGTTAGAAAATAATTTAAATATTAGGTTTTGGTCATTTTAAAGTATATTTGTAACATGAGCATGCTCTATTAGAAAAGACTGAAGACATAGATGTCACGCCACTCCTGATAGGTGACACAAAAATGACGTTTTTAGCGGTTTTTCGCAAAATGATGAGTCGTGAGAATGACGGCGGGGAACCTAGAATTTGAATACTACAAAGAGCTGCGCACATCAAAAGCTTGACTACCTCCGTTTAGATCGGGGGACTTGAGGGTTTTGATCGTGGTGACTCGGGCCCGAGCGACGATGAAGAGATAAACCTTCAAGCGTAGTGAGTCTTTGCAGCGGTAGTCGCATGAATTTTACTGCACTTTTATTGAACGGCGCAATTTTTATTCGACCGAGAAGCAGCGTCGTAAAAACACAACCCAATAACCCCGACATGAATCCAAGATACGATCGATATCCGGGTTCTAATTGATAGGGATTCGAGCGTTTAGCAAGTGAATGTATCCTTATGCTGCCGTCCTAAGGAAAAACGCCGTATGAACCTTCAGGCGTTGCCAAATTTCCTCTGGCAAAGCACTAATTTTCAGGAGATTTTTAAATATTTTTCTGCCCATTTCTAAGATAATTTTGCTTAAGATTTGATCTAAATAGTCTGAAAATTTCAAGGAAGAATATTCACAATTTTCCTCAAAAATATACATTTAATCGTAGGACATTTGGCAACTCTCGAATGTATATACGGCGTTCTTCCTTAGCACGGCAGAATGTATTTCTATGCTGCCGTGCTAAAGAAAAACGCTTTATTGGCCTTCAGACGTTGCCGTATTCCCTTCGATAAAGAGCAAATTTGATGGGAAAATTCTGAATATTTTTTCTCCAATTCTTCAGACAATTATGTTCGCTATTTAATCTAAAATATGTGAAAGTTTCAAGGAAAAATATGCAAGACTTTCCTCAAAAATACGTGTTTTATTCGGGGAAATTTGGCAGCTCTCGGTTGTTCATACGGCGCTCTTCCCTAGCACGAGAGTATGTGCCTTCTGCTCGTTTTGGACGCTACTTTGATGTTTCGCTGTCATTTTATGGGACATTTAAAATATGGCGTTGTAAATAAGAGTCGATCAACGTGTTCTCAGGATAGATTGGACAGCTACTTCGGCAATCAAAGGAACGTCCTTGCCGTGTAGCCGCATCCAAACAAGACGCACACCCGTCCTTGAGGTAGAGATTCCTTAGTGTCTGAGCATATAGAATGAGAATGTCGAAAATTTTTGCAGGAGTGAAATGATGTGACAGGGAAAGGTTTGCCAAGATTTGTATGGTAGGACGTCCTCATAGCCAAAGGCAACCCAAACGACCGCCCAAGAGATGGGCACAGAGCTGTCTTTCATCCCCGGAGAATTAACCCTCTCTCGTCGCCATCATCTGTTATTTGTCATACTTATTTTTAATTATTCATATTTATTTATTTATTTATTGTCATATTTGTCATACCTCTTTATTAATTTAGAGGCTAGACAAACAGGGTCACGGCCCTAGTCAAAAGGTAGAAGAAGAAGAAGAAACGATGTGTATACTGTAAGAGATGGCTCCAAACTGCGACAAGGACAACAACACTGAAAAAAATACTCCGGCCGTGGAAGCCGTACTTACGGGCTATATAGAGATACCGTCCGTGTTCCGGGCTCAGAGGCCGAAAGTTCCGGGCGTAGCACCCGGAGCACTTCGACTGCTCCGGGTGCTACGCTCGGAACTTTCGGCCTCTGAGCCCGGAACACGGACGGTATCTCTATATATAGCCCGTAAGTACGGCTTCCACGGCCGGAGTGTTTTATTCAGTGAAGAAAGTCTGAAATTCGCTCCTACTTCATAATCGGCGTGGGCACAGGCCTCTTAAAAAAGTTCCGGGATTCTGTTTAGATTTTTTCAAAAGTTCCGAAAAAGTTCCGGAAAATGCGAAAGATCCGGAACATTTCGGGAATTTCGGAAGTCCCGGGAAAAATCCAGGAAAATTTCAAAGGTACCGAAATTCGGAACTAAGTTCCGGAAAATGGGAGCACTGCTACCTCTATGGCTTCCTCTCGTCGGCGCTGACAAAACACCATTGACGGGGGGATCGAAGTTGCGAACACTTCTTTAACCAGGAGGAAATTTCAAAGGCTCCCTCTAATCTCATAACTTTCAAAAACACGTGGAAAATGAGCTAAAAATCACCGCGGCCCTTCCAAAGGTAAGTGGATTACACTGATCACACTTAAAACTTTCGGAAGACCCTCAAATGTTTCGCGGAAGTTATCCCTCGGTGAGGGGATGACGCCGGGCAGGAGTCTGGCGCAGACCTCTCTGAAAGATTTGCTAAGTCTCGTTATTAATCAAGGATAAACGGCCCCGCTTTTAATACGCCTCTTAGGGATTTATCCGTGATATAATTAACCTTTCTATAAATCAAGCTCTTGCTATGCAAGCAGAGAGTGCTTTACGCCTCGCGAGGGCTGCTTTAAAACTTTTGATCGTCATTGACGTTAATTCGATTAAGATAATAATAAGTTTAAAATTTCCTTTCATCTTGTACCTGATCTCCACCCATTTAACTTCTCCCCTACCGACGTCTTAAAGCTGGCTCGCGTGTATTGAGCCTACATACACATTGGATTAATTTGTAGAAGGAAATCTTTTAACGAGGGTCATCTTGGATAATGTTCTATATTTTAAACTTTTTCAACCAAATATGTATAAAGACGATATAATGTACGACAAAAACACAAAAAATTAGTGGGAAACAAGGCTAAAATCAATAAACAATATGCAGGATGTTTCGGCTGGTCACCCGAGCCTTTATCAACCGCTAAAACACACATAAAAAATTGAAACCAAGGCTAAAAAAAACCACTTACATTAAAACGCGTGTGATCAGCGCTTACGGAAATTAGGGCCGATCATAAATCTATATAATAAATCGATGGCTATAGTGCAAAACCACGTATGTCCCAAAGAAAAAAAAAGGAGGTGCTTGCATCTGGAGGCTTCTTTACGCCGTGATGTAGGTCGGTGCAATGGTAGGTAATGTTAGGAGGATGTATGAAGTCATTTTTCGAAATAAATGACGATATGTGCACATTTTGCTTTAGCTTGTTATCCTATATGGACGTATTTCTGTCAAACGGACCTAAGCGCCATGGAAAAGCATTGCGAGTATAGGACGGAATAAGCCGGACGCCCGATTCCGCCGCCAATCCAGGCCCCCTCTACCTTCCTCACCCTATGGCGCTTAGGTCCGTTTGATAGAAATACGTCCATATAATGGTATATATGGTAATTTTTTTTTTTTTTTTATTGCGGAATACGTAATATTTTGAAAGTTACTTTTTGGATTTCCCTGTAGAGGACTTGAAAAGAGTGCATGAAGTTGCAAAAAAAAAAATGTTTCTGATTAGAAAGAAATGTCAAGATTTTCGGTTCCTCTCGATTAAGAAATGAAATAGGAATATCAAAAGTAACTCGATTTTTTATCAAAAATCTGTGAGCTATTCATATTGTTGTTTAAGAATTTTGCATCGAACATTTTCTTTTTGATGCAAGAATTCAAATCGTGGACAACACATCATGGACAATTGGACAAATCTAAAATTTTACTCTACGATTCTTCTTTCTGAAAAAAAAGAGCTTAAATCCCTGGATGTCATTGACAAGATACGGATCTTTAAAAACTCCTTACATTGTACAGTCTCTAGCAGAGATCCGTGATAAAATAGTTGTGCGTGATATATAATGGAAGTATTTCAGATAATTCATAATGCAAACATGTAAATGAATCATTGCTTCATGGTGCGGAACATAGGTGAATCTGTCAAACGGAATTATGTGCATTTTGACGTGAGCCTTGTTATGCATCTATTCTTATGTGTCTCAGGGCTCATGTCTTAATGCACATAGTTCCGTTTGGCAGAAATACGTCCAGGTATCGTTTTTGCATGGAGGGGCTCATCACAGTCACGCCTTCATGAGCTCTCGCCATTGTTTATTAAATAATTTTCCTTTGGCCACGAGCTTGATTCCTGCCGCCCCCATCTCCACCGCCATGTGTTGCAAAATGTCACTCAAATTCGCATTTTTGATAAATCATTCCCAATTTGACCTTGCGACTTGTGCTGCCCCATGCACGTATACGGAGGTAATAATTCTCAGCATAACATTTTTATTTCTGGATTTAAATCATTTTTAAAAATATGTTAAAACAACTAAAGGTGGTTTTCGGATACTTTCGTAAAAATTACCGCGTCAGCTACGCGGCTAGGAGGCTAGGAACTGACGAGTTCATCTTTGAATAATTGAGTCATCTGGTCAAAAAGGTTTCATGATTTTAAAAAAAATCGGTGCATACTGATATTGAATACTTAGTACAAGGTACGTACGTTGAAATTAGGTTTTTCTTCCTCTTTTTTTTTTTTTTTTTTTTTTTTTTTTTTTTTTTTTTTTTTTTTTTGCCCGTCGTATGGCGGGTGACTTTGCGGGTAGCGAAGGTACGAATCATCTGCTATCGATATATTTAAACTTGGATTATTATAAAAATTCGATTATTGTCTAGTCCGTTGCAAACACTCTGATAATCGAACATTTTTCATAAGTTTAAACGGCAAATTAATAATTGATCCATCACGAAGGCACGAAACGTTACTGATGTTGCCATCATTTCGCGGTCTCCTCTCTGACATCTCGAATTGGAAAATCCAGTTAAAATTATTCGGTCTCGATATGTAGATACAGTCCTATACACATACATAGGCCATAAACAATTTGCAATCAGTTTGGCAGTCTCTGAACTTTCCTAGCTTTTGAACAGCTACATTTTTAGAACGAATTAAGAACTTTGAAAAAAACAAATCATTATTGAACATGATTCCACGTCGAGTAAAAAGCACCCAACTGTGTCGTTTTCGTTCCTATCGATCGACATCTGACACAATGTGCCCTTATTCCGACAAAGCTAACGGTATTTTTACTTTATTCCAGCGGTCAAAAGAAATTATTCAATTCAAACTCCATCTGTAATCCCCCATCTGCCTAAGTTTGACTGAAACGGGGTTGGAGGACTGTGATATAAGCACAAAACCCCCGAAAATCCGGATTAATCGTGGCCCAACTGATCAGGAAAATCGATAGAGAAAAAAACAACCAATAACGTGCAAATATTAATTAGCTGGAGCACATGTTTTAAGGGATGATTCTTTCTTTTTTTCTTTTTTTTTTAAAAAAAAAAAAAAACCTTACCCTTCGCTTGTGAAACGTTCCGAAAATTTCAAAGTGAGGAGAAATCTGATTTTGAATTTGTACTCAAAAGTCCGCAATCCCCTAACCTGATCAATCATGCGGCCACGCACACGAGTTAAATGAATACTATGATTCGGTTTTTTTTTTTTTTTTTTTTTTTTTTTAAAATTTTAATTTTTTCGTCTTGCTTACACGGTTACATTCACGCACACTCTCCTCGCTCGACGCATACACGACCCCTGGTCGGGTGTTAGTCTCGCTGAAAGTTCACATGAGTTATAGGTGCTCAAGAAGTCGTGGAAGCTGGGGCAAAGAAATGTCTCTATTATACTCCACCAGGAGCGCTGGAGCATGAACGTGGCACGAAGCTGCAACCCGTAGCTACCTTGCCAGCTTGTGAGCGTTATATGAGTTAAATGGAGAAATGTGCTGAATTTTAAGCCCAATCTGGCAACAATGACCCGTAGGATCCAACTACATGGGAATCATGGACCCGGCGAAACAGACCCGTCGTGTTGTGCTTTTCAGTATTGCCAGTCTTGGCGAAAAGTTTTCGGAAAATTTTAAGTATCAATTGAGACATTATTCGCATGATTTTAAAAAAGTATTTGCTCTGAGACCAATGGAAAAAAAAAAGGTTTTTTACCATAAATTTCAATCGGATTTTTTATCGTTACAATAATAGAATTTTTGAGCGTTATTAGCGGACTGGCAGGAATGATTCTCCAGTAAAGAGCTTAACTTTCGTAAATTATTGACGGTAATGTCATGAAAACATACTTGATAAGCTAAATTCCAAAGGCCATAGTATAAATGTGTAAATAGTACAACCGAATTTGCATCGGGCGAAAACTGAAGAGAATAAAAAGTGAAATCTGTATCACTCACATCAAATATTACTACATACAATTTTTCAAAAAAGGAACAAGAATTCGTATCAGCCAAAAATTTGATTGCTCATACGAACCAAACACTGTAGTAAATAACCCTCTGTAGAACCTAATCATTTATGTGGAAGACTAAAAACTCACAGTGACAAAAAAAATAATAAAAAATAATAAGAAATTTAAAAAAAAAATTTAAAAAAATATATAAAAAATAAAAAAAGTAAAAAAAGTAAAAAAATAAAGAAAATAAAAATAAATAAAAAAATAAAGAAAATATAGATAAATAAAAAAATAAAGAAAATATAGATAAATAAAAAAATAAAGAAAATATAGATAAATAAAAAAATAAAGAAAATATAGATAAATAAAAAAATAAAGAAAATAAAAATAAATAAAAAAATAAAGAAAATATAGATAAATAAAAAAATAAAGAAAATAAAAATAAATAAAAAAATAAAGAAAATATAGATAAATAAAAAAATAAAGAAAATAAAAATAAATAAAAAAATAAAGAAAATATAGATAAATAAAAAAATAAAGAAAATAAAAATAAATAAAAAATGAAGAAAATATAGATAAATAAAAAAATAAAGAAAATAAAAATAAATAAAAAAATAAAAAGAATAAAAAATAAATATAAGATGGATCTCTTATTACCTCATGAAATTACTTCATGACGAAGAGCCCTATTTGAGTTTAGAGCATTAAGAATTTTACCGTCCGATTTGACAACAGCTAGATCGGCGGGATCGCGGATTCGTGGATTCGCGGCTCACGTGATCGCCGATCCAATGTTTTCGTCTTAATTTCTCTTTTTCCCGGCTCTTTTAGCTCCTCAACTTGTCCTCTATCTGGGTTGATCTAGCCTACTCGCGAGCGTAGCTTTCCTCTCATTATGACCGATTCCCGGTTTCTGTTATCCTCCAATGAACAATGGGAAAACTTGGATCCCCCGCTCACCCCCCCCCCCCCCCCCAATCGCACTCCCTCCCCGCAGTGCCCAAACTCTAATTGCTAATTATCTCGGGGATTTCTCATACTGCCGTGCTAAGGAAAAACGCCGTATGAACCTTCGAGAGTTGCCAAATTTCCCTTGATAAAACACGTATTTTGTGCAACATTTATGCATATTTCTCCTCGAAATTTTCAGATATTTTAGATTAAATTGCGTACAAAATTGTCTGAGAATTTCGGAGAATAATATACGCAATTTTCTCAGTAATTTCGGTTTTTATCGGAGGAAACTTGGCATCGTCTAAAGGTTTATGCTGCGTTCTTCCTTAGCACGGCAGCATAGAGCAAAGGCCGTGCGTCTTTGTCGAGCTAAGAAACTGATACCCTTTTCTCTTACTACATAAATCAGAGCGCCACTCCATTCTTTCTCCAGCTGCTCCCCCTGCCTCTCATTCGCCAAAGCGTTATGTAAGTGTCTCGAATCGATTCCCACTTATCCATACTGCACCGTTTAATTAATTAAGCGTTTCAATGGTTCAACGAAAAGCTAAGCGAAGAAAAACCGTATCTCAATATCGACACGAGCCCTCTGTTGCAAGAGAATGCGTAATTTTTACAGCTCAATCTGAAATGACGAAGGCTCCTTCCATTTAAGACCGTAAAGATCTTCTATCTTCTATGAGTGGATATCGCAATCCATTCAAACGGATCTCTGTGTAAAAGAATTTCGGGGTTGAGCCTTATCTATCGCCCGAAGGGATAGATTCTCAAGGGTCACGAAAACGAGGTTTGATTTATCAAAATGAACATAATGGTTTTTACTAAGGGCTCTAATACATTGACGGCGCAAATTGAAAAGGGAGGGTGGGAGGGAAGGAGGGAAGGGAGCAGGGAGAGAGGAAGAGAGATACCGTAGTATTCAAAACTTCTGTGGTGGTTACGCAGTCAGCAACGGAAAGTTAAGATTGTCCATTAATGTTCTTTTAAACTCACTCTATCCATTCTTGTAGCGTGGAGGCTTCGAGGAACGATAGTAACCTCCTTGATCTCTGTAAAATTGTAAGGTTTGTTCGCGATTATGTAACGACGATCTAATTTAGAGTAAGACGAGATGTTGGAGTTTTTTAGTTTTTGGTTGGTGTAATTTAGAGTAGGCAAAGAAACACCTCCACGAGTTAATTTAATGCATTAATTATCCGTTTGAATGAGTTCGTAAAACGAAGTTGTAAGACATCCTTCTCGTGAAAAATGCTCTCAGTAAGAATGCTGCTCGAGAAAAATAGGCATGGTAATGACCCGATGCGACAATTCCAGTTCGATCAATATCTGGGTTGCATAACCAGAAGAATGAAGGTGCACCGGTTTCTCTCAACGACGACAACTACCTAACGCATGCTCTTGGCCAAGTTCGCCAGACCAAAATGTCATAAATTCGAAGATTCAATTCTATTCCTACTTAGTTACATATCCAAATATGTGCAAAATGGCGGCGGACATTTTCAGGAAATCCGTCGAATATGTCGTCACCTTCCTTCAAAAGTATCACAAGCGCCATGTGACGTTTTAGGATTTCCGCCGCCGTTTTATTTTATTACGAAGAAATTGCTCGACGAAGCTGGCCAAAAATTTGTCTGAATTTTCATTGCGCTGCCGATATAATTCAGTGAAATTTCTAAACAGATTCAACCAACAATTCCTCTATGAAAAAATAAAATGGCGGCGGAAATTTGTAAACGTCAAATGGCGCTTGCGATACTTCAGCCGGTAGGTGCGACACTGGTAAAAAAAAAAAAAAAAAAAAAAAAAAAAAAAAAAAAAAAACCTCTTGGTTCAAGAGTGCAGTTTCTTGTCACCGGATTTAAGAGTCTGGACTCTTGTTTCAAGCGGATTGTGACTTGAAACAATGCAAAATCCGCTTGAATCAATGCAAAATCCGCTTGAAACAAGAGTTCAAGACTCTTAAATCCGGCGACAAGAAACTGCATTCTCAAGTCAATGCAACGCGGCATTGGTCCAAGAGGTTTTTTTTTTTACCTGCGGGCCGATTATTGAGATTGATAGACAAGGCGATAGACGAAGAAGACATAGGATGTATGTAGCGATCCTGTTGGTTGACATGGTTGGTTCTTATAGACTAAGGAAGAAAACAATGGACTAACTGTCGGGTCTTCAGTGGGTTGCCGTTAGTTAGTCTATTACCTACCTCCTATGTCCATTGCTATCACCTGCTTCCACCAATATGATCCCTCCAAATCCCTATTGTCGTCTTTGTCTATAGTTTTGTCTATAAGTTTCAATAATCGGCCCGCAGTGGAGGATGCGGTGTATCCTCGGGCGATACCCTCAGGAGCGTTAAGTTCCGAAGCCCGAGGAAAGGATGGGTTGGAATTCGGGCGGATAAACAAATGCATAATCCTTATGCATATGCATACGTACATCCATAAACACGCGGAGTTGAAGCCGTTGGTGGCAGCGGGTGGCGGATGTTTTCACACAGTTGGCGGGGTGATCGAGCAGGAGTCAATATTGAACAAACATTATAATAACCCGCTCACAGTCGAAGCCCCACTCGGCAGTGGCCGCGGCCGATCCGCGGATTAAGATGGATCGCCAACTGGGCATAATGGACATCCCCCCCCCCCCCAGCCACCCAACATACGCCGCACATTGGCCGCCCCAGGACTCCCCGCTACAACCCATTGGCGGATCCAAGGAGAGGGGGCGCGTGCCCCCCCCCCCCCCTCTTCCCGTTCGCCCGTAAAACACGAAAAAAATGAAATGAACCACTGGACAAACTGTGCGATGGAAGCATTACCACCGGACACAGCTTTCGATGAGTGCGGATTGCGCGCTCTATGACCAACTTCCCCGGGTGAGCGAGGGAAATTAATGGAGAGTCCACTGAGCAGACTTAAAGTTGGCAAACCTGGACTGGTTTATCTGATAATCTCGAAGCGCGGCTGGAGGTAGCTTTTAATGCTCACTTGTCAATGCGTGTCACTTATTGAGCCCATATTCACTTTGCTTTTTTAAGCCAATGCCAAAGTCCGATGAATTGGGAGGGATGATCACCAGCTACCGGCCGAAGGTTCGTTTATAGTGGCGCATTAGAAGTGGGTAGAAAAATAACTGGTTGATTCATGAAGGATACTTAAATTTAGTCCGAACGCTCCGAGTTGGTACACTGAAATACTCTGATCAATGGTGAATCTTACGGACGCCATGCTGCTTCGTTAATTGAAGTTTTGGACGGTTCTTCTGTATACAAGTGAAGTCAGGCTCGGACCGGCCATATGGCCTATCTGCCATTGGCGGATACGCCCCCTTGGCACGCCGAAAACACGCCCCTCTGACGGATAGCAAAATATAAGAAAAAAAAAAAAAAATTACAACCGAGAATATATGCGGAAAATGTCTTAAATGAACGGAAGCAGAGAGAGTTAGGAGTAAAGAAATGTGCTTTTACGCATGTTAGTGGTGAACAGGGGTCCAAGAGCTACTTTCTGAAGCATAAACACTTTTCTGTGAAATTTTCACCTTTTTGTTGACATACAGGCGCTTTATGATCCTCCTCCTTTATTCGCCGTGTGTAACTTCCTTGCGTGTAAGCGATGGTCGCGGGTCGGTTCGATTTTTAGACATACGCACTCTTTATAGACGTCTTGAGAGACCTTTAAACATATTTCTTCCTTTTCAAAATGACACATATTATAGCATATCTTGGGCTCTAAATTCAAAAATAAGATATATCTAAAGTGCAAACGCGATACAACTATTCGCGCAAGATGGATGTCCACATTGCATATGAAAAATTTAAGATGCAATGGCGTATGAGTCCTGAACTCGCAATGCTCTGCTCTTTGCTACTAGTTTGAAGCAATAAGACAAACGCAAACACATACAATACGGAAATAAAGCTAGTGAAAGGATGCGCGTTCACGACGGCGCAGAGATACAACTATTCGTACTTGATGGACGTCCGTGCGGCATCTGAAAAATTGAAGGCGCGATGACGCGAAGCGTGAGCTCTCAATGCTCTGCTATATGCTGTCAATGAGGTGTCGCTTAGATTCGGGAGAAAAGTTTAAATAGAGGCCCGAGTACGTGTTTCCTGTCTTCGGCTGTGTTGATACTCGTTCTTTCTTCTTTTTTCAGGTTCTTGTCTGATTGTTTTTAAGATAAAGCAGACCCACGTCTTAAGCCGGAGTAAACCGCAGCACTGGCTCGGTTCTTTCGGAAATAATGGTGCTTGGATGCGTCTAGTGGCTTTAATTTGTTATATTGTCTTTAATTTCAGAAGTCGGTCGGCTACTTCAATACGTTCAGTTTCGCAATTTTAACTCTGAACGATTAAGAAACTTTAAATCTGAAAATAGCGTAAACTCATGCTGCTTTGCCAAAATTTTCTGAATCCCTCTCCACGTAGGAGATGCCCTACCAGAAAATATCGCATTACACCCCTTTAAACAGCCAAAGGTCGACGCCCTTAGGTGCAAGCCAGTCCAACCCTGAGTGAAGTTCAGATACACATGCAAACGTTTTGATTTATTTAAAATAAGCGCACCTCAGTGGCGTGGCGTGAATTGCGATATATCGATTGTTATGCCATTTAAACCTATAGAAAAGGATCGATAAACAGGGTGTTCGCAGCGAACGCCTTAATAATCGATTCTTTACCATGGGTTTAAATGGCATAACAATCGATATATCGCAATTCACGCCACGCCACTGGCGCACCTGTTAACGTAAGGTGACTTTTAGTTAGACTTAAAGTTATAGCTATTTTTCAAATTGTAAACAATAGATATAATTTCCCAATGTTTCACGATAGCGTAGCTTTGATATGGCATGTCCTGATGTCTTATATGTTAACGGGTGTATTGCACGCAAGTGCCGAAGCCAAATAGATATATTCTGCAGATAAAATCTCGATGAGCACATCAAAAATAGTCTGAAATTCACTCATTAGTGGGCAATCTTTGTAGTGGTAAATACATTTTTTTTAAATTTCTCGGGACGTTCAGCGGATCATCATCGTTCATCATTCATCGTTCTGTCATCACCCTTGTTCCTTATAATGGCATACATTAAATATTTCTCCTATTCATCGAAGACATGATTCTGTCCAGTGCTGCCATTTTCCAGAATTAATTCCGAAATTCGGAACTTCACAAAGAATCGTAACTTTTCCTGGAATTTTTAGCTATTTCCGGAATTTCCTCAAAATACGCGGTTTTTCGCCAGTTTGACCATTGATTTGATCAAATTTAGGGACTTTTTGATCAAATTTGACCATCTTTGAAACTAAATCCGGGCATGTTTCGGAATTTTTCCCCGGCATTTTTGAAAAATTCGGAATTTTTCTCGGAACTTTGGCAAATCGGAATATGTTTCCGGAAATCGGAATCACTTCGAAATATTTTGATAAAACAAAATAGCAGCACTGATTCTGTCGCACAAATTAGTCTCATTTTATCAATCTTGCCTAGAAATTCAACTGATAATGTCAAGTCCTGGACAAATTATTCCTCAAGGAGGAAAACCACCTTTTTAACTTCTCTTCCAGTGGCGTGGCGTGAATTGCGATACATCGATTTTTATGCCATTTAAACCTACGGTAAAGAATCGATTACTAGGGGGTTCGCTGCGAACACCCCGTTTATCGATCCTTTTCCATAGGTCTAAATGGCATAATAATCGATATATCGCAATTCATGCCACGCCACTGTTCTCTTCCCGCGCTCTTTCGGAAGCTTTGACCAGATAATCTTAAACTGTGGCCAGGTATGCTTAGTTGGTATTGGTCTGCCATCGTCGTCCTTGACCTTGGTCTCCTAACGAGGGAGACAAGTGATTGATTCCGATTGTTTTAAGCATATCCCCCTTGACAGGAGCCCCAGGGGCGGAGTTCGGAGTGGGGGGGGGGGTGCTGATAAACAGCGTAAGTAAACAGTCACCGCACAGCGGATCCAGTCAATAGGAGAGATCGGACAAAATTTGGAAACTTTAAACGCTTATACCTCCGTTTATACAAAGCTTTAAGGCTCTAAAAATGGTTTCCTCGTCAAATATTTTTTCTAAATGCACCCTTTAAAAGTTTTAATGTGACGAATTTAACATAAAAACTTGCAGTTTTAGTAAAAAATTCCATGTCCGACCTCTCTGCTTGGCTCGATCCATTGTGCGCCGGGGAAACAGAGCAGAGCAGGAACAATACGCTGCACGGCGACTCTGCCGTGCTAAGGAAAAACGCCGTATGTACATTCCAGAGTTGCCAAATTTCCCTTTATAAAACGTGTATTTTCCACCACATTCATGCATATTTTTCTTTGAGATTATCAGATGTTTTAGATTAAATTGCGTACAAAATTGTCTGAAAATTTTGGAAAATAATATTAGCAATTTTCCCAGTAAATTCGGTTTTTATCAAAGGAAATTTGGCAACGCCTGAAGGTTCATACGGCGTTCTTCCTCAGCACGGCAGGACTGTCGAACGGATTCGAGTACGTCACGCTGGGGCGTCGTACTGCGCCCGTCGTAGCCACGTTGAGGCGGGAGACCATCCGAAAGTGGGGTTGGAACCGCTATGATTGGAATCAAGTGTCTTTATATTAATATACCATGCATCGATGTGCTGCGGTTACGGTGGAATCAGGAAATTTCGTCGACGCTGTTGCCAAACGCTTACCAAATCCACGATTCTCAAACTTGCTCAACTTTTTTGGTTTTTGGGTACTCCATAATCTGGACAGGTTGGTTGATGCTGAATGAACGGAAATGTGTTTTTATCGTTTGTCACAAAATTGATGCCGCCAATAGTTTGTCAAGTTAAAAAAAAAGTATACTTATATCCCATCCTATACGTCTTTGCAAACTATGGGTCCAAAAATTCACCACAACTCCTTCCAAAACGTCACAGACAAAGTATCGTAATATTAATTTATCCTGGATAAATTGCATTCATAGATAGCCCTTTGGGCCTTAGGAGCTCCGTGTCTAAAAGCCTGGATCCACGCTCAAATTTCCGTCAATTTTCGATCAAAAATGGCGGTCACATTTTTGCATGCCGCAAAAATTTGATGGTAGATGGTGCGCACCAGTCACCGTTTGATCGGAAAGTGATGGAAATTTGAGCGTGTATCTAGGCCTTCAGCACGGCAGCGAATAAGTAGATACTCTAGCTTTGGCATGAGTTTTGAAAACTGGAGTAGTTGGGACGGCAACGACGTGGTAGCTAAGAAGGCGACCGTCATTTTTCAGAAGTGAGCGAGGTAGGCGCAGGCACAAGTCCTGCACGAGGATCGGGGACTCGAATTTGAATACGGACCGAGGGGTGCTTGGCACCGGCGCGGTTATCATGAATCATGCACGCTCCCGAGATAATAGGCCAATTTGTCAAAACAAACAATTATGGGAATGGCCCCGCGCAGGGCGAAGACGTGGGCCCGAGGTTCCCCGCCCGATCGAAGAGGCTTCTGCAATGCCTCCACCGCTCCTGGCCGGAGGAATCCACGCATCAAACGGAGGCGTTGAGTAAACGTACGCCAACAAGTCGGCGGAACTCGGGAAGTCGGCGAAATGGAGATGTAGATCCAATTCGCCAGGAAGGAACCAGACGCATACAGATGCGCGCGCGGGAAAAACCTCGGGCATTCACCTTCCGGGTGGTTTGGACCCCTAGAATACATTTTTACATGGAAAATGAAACCGGAGTTGGACCAGCAGCCTGTGGGCTGATTGCTGAAATTGATAGACAAAGCTGTAGACAAGAAAGACATTAGGGGCAGGAAGAGATCCTATTGGTGGAAGCGAGTGGTTGCAATGGACAAAGAAGGTATCGATAGTAGACGAACTGAACCTCGGGCATTCACCTTTCGGGTGGTTTGGACCCCTAGAATACATTTTTACATGGAAAATGAAACCGGAGCTGGACCAGCAGCCTGCGGGCTGATTGCTGAAATTTATAGACAAAGCTGTAGACATGAAAGACATTAGGGGCAGGAAGAGATCCTATTGGTGGAAGCGGATGGTTGAAATGGACAAAGAAGGTATAGATAGTAGACGAACTGAACCTCGGGCATTCACCGTTCGGGTGGTTTGGACCTCTAGGATACATTTTTACACGGAAAATGAAACTGGAACTGGACCAGCAGCCTGCGGGCTGATTGCTGAAATTGATAGACAAAGCTGTAGACAAGAAAGACATTAGGGGCAGGAAGAGATCCTATTGGTGGAGGCGAGTGGTTGCAATGGACAAAGAAAATATCGCTAGTAGACGAACTGAACCTCGGGCATTCACCGTTCGGGTGGTTTGGACCCCCAGAATACATTTTTACATGGAAAATGAAACCGGAGCTGGACCAGCAGCCTGCGGGCTGATTGTTGAAATTGATAGACAAAGCTATAGACAAGAAAGACAATAGGGATATGGAGCGATCCTATAGGTGGAAGCGGGTGGTTGCGATGGACAAAGAGGGTGTAGATAATAAGACGAACTAACGGCAACCCGCGAGAGACCCTATACTTAGTCCATCATTTCTTTCTTATAGTCTGTGGGAGCCAACCATTTCAACCAATAGGATCGCTCCTTTGTCTATCGCTTTGTATTTCAATTTCAACAATCGGCCCGCTGGTCGTCGACATTTTCTGTTTATAAATTGGACGTATTTCTACCAAACAGACCTATGTGCGGGTGAGAAATATGGGGTGTGCTCGTCGAAGCTGCATAAGAAGCAATGTAAAAGTGGGCGTGGTTCCTTTTGAAGAATTGGAAAAGCGGGATTCTACATTCTATCAAACAGACCTATGTGCCAACTGAATGCGGAACTCATGAGCCGCGGGCATGGCAAGAGAGCGTTGTGGACAGGGCTCATGAGTTAAGGGCTCACTCCAACGATCTCCCCGTCGTTAGAGTGCGCACTATCATTGCCGCTGACGTCACTGGCGCTTTATTATTCCCATTCACTCTTACGCAAAGAGAACTAACGAGCACACCCCACATTTCTCACCTCCACATAGGTCTGTTTGGTAGAATTACGTCCAAATTGGACACGAAAACGGGCTTGCTGAGACAGTTTTCTCGTGCTTTCATCGGGTCGGATAATCGACTGGTGGTCGGCCACCGAAGGGGCGGGAATCTTTTGCTCGTCGCCTATCCGGCCCGTGAAGGCGCTAGGGATGGCTTGCACTCCGTAACCGATCAATCACATTGCTCCTTCACACCTTAATCTTGCCACGTCCATCAGTCGAATAAAAAAATTCACAGCCCGGCTGCAAGGATCAACCTTTCCCAAAAACGTTAAGTGCCGGGAACGGGAACCTCGGAAGTGTGAGTGATTACCGAATGTAAAGGTGTTGGTGTGTTCTTTTTTTTTTAGTAAAAGATTTCCGGAAAAGCAGATTTCAGCTAAGAATTCTCCCGGAATAGCTCTGATTTACATCCCTGAGCTGAACAGACAGGCTTCAGTCGTGGCCGAAGAGCCTTTGCTTTGACCTTAAAGGTATGCTGCACCCAGCACGTCCCTCTGAGTCTCTTGAGTCTTGAGTGCCAATATACGGCACATAGGGTAATCGAAATGAAAACGCAGAACTGCATATCGGCGATCTTGTGACGATGAACATAGAGCCGTATGGCGATCCTGCGTTACCTGTATGGATCTTATGTGAACCGTTACCTTTTTGAACACCCATCTGAAGTTACCTAGTATCTGGAGGGCCTTTGCTTTGAACCTAAAGTAATGTCATGCTCTGCATCCAGCACACACCCTCAAGCTTTTGAGTGCCAAAATACGAAACGTAGGGAAAAATTTGGACGTATTTCTGTCAAACGGAACTGAGCGCCAGTTTGAGTTCCTTTTGAGGAATTTAGAATCCCGAATAGCGCGTTCTGTCAAACGGAACTAAGCGTCATGGAAAAACATTGCGAGTATAGGACGGAATGAGCCCGATGCCCGATACATACATACGAGTCGCTGTTATAGCGCTCTTTGGCGCTTTGCGACACCTAATCGCCACAAAGCTCCCGATTCCGCCGCAAATTCAAGTCCCCCTCTCCTTCCTCATCCTATGGCGCTTAGTTCTGTTTGACAGAAATACGTCCATTTGTGAGACTGAAACCCTAAAAGAGACGAGTATCATCAATTTAATAAAACGCCTCGTCCAACAGCCAACCATTAAATAAATCCAAAAGTTTTTAAAGAATTTCAGCGCAAACCGTAACTTCGCGGATTCATAAGTTATATCGAGTTTGTAAGAACTTCGAATTTCGAATCTTTATCGAATTTGTCAACTTGGCAACACTGTCATTACAAGGAGACATTCTTGGGGACTTGCAATTTTCAGGTATAGCGCTCTTTGTTATGGAAAAAAATACCATACCGAAAAATGGAAGCAATCAGATCAACAAGCCGTCTTTGCATAGTATTTTTCACCACTCTACTTGAGTTCTACGAAACTTTCTACTACGGAGCGGGTCTGGAAATGGCAGCTCAACACTGTCTAATAGACTAGGTACTTACATAAAAGGTACTTTCATAACTTAGAAATCTCTAGCTTACATACCATTCCAAAGACATATATACAGATGTAATGCGAGGCTCATCCCTAGTGGGCGTGCATATCATAGCATTTCAAGGGGGGTTGGGGGGACACACCGTCGGGTAGGGGTGGCTCTAAGCTTGAAATGCTCACTCACTATTGTAAGAATAATCTGAAGCGGAGCCTGCTGTTGTCGAGACGCACTCCCGCCCGGGCCAGCAAAACTGCCGCTAAGAAAGAACGCCGTATGAGCCTTCACGCGTTGCCAAATTTCCTTCGATAAAAAAATGAATTTACTGAGGAAATTATCATAACTTTTCTTAAAATTTTTCTGGCAATTTTTTTCGTAATTTAATCTAAAATATCGGACAATTTCAAGGAAAAAAAGCATAACCTACCTCAAAATAACATGTTTTAACTGGAGACATTTGGCAACTCTCGAATGTTCATACGGCGTTTTCCTTTAGCACGGCAGAGAAGGGCACAAAGCATAGCTGCCAACGACGGGGTTGATCCGTTTTGATGTCGCCAAGGCTTTCGGGAGATGCTAGCGCGATCTCGCAACGAGGGTATAAAAGCCCTTCTCTGCGCGTCAAGTCCCGGCAATAAAATCAAAATTATTAGATGATATGTTAAGTATAGAAAATAGCTCAAGTTAGGCTCGCGGATGGCATAAAAATGTGAGGCACGGAACGGCACTTTGAAAAGTGTGATAAGAATTACCTTCCTCCTGAGATGGCGGGAATGAGGCGGGAAAATTGAATGGAGGTGGCGAGGGTCGCGGGGATGGAGGGGGGTGGTGGGGGAGGGGGAGGGGGCGCAGGCGACAGATGCAGCCCATGAGCCAATATATTCAATACCGCGCCGTATTTATGAGCCGAACACGCTATGTTTAATACATGGACCTCATGCTCTTTAAATCCTCCTCTCATCTCGAAATTTATTCTGCTATCTATTTGTCGGTATCACTCTTAAAGACCCTCCTTGGCCGAAATCAAAAAAGATGCGCCTTCATCGGGTTCAACGAGTTTTCTCGAATTAAATTCCCCCTACAGCGGGAGTAAAGCCGTTTCTTCATTTCACACTTATCGCAACGGCTAGAGGCGGATCCAGAAATTGGGCAACACCGGATTGCCTCCATTTAAACCTATGTTAAATAATCGATTCTTGTCGGAGCACCTGACCCCTTCAAGAATCGATACATTTCCTTAGGTTTAAATGATGGGAAAACAACGTTGCCAATTCGCCCGATCCGCTAATGAACGCGGCTGAATATTTGGACCGCGTTTGACAGAAAGGAATCAAGCCACATCAGCCATTGCCAATTTTTACTGGTCAGTTTAAGTTTTTACAAGAAGCTTTTGTGCAGATTCTTTTGAAAATTTTGAGGAATTTGCTTTAGACTATGGAGAAAATTCGCTGAAATTTGCATGAAAATCCGCCCAACCTATTTCATGTAAAAAAATTAAACAGCCCAACTAAATTTGGCAATAGCTGATGTGGCTTGGTTCCTTTCTGTTTAACGCGGTCCATTTATTCCAGCGTGAGCATCGTACACGTATGGTATTATGCTAATAAAATTACACCTCTCTGAAAAGGGGAGATTTTACCCCTACAAAAAACGTGGAGAATCGGAGATACAGGAACTGACAATGCATGTTTTCACATGCTTCATAACATGAATCCATCAAAGCAAAAAATAAGTCTGTCCACGCAGAGGCTCTGCGGCTTGTATATTTTTAAGTTTAAAGTAAGTTTAAGTTTAAATATATCAATGTAAAATGCGAGAGAAATATACATTAAAGAAATTGGAATGGGAAATCGAATATTTCGGAGGAGTTCCTTTCCAAACCATGCAGTTCCGATCAAAATTCATGCTGTAATGAGCTTACTCGGGGAATGGGGGTTGTCGCTAACAAAATTTAAAGGTTGTATTTTTTATCGGTCACTGTGGTCACTTTTGGTACCTAGATTTTTTGAAGTTTTCAGGATTGGGCCGGAGTGGCTACCACCTTATACGACCTCCTGACGGAAGCAGCTGTTACAGAAGCGCCAATTCAGTGTGGCTCTTAATCAGGGCCGGATTCACCCACTTGCCGCCCGTGGGCCGCCTGTATTTTGCCGCCCCCTTCTTATTCGTTTTGAAACATCAATAAAAACCATCAAGTGAACGTGCAGCGGGGAGGGGTGCATGAGACTCGTTTACTCATGTTAGACACATTTTTTGCGAAGCCCTGTCAACATAACCAGCAAAATTTCACGGAACTTTGCGCGAAAGTTAAGTTCCGTGAACCTATCTCTGTGTGAACAAGGCCTTCCATTTATAAGAAATGAACAAAAAAATTATGAAAGA
Organism: Bemisia tabaci; assembly: GCF_918797505.1. Lineage (NCBI taxonomy): Eukaryota > Metazoa > Arthropoda > Insecta > Hemiptera > Aleyrodidae > Bemisia > Bemisia tabaci. The sequence goes on from NC_092794.1 coordinate 71,534,560, forward strand.
ACAAACTGACCGCACTGTGTTTGACGCAATGCGTGAAGTATTCATGAAGTCTTGTAGGCACTATGCGTTTCATGCCGACCGCCGCGCCGCTCCGTTCCAGGTTAAATTGCGTGTTTGGTTTCTCTCTTAACTCGGCTAATTAAAGGTGTTGTCCCTAGTCTCACCGAAAGACGACACAATTAGAAATTACTATACTTTTACTCTCAGGAAATGAGAGATTCTGTCGCTTTTTCTCGTTTGTAATTTATTTTCTGAATCCGATTTTTTTTCTCTCTTTTTTTTATACCTACATTAATAAAATTGCAAAATTTGCCGTCATGGGCCGCGGCCCATGTGGCCATCCCTTAATCCGAGAGTCTTAATGGAAATTATAACCCATCTCAGACCTTCAACGAGTTCTACGCAAGAGAGAAGTAATGCCAGGCAACATAGCCTGAACTCTTGTGACATGACCTGAACTTTCATTAAATATTTGTAAACAAACAAAAATGCACGAAAATGATTACTCGTTGCGTCGGTCCGCGCATTCACAGTATACGATCACTGTGCAGTTTATGAGATTCATAAGCCGGCGGCCGGTGCAACTCTTGCTTGCCGAGTGTAGTTACTTGAGAAATTTATAGGTTTTTCGACGTTTTTAGGAGCGGATCAACCTTTTGTAGGGGCAAAGAGAGGGACGTTATGAGGAAGTTGTTGCGTACCGGCAAACGTCGGCGAAATGACGCGACGCACAGTGGTAACGTTACACCTCCGGGTTTGACTAAGAATAGAGTCCCTTTATACCCAGAGTTAAGACAACTCACTTTTGGTTGGGCCAGGGTTGGGCTGAAAGTGGCCTAAAAAAAATCCAATTCTGATTGGTTCTCGCTCATGGAGGCCGAAACGAGTGCACCAAGATGGCGGTACCTCGAATGTCAACAAGAATAATGAAAATATTACCTAATTGTGGTTTATCAAGAGTAAATTGTTATTTCCATCGGTCCAAAATGAAAATAGATTAAGAAATTATTCACAAACCAATCTCATTTTCTTTTTAATTGATCAATTTGTTGATGTTGTTGTTTTTGTGTGACAGACATCGCAGGATTCCTGATCCTTATCCCTCAATATCGTTCGTTTGGGTGCACTCGTTTCGGCCTCCATGGCCAGCCAAGGCCGGCTGCCAGTCAGCTGATAATCGAGTTGTCTTAACTCTGGGTATAAAGGGACTCTAACTAAGAAGTGAGGAACTGAAGATTTTGTTAATATTTTGGCTGCCCAGCATTTCGACGCAGTAAATCCGCAATCACGTATCTCGTTTGTGGTGTCTGAAAATCTCCGCCTCTATGTTGTTTTTTTAAAGGAGAACAAATGGGCCTGTTGCAAACTTCTGTTAGCGAAAAAATAAGAGTTGTTCCTTATAGATAATGCCTCAAAAATCACGACGAGGGCATCGGCAAACTCTGAAATCCACTCCTAACTTAGAAAATATATAAAATATGTATAAAAATATATCCTTAGTAACTAATCATCCAATGCACCACTCCACGTTTTTCTATCATCTGGCGCCAAATTTTGTCGGTTCTTTCCCAAGGAGGTGGAACATACATCGACGAGTTCGGACCGCACAACGGAGCCTATCAGAGGCGCTAAGCCGGACTTAAGTGCAGTCGAGACTTACGGTGGAAGGACCGACAAAATTCGGTCCTTGGAACGTTTACTTAAGTTTGGTCACTATCAGGTACAGTTTTACCCACTTTGCTCCGCTCGTTTAAACAAGTTCCAATTCAGAGGCTAATCCTCTGGCAAATTCTGCTTCCAAGGTTTGTCGAGCCCCTTCTCGGGTGAGCGGATCGATTTAATTTTTTTCAATTTCTATTTCAACATTTTCTGTGTGACTTTTGCGCCCAACAAGTTCGAGCGTATATCGTAATAGTTTGATTCACGAGGATGTATCTTCAGTCAATCGATTCCTATTGAAGCGTTCAAAGCCCTCTGATCTTTGACGCAAATCTGAAAACGTTCCGATGTGATTTCCAGCTTTCCTTTGTGCATTACGAATGTCCAAAGGAAGTGAAATTGCAGAGCGCATAGGAGTGCCGCACATGGGAGGTTGCAATAAGAAAATTTGAATGAAATGAATACACTATAAGTGTAGCAGAATGTAACAGAGCCCGCGTTGACAGATCGAAAACGCATTTCGCTTGCAATGTGTATATGCAGCAATCGAATGGTGATCTTACCCTCTAAAAATGTAAACAGCTAAAAATAAAATCAGTGATATGAGAATATGTTTATTCATAAAAAATGTTGTTGTATTCATAAAAAATGTGTTCTTCACTCCGGAGAAAGTCCATTTCTACTTTTCATTTAGGAACCTAATATCTTCAAGGCCGGATTTACCTTCTTGCCGCCCCATCTCTATCGTTTTGAAACATCCATAGAAACCACTAGGTGAACGTGCCGGAGGAGGAGGGGTACATAAGATGCGTTTACTCGCGTTTGGCACATTTTTTGTGAAAGCCCTGTCAACACTAGCAAAAGTTCACAGAACTTTGCTCGAAAATTAAGTTCCGTAGACCTATCTCTGTGTGGACGATGCCTTTCATTTAAAAGAAAAGAACGAAACAATTATGAATTAGAATAAACATGAATGTGGTCTAATGATCTTAATTTCCTCCACCGCGCCAACCGTACTGTGTTTGACGCAATGCGTGAAGTATCCCTACAGTCTTGTAGGCGCTATGCGTTTCACGCTGACCACTGCTGACCAAGTGACCGCAACGTTTTTGACGCAATGCGTGAAGTATTCATGGAGGTCTTGTAGGCGCTAATATGTGTTTCATGGTGACCGGTGCGCCGATAGGGCTTCTCCTTTCCATCTCAAGTTTGCTAGTCTCTCCATTGCTCTCTGCGCCGTGCCGCTCCAGGCCAAATTGCGTGTTTGGTCTCTCTCTCAACTAGACTAATGAAAGGCGCTGTCTCTTGTATCACCGAAAGACGAACAAATTAGGAAGTACTATACTTTAACTCTCAGGATATCAGAAATTTTTCGCCATTCCTCATTTGTGATTTTCTTTCTGAATCAGATTTTCTTCTTGATACCTATATTTGAAAAAATTACAACATTTGCCGCCCCCTAAATTTGCCGCCCTGGGCCGCGGCCTATGTGGCCACCCCCTTAATCCGGCCCTGAACATCTTCCCAGAGCGAAGATGCTTGAATGGAAACAACCCACCATGCACTAAATTTTCTATCACCGCCATTGGCAATGTAGACCGCTTTAGTGGCTGCGTCATTCGATACAATATCAAACCCTTGGTTCAAATGTAAACAAACACAGAACCTTGTCTCTGTTTCGCGCCCTTTACGCCGTGGTGGTAAAATGCGTCCAAGTGTTTCTTACAATCAAAATGTCTCGTGTTTAATGAGTTTTCAATAGATTTATGACCGGTAATGACTAAATTTTCATAATCTAACACATCAATAAACAACATAAATTAACACTCAACTCATGGGGAATTCGTACATGAGATTATGTTAGTTTGTTTTGGTTTGAACCAAGAGTTCGATATTATATCGAATGACGTAGTCACTAAATCAGTCTGTTAGCATCGTCGCCGCCACCACTACCACCACTGTCACCAACTCCACCACAGATACCACCACCTCCACCTCAGATACCACCACCTCCACCACCTCCACCACCTCCACCACCTCCACCACCTCCGCCACCTCCACCACCTCCACCAACTCCACCACCTCCACCACAAATACCGCCACCTCCAGCACCACCTCCACCACCTCCACCTCCACCACAAATACCGCCTCCTCCAGCACCACCTCCACCACCTCCACCTCCACCTCCACCTCCCCCTCCACCTCCACCTCCCCCTCCACCTCCACCTCCACCTCCACCTCCACCTCCACCTCCACCTCCACCTCCACCTCCACCTCCACCTCCACCTCCACCTCCACCTCCACCTCCACCTCCACTTCCACCTCCACCTCCACTACTGTCACCGGCCATATTTTCAATTGACACCTGATCCACTTCCGAACTTCTTAATGAGCCGTTCCGCAACGATAGCTTCTCGACAAAAGAGGAATGACCTCAAGAGAGCTAAGATTGATTTTCGAGGGATGCACCGCTCTAATAAATTTAGGAGAGGGTAAACAGCAGAAGCGGTAGATCTTGGCAACATGCAGCGATCTGAGTTCCATAAGCATCTAGCCGGAGTCGGGCAGCTTCAAAGTGTATTTGTATACGTATTGTAAATTGTAAATTGTAAATTGTATCTCGTAGCCTGATTCCGGGCCGCGAGCAGGACACGGCCACGGTCGAAATTGCTCGGCGGGACCGGGAAGAGTAATCGATGATGTTCCCGGCGGGGACCGGTTCCCTCCGCCTGGTAATCTGCCGTGCTAAGGTAAAACACCGCACGAGCCTCCAAGCGCTGCCAAATTTCCTTTAGTAAATCACGAATTTTCGGAGAAATTTGAAAGGGTTTTCTTCCAATTTTTCAGATAATTCTGTTCGTAATTCCACCTGAAGGTCCTGAAAATTTCAAGGGAAAACATCCGTAGCTTTCCTAAAAAATGAGCATTTTATCGAGGGAAATTTGGCAACCCTCGAATGTTCATACGGCGTTTTTCCTGAGCGCGGCAGAAATGGAGCGAAAATCAACAAGAACAAGACCAGTAGTTGCGCTTTGATAAATGACGTATGAATCCGCGCGAGGAGCGACGGGCCGTGCCTCTTTTAAAAAGATAGATTAAGTGACAGATATTCTTGACCCGAGTTCCGCAGTCGTAGCCACTGCCCCAGCGGCCTCCTAGGTCCTCGCCGCGCGCGGCCACGAGGGGGTACCAGTCCCGGATCTTGTCTAAGTCCTTCCTTCCCACTCCTTCGAGTCCCTCACCGCCCCTCGAAAAAATCCCCACACATACACTGAAAAAAAAAGATTTGTAGCATTTACCATTCCCTCACGCTGCGTTTCACACAGCGTCAATTTAGAGTCAAGTCTGCTAGAGGAAGGGTAAAGGTTACTATATCGTCACCCTCCAGGCAAAGTATCATAAGCGCCACGCGACGTTTAAAAATTTCCGCCGCCACTTTATTTTTTTACTGAGAAATTGTTGTTCAAATCTGTTTGAAAATTTCACTAAATTTTATCGACAGCACAAAGAAAATTCGGTGAAATTTTCGGACAGCTTCGTTGAACAATTTCTCTGTAAAGAAATATAATGGCGGCGGAAATTTTTAAACGTCGCATGGCGCTTGTGATACTTTGCCTGGAAGGTGACGATATACTGGTACAGGTAACCATTCCTCTGGCAGAATTGACTTGAAGATTGGTAGAATTTCCCATTCCTTCACGTTGTGCAAAATACAGCGCGAAGGAATGGTAAATTCTACAAATATTTTTTTTCCAATGTACACTGTTCAAAATCGAAGAGTGAATTTCCATGCCGGGGTTTGTATAGCGCCCGAAAACCCCGGGTGATATGAATGAGGAGTAAAATTAGCATCGCAAAAGCGAGAGGCCCTTCGCGAAAAGAGTAGATTCCGCTGTGTAGTAGTGTAAGTTATTTCGTAAGGAGGATAGATTCCGCTCTGTAGTAGTGTAAGTTAATCCGTAAGGAGGATAGATTCCGCTCTGTAATAGTGTAAGTTACTCCGTAAGAAGAATAGATTCCGCTCTGCATTCATATCACTCGGGGTTTTTCGGCCCTGAATAGACTCCGGCATAAAATTTCAATTGCAAATTTTAACTCTGCAAAAAAATCGGAAAGGGTATTTATTCACTTATTCTACAACTCGCTTTCTTCCGAGCTCCTTGCTTCAAAAATATGTAAGGTATCGCACTTCTAAAGTATGAAGACGGGTAAACATTTTTAAAAAAGGAGAAGAAAAACTCGAACAAATTCTAAAATTACCTAAAGATGGCATAGTACGCTCCCATTGATCAAAAGGCAAGGTAACACCGAAGAATCTCACAAAGCAGTTGCAGGCCGCTTGGTGTAAAAGCGGAGGAAATGTGGTATACATTAGAACTCATATGGTAAAATGAAATATGAATAAAGCTCATCAGAATTTTTAAAATGGTTATTATGGTAGAAAGGCGACCGCGCCAGTATCAACGTGACGTGTTCGAAGCCATTGGAGGGCTAAAAGAGGATCACGGTGTCGGGCTTGATTGTGATCCTCGGAAACTACCGTTTTAAATTGGGAGATGCTCGCGTCAGAGGGTGGCGCGATATAAAAAACCAAATTTACTTCGCAACGACCGGTGCGTTTGACAGATAGTTGAGAAATCGTGGATCGAGTCAATTAGAGAGGTCGGACATGAAATTCTTGACTAAAACTGCAAATTTTGATGTTTTTATCTTCACATTTTAAATTTTAAAAGGGGTGTCTCGAGAAGGAAATTCTACGGGGAAACCAATGGAATCACTTTTAAAACCTCAAAGTTTTGTATGAACGGAGTTATAAGCGTTTAAAGTTTCCAAATTTTGTCCGACCTCCCCTATTGACTCAACACACTGTGCGGCGTAAGAGGATTTCTCGAGTTCCGCATGAGCCACAAAAAGCATAAATTTATAAGTAAAATAGGGCTCACGTGGAATTTGAAATCAGTGGCGTGGCGTGCTTTGCGATCTATCGATATTTCCCGATTTGAAGCTGTGGTAAACAATCGATTCTTAATGTGTTCGCTGCGAACACCCTGTTTATCGATATTTTTCCATAGCTTTAAATGGCCGATCAATCGATATCGCAGAGCACGCCACGCCACCGATTGAGATACGCCCTTATGTCAGAAGAGCGACGATGTGAGAGACATGACTAATTCTTGATGGTTGCAAGCAAAAATACGCTTTCACGGAGTTTTTTTTTTTTTTTCTCACTCGGAAATGGGACATAAAGTGGGTCATAGTGAATGGGACGAGAATTATACAACAATTTTAAATGCGCGGGGCGTAAAAATTCAATTTTATTCCTTATTACCGTCAAGTACTTAAGTTGTTGTATTTTTGACCTTTAAAGCTGATGTTATAATTTATTTACACATCTCACATATTTTGCGGTCTTGCTTAAAATTAACCTTTGTATTTAAAAATGTACAAGACCGCAAGCTTCGTTTTCCATTTGCACGATCAGAGGATTTCGATGTTATTATCATTTGGCAACGTCGTGTCGTCCGCAAGAATGAGAAACCCTGGGTTCTTTTGACTCTTCTCATTCAACTAACGAAGGAGAATCAAAGCGTGTTGCTTGTTCGACAGTTGAAGGCGTTTCTGTGTGTGGTTTCCTTCCAGTTACATTTGACCCAAGCGTCATTTTTGAGCAGATCTCACTATGCGCAGTGGTTAATGTTCAACGAAAAGAAATAGCCGAAAAACAATGAAAGAAATTGAAGAAAAAGGGTTTGAATTTAATTCAAAATTTAATTAATTAAATTCATTCCTTAAAAGGAGCATTCTCCCTAACATGTTGGTTTGTTCCCTTCCATTTAATTTGAGCTTTCGGCATCATCTGATAAATTTTCGAATTATATAAATTTATGAAAAAACATGTTGCTCGTAAAAAAAGAAGAAGAATAACTAGCGTTGTAAAATACTGCGGTCGGTACAAACATTGATATTATACTCTCGACCAATGCAATATTTTCATTTGTAACTTGGGAAAATTTCGTATTATTAGAGTGAAGAAATTCTTATTTTTGTACAGCAATTATTTTTTTTCATGCGGCGTTCTTCTTTAGCATGGCAGCATGGACCATTTGACGCGGATTGCCGCACAGTGGATCGAGTCAATGAGGGAGGCCAGACATGAAATTTTTGACTGAAACTGCAAATTTTAATGTATAATTCGTCACAATTTACAGTTCAAGGGGTGCATACACTAGAAGATTTTACGAGGAAACCAATGGAACTACGATTAGAACCTCGAAGTTTAGTATAAACGGAGTTACAGGCGTTCAAATTGTGTCCGACCTCTTCTATTGATTCGACCCACAGAGTGCCGTCTGGAAACAATCTAGCTGGACTGACAGTGCGATTAATTTTTCACCTGCTTTAATTGAATGCTAATTTGTGGGTATCATTTGTCATTGGTTGCTGCGCGGCGCGCCGTTGGCCTGTTTGCACTGGGCACCGGGTGTCGCACCCGTCATAATCATCGAGGAAATGCACCGCGACTACTCTCTTTCTCCATTCCTTCTTGACTACTTCCTCTTTGCAGGGTCACTGCCTCATGATTTTAGCGACCGCATTTTGCACATTCGATTTATATTTTTCAATTGATTTAGGATTATACATTCATTGAACGTTTGTGATGTCATATGGTGTTAGGTGTTCAAGAGATCGACAAAGGAGGTTATGCTCTAAAAAAATGGTGAAATAAAATGAGAAGGAGAAGAAGGAGATGAAGAAGAAGAAGAAGAAGAAAGAAAGAAAAAAAGATAGAAAAAAAGAAAGACATAAAATCCACTTTAACAGCGGTCTCTGGCGGTCTGCGACACGTAGCCGCCAAAAACCACTATCTTTTCAAAGCTTTTCAGGGGGTAAGCACCCCCTCATCCCATAAACAAAGCGTAGAAAAAGAAGACACGAGGAGTATGGAGCGATCCTATTGGTTGAAATGGTTGCGGTTCTTATAGAAAGACGGAGAAAATGATGGAGTAACTAAAGGGTCTCTCGTGCATTGCCGTTAGTTAGTCTAAAACTTACCTCCCTTGTCCATGGCATCCACCCGCCTCTACCGCCGTGTCCTTTTCGTCTTCTTAATCTATTGCTTTGCCTAACAATTTCAACAATATTGTAGACACCGAAAAAAACAATTCTCGACGTTTTTACCAATTTCCGTTGGTACATTCACCATCTCACTTTTTTTTACCAATTATTGGTAATTTTACCAAGACTGACTGGTAAGCTTACCTAAAAACCGGCATTTTTACTGTTTTTTTTTTTTTTTCAGGTAAGAATACCACTTTTATTTGTAATCAATGCCCGGTAGCTTCGCCATTTTATCTCGGTAATTCTACCACAGTCGATAAAAAATATTGGTGTTTTTACCAAGGTCCAAAAGGTCCAAAGGTCCAAGGTTAAAATTACCGGGAAAGTTAAATAATTTTACCGAGATTTCTCTGTAAAATTACCAATTCCATAAATGGTATTTCACCAAGAAAAAATTGGGATCAAATAGAACCCTGAATTCTTGGTAATTTTACCCTTTTCTTAGTAAATACACCGAGATTTTGTTTTCAGTGGATTGACTTATTCGATGACTCAGACCAATCACAGCACGTGACTCCCGTGGTTGCTGGCTCCGGTGCGGGCGCGGGCAACATGGCACGTCATCTCGATGCATCGCGGAGAGAACGAGGGTCAGCGATTAATCAGCACGGGGCTGATTATCCACGTCAAAACACGGGCTCAATCAGCGATTCGGCCGGTCCCCGATTCCGATTTCGGGGCCCGGACCTGGGGCCCCGGCCCTGCCGCCCGGCAATAAATCAATAGCGGCCGGAACTCGGAATTCGGCCGCCACCGCCGGTTTCGGCCTCGGCTCGCATCGTGCTCCATTGTTTCGGCCGCGAGCCGACCGAGACTTTGAAAGCTACTCCACCGGCTCAGTTGCCAAGTGGAGAGGGGATATTCAGATACACTGAAAAAAAATCCGGCCGTGGAAGCAGTACACTGAAAAAAAAACTTTGGCCGTGGGAGCCGCAATTAAGGGCTATATAGACATACCGTCCGTTCCGGAATTCCGGCTGCTGGAGGCGTAGTTTTGATTGCTCCGGGTTCAGAGGCCGCAGCTACGGCTCCAGCAGCCGGAATTTTCGGTCTTTGAGCCCGGAACGGACGGTATGTCTATTTAGCCCGTAATTGCAGCTCCCACGGCCGGAGTTTTTTTTTTCAGTGTACTTATGGACTATGTAGACATACCGTCCACCTTCCGGGCTCAGAGGCCGGAAGTTCCGGTCGTAGCACCCAAAGTAATCGAAGCTACTGCTCCAGCATCCGTAATCCTCGGCCTCTGAGCCCGGAACGGACGGGATGTCTATATAGCCTTTTAATTGTTTTTTCAAGCACACTTTAAAAAGACTCCAGCCGCGGAAGCCGTACTTACGGACTATGTTGACGTATCGTCCACGTTCCGGGCGTAGCACCCGGAGTACTCAAAGCTACGGCTCCAGTACCTGTAACTATCGGCCTCGGAATCCAGAACGGACGGTATGTCTATAGCCTGTTACTTTTAGGGTAGCACACTGGAAAAAAACTCCGGCCATGGAGGCTGCACATAAGAGCTGTATAGGCATACCGTCCGTTCCGGGCATATAGACTGGAAGTTCCGGGTGCTGGAGCCGTAGTTTCGACTGCCTCGGGTGGTTTAAGCCCGGAACTTTCGGCCTCTGAGCCTGAAACGCGGATGGTATGTCTACATAGTCCGTGCGTGCGGCTTCCATGGCCGGCTTTTTTTTTCAGTGTGACCGACCCTCAATCAAAGAGCAGTTACTGCGCTGGATGAGCGATTATCAAAGATACCAGCTCTTCTTTAATTTTCAGAGCACAGCTCGGCAACATGGCATTAGCTTTCCCGCGTTAGAAGATGTTGAATGAGGATTATGATTGGCAGTCACTTCAGCAGCCTGCCAGTGTGTGAGTAATTTGTCTTGCGAACCGGGAAGCAGTGACAACAAAATGGCAGGATATGGAGCACAGCTTTCTTTCTACGGTGGTTTCTCCGTAAGCGTCGTATTGTGTGAAAATACTATGGGGGACGGTTGATTTAGGAGATTCCATTGATACGCATAAATGAGTAAGGTGTGGTCATATCATGCTTAAAATTTGTGAATATAATATCATCTGGGGTTGTATTCATAAACGTGCCTCAAACAGCTCCTCACCTTTTGAGACCCAATTTGGTTCACATTTTGATTACGGGCGTTGTAGCCCAATAAAAAGAGCACTTTGAGCCCATTTTGAGTAGAATTCAATGGCTTACCTTTCAAATGGACACCGAAAAAAAGTGAAGTTGACTCAATGTTCTGGATGTAAAAAACGTGTGCGAGGACTTGTAACATGCTGAATTACCCACACTGAAAAAAAAAAAAAAAAAAAAAAAACACATTGAATCTTGGGTCCGGACTCTTAAAAACATCGACAAGAAAAAATACTCTTGATTCAATCGGATTTTAGCTTACATCTAGAACCAAGCCTCTTAATTTGCGCGGCTTTCCTTTTGATCTGAGCAAAAATCTGATTGAATCAAGAGTATTTTTTCTTGTCAATGTTTTCAAGAGTCTGAACTCTAGATCCAATGTGTTTTTTTCCCCCAGTGCAATACAGCAGTGACTTTAGCAATGCCAATATGTAAAACTATAACTGCTGTGGCGGGTAAGTCAGCATTTCATAAGTTCTCGCACACTTTTTTTACACATGGAATATTACATCAACTTCACATTTTTTTGGTGAGGATCATTGCTAGGGACTACAATGATTTGCCACCGCATAAAGTACCCAAGAATTTAATATATAATAAATAAATTACATTAAAAGTAGAATATAATAAATGCACCAGACCCCAGATCAAATAAACATAGTCTATGTCCCATCTTACATGGCAGTACAAACTTGCGTTATCCTGAGACTCCCCTACATTGAATCTCCATACTGCTCTCGACAATGCGAAATTTTCGCTCGTTAAAATTGAAGAAGACGAGGAGGAGGAGGTTTCGCGAAAGGATGAGAGAGACAATCCGGCGAAGAATACATGTTGATTAAAATTCCGCCTTCACCGGGACCAGCCTGATGGATGTTGCAAGATCTCCAGACCCAGATAAACCCGAACAAACAACGCAGAACAGCTACACCAACAACGGGTGAAAACTCAATTCGTCCGTACCGCACACGATATCAAATCTAAGCTTTTTTCGTTGTCAAATTTTGCAAAAAAAAAATGAATTTCGCTTAACCTGAGTCTTTCCCGTTCCCATCAATAGTTAATCAATGAAAAAGAAGAAAAAAAAGTTTCATAGCTTAGTAATCTAGTAAATTTTTGAAACTCATTGATAGTTGAAGCTCGGGAAAGGGGCTTCAGTTCAGGTATGAGTTGAAGCACCATTCAGTATGTTTCCTCTTCAAAATCGTGGGATTAGCCAATGGAGGCTATTTGAAGCTTGTTAAAAAACCAGCTTCTGCCACGGGCATGTTTTTAAGATCAGTCAACACTAATCGAAGTAAAATTGCTTGACGCATGATTCAACTCACCCCATTGATGGCTAAGCCCTTCGATTGACTTATTGGGTCGTTCATTTTCTAAAGCACTATAAGAATGACGTTACTTAACTCCCTAGTCATTTTCAGCTCTTAAAAGAAAAAAGAAAGAAAAAGAAAGAAACAAGAAACTAAACATAAATTTTGATCAGATATCCGTTGTGCCTCTCCGTTAGAATAATTTCAGCTCCATTCATGTTGATTTTTCTTAATCCCAAATTTCTAAAAGAAATATTGCTCCTACGCTGATATGTTTCTGTACATGAAATGAATGCACATTTTTATTCGCTACGTAATACTGAGCCTATCGGCAACATCGTATATTACGTTAATGCACCAAACACGACCAGACAATATATCGATATACACCAATTCGATAGTAGCAGAGTTTTCCTGAGAAATTGCCAGCTAGTTTTCGATATGCCGCCCTGCAGTTCCATTTCGAGGAGTTCACATGCTCTACAAACGACCGCGGAAACGTATTTTATTGGCACGGAAACGAGTAGAGAAAAAATGTCAAGACAAACTTTGAGGCCCCTCGGTGAATAAATCAAAGCATAATGTTCGAGCAGGCCTTAAATTTACGCTTTCAAGATTCCTCATCTTCCCTTGAAGCATGGACTATCGGTTGCATCTTGAGAAGGGTGAGTTAGGAAAGCATCGACAAATATACAGTCATTCTGAATTCAGGATTGTTATGAGTGTAAGCACATTCTGGTGAGGACTTTTACACCTTCACCTTCTCTAAAAATTTGATTCTTGGAGACATTATAATAATCATGAGCAAAAGCCCATTAGATTTAGGCAATTTCAGAATTCGTTCAGCGTAAATCATGAAGGAAAAAGGAAAAATTCGGCTAAAAAATATACCATTACCATTTTTTCCTTCATAAAATATCCATTTTTTTTTACATCCGTTCGAAAAATACATAAAATAATACATCCCCAGTTCTTTCTTATGGCCAGACAAGCTAAAAGATGAGACTGAGGGTTTTAATAAGATTACACACATTGAGTGATCATTTTTTCGAGGGTGAATCTTCATGCTGATATATATTTAAACCCATTTTTTAATGTCAACATCAAGGCAAAAACACAAAAATAATGACCTTTTAATAGATAATGTATATTATGTAATGTACAATAATGCATTTTAAGAATGTGGAGGAACACGGCTAACAACAACAAAACATAAACGAGACGTTTTGCCAGAAATTTCTTGCATTTTCAATCGGAACAAAAAATAGACGTTTCGCCAGAGGCATTATGAATCGAGTCCGATCCGAGACGATCGTGCCCAGTGTTTACGGGTTTCGAGTTTTTCAACCGAAAGATTAAGTTCATACAGCCTAGAAAGAAGCTAATCAAAATAAATTAACTGGAATTTCGTCTTAACTCATATTCAATTTCCCTTAAAAATCGGTGCTGCTATTTTATTCACCAAAGATTCCAGGGTTCCCGGAATTGATTCCGATTTTAAAAAGTTACGGGAGGAATTTTTGAAACACGCCCGGATTCAGTACCGGAAATCGTCAAATTTGATAAAAAAAAAAATCGTCTAATAATCGGTCAAATTTATTAAAAGTTCCGAGAAAATTCCGAAAATAGCTTGAGATTCCGGAAATTCCGAGGCTTTCAAGAAATTGCATAAGTTCCGGAATTCGGAATTAATTCCGGGAAATGGCAGCACTGTAAAAACACAACATTCTGGTTACTCCCTCATTTTGTGTATTATTGTAATATTTAAGTCGTATTGGAAGAAGATAAAATAAAAGTCTTCATGATAGGCTCGAAACCTCATTTCATCCATTTTTCAACCTCTGACGGGTAGACAAAGAATTAAATCGACCAAGGAGAGGCATGGAGTATTAATTGAAAATTAAAGTCTCAATCGTCGGATGACAGGGGATGAGAGCACACACAGTCTGACGTCAGCAGGAGCAGGACGCCCCAAATTGAAATGCAGCCATCTTCTGGTCGGCTGGTCCGTCATGACACCTGGAAAATCTCTTTGACCATCTGGATTTCTTTTCTAATGGTTTAGCCACACGCTGAGTCAAGGTACCCCATGTCAAACACGAGTGTTAGGTTTTTAATTGTCACCTTTGTTTTTGGATTTTTCGAAGCAACTCATATTATTTACAGGTACCAAAAATTTTAGTTTTTTTTAACTATATGATTCGCACGTTTCCAATATTCTTATTTTGTAATGCGCTGCATATTATATCCTCGTGAATCATTGTACGTTAACAGTTTTTGAAATAATTTTTTTCATAGAATGCAAGTGAAAATGATTTTCTGAAAAATAGTAGGTGAGCGAAACGCGCGGAATATTTCCAAAACTTTTCTCTGAGAAAATTTTCTTACAAATTTGAGTATTTGATGTGAAACTTCAATTTCTCCGTCTTTTATGGAGAAAGGATCACAGGCCTATTTGATTTATTTATTTATTTATAATTTTTTTTTTTTTTTTTTTTTTTTTTTTTAAAAAAAAATTATTTTTCTCGGTGCGAATACAGGTGGCTAGATCTGCGGCTTTAATGGCGGCGTAAATGGATTGCCTTGAGGACTTGCGACTCTGATTTTTCTTCCCACACACGGCGCTGACACTTTTGTCAAGCAAATAGTTACCTATACCTCTCTTTGAAATTGCTAAGCCTACATACGTTAATCTCACTTACTGATGACTTCCAGCGTTGCTCGCTCGTTACATATGAGAGGCAGACTAGCCTATGTACTACTGGTTGGTGGACTGACTTTATTCGAGTCATTCAAACTGGCGCCTTCTTTCTCGAGTCGAGACGTAAATTCACGGAGAATGGAGACTGCTTTTCCTACATGAGATTGCTGGGGTTTGGCACTTACACGATTACTGTGTTTTGTCAGGTAAGTTCTTCTGCTTTTGAGATTATCAGGATTAAAAAAACAGGTGCACTCTGAGATTGAGCATCACAACCGGAGACTTTCTTCTCGTCACTGTAGAATACATTATACATGGAAGAAATAATGCAAATGTTGAAGAAATTGTGCCCTCAGATGCCGGGAAAAGGTATTTCCTAAAAACTAGTCGATCAAAAACGTCTTACGTGAGGTCTTTCATAAATTCAGATTCTTGAACTTTCATCGAAAATGAGAGAAGTTTCCTCCTTGACTATTCTCCGGGCCGAAATGAATCTAAGTTAATGAGACAAAGAAGGCATAACGTCCTATTTTGAGTCGCGAAAACAATTTTATTGTATTTTTTTGTTTTTCTTATATATCAGGGCTTAGAAGGTTCCTTATGAGTTAGGTCCTCATAGACGGATCATGCAAAACCTCATTTTTTAGGTATTTTTACACACTTGATTAATCTAAAAATTAAAGGATTTGAATACACTTATATAATTTACCTTAATCTTTGATGGAAAATAGATGCATAATGGTTTCCAGGGAAAAAATCCGAATATCCTTCTCTCGCAAACTAGACATCAATTAAACCAATTTTTTCAAGCTCTCCATCCCAAAAATCAATTGATTCGTTTACGTTCGTGTACCCCATTTTCCAGGGAAAAAGTAGAAATATATTCTAAACTTGTCCTTTTGCGTGGGGCGTTCTCCTAGTTACATCTCCTTCGAGATTGATTCTTTGAAACTTGTGTCCCGTCCGCCCCAAATCCCTCCCTCCCCTCACGAAGTTATTATATCGTCATCGACTGACCTTGTCTTATATGCTAAGATACATTTGAAGAACGGGGCAGATAACTCATGAAAAAAGAGAAACCCATCGGGATGTTTAGAACCCTTATTATTAGAACCTCCATTCCAAATTAGAGGAGGGACTTGCGCGAAGGGGCTTGGCGGCAGCTGTCAGGTGGATTAGCAAATACAAATAAACAATTATCTCTTATCCGTAATTATTCTCTCAAATTACATACCTCCATCGCATATCTTGATTCCGTTTTTTCTGTGTTTGTTCCTGAAAGTCTTGTTTGGAGAAATCGCTACAATGTAGTGTAGCATTTCATTCAGATTCTTTGTTCTCCCCTATTCTACCTGATTACCTCTATCATTATATGTTTTATTTAGAATCAGTGGGAGGTTGCAACGTTGACGATTAGCTCACGCTCAGGAAACGCGCGACCGTTAATGAGCAGGATGTGCGGTTGCGCAAATTCTATAACTGATTGAATATTGAATAAACAAGTGTCAGCCGTCAAAAATATGAATAAATAAATAAAAACTATGAACTAAGATGAATAAAAAAGTGAGAATTGGAAAAATAAAAAATTAAAAATTAAAAGTAGGAAATGCAAATATGCAAAAAAAAAAATACAATGAACAAGTTTCCTTTAAATTGATTTGAAAAAAAGCAAAACGTAAATAATTAGTATCATTAGTTCCGTGTGTTTCCGATATAAATGCATGATTTAAAAAAAAGGAAAGAAAAAAAAAAAGGACAAAATCCATAAGAATTCACCATTGGGGAAACAGCAGGCTATCTTCTCTTTTTCCCTCTTAAGGAGAAACATTCTTTTTCATGTCCAGAGTCAACATGTGTTTATGGGTCCTTAAAAGCAGAGCTCTGATGATTTCAGGCTAATCCAAGATGACATCATAGTATCACTGATGATCTCAACCTACCCAAAACGGTCAAAAAAAAAACAAAAAAAAAAAAAAAAACAAAAAAAAAACAAAAAACAAAACCATCGGCCTTTGGGTCAAACGTCGCCCATTCATCGTCGTGTCATCTGAGAGCTCACCGTAAGACAAGCTTCACTCAGATCTATAATTAACCATACGACCTGCGCTTAGCTCTAAGGAGGCAGACTGATAATTCTACACAGTATTGCCACGTCTCCAATGGTTTGAAATTTGCGCTCTATTAGAGAGGGAACCCTGCGTACCTACTGACTAAACCCCAACTCTCCGAATATACCGATAACGGCTCTTTGAAAGCGCCTTAAAAAGCAGCCAATCAAAGGGGTGGATTTTTTTTTAGATTGAGGTCATGTTTTTGTTTACAATTGAACCAGCGTCCAATAGAAATTGCTCAACAAAGCTGTCTGAAAATTTCACTGCACTTTCTTAGCACTGTCGATAATTTTCTGTGAAATGTTCAAACAGATTCACCCAACAATATCTCCGTAAAAAAATAACATGGCGGCGGAAATTTTGAAACGTCGCATGGCGTTTGTGATACTTTGGCCAGAAGGTGACGATATATCGACCTATTGAATGACGTAGTCACTTAATCCGTCTACGGCAATACTCTCCTTACAACGGCTATCGAAGAGGAGAAGATTTATTTACATATTGTCACGGAAGTGTCGTCTCAGCGCAACGACCGGAGCAGTGGCGTGGCGTGCTTTGCGATAAATCGATTGTTATGCCATTTAAACCTATGGAAAAGGATCGATAAATAGGGTGTTCAAAGCAAGCACCTTAATAATCGATT
Source organism: Bemisia tabaci (assembly GCF_918797505.1). NCBI lineage: Eukaryota > Metazoa > Arthropoda > Insecta > Hemiptera > Aleyrodidae > Bemisia > Bemisia tabaci. Next base: position 71,552,255 of record NC_092794.1, read on the forward strand.
CTTTACCATAGGTTTAAATGGCAGAACAATCGATACATCGCAATTCACAAAACTTCGTGCGTGGGACCCGAAGTTTAGGTCATATGGATCTATGAAGTTTTCGGATTGAGCATCTGAACGCTTTAGATCTAGCTGTCGAGGTTCGGATCACACATCTGAAACTTCAGTTCTTACATCAGAGGTACTTCGGTTTTCACATCCGAAAAACTTCGGCTCTCACATCTTCAGATGTAAGAATTGAAGTTTCAGATGTGTGACCCGAACCTCGACAGCTAGATCTAAAGTGTTTAGATGCTCAATCTGAAAACTTCAGAGATCCACATGACCTAAACTTCGGGTCCCACGCACGAGGTTTTTTCTCCGTGCGCCACGGCACTGGACCGGACCCGTGGAAAAGCGCGATGAGTAACGTAGAGCCTACAACGGCAACGCTGCATCTCATGAGCGGGGCCGGGGGTGGAGGAGGAGCGGAGGGCTAATTGCGGGTCCGCTAAAACAGGGCCTCGACGTTGGAGTAGTCATCAAGAGCAAAAACAAATAAAATCCGCCCACTTTAATCAAAACCCTGTCTATTTGTTTAATTGCCTCCTCTCGGCGGCGGCCGGTGTCAGCCGGTGAAAAAACGAAGATGGAGGAAATAAAAAGTGAAGTCTGTTATTTGTTTCCGATTTATTGTGCCCGCGACCGGGCGGATCGGATGGATGCGGAGCGGCCCGCAAAAACCCAGCCGGGTAGGGATCGCAACTCACTCACCTGTAGTCGAAAGCGGGCCACGCGAGACCAGCTCAAAATGGGCCTCGATAAAGAAGAGAGTTTGCCGAACACGGCTTAGAGGAGGATCTAGTCGTGTTTCCTCCTCCAAGAGGGGCTTAGAGACAGTATATCGTCACTTTCCGGCCAAAGTATCACAAGTGCCATGCGACGTTTCGAAATTTCCGCCGCCAATTTAATTTTTCGTGGAGAAGTTGTTAAACGAGGCTGTCCGAAAACTTCACTGAAAATTATCGGAAGCACTGAAAAAGCTCCGTATACAGGGTTATTTAATAGTCACGCATTACTGGCCATGAGGAGGGTGACCATTTTACATTTTTGAGTTGGCCCCCGCCCCCTCCCCCGAAGGGATCCAAAACTGGAAAGTACATAAAACAGTTCCCGGGCTCAATATGAGGAAAAACGTCCAACTGCAAATCGATATCATAATTAGAACTAAAGTTATGGCCAGTGGTGCGTGACTTTTGAATAACCATTAACCCTGTATAGCATTGACAGGTTTTTGAGTTTGACGGACGCACTTCTCCAATCCAGTTTTCTAACCAATGACGAAGCTCAACTTAAAATTAGTTAAATAAAATTAGTCAAATAAAATTAGTTTGGCTAATATAATATTTTTCTACTTTTATGATCTCTAGGCTTTTCGAGATTTATGACCCTCATAGATTTTTCTTTAATTTAAATCTTAATTGATTTCCTATTTTCTTGATTTTATTATTAAGAATCTCTGAGTTTTGGTGTTTAAACTCTTTTATTGTCTGTTTATTAAAAATAGTAACAATAAAGTTGACTGAACCTAGAATTGATGAAACACCTGCAATGTGCAAAGAAAAAATTAATAAATCAACTGATAAGCCTCTATGAGTTAATCTTAAAGACAGGGGAGGATAAACAGTCCAGCCAGTACCAGCTCCTGTCCTAATAATCATTCTAACCGTACACATGAGACCCACTTTCGACGACCAGAACAAGTAAGTAGCCTGCCGTCATACAGAAAGCGACCGTTCAAATTTCAGGTGCACGTCGTATTCCCATGACAGGAGTCTATTAGGTATTCATGGTCCCTGTGCACGGAGCGTAATGAGTATTGCAGGAAGCATTAAACTCCTCGTGACACGCCGGTCATGTCTTGATTAAAATCCGTAACACAGACGTTTTCCAACCTCGGAGCCGGTATGATATTCGAGGATCTAGATTTTACCGACAAGTGACGATCCGTGTTTTCGACGACAGCGACGGAAATCCTCAGGGAAACCTGGAGACCGAGGGGCACCAGCTTCCTCTGACCCTCACGTCAACTCACAGTGGGCCCAATCTGACTGTCTTACCTAACATTAAAATGAAAAATTCCCCTTTTATATAGTTGAAATAAAATTCGTGGATGTTTTATGATCCAAACGATTTCCGAGAGTTTATTGGATGATTGATGGATATTTGACAAAGAACGGAGGGTTCTTTCGATAAAATTTTCCGCTCAAACGCTCAAACGCCCACTTTCTCAGAACTTCATTTTTGCATTTACGGCTCTAATCAAATGAATCCTAATGTAGACAAAACCAAATAGGAACTCTTTGGTTCCCGGGAGAGTGTCTTGGGAATTCCGATTAAAAGTTTCTCTCTCGGGACTTATTTACGAATGAATACACCGCCAGTGACGTTGGCATGAGCCCTGTCCACAACGCTCTTTTCCCATGTTCATGGCTCATGAGTGCCGCATTCAGTTGGCACATAGTTCCCTTTAACAGAATGTGAAATCCCCCTTTTCTTTTTCCCCAAAACGGAATCTCGCCTACTTTCACATTGTTCCTTATGCAGGCTTTCTAGAACACACCAGATATTTCCCCTCGTCTGTAGTTCCATTTGGCACAAATCCGTCCAATGGAGATGTTGCATATGTGAGGGATTTGCGATTTGACCATTGATTCTTGTGTATAAGTTCGCGAGAAACACGATGGTGCCACTGGTTTTCTCTGAAATCAACTCCCAAGCTCAAAAAAAGCTCTTAAGTTAAGGCCAAAATGGAGGGGATATCCCACGCTATCCTGAGAGTCCACTTCTACATCAAAACAAACTCTCCATGCAAAGATAGGGAGCAAATACATAGCAGAGATGCCGTGTTTTCAGTTTTAGAGTCTCCAAATAAAGTGGCAGCCCTATCAATGTATTTGCTCCCTATCTTTGCATGGAGAGTTTGTCTTTATGTAGAGGTAGACTCTCAGGATTGCGTGGGATATCCCCTCCATTTTGGCCTCAACTTGAGAGCTTTTTATCAGCTTGGGAGTTGATTTCAATGAAAACCAGTGGCACCATCGTGTTTCTCCCGAACTTTTACGTAAGAATCAACAGTCAAATCGCAAATTCCTCACATTTGCGAAATCTCCATTATCCATCATTATTTTGTTTATTACATGTAAGTATCTGTAGAGGTTCCCATCGTGGCGCGGCATTCGCACATATCATCGGTAAAAATCGAGAAAAATCCTAGTTGGCCGAGGATTTCAGCCACTTTCTCGGAATATGCGCATTTTGAAATAAATATGTAAGACTCGAATTACAGTATTCAGAGATGCAAGTAGATTATATTTTGTGTTAGTGATAATTGCTTTAAAATTTTGGGCTTGTAGGTGGCCTATTATCTTACGAATTTTGTACACGATATTTACAAACGAAGGTGCAACTTTGAATCATTGACCGTGATCTGAGATCCGAAAAAAAACGAACTTTTACATAAGTCAAATCGCAAATTCCTCACACAAGCAACATCTCCATTGTCCTCATGTGGCCCACCGTGCGACCGGCAGCGCTTTTGGAAACAAATCAGATTCTCGTGGGTACCCACGGACGTAGGACGGGCGACGGACGTGTCCCCGAGTTTTCGTAGTAAGTCATTCCGAAATTATAACTCGGGCACTATCAGCGTCCACGATCGCCCGCGGCCGGCACCATCATCCACCATCCACCATCCGACATCCACCGGACTTCTTTTGTCTCGTTGACTGTTGTCGAGCGTGCCCCACGCCCCCGCTTCTCCCCCTCATGCTAGGCCCCGTCATGTTACTTTAATTTTCGCCGGATCGCTCTTGATAAATTTTGCGCAGCACCCATCTCGCCGCGTCCGCACGGGCCCCGCTCCGGAGGGGGTCTCTCACATGGCGTCTTTTGAAAAATTTTCCTCGGTTTCTGCAAAGCCTCGTCCGATTTGCCGTGGATTGAGCCTTTCCTGCTTTCGGTGTGCGTTGTTCCTTGGAGGTGCAGAGTGCGAGAGTAAGATAAGATTAAGTGGACCGCGTTCACAAGGAAAAAATTAAATCGCTGATTCAACAATTCAATTGATAGAAAAAGTGCTGCAATGTTTCAACGTTGATTTTACAACAAGAAAATGCTTCTTCAACCACTGTTGTAAGCTAATTCAATCGCGGAGGTGGTTACAGTAGCATTTTTTTGTTGTAAAATTTATATTGAAACATTGCAGTCAATTTTTTTAGCAATCGAATTAACTAAATCAGCAATTTAATTTTTTCCCATGCAGCAGAAAGGAACCAAGCCACGTCAGCTATCGCCATATTTACTTTTAATACCATTAGGGAACTACACAAGTTGAAATTCTTTAAAAAAAATTATTTAAAAAACACAAAGATAAAACACACTCACTTGCGTAAAATTGTATAAAAACCGGGACGCGTTTCGGGAGCTTAGCTCCCATCCTCAGCCGCGACTGAGGATGGGAGCTAAGCTCCCGAAACGCGTCCCGGTTTTTATACAATTTTACGCAAGTGAGTGTGTTTTATCTTAGTGTTTTTTAAATAATTTTTTTAAAGAATCGCCATATTTAACTGGACGATCACCGGAGAAAAAGTCGCTTGGATCTAGAGTCCAGACTCTTAAAACATTGACAAGAAAAAATACTGTTGATTCAATTGGACTTTTTGCTTGAATCAAAAGGAAATCTGCCTAAATCAATAGGCTCGGCTCTCCGATACAAGGAAAAGGATACATTGAATGAGGAGTATTGTTTCTTGTCAATGTTATTAAGAGTCACGCCTCTAGATTCAAACGATTTTTTGACAGTGAATTTTATTTTTTACAAGAGAACGCTTATGCGGATTCCTTCAGAAATTTAAAGAAAGTTGCTTCATTCTAGGGGGAAAATTCACCGAAATTTGCACAAAAATCTGCTCAACCGTTTTCATGTAAAAATTAAATTGCCCAGTTAGCTATATCAATGCTGGTGTGGCTTGGCTCCATCCTGATTAACGCGATCCAAGTTGGGCTGTCCATGGTACAAAGTATTATCGTCTAAATCAAGATTTTGATTTTGGCACAATCCCCTCCTCTTGAAAGCTAATTTTCCACCAGAAAATAGGTTTGTATAGCAGTGCAACGCAAAAGTCGCCGGATGAACTTTGCCAAATCGGTTGACAATTCTGTTGCTAATCGTCGCTAGTGTCTAACAAAAATCGGCAGACTACATACCGGAAATTGGAGGGGACTGTGTCCCAACTGGATTACATTTTGCAATAGGGAGCCACAATTTCTGGTCCTTCCATAAAAAGCACCTTCCTACCCAGGAAAACCAAAGATTCATATGTTGTTTCTAAAATGAGCCAGAAATAATGGTCCCTTATTGGTCCAACAGTACCTCACTCGAGGTGTTTAAAAATTGTTTGCCCACTAACTTCCAAGTATTGAAAACTTGAAAATCTAGGACCGTAGCACCGAATTTCACTCCTCGATTTGTCCTCAGTGCCCAAGTAGCATTTCTCAACGGAACAATCGCTATATATTGCGATTTTATCGGCGATAAAATCGCCAGGATCATCAACATCTGAGCGATTTTCCTTGAGCTCAAAACGATAAAATCGCGCTTTTGTCGCCCGACAATCTATCGCGATATTTCCAAAATAAAAATCGCGATAAATGGCGATTTAATCTCGATTTCATCGAACAAAAAATTGCTATGTGTTGCGATTTGATCGCCGTGTATCGACATTTTTAAAGCAATTACACTTCGATATATTGCCACCGATACAATCGCGATAACCAACCGGTAAAATCGCTACTCATCGCTATCACTGCTACTTGGGTGTAGAACTAGCAAGTTTTAAGTGGAACTTTGAAATCGTTCGAAAAAAAACTTTGGCTGCTCATTTCGTAGGGGTCGAAATGCGAGTTGAGATACCCCGCTCCCTCGCAAGAGCTGACGTAGCACGTAGGTGGATAGAAGACTAGTTTTGGCTACGCCCGGCCACGTGCACCTCTCGACGTTCCTCCGACGTGTACCTCCAATTTCACATGAGCCCCAGAACGCATGGAAATATACGGATCACAGGGCTCTCCTGAAAATTGAGATACGCCATCAGGGCAGAGGGGCGACGTATTGTTCTAGTTGTGGCGGGGTACGTGACATCGTCGGTGGTGACGGCGGTTTCCGAGCCAAGTTCGAAAGCACGTAAACGTTGTCATCTCGTCATCGGAGTAAATCTTCCTGCCCGGACCGGCACCGGATATTTTGACGTCGATGACTCGTGCACTTGTAGAGCGAGATCCCTTGCCTTCTCCCGGTGAACAATGCAACGCGACCACCTCCGCTTGCATACGAATCTTCTTAAATGGGTCCTCAGGACGAGACCGATTCTCAAAAACCTACCACTAAGTTTTCATCCCGAGAAGTTAGCTCAGCACACATAGCGTATCCCAGAATTAAAAGTTCAAAGAAACAACTTAAATCGAGACTAAGACCGACAACAATAAAAAGAACGCATAAAGTAAAATAAAAAGCCCGGGACGTTTTGCAGGGATCACACCCGCATTTTCAACCGGCAAAAACGAATGCAGCCGATGAAAATGCGGGTGTGATCCCTGCGATACGTCCCGGGCTTTTTATTTTATGTTGTGTGTTCTTTTTATTATTTGCGGCCTTAGTCCCGATTTAATGTAAGTTGTTTCTTTGTTTGTGTTTCAGGCCGATTAAGTTGTTTCTTTGTCAGTGTTTCGGGCCGATTTAGTTGCTTCTCTGTCAGTGTTTCGAGCCGATTAAGTTGTTTTTTCTATCGTTAAAAGTTCATACTGCAGGAGCATATTGTATGATTTGAAGGAAGAATTTTTCCCTCTGCATAGTTATTTTGGTTTTTTTTTCGTTTGTTTATTCGTCCGAGTAACTTTGTATATGGATATAGAGACTATAATCAGTCTTAAAATCGTAATATTCTTAAATCTATGATGTATTCTATTATTTTCCTACTATTCGTTCTGATTGTAGTTTTTTTGGTGGAAATTCCTCAATTTTATAGAAAAATGATCGTCCTCACTTTCAAAATAATCCACAAAATTCCCCTCAAATTCTCGATTTAGATATTTTTTTAGGTAACAGATGAATGCAACCCTAAAAATTAAGGCGTGTATAGTCACTATCAATGAGCTTTGGTCTATTTTTGCCCTTAAAATAACAAAACACCAATGATTTTCCCGTTGGAGGGGGGGACGCCTTTTGACTTCGGTATTTTCACATTTTTCCCACCAACTTTTCATTTCAAAATTAACTCAACCTATTTTCTGCGAAGAAGTTTATATAGGGATGTATTTTAAAAATCTGACAAGAGAGGAAAGCTTGCAAAGTTCAAAAATAACATTTTAATTTATTTACCGACATAAAATTCAAGCAAGACAGGACATTTTCAACTTTGCAGACCAAAACGCTTAAGGACTTATATTTTTATTTCCTCTTTATTTTTGAGGCGAGTATCAACTAAATGTATGCCCAGCTTAATATTTGCCGCAAATTAGAGCTCTCATTTCCCGGACCTTGTTCCGAATTCCGAAAATTTTGAAATTTTTCTGAATTTTCCCCGGAATCTTTGACATTCTTGAAATTTACCAGATCTTTTGCAGTTTCCGGAACTATTGAAAAAAATCTACGAGGAATCCCGGAACTTTCGCCGGTCATGGAGTGAGAGAATTTGGAACAAAAAAGTACCGAATCCCGGAACACTGGGGAAAAACACATTGGATCTAGAGTCCAGACTCTTAAAAACATCGACAAGAAAAAGTATTCTTGATTCAATCAGAATCTAGCTTAAATCAAGAATCAAGCCTCTGAAATTAAGCGGATTTCGTTTTGATTCAAGCAAAAATCCGATTGAATCAAGAGTACTGTTTCTTGTCAATGTTTTCAAGAGTCTGGACTCTAGATCCAATGTGTTTTTTTTTTTTTTCCAGTGAACTTTTGACGGGCGTGGAATGGGAGCTCTGCCGCAAATTACTTCTCAATAAGAGATTCTATCAGGAAGCCAAAGAGCCGAATTTCCTGGTGAAGCAAGAACAGCTCGATCAATCTCGAAGACCACCACAAAACAGGGTAATGAAATTCCGAATTAATTAAAGGACGTTAATCCGTTTCAATTGGAGGCAATTGACGGCGATGAAGGATGACCGAAGCGCCATCTCGCCCATCTCCCTATCTCTCTTCAGCTCATCCCAAGGCAGGGGGAGGAAAGGGGTAGGCATGCTTCATTGCAACTAATTATTGAACGTCCCGGGGTTCAACTAATCAGAACCTTCGATAAGCGGTCATCCGTCAGGGGACTCGTGGGTCTTTCGACTGGAAAAGAGTGAAATTAAAAGTGGGAGGTCCGTATCAAAGATACGGAAGAGGACACTGGATAAAAAACACATTGGATCTAGAGTCCAGACTCTTGAAATCATTGACAAGAAAAAATACTCTTGATTCAATCAAATTTAAGCTTAAATAAAAAGGAAATCCGCTCAAATTAAGAGGCTGGGTTCTTGATTTAAGCTTAAATCTGATTGAATCAAGAGTATGTTTTCTTGTCGATGCTTTTAAGAGTCTGGACTCTAGATTCAATGTGATTTTTGTTCCCATTGGAGGTTCAAAATTGTGTAGACTAGGACTTAACTTTTCTAAAAACGAGCCCGTGCACTGATCTGTGGCGTTTACCCAGGTTCACCAGAAAAAAATATCGTAGATTTTACCATACTCTGACACAGTATCCGAGTATGGTGATTAACACCAGATCGTATATGATAGCATCTACAATATTGTGGTATGAATTACTTGAGTTGTGGCGGATACTACTATAATTCTGGTCTTTTCCACTAAATAGTATCACTGTGTAAGAAATCAAGTAGAATTATAGGAGCCGTTACCACACTTTTTTTCAGTGCTTCGTATGAAAATTTGCAGCTCTGCTACTCTTTACTTTTCATTGTATAACTTTGAACTCTCTTTCGGTCTGGCTGTTTTAACTGAAAAATCGATGGAAATACTATGTTTAGCATTTAACACACTTTTTATTTTTCAACATTTTTCAAATGTTCTCAATAAATGAGATCAAACAGATTTCTGGGGAGCTTTGCTAGACGCTCCCTCACGGCTCTACCTGTGAAAAGAATCCTGGAACATGGAGCCATAAACTGATTTAGTGACTACGTCATTCGATATAATATCGATCTCAGTAGTTCAAACCAATATAAATACATAATATCATGTAAAAAATCCGTGTGAGTTTCTTGCTTTAATTCATTATTCCTTATAATTACGATGTATTTATCGACAGGTCATAAATTAACTAAGGACTCATTAAGCACGAGAAATTTCGATTGGAAGAAACACTTTCACACATTTTTCCACCAGCGCGCGAAGGGTGCGAATTAGGGATAAGATTATGTGTTTGTGCACATTTGAACCATGAAGCAGCCAAACCAGTCTATTTTACCCAAAAGCGATGAAGATCGATTTAAAAGAGAATGAGTCAGTATGGTCAGGGTCACAGAATCGTATTTTGATGCTTGATTCTTGTAGATCAGCTGAAAATACTAAGATCTGTCCCAACAGCAACTTTCTACGTTTAGTATTAACCGAGATATTGCCCTTTGAAAAGTCGCGTTTTGACGTCATCCACCCCGATAGTGACTCTCGTGATTTCTCCCACCTTGCTTCAATCTATCGGTGTGACGCACATTTGCACTGGTTACTCAATGTGAAACTCGGATGAAAGCAAGGTGGAGGAAACCAAGGGTGTCATTACCGCAGTGTATGACGCAAAAAACCCGACTTTTCAAAGGGCAATATCTCGGTTAATACTAAACGTAGAAAGTTGTTGTTTGGACAGATCTTAGTATTTTCAGCTGATCTACAAGAATCGGTCATCAAAACACGATTCTATGACCAGCGCAACTGACCCATTTCAAATCGACTCCATGATGATCATAGAGTCTACACGTGGATCTTAAGAATAAAAAGCCTCTGATTGAAACACGGAACTACCCGTTGAGCCAACCGATGGACTCTCACCCGATGACTGCAGCTCCGTCGCTCCGATCCCGAATGCTCCAAAATTACCGCGCATTATGCAAAAGAGCCCCGGAGGACGGACGGACCCCACGTCAACGCGAAAAATGGCACTTATGACATCACGCGACGGGCACGACTCATTTATGAGCGGCCATTAGCATAATCGAAAAATCGTGGATTCGGCTCCCTGGCTCCGTCGTTCTCATGCACATCTGTGCGTCCATAACTCAACTGCACCGGGCTGATTCCTCGCAACCACGGCCCACGTCACAGCCAACTGTTGAGCCCCGATACGCATTGAAAAGTGCAGGGTGGATAGCTCACGAGGTGATCGGAGTCGAGCTGGTTTAGCGCGTGCATAAGAGGAGACGCGCAGGTGCGGCACGGGGTTTGTTATTAAATTACCCGCTAAACAAACAGGCGTGGCCGCGCGGTGAAATTCGGTTTGGCTCGTCTCAACTTCAACTTCGACTTCGTGCCCCTCGGTAAGTGGACCCGAGGTCGGCGCATGTGTGGTGGTTCGCGGCATCGGTAATTTTATCGGTAATATCCTCGTCTGATTAGTCTGCCTGGGTAATTGCTGTGAATTTATAAGGACATTTCAATAACGGAAGCCTGCTACGGACCGGCCGCCATCTTGCGCCTGCGGATCTCGTGACGCAACCCGCCACCACCCGCGAGGAAAAGTTGCCGGATTGGATTCGAGATGGACTAAATTTGAATCGCATTTTGCAATAAAGAACCAGGAGCATTGCAATGTTGCTGAGGTTGTGCAACTCCTTTTGCCTCGGCAGAAAAACCCGATCATCCATTAACAGTCTCTATTTTACTTCCTTATAACTGTAAATTTAAGACAAAAATTACCATGTGAATTTCAGATTTTTTCATTATTTCAGTGATTGTATTGCAAAGTATGAAGTTGCACAATCTTAGCAACAATGCGATACTTCTGGTTCCTTCTTGCAAAATTCAATCAATTTTCCAATTGGGAACTCTTTCTGGCTAGTCTAACAACACTTATATTCACAGGGAAACTGATGGTGCAATCATTGTTTTCTAAACTGAGCCAGAAATTATATTTCTAAATTAAAACAATTAAAAAAAATGTTGGTCACTCACTTGCGGTGATCTTTTTAAGTGAGACGCGTTTCGGAGCTCAAAGCTCCATTATCAGTCGGCAGCGAACACCGGAAGTGAGTAAACGAAATTTTTTTAAAAAAATTTGTATCACAATTTGACTTGGGGTGATTCACCCCACGAAGTTTTTAAAAGTTGCAAAATGTAGTTTAAATTAGATTGGGCCGCTCTAGGAAGTTGAAAATCCCGCTTTTGAGGGAGGATTGACCCCTTGGAATTATTTTGCAATAAGGAACCACAATTGCTTCATCCTTAAAAACACTCATGGGCATGCGGAAACTAATGGTGCGTACGCTGTTTCTAAACTAAGGCAGAAATACTTCTCAATCGCAAAATGAATTCCAATTGGCACCTACTCACTTCGGTGCATCTCTCTTTCAACCACGGAAGCTCGCATAAGACAAAACTTAAAAGCCGGAGATTTTCTGAGCTAAAGAAATAGTTTCAGACTTTTAAAATAATGCATTTTGTTGTAGCTTTCGAAAATATTTGCAAGATTATATCTTATTTTTCCCCTTAAGAGTCTTTATCAGTGGGAGTTCCTCTTAAGCTGCGCGCGCAAACACAGGACAGGAAAATATACAGTAGATGTTTGCATTTCTTGCTTTGGTGAAGTCAATTTTAAGCCTAAAAACTTTGTATCCTGTCGTGTCGAGAATAATTCTGTTTCTTGCACCATGTATGACTTTTGATCATTTCAAAGTAAAAAAAATACTAAAACTGGCGAACATTAAATCAGTTGATCTCCAGTCAAGCCTGAGAGGCCTGGTTTTTGTTTCATGCGTATGCAGAATTTGGGAACTTTACTCCATTGACAGTTAATTGTGCGTACCTGCAATTTTCCTGCAAAAAAAAAGGAAAAAAAACAAAACAATAAAGATGTATGAAGGTGGTAAGTAGCTTTTCTCTCTCTTTCTCTCGTGGTATTTACATAATTCTTTCTCTAATTATCTTATTGGAAGAAAATTGGAAATACAACTATGCTGAAATAGGAAACATCGATTCTTTGAAATTCATATGCGAAAGAAAGGTAAGTGTAACACACGCACTCATTGAAAACAGACAACAGCAGGAAAAAAGCATTTCCGTTCGTTTTCATAATTACGATTTCGATATGAATGGTCGAAACTTTGATGGGGGTAATGAAAATTGTCTTTGAGAGGGTTATTCCCGAATACTTGTGGATAGCCGCACTTTAAATGTCTAACCATTCATGCCCGGTAATCGAGCTGCTTCTGGCATCTGCCTAAAATCGTACTGCCGTGCTAAGGAAAAACGCCGTATGAGCCTTCAGACATTGCCAAATCTCCTTGGACTGATCATAAATTTTCGAAAACATTTGTCAATATTTTTCCCCCATTTTTCGGGGAATGTTCTTCGTATGTTTAACTTAAGAGTCTGAGAATTTCAAGGAAAAATATTCATAACTTTCTTCAAGAATAAATATTTTATGAGAGAAAATCTGGCAACATTCGAATTCTCATACGGTGTTTTTCCTCAGCACGGCAGTGTGGACGGTCTTTTCGTTCGGGACGAAGCAATCTCACGGAAGAATTGCGTGACCTTTCGAATTTGGCTGCATACAATTTGAATTCTTCGGAGCTCGTTAAAAATCGGCAGAGTAAATGAGTACAAACTGATCTCATTTCGTCGGGTCCAGCTCCTTTCAGTGGCTGGCTCGGTAAATAAATCCTGAATTCGAAGCTCGAGGCATTTACTTTTCTCCTTAGCCAGCCTCATTTCATCACCTATCACGCAACCTGTAAAAGTGCGGTTGAAGTAAAATGGGTAGAAAAGCCCCCTTCCCCTCGGCAGTCTCTTCCGATGATTGCAGTGTGGTTTTGGCGTCTGCGATGCAGCACGCGTCAAAAATCAGCCGCTCCGGAGGATAGACGTCCATCCATCAGCTCCTGATTGTCTCTCGACCGAAACAAGTCTATTTTCCCTTTCAATACGATGATGGGCTCGGCTAATTAGCTCCTCGTGCGTGCTTTCAAAGAGACCCATTTGGATTGGAGTAATTCCAGCTTGCCGACTGCTTTGCCGCACTGCCTTGTACTTAAAACACCTTGAGATAAGTGTTCGGCTGTTATTATCAATATTGTAATCTAATTTCACCCGAGAGTAGTAATTACAACTTGAATTCAGATAGGTTTAGAATCGTTTGATGTTTTTGGGGATAAGCGGTCCTATTATGTAATGATTCGGAAGTGTCCAGTGGTAAAAATTCGTTCATGATCATAAAGGAAGAAAAATTATCGGTGAGGAGGTAAAAAGGCATATACATTTCGTGGAGTTGCAGATTTGAGGACCAACAAATTTGGTTACAATTAGACATACCGCCCGCGTCCCGGGCTCAGAAGCCGAGAGTTCCGGGCGTGCACCCGGAATAATTGAAGCCACGGCTCCAGCACCCGAAAATTTCGGTCTATGAGCCCGAAACGGACGGTTTGTATATATACTGCCGTGCTAGGTAAAAATGCCGTATGAAGCTTCAGGAATTGCCAAATCACTAAATTTCAAGAAAATTTGTGAATATTTGTCATATAATTTTTCCGGTAATTTTGCTTGTAATTTGATCCAAAAAGTGTGACAATTTCAAGGAAAAATATTGATAATTTTCCGCAACGATAAGCATTTTATCGGAGGAAATTTGGCAACTCTCGAATTTTGATACGGCGCGTTCTTCCCCAGCACGGCAGTATGGCCCGTAATAGAGTACTTTTATAGGGAGAGAATGGACAACTCGATTTATGTATAGCTCTTAGGGCCCAAAAGGGCGACAACGTGAAAAACGAAAATCACCAGAAAAGTGCCGCTGCCAACCTATGCATTTAAAAGATTAAGCATCAATAGGGCCGACAGCGCATTCTCAAAAAGCGTTTTAGAGGATCAAGACATTGAGACAGAGAAAATCAATGCAAAATTAAAGTTTTATACGTGATTATATAATTTTTGATCAGTGTAAACAGTTGAAATGAGAAAATTAGTACCACTGAATAATTCGAGTTCATAGGTTGGCTGCCCTTTTGGGCCCCAAGAGCTACATGACCTGATCAAAACTAACCTCCAAATTTTCGAGTTGTCCATACTCTCCCTATAAAGGTGCTTAGCCGGTAACTTTTTTTCAGTGGGTGAATTCAAACAGCAAAACTGTAAATTGGCGGAGGAAATCCGAAATCCGAGGCATGGGAGCGTGTTTCCCGGTTCCGATGCCAGCGGACAGGGTGGGAATATCGGTCGCTGGCTCTCATTGCGCCGGACCGGACCGCGCCGGCGCAAAGAGCGCACGAACTCATTTCGGCGCCTGTTTACCCGGCGTCGGCGCGGCGCGCGGCGTCCCGGCGCTGCGCTGTGAACTCTCGGAACGGAGGAAAAGCCCGGCGCGGAGCATTAACTTCTATCGATAACAAGGATGGTTCAGCTATCTCACAGCGATTGCGCACTTTATTATCATGACAGAGATACCAGGCTGGCGGTGAATGATTAATACTGCACTTACATGATGAACGGAGTTGGGGAGCCCTAGGCTTTGGGCATTTGGCTCCCCGACTAGCTGCCCGGCTCATCCATGATTTATGTTATAGTTCAAATAGAAACAGCTGTCAGCGGCCAGCGGTCTCTGCAACTTGCCTTATAATAACTTAATTTGACTTTGATCAGCAGTCATCGGTGACTCCTAGTCGCTCGAGAACCGGGGAGGGCAGTGGCGTGGCGTGAGGGATCGATTTTCGATATCTCTCCATTTGAAGCTACAGTAAAGAATCGATTCGCAACGAAAACCTCGATAATCGATCCTTTTCCATAGATTTAAATGATAGATCAATCGATATATCGCAAAGCACGCCACGCCACGGGGGGAAGGGTAAAAGCTCGGGGAAGCTCGGAGATATACGTTCTATACTGCCTCCTCTGCTAAGAAAGAACGCCGTATGAGCCTTCAGACATTGCTAAATCTCATTGGACAACTCATAAATTTTCGGAAACATTCGTAAATATTTTTGCCCCCAATTTTCAAAGAATTTTCCTCATATTTTTATCTAGAGTGTCTGAGAAAATCAAGGGAAAATATTCGTAACTCTCTTCAAGAATAAATATTTTATGAGAGGAAATCTGGCAACATTCGAAATCCCATACGGTGTTTTTCCTGAGCACGGCAGTGTATCAAACGCGATGAAAAGTGAGCATGCTCGTTACGACGTAAGATTAATTAGTCGCCTCACAATGTAATGGATTTGAGTATTGTTTTTCGATTTAGAGGATACGCATTTATGTGCGGGCACAATCTCCACTTTCATCGCTCCTATACGGAAAATCCTCTCAACTTAGAGACCTCCCTCTTCGCCCTAATCGACGCTCCGTAACCCTGTCACATGCATGAGTGAGAGGTGAACGCCGCCAGGTTGCCATTTTTCAACTAGGTTTAAACATTTTTCTTCTGCCTCCAATGAATGTGAGGTGGTAATTCGGCAATCTCGAGGGTCAAATGGTCCGCTTAGTGATCTGGCAGATGATTGATGTAAAATTAATATTTGAAGCACCCATTGCCCCAACTTTCACTGCCGACTTTTTTAAAGCCTTTCACTTAATTTCTACCGTGAAATGGAGACCTGGAGTTATTTCGAGAAAACAAACATTTATTTCAATTGAAAGTTAGGGGAAATTTAGGTAAAGTTAAGTATAAAGAGGTAAGATTGATACCTGAATTCCGCCGTGCTAATAAGAACATAGTATGAACACCCGAGAGTCGCCAAATTTCCTTCAATAAAATGCCAATTTTTGAGGAAAATTATGAATATTTTTCCTTGAGATTTTCAGGCATTTTAGATCAAATTACAAACAAAATTATGTGAGAAATTGGCATAGACGAAAATATTCCAAAAATTTCTGAAAATTAGTGATTTGCCAGGGGAAATTTGGCAATGCCTGAAGGCTCATACGGCGGTTTTTCTTAGCACGGCAGAATTGATATTTAATATTATAAACAAGTGCGTGAATATGATTTTGACTTGGTCATTTCAAGGAATTTCATTCGATCAAATACAATTAGGAAACCAGCATTCCCTTGGTATTTGAATAATTTTCTCTGTGTACGATCATTTCGCCCAAGATACGTTATTGAATTCTGATATGGATTAAACAAAACAATGCTCAGAAGTTCTCTTTCAAGTGTATTGGGCCTCCGTCTACTTTCATAACCGTTCGTTAAAGTCTCCACGTTCCTGCAAGTTACGTTGATGCAGCTCCGCTAGTTCAGTCACTTCAGAGCCATTAAACACGCGTTACGTCGGCACTTTTCATTCCATTTCAGATAAGATTTTAAAACTTCTAAAACGGGAGGATGAAATCGTTCCACTTGCATAAGACTCGAAACATTCAAAACAGGATGACTTGAACTTCGGTGGAGAAGCGTGAAAGATCGATTATCAATATTTCCCCATTTGAATGCGTGATAAAGAATCGATTATTCAGGTGTTCGTTGCGAACACCCTGATTAACGATCCTTTTCCATAGGTTTAAATGACACATCAATCGATAAATTGCAAAGCACGCCATATCACTGTTGAACTTAGGTTCTTTAAGCAGAGGCCGAGGGAGAGATGCTCGGCTCAGCTGCCCAGTTTTGGTCCCTATTTTCATCAGTCTTAATTTAGGCTACCTTAAATTAATTGTAATGCAGGGGAAGTCATATGCTTATATTTTACCTCTTTCTCCATCTCCTTCATCTCTTCCTCCTCTTCTTCCTCCTCCTCTGCTCCTTCTATTATTATGAATCAACTTCAATTTCCAAGTGTTATTGTCACTTGCAAGTGATCTATCTGCATCAATGACAGAAAAAAACCCGAACGTATTCCCGTGGGAAATGTTTAGCTATAACTTATATATATATTTTTGCTTCTCGCATCTAATATAGGAGCAATTTCATTCAATCCTGGCTTCTGGGATTAGACGCTCAGTCCCTAATTTCACCGTTTAATTACTCCAAGATACTATCTGATTTTTCGCTATAAATTCTCACACTGTAAATATTCATTTAAAAGGAAAATCTTCCAGTTTTGGCGTAAATTTTGCATTTGGTTTTTGAAAGGAAGTTTAAGTTTTGCGTATTTCTGTATTTTTCAATGGTACTTCGTACAAAGCTTGTCATAATTGATTGATTATTACAGAATTTAAAACATTATGAGTGTGTTTTCTGCGGAATGAGTGACTTTATTATTGTATTCAGAACACATTCTGAAAAAAAAAAAAAACTTTATGTTAGTATGTAGATACAAACTACTGCATCAAAATCAGGCATTAATCCACAAGGCGGCTATCGGTATCCATCAACGCTATCCAGTGAAAACGCGATGGTTGCATCATTACCTTCATTCTTTTGTTTCATTATTTATTTGCTTTTTGCATGATTAAAAACAGTTTTTTAGCATGCACGGCTCTCATACGCTAGGTGCGTTTATGCAAGTGTCTTCATTGTCAGTTGAGAAAAGCAGAAACGAAATCTATTTTCTCTGCGGCGAGCGCATACCGTCCTCCATCTTGTATATCTCATCGTACCGTAACCCCGGCGTGCATAATTATTGAAGCTTGAGTTGCAGTCAGTGCATAAATTAGAGCTCTTTATGCAACCCTTCTCTGATATTTTCTTTGTGTAGGGACAAGGAAAATAAAGAAGCATTAATTGAAATAATGGAAATACAGGAATAAAATGTGGCACGCTCGTATTTCTTAATTTCTGAATCCTCAAAGTGTTCACATTTCTGACTGCGTATTGCTGTATTATTACAAGCCTTCCTCTACGATATCAAAGTTTCTTTTAATTTGAAAAAAAGTTATAAAATTAGCAAGTCAAAAAATATGTATAGAAACCATTCCATAAAATCACGTGGAGGCTACGGATGAGCTCATGACCAATTCAGATTTTAGAAATCGGGAACTAATTTAGAACATATCACTTTGTTATTCTTTTTAAAGATCCAATGACTACGGAAAGAGTTCAGATCAAATGCATGAGTAGTATATAAAAAAATTAAACCATGAACAAAATTCTTATCATTCATCAAAATGAAAATTGAGAGAACTTTTAAATGTCCTTTGAATGCGTCAATGTTGAAAATATTTGTAAGATGCGCAATTAAATCAATAATTTCGCTGCTCAATTACCATGCTGTTCGGTGATGACGACCAGTGGTGAGGCGTGAATTATCGATTATCAATATTTCTCCATTTGAAACTATGTCAAAGAATCGATTGTTAAGGTGTTTGTTGTGGACACCCTGTCAATCGATTAATTTCCATAGGTTTAAATAGCAGATCAATCGATATATCGTAAAGCACGCCACGCCGCTGATGACGACGATTCATCACGATCGACTGAACGTTACAAGAAAAAATAAACAATGTTTCAAGAGTATGGTATTCATCATGTATAATATTGATAATATTGGTATTCATTAGTCTCAAGTTCAAACTCAACATCTTTGAGGAACTGCCACTGATGGAATTTTCAGGTATTAACCAATGTATAAAATTCGAATGGTTATATCCCATCAAAGCGTGCCGAAATGAGACGGGTTCAATTTGCCACAGTAAATGAGGCGTGAGGTACCACACTCTGAAAAAAGACAAAAACAAACAAACAAATAAACTTAGATACGGAAGAAATAACTCAATCAGAGGCTTGAAAAAACTACGGGCCTTGGGGCTGTAGACACATTTGCAGTAAAACAATAAACGCTTCTTGATGAGGCCGAAAGTGAGAAAAATGAAAGAAGAAGAACGGCTGAACAAATATTTCTAGATTTTTAACGATGCTCCGGCAGGTGAATACGATATAACGAGTGCTACCATAATAAGGCGTATTTAAAAAGGCAATTACTCAAAACGCGAGGCAAGTCGCGCGAAAGAATTAAGAAGGTGTAAATAAAATATGTAGCACCGCAAGCTATTTGAATTCAAGGTGCACTTGCAAGGAAATTAGTGGCTGCCTACCCTCCCGGTAGTACTTTATTTTTTGGTCATCAATACTACTAGGGGGTGCGCCCCCTGACCACTTCGCAGTCCAACCGCCATAAATGTTTCGCGCGCAGGCGTTATATATTAGCATAGCCTCAAACGTCAATTGAATAATCTGAGGGAATGAGTTTCTTGTGATGTTTTATTCTTGAGAGTATAAAATGACATTTAAAAGTTAAATTGCTGGGCATTTTCTCAATTTTAGCTTTCCCTGTTTAAATTCTTAAATTTTCGTTTGAGGTTATGTTCGATTGTTTTGAACCAAACGATTCATTGAACCACTCTCTGAAAAGAAAAATGTGTTTGGCTCAAGCATGCTGATGCTTAGATTTTCCACCAAGAATTTTTTTATTTTAATTTAAGCTAAATTTTTCTTGATACAAGAAAAAAATGGTTGGGTAAAGCAAAAACAACAAGAACACATTAAAATACAAAAACAAACGGGTTTACGAGGCTTAGGGGAGATCAAACAAACCACTAATGGTTGCACTGATTTCTACCTCGGTCAGTTGCATGCTCATTTTCTTATTTTAATTTTTACATTTTTTAGCTTTTGTTCCAGTTGAAAATGAGCATGTATTAGGCCCGAAACGTCTTTGTTTGTTTTATTTCTCCTTAGCCTTGTAAACCCATTTGTTTTTGTATTTTAATATGTTTTTATTGTTGTGTACACTCGGGCTGTTGTGTCTCATCTCTCTCTTATCACTGTGTCAAGCATGAACATAGTTTGTAGTAAGCAGCCAATTCTTGATTTAAGAAAAAAAATACTTCTTGGCGGCAAATTTAAGATTCCTTTTTTTCCAGTGATATCGAATACGATCTATGCAAGGAGCATCATCGGTCGGAAAGCGGGCGGCTTTCGTGCACGAAATTCAGTTAATAAACACATCTGTCGGCACGAGCTCCAGGCCGGGGCGTGGAGGAGGCGGGAGCTAAGTACGTTCCAAGATTGGGCCCGCGGCTCCGTGCATAAATGGGTTAAACAAATAAATAATAAATATTTCATAAAATCCAAAGGCTCGCTGGCCGGAGCGCGGTCTGGAACACCCGTGTAATGGGTTATGCACCTGCTCTAAGCGCAGGCGCAAGGCGAAACGAAGGCTGACTTACGCGTATGCGAGTCTCGCCCTCTCGCGTTCCAATTATCGGCCATGTCTCAGCTCGGGATGTGTGCTTCAACTATGTTAGCAGCTCGTATCAGAGCCACCGATGCCGCGCTCATCAACATATTTCATTAATTCCTTCTCGATATCAGATATCCATGGCTAATGTGGGAAACCCAATCTTCCGTGTTAAGAAAAAACATCGTATGAACCTTTACGCGTTGCCAAATTTCCTTCAGTTCAACGCGAATATCCGGTATTTTCTGCTGAATTTAAGAATTTTTTCCTCCCAATTTTTCAGATAATGTAGTTCGCAATGGGCCTGTTGCATGCAAGAGATACAGCCGTGCGAATAGACTTTTTAGAGGTCTAATGACACGAAAATTACGATGGTCACATTAAAAAAGTCTGAAATACACTCCTCACTGCGCAATTTGCATTGTTAGGAACGCGCTTTTTCAAATTTCCCGCGTCTGCGGGCAGTTTTCTAACGGAAACAATTAACGGTAACTCGCGGCTATTTCCGGTCAACTAAAACTGACAACATAACCTAAAAATCGGAGCTCGTGATATCGTGAAATGAAATGTCAAGGATTGCGTTGGATATTTAAAATTGATCGATTTGGTTACCGCATAACGCGTATATGGACCACTATGAGAGATCACGTTGGGTTGGAAACAAACTGAAGGAAAAAATAACAACAACAACAACAACGACTCGGCATCTTCCGGAAATCACCGAAGCCCGCCGTTTGCTCGTTTCCGATGATTAGAAAACTGCCCCCAGACGCGGGAAATTTGAAAAAGCGCGTTCCTAACAACGCAAATTGCGCAGTATAAGGAGTGTATTTCAGACTTTTTTAATGTGACCATCGTAATTTCCGTGTCATTTAACCTCTAAAAAGTCTATTCGCGCGGCTGTACCTCTTGCATGCAACAGGCCCATTGAGGCACTAGATGCGAAAAGGGCACTTCTCGGTTGCAGTGTCTCAGAGTCTCCTCTAACATTTCATTCATTGTAAGGAAAGTGAGTGCATCCATTTCACTGAACATTCACCGAATATTCCTTATGATTCTACAATTTTCTATAGAAAGATTTCGGGCAAAATCACCCATTAAATTCTTCTCCAAGGGATTAATTAGCACCAGAGATTCTGAAACACTGCAATCGAGAAGTGCCCTTTTCGCATCCAGTGCCTCAATTTTGCCTAAAGATTCTGGAAATTCAAAGGAAAAATGTTCATAACTTTCCTAGAAAATAAAAATCTTATGGAAGGAAATTTGGCAACTTTCGAATGTTCATACGGCGTTCTTCCTTAGCACGGCAGCACTGGAAAACAAGTCGCTTGGACCTAGGGTCCAGACTCTTAAATAATTGACTTGAAAAAATGCTCTTGATTCGATCGGACTTTCAGCTTGAATCAAAAGGAAATTCGCCTATATCAAGAGGCTCGGATCTTCGATTCAAGGAAAAATCGGATTGAATCAAGAGTATTTTTTCTTGTCAATAGTATTAAGAGTCTGAACTCTTGATCGAAGCGACTTTTTTTCCAGTGCGTAACTCCATTTTGGTGTTTTACATGTCCACTCCTATTTTATTTTTATTTTTTTGAAGAGGAATATTGCAACCGTATGGCTTGAATCAAGAGTTTTCAAAAAATCACGTTGTCTAGTTTGTCAAAGAAAAAATAAAGTTTGACTGGGAGTCTGCAACGTCGCAGATGGAGATACGTGGTTTTGCACTTAATAAAATTTAAAACTAGAAAACGTACCCCCGTGGCACAAAGGCCTCATAATGTGCTCGCGTTTTTGGACTCTCAAGAGAGCCAGCTATGTCGCGTCATTTCAGCGCATGCAGTTTTTCGGCAAAATCTAGAGTAAGATGCTTTCGAAGTTCTAGCCTTGTTTGGGGGTAAACAGAACTTTTACGGATACGTAAAAGAAGGAGAAAAAAGTCGAGAAAAGCTTCCAGAGGAGAAACGAAAAGTATCTGGAAAATACAAGCTTACCATTTATTCGTATTCAGTCCCCATTATTCGTGTTCGATGTTTTACTTGAAAGCATATATGTTCTCCTAATTTGTTGTCTCTTTTCAAGGGTTCCGCAACGGTGGTTCAAGTCAGAGGGAATAGAGGTGGTTTTGATGTTATCTACGTTTTAGATGCACAAGCACACGCCTCAATGATACGACACCAAAAGAAAGGAAACATAAATGAATAAATAAACTTGTAACAGTCTTATGTCGCGGAACAGGAAGAATAGAAGCCACAAAAGGAAGTTACTGTTTAAATGCACGTGTTTGTTCACAGAAAAAAAGAGCGTAGGCCACGGAGACAAAATTCTCAGTTAGGTGGTTGTTTTTTTTTTCTTTTTTTTTTTTTCTTTTTTTTTCTCAAGTATGAGGTCGTGAAAAATTGGATTTTGAGACTCGGACGAAAATAAAACAAGCAGGAAGCTCCAACGCATTGGCGTCGGAGAGCGGCTCTGGGGGCAGTAGTTGTAGTCAAGAATGAGGGCCTAGACACATTTTGTCATTGATGTACAATCCGACAACTGTCGATTCATGTTTTGTAACTTAGCAGATTTACGTAGCCGGTGTATAAATGTGTATTGGGCTTTGATATGGCGAATACATGGCATTATCACTTGTTGTATACTTTTAATTTTGAAAGCTCTTTGGAGGTCCGCTTCCTAAAAAATCTCTGGTTGATAAGTCGTTTAGCGAGGCTGCAAAAAATTTGCATTTTTATATCTGAAAGTGTAGGTATTGGTTTTTTGTATAATTGTTTTTTTGGATTGCTGGAAAAGTAACGCATACTTCTATAATTTAGGACTAAGTCAGGGAAATATAAGGTTCGTTAAATAGTAAATATTCCTAGTACCGTGTGACACTATTGTTAACGAAAAGTTTTTGCAACTTGTCAAAGAGGTTGTTGAATGATCTTCGAATAACTTTTGATGAGCTAGAGGTAATGGTTCTATCTGCAGCTCGTGGACTTCTGTACGATATTGTCCAGAATCATCTAAATTTTCAAAAAGTGTCCGTTTGTTCGATACCCAATTTGCTCATTCATGCATACAAGGAGAAGCGCATGAAAGCTTTAGCAGACATTTTGGAGATGAATCAAGAATTAGATGAAGAATTTATGACTTAAATCACGGCACCTTAATCACGGGATGACCCTAATTACGGCAACTATTTATTGTCCATGAGATGCAGATGGTTTCATTTCCCTAGCTCATCAAAAGGTATTCGAAGATCAATTTCATCAGCCACCCGTACGAACCACGTTTCTAGTGACCCGTACTTGCTTCGCACGTATGAAACATACAATCAGAGAAAACAGAATTCATCTTACAATAATCAATAATCAGTAGGACATGAATCGTTAACCAAACTAGGTACTCACCGAATTTATTCGTACAGAACATTCAAAAATCCCGTGAAAAAACAGCTCACAAATAAAAGCAAATTGCCATAGAAACTTCTTCACGAAATCACACACACAACGAAGAACGAGGCGCTACAGACGAGTCCGTCCAGGACAAGTTAAAAAATTCCCATGAGCCGAGTGCCGTAGGTTAAGGGCCCGTTCGCCAAAACTAATCGGAACTGTATGAATGAATTGCTCCTTTTAAAAATCAAAACAATATCGAATTGCGATATATTACACAGTTAAGATAGGGCTATGTCCTGTCGTAAGCGGCGACATACAGTCGATATCATTTCAATAATCGCCCCAATAGCCACGATAGTTGTTAGACGTTTACGGTTTCCCTGGTAACCTTTGTTTGCTATCAGCTGATATCAAGTAATATGACTAGGAAGCTCCAACCCAGTGGTTAAAGCTTCCTTAACCGCGAAAACTTTAAAATTCAAATTTTCAAATTTTGAACGTAAAGTACATTTTTTCCATCACGAGATAAAAGCACAAACAAGTTTTGAATTGTTGACTGTATCACCATGATTCCAAAAATACAATACACAACATAGCATTGACTAACAATAAAACAGAATGCAATAAAATGAAGTCATGACAAGGGACATAGCCGAAAATGGCGCCGATTCCCATCAACCAACGCGCGGTCTCTACAATGTAACATGCTGCATTGATACTCCCCAGCTGGGACCGTCCGGAATAGCAGCTCTAGTGCAAGCACCAGAGCCGCTAAAATGAAATAAGGCCCAGCAAAATAAGGTTTTGTTCATTATCGTATTAAAAAGTAGCGTAAACGTGTATCATAATCTGAAAATTTTGTACTCTAATTGTGAGAGACTAAATATTAAATGGATCGTTCACGAAACTGAATTTTTGAACCGCAAACCTAATTCGCCAAGCTAGTTTGGTTTACGGGTTGAATTCTATTTTTCCGAGGACAATTTCATCTGCAATGTAATCTGAATGAAACAATTGCTCGGCCCTCCAACCCACTTCTCAAGTTGCTGAGGAGAAATTTTTGTTGATTCAACGAGAATCCTGCCACGGCATTGCCGAGGCGTGCACGATCGAATATCCATAATTCCCCATTTGACGCTATGGTAAAAAATCGATTATTAAGGTGTTCGTTTACTCCATGTCTATCGATATTTTTCCATTGGTTTAAATGGCAGATCAATCGATCAATCGCAAAGCACGCCATGTCACTGATTGTCACGGCATATTAAGAGGAGCGTTTCGCTCAGCGCCCGTGATCTAAAAAATGCATTTATTGGACTAAGTACTGAGTATGAATCCCAAAAAACTACGAGAGCGTGCCAATTCAGCGTCTATTTTGCTGGGGAAGCTACAATGTACTCCCCTTTTTTGATTGGATGGTCAATAATAATTGAAGGTCAATAAAAACACGGCCAAATACCGCCCCAATCGCGGATGGTGGTCAATCTCCTCACTCAATTAGGCGTGTCAGAGTCTTTTGTTCTTCCAAAAGCTCCGGGCTCGAGACTAATTGTTACAAGATACTCAAACAAAAGCAAATTATTTAGATATCGACCGGCTTCAATGAGGCATTTAGCTTCCTGTATATTTTTGAATAGCTCCTCACAATGGGGCTCCGGTTATCCTCTGTGATGATTAAACAAGGACAAGCTTTGTTTTTTGATTTGTGGCGCTCGAAACACCACACCTCATAAGATGGATCTGAAAACAAATGATTTGTCTGTGGGACACTAGGGAGTGCGCCGCCAGTTACTGCGTCGGCTTGCCACATCGCGCCGATTAACCAAGCTTTTATTTTCTCATTTGATACTGATGTAAGAGGAATTCACTGCCGTGCTACGGAAAAACGCCGTATGAAAATTCGAGAGTTGCTACATTTTTCTGGTTAAAACATGTATTTTTGAGAAAATTATTCATATTTCTCCTTAAGATTTTCAGATATTTAAAGTCAAATTGCCAACAAAATTATCTGAAACATTTGAAATAATATGTTCGGAATTTCCTCAGAAAATTCAGTTTTTATTGACGTAAATCCGGCAATGTCTGAAGGCTTATACGACGTTTTTCCTTAGCACAGCAATACGAACATTTAGCTTTTCTTAAGGAAATGATTTCGCGAAAATGAGGGAACCATACTGTGGTGCAAATGGTTGAAAGAAAGCATCCGCATCACATACTGAAGGGGCATTAACGTTTGAAATCGACTCTCTATCTCTCAGAAATTCATCACTTTTTTTTCAGATTCTTGCTGCACTGTTAAAAATTTCGGAGTAAAATTCTGTGCCGAAGTCCATATAGTGCCCAAAAACCACTTCCAAGCCCATAATTAGGTCAGTCTACGAACGTGAATAAACGCATCATATTTATTGGACCACCGGTTATGGTGTGGAACCGATCCGTCCACATGCACCAAGTGCGGCAGCACAGCGCTCCATGAATAATGACTCGACCAGGAGCTGTTGGCTCTACTCACCATGCATCTCATGGAAACTCCGCGCGGCTCGCCACTGTGCCCTGTGCGCGACATGAGCCCTGAGTGACGTTCGTCCAAGACAGAGGGAAGGGGGAAGGGGGAGGGGGAGGTGCTCGGTGGGCAGGGTTAAACGGTGGGGTGCATTTTTTGGTGTCACCCGCAGGCCTGAGTAAAGATGAACCCCGTGGGGCCGTGGGGCGTGGGGTTGTCCGGCTCGAGACAATGGGCCCTCTTGTACGCTGCCGTGCTAAGGAAAAAACGCCGTATGAGCCGTCAGACGTTGCCAAATTTCCTCTGGAAAATCACTTACTTTCAGGAAAATTTTTGAATATTCTCCCGCAAATTCCTCAGATAATTTTGTTTGTATTTTGATCTAAAGTGTCTGAAAATTTCAAGGAAAAATAATCATAGTTTTTCTCAAAATTAAACATTTCATCCAACGAAATTTGGCAACTCTCGAATCTTCATACGGCATTCTTCCTTAGCACGACAGTACGGGTTCCTTAGAATGAGATACCGAGTTGCTCACTTCGTTAAGCTCGTCTCTCTAAATGAATGCCCTGTTTATCGACGTCAAGCAGCATAATATGCAATAATAGTAATAATAATAATAAAAAAAAACATAAGATAACAGAATAATTATCAGCGGTGCTTTCAGCGTGGATATTTGGACCACACCTCCGATCAGAAATCAAAAAGTTCTTTTCAAACCAATTTTGAAAATACTTTACCAACTTAGTCAGAAAACTTTATCCTACCATGTATTAAAATCCTGAATCTAATATTGTGAGCACTATTTGGATTATATCAAGAACAAATATAGCACGGAAGTGAATATTAAGCCACTGTCCGATTCATATAAATTGCATTTAAATTCCACGTTCAAATTGCAAGTTCGCATTTGCACTATGTCACATGCGCCTCTATCAATTCTCGGTTTAGGTGAATGAGCTTGTAGGTTTATAGCTCGATAAAATCTAAGCCCTTTTCTTCAACATCGTAGGTAACGGAACGCTCCCTCGACTCAAAACAACGCGAAGAACAACGGAAGAATATAGGAAGTTGGGTTTGGATCCAACATGCAACTATTCGAACTCCGCGGTGGGCCGGGTTGCATACGCTTGATTTTGCGGGCGAAATGTGAGATCTAGTAACGGCCTACGCGCGCTCGCGATGTACGGCTTTCTCGATTTCCTCGAGCGTATGCCTTTGGACCTATTGCGGAGTTTTATAGCTGCATGACGTGTCTAGACCCATTTTGGTGTATTCTTCCATTGTTTCAAGGTCTATGCATTATTTGTGACATTATTATCATTATTGTGCCGAGTTCCGTGTTCGTCTCTCGGAAAGCATCTCAGTTTGTCGATATCGCGTTACAAATTTGTGCGACAGGAGCGTCTAAATAATGTATTTAAGTAGACGTCACGCTTGAGGTAAACACTAAAACGCCTGTAAACTTCCGCGAGACTCGTTGGCAGATCTCAGATTTCGCCCGCAAAATCGAGCGTATGCAACCCGGCCCACCCCGGAGTTCAAATAGTTGCATGTTCGGCTCGAACCTAACTTCGTTAATCCTTCCGTTCTTTTACGCTCCGCGCAATATTCAAATGCCGAGTTTATCTTTCGGAAATGCATCTCAGCTGGTTTATATCGCGTGCATTGCACTTATGCGTTTATGCGCTTATTTGCAGTGTTTTTTCTGTGTTAACTGAGGAGCCCAATGAAAGGTATACGGGATATTTCAGAATACTTAATTCAGTGAGAACGAAAACACACCAACTCGGAAACTCGAAAATCCTCAATTTTCATTTAAGACGGTCAATTTTCATAAAGGGCATTGAAGTTACCGCATCTGTTCCAACTTGGACATTGAAAGTGTCCTTGCGTACTTGTCTTTAGGCGCCAAAGATATTTTTCTTAGACTAACTTATTCTTCATCTACTTTGCAGTTCTAATTGTATCTTGATTATTTTCATTTTTTCGAGTTTGTGTGTTTTTGTTCTCACTGATTCAATTCCAATCTCATAGGAGGTTATTGGGAAATGAAATGAATTTTAAACAGAAAAGCGTGTTACTTAAATTAATTCTTTGTTTGCTTCACTTTGGATATGGCTAGAGGCCCAAATTGGAAGTCCGGACGTGATGAGATATACCCGTTTTTACAGGTAAACCATCGACGTGCTCCCTGCTGGATTCGTAACTTCGTCGTGGATTTTTTCCTTCCTGTCCCAAGTCAATTCTTATGCCAATATGACCGTTGTGTGAAAAGATAAAAGCTCGAGGGAGCCAATCCTTTATCAATAATCAATTAAAATGAAATATTCCTCGATCTGGTTATGTACTCAATTTTGGAATGCATGATATATGAGTAATGGCTGTGGTGCCCACCGGTTGAGCCCCCAGACACGCGGCAGACCTCATAAATTCAGAAACACCTAAAACCAATCCGTGTCCCGAGTTTCGGGGAGTCTGGCCCAGAGCGATAAATAATCTTCCAAATTATTATTGCGGGCCCTCTTACAACCCCTGTATGCTCATACAGCCTCGATCTTAAATTGAATGTTCAAGTGTTCATTGCTCCCTCCTCTCCCTGGCTTGCTCTGGGAGCCAACACCGAATTAAGCGAGGATATGGAATGTAGAGGCAAGCTGAAACGGTGCAACATGTCAATTCAAAAATGAATTATCTGACTCTTCAGCACGTTTTTAATTAAATATTGAATCAATTCAGAATCTACTTAAAAAAACTCTTTTTGTTTCAGTTTTCCTTGAGGGATCGTCTCAGACAGAGTCTTCTCGGCCAATTTAAGGGTTTTGAAATTTACGGGCAAATGCTGGTGCTGTTGGCATTTCATTCTCACGGGTCAAAAGGTTCATCCGGTTATTTTATACTTAATACTTTTCTCCAACTTCTCGCACGCAGGTGTGTGGACCCTTTTTATTTTGTTTGCATCCAATCGCAAGAACAACTTACTTTTGACTTGCTATTCATTCTTCCTGCATGATTACTCTCCGAAAATTTTCAACAGGAGAGATTTGGCATCGTCTGGATGTTCATACGGTATAATTACTCAGTGTAGCAGAGTGTATTGTGAGTTCTTGAAGCTACGCCAATGTGTATGTGATATCCGGCATCCTAACTTACACTTTTTTTGGTGATTTCCTAGATGTGAACATTTCGGTTTTCTCGTAAATATACAGTTGGTTGAAGCCATTGAATAACAATGTATTTCTCATGAATTGCCAGAAGAAAACAGAACCTACCCGATGAGATCGGTGATCTTAAGAATGTATTTCCATCCACGGCTTCATGGGACGTTGACATCATGAAAGCAAACAATAGGAGCGGCCAGTGAAGTCCCAAAATTTTGTACTCATCAGTACGTTGAGCCGATGAAGCAGTCAGATACACTGCTTTAAAATGTAAGCTTTACTTATCGGGATCCCACTGATAGATCATATTCGTCAGAACGGGAGTATTTTTGAGGCTCTGATCGCCTCGTCATGGTGACCATATTATGCTGTGTTCAAAGTAATCCAGAGACACAGCCAGCGTTGTCATGCAATCATTGTCTGGGGAAATTCATTCGAAAATAAAGATAAACGCAATGAAATTGAAAATACATTATTTATGTAAGCTGTTAAACATGTTTATTTGAATTTGAAAAATATGATTTTTGGAAGAGAAAGAGTCTTAATTAAGTTCAAGACCTTTGATCAGTGAATTTTAGAACCCTGGATTTTTGAGCGAGAAAAGTTTACTGCTCGCCCTACAGCTATAGAAAATGTTGAACTCGATGAAAATCGAACAGTTTTAACTCATACTCCAAAAATTATTGTAATGTAAGTTCAACTGAATTCGGACATATGTAAGAAGAAAGGCCTTCCTTGCGGTGCGGAGGGTAATTGCGCGCTTTTTTCGAAAAAAACCTAACTCTAGAATACAGAGAACGAAGTAGACTAAAAACTGCGAAAAAATTTCAGTGATGTTTTTACCGCATGTTATTCAATATTCAGCTAGAGCACTGTAGCAAACAAAATTGAAAATTTACGGTCCGGTAATGGTGAAATAAAAACGTTTCTAAACTTGGGAGTAAACACTTTTCAGAGCAGACAAAATTCGCCCTTGTCTTTTCTAAGTGAAATGAAAGAAACGTTGAGACAAAAATCCGAATAAGATTCCCCCCCCCCCCCCCACCCCTCACCCTCGAAGTTACCAGCCTAACTTTTTTGAGCGTAACCCTGAAAATCATTTTTCCACAATACCATAGAAAAGAGAACAGTGGGCTGATTGTTAAAATGTATGGACAAAGCGCTAGACAAAGAGGACATTATGATTATGGAGCGATTCTATTGGTTCATTTGGGTGGTTTTCATAGATGAAGGGGGTAAATGATGGACTAACTAAAAAATCTCTGGTGAGTTGTCGTTAGTTAGTCCATTTCCTACCTTTGCCCATTGTAACCACCCGCTTCCACCAATAGAATCCCTCCATGTCCTTTTTGTTTTCTTTGTCTTTACCTTGGCTACCAATTTCAACAATCAGCCGGCAGATTTGGGCCGTTTTCGAGGAGAGACATTGAAATTCAATGATATCGCCATATTTTTCGATGATCTCGCTATATGTTTCGATGATCTCGCTATATTATTCGATGATCTCGCTATATTTTTCGATGATCTCGCTATATTTTTCGATGATCTCGCTATATTTTTCGATGATCTCGCTATATTTTTCGATGATCTCGCTATATATTTCGATGATCTCGCTATATTTTCGATGATCTCGCTATATTTTTCGATGATCTCGCTTTATTTTTCGGAGATCTCGCTATATTTTTCCAGTTGCATTTGATGCGGCGAATTCGGCAACGTGCGGAAGGATACGCATTTCAATGAAGCCACCGTGATAAGGAGGTTCTCTTGATCCTGCGATGACCGGGGCGCGATAAGGGCGGGATCGAGACAGTGCGCGATGAGGTGGAGGTGCATCTTAATCATATCGGACAACAATGAACATTTGTCATTTTGGAGGGAAGCCAATGGGGGCCACCGAGGCCCGCGGCCCCCCATCGGATCCCCCGGCCCTAAAAGAGCGCACCCACGCGCACTTGAGATTCCACGTTGCCTCAACGTCCGTATCCACGTCCTCCTCTTCGGGGACTTCTCATCACTCGCGTCCTTTGTCAAAAAATTTGACGACATCGCTCGTCTTGCTGTTTCTCGCTCTCTTGCTCACTGCGGGCCGATTATTGAAATTGATAGACAAAGCTATAGACAAAGAAGAGAAAAGGGATACGGTGGGATCCTATTGGTGGAAGCTAGAGTACCTGTATAGGGAGAGTACCGACGGATCGGTTCATGGAGGGCTTAGGGCCCAAAAGTGCAGCCACCCTTCTAACCAACTTCTAACGCACCAAATTTCACTGCCAGTCTGCAGATTCCAATTCTAACCAAGATGGTTAAGAATGTACAGAAATGAGCGTTCTTCCGCGAAATTGAGTAAATTTATCCAAAAACTGAGTCAAACACGTGCTTAATAAAGGACGGTTCGTAACAATAGTATCAGTAAATCGCTCTGGATAATTGAAATTCATAGGTTGGCTGCCCTTTTGGGCCCTAACCTTATTCGCGGAGGCATCGGTGAAGGCCTGATGGACTTTCGGAGTTTCAGATCTGTCGGTATCTCCCTATACAGGTACTCTAGTGGAAGCGGGTGGTTGCAATGGACAAAGAGGGTAGACAATAGACTGTCCAACAGAATACAACGAGAGACCCTATAGTTAGTCCATAATTTTCTCCATAGAGTACATAGAGTCGTAATGTAAATGGGTGAGCTGGCGTCACTTTTAAGCATTTTCTAGGTCCCGAATTCCGAGACTCCTGTGTGACGCCGGGTCACTTTTTCGATACATAATCGATTGTTTGTGATACACGGGTACCCGGCCATCCGATGTAAACAAAGAGGATAGGGATCACCACGTATTCCGCACCGCCATTTTGGATCGAACTTGTATCGAAAAAGTGACCCGAACTCGGCGCACACCGGGCTTGGAACTCGTCGAGCAGAACAAGGCGCCAGCTCTCCCATTTACATTACGACTCTATGTACTCTATGATTTTCTCCCTCAGTCAATGGGAACCGATCATTTCAACCAATAAAATCGCTCCGTACTCCCTATACGTCTTCTTTGTCTATAGCTTTGTCTATCAATTTCAAAAATCAGCTCGCTGGTTCTGTTATGAGGGCCGGTGGAAAGCGTAAGGACACGTTTGCTCATCAAAATTTCATGCGATAGACGTTATCTTCACTGAAATTATACCAATTCTCAACACATAAGAAAGAGATTAGTGTTTCGACGGTGTAAGTCGGCAAACAAATAACTCGTTTACGGAGTCTGAAAATCTCTGTCTCTATGTTATTTTCTTAAAGGAGAACAAATTGACATCATTCTTTGAAGTTTATGCAGAATTGTCTTCGCACAGAGAATAAAAATCACGGCAGTTTTAAAGAATTGCAATTCAGTAGTTTTCCGTTAAAAAATTAAAGTATGACCGAAAGTCTGCGACGTCGCAAACCGAGTCATGTGATTGCCGACTTACACCGTCGGTTTATTGCTCGCTTTAAAGTGGAAAAATACCAACTTTTCTCTGCAGAGAAAGCCGAAACCATCGTAAGTCAAATCGGCCAGTGAGAACGACAGGGCCGAATTAAGGGGGTGGCCACATGGGCCGCGGCCCATGGCGGTAAATCTAGGGGGCGGTTAATTTTGCAATTTTTTTAATGTAGGTATTAAAAAAATCGGATTTAGAAAACAATTACAAACGAGAAAAAGCGACACAATCTCTCATTTCCTGAGAGTATTGTAATTTCTAATTTTTCCGACTTTCAGTGATACAAGAGACAGCACCTATAATTACTCGAGTTAAGAGAGAAACCAAACACGCAATTTGGCCTGGAACGGCGCGACTTAGAGAGAAATGATGACGAGGACTTGAGATGAAAAGGAGAAGTCCTCGGCGCGGCAATCGGCATGTAACACATATTAGCGCCTACAAGACTGCACGAATACTTCACGCATTGGATCTAAAAGAGTGCGGTCCCTGCGGTCAGCGTGAAACGCATAGCGCCTACAAGAATGCGTGAATACTTCACGCATTGCGTCAAAAACAGTGCGGTCAGCAGCGGTCGGCATGAAACGCATAGACTGTCGGAATACTTCACGCATTGCGCCAAATACAGTGCGGTCTGCGCGGCGGCGAAGTTAAAATCATTAAACCACATTTATGTTTGTTCTGTCATAATTTGTTCGTTCATTTCTTATGAATGGAATTCCTTGTCCACACAGAGATAGGTTTACGGAACTTAACTTTCGCGCAAAGTTCCGGGATCTTTTGCTAGTAGTGTTGACAAGGCTTTCCCAAAAAATGTGTCCAACACGAGTAAACGCGTCTTATGCACCCCTCCCCGCTGGCACGTTCACTTGAATTTATTGATTTTTTAATGATGTTTCAAAACGAATGAGAAGGGGGCGGCAAAATATAGTCGGTCCATGGGCGGCAAGTAGGTAAATCCGGCCCTGGAGAACGAACTTTTTATCCAGCAAAGAATTAGACTTTTTCCACGGAATTTTTTCCCTCCTTTAATACATCGTAGTTACTAACTCGTCTTTAAAAGACTCAGCCCTCCCCCTCCCCCCTCCCAAAAAAATATGTATTTCATCATATCTTAAACTTACGGAAATCATCATGTTGTCACCTAACCAAAGTATCACAAACGCCATGCGACGTTTCAAAATTTCTGCCACCATTTTATTTCATTACAGAGAAATTGTTGGTTGAGTCTGTTTGAAAATTTCACTGAATTATATAGGCAGCACTAAGAAACTTCAGTGAAATTTTCGGACAGCTTCGTTTAACGATTTCTTTGTAAAAAATAAAATAGTGGCGGAAATGTTTAAACATCGCATGGCGCTTGTCATACTGTGGCTGGAAGATGACAATTTCTTATGACATTTTCGTTGAGCCTCCCGAAAGCTTTTTTAATAACAAAACTTGAGGCACCGTATTTTTTACCTCTCTTAAAAAGGAAAGGGGGAAAACTTCTTTTCTTGAAAAAGGCTGACCACCGAGAGCTCAGGTCCCGTTCCGCGGAGCCAACATGTTTCAATCGGTTATCTTCCCATTCGATCAATTTCCAGTCGTCAGACTGTCAGCTCGTCAGAATTTGCCGATTACTCTCAAACTCTGATCAGCACGACACTGGCGCTCTGCCATGCTAAGGAAAAACGCCGTATGAACATACAAAAGTTGCCAAATTTCCTTTAGTAAAGCGTTTATTTTTAAGGAAAGCTATGACCATTTTTCCTCGAAAGTTTCAGGAACTTTAGGTGAAATTGTAAACAATATCATATGAAAAATTGGAAGAAAAATATTCATAAGTTTAGCAAGAAATTTGTGCTTTGTCAAAGGAAATTTGGCAACGCCTGGGGGCTCATATGGCGTTTTTTCGTAGCATGGCAGTGCTATGTGTATTCGTCGCCGTGAGGAATGTTGTCCTTGGTAGAGGAGAGGAGAGTGTTTTTAATAAACGAATCGGACAAGTGAGGCGTGTATGGGAAAACGCGAGTAATATAATGCAACTTTCGATCCCACTAAAATCGCAAGAATCGTTGGAAATGCCAAGAACCGAACAAACTCCGGGAAGAGTGATTAGGTGGTGATCTCGTGTCATCGGACACTCACAAAGCAGCCCTACCTGTGTTGTCGATACATCCAATTTAAACATGCCTTTCTTTCTCTACTTTTCTAAACGATTCTGACGGTTATGTTTGTGGACGGATGAATTTTTAGGTTACTACCCCTTTTTTCTCTTCGAGCCTTGTTATCTTTTCTATTTTGAAAAATATATGTAATGAGCCGTTTTTTGTTTTGTGTGTGCGCTTGCGTCGATTTGCAGTCTTATTGCTCAACCAATCAGAGAATGTCATTGAAAAACCCCGGGAAATTTAAATTCCTGGAAATCGGGATAAAAAGACAAAAATCCTTATAAATCTTGATGAAACGGGAAAATATGGAATAGTTCGAGGTTATTTGGAACTGCGTAGAGGATAGATAGGGATAAAACGGGATGTTTCGGTTTGAAACTGTATGAAATGGAGGAATTTTAAAAAAATAGGCATTTCATCGATTTTTGAACTTTTTTCATCCGTGCATTTTGTAGGAACACACAATCTGGAAGTACCGATTCCAGGTTTCATTGAGCTTCAGAGATCGTCATCTTCCGGTCAAAGTATCACAAGCGTCATGTGACGTTTAAAAATTACGGCACCCATTTTATTTTATCACAGAGGAATCGTTCACTAAAGCTGTCCGAAATTTCGCTGAATTTCCTTTGTGAGGCCAATAAAATGCAGTGAAAACACAGATTTAACCAACTATATTTCTCTGTAACAAAAAATGGCGCCGGAAATTTTGAAACGTCGCATGGCGCTTCTGATACTTTGGCCGGAAGGTGACGCGATGTCCTTACGCCCGCCCCCTCTTCCGTAGTCAGCTACCGTGCTGAGGAAGAACGCCTTATGAACATTCGAGAGTTGCTTAATTTCCTTTAGTAAAACGTTTATTTTTCAGGAAAGCTATGAATATTTTTCCTCGAAATTTTCAGGAACTTTCAGTGAAATTTTAAACAATATTAAATGAAAAATTGGAAGGAAAATATTCATATGTTCATCAGGAAATTCGTGTTTTATCAACCAAAATTTGGCAACGCGTGGAGGCTCATACGGCGTTTTTCCTTAGCACGGCAGAAGGCAAGAGTTCGACTCCCGAGGATGTGTGTACGTATGCATCTCTTGTCATTTTCTCCGGCTCCTTATTCCAGTGGCGTGGTGTGAATTGCGATGTATCGATTGCTCTGCCATTTAAACCTATGGTAAATAATCGATTGTTCAGGTGTTCGCTGCGAACACCCTGTTTATCGATCCTTTTCCATAGGTTTAAATGGTATAGGAAAAAGGATCGATAAACAGGGTGTTCGCAGTGAACACCTTAATAATCGATTTTTTACCATAGGTTTGAATGGCATAACAATCGAGCCATCGCAAAGCACGCCACGCCACTGCCTTATTCTCGTTTTGTTCATTTGCTCGCTTGTTAGTGTTAGCCGGGGCTGTTTTTTATGCTCAGCCGAACCGGTCGTTCCCCGGACTGGTCTTCAAGCAAAAGAATATTTGCCAAGTCCCATCGAGCGGGAAATTATTCCAACACGTTCAACTTTAAGTCAATTTGTTTCCTTTGACGATCACGCGTTCAGCACGCCAGTGACAAGAACCAATTGCGCGGCTCTCCTCCTCCTGGACGTCGTCGGCAAAACAAAATAACGAGTTCATTCGCATGCGGGGGTGGGCGAGAAGGTATGGTCTTCCGTAGAGTCCCTTTATACTGAGATTCAAGACAATGTGAATCCATTTCTGATTGGTTACCGTATTTGAGGCCTCCACAGTGTCACAAACGGGAATGAAGGTTACATTTTCACCAATTGCAAAGATTATATAATCTGGAATGGACCGAGGAATTACGGGTTCGACAAGGAACAAACGGAATGAGAGAGGGAACGGAGAAAGAAATTTGAGAGTGGGCCGATCAAAGATTACGAAAAACGTTCAATTTGTGTAATCTTTATTCCCGTTTGTGACACCATGAGGGGGTGGTGTCTCGACTCTCAGTATAAAGGGACTCTAGTCTTCCGAGGATTTCAAACGCGATTCGATCGACTTAGGTTTCTTCAAGATTGCTATAAGGGGTGCACCCCCTGGCCGCTTTGCGCCCCAGCCCTCTTCGCCAAGCGTTTAGCGCCTTTAATCCATGACGGTGCCCAAAGTGCGAAACCAAGTATATCCAATGCGACGTTGTTTCCATTCGGCGAAAAACGAGTTGACCTACTCTGCCTGGCTAAGGAAAAACGCCGTACGAACCTTTAGGCGTTGCCAAATTTCCTTTGATAAAACACAAATTTACTGGTAAACTTATGAATATTTTCCTTCTGATTTGTCAGATCATTTTGACCGCGATTTCACCTGAAGTTTTTGAAAATGTCGTGGAAAAATGACCAGGGCTTCCCTCAAAAATAAATAGTTTATCGACGGAAATTTGGCGACTCTTGAATGTTCAAACGGCGGTCTCCCTTAGCACGGTAGTATTATTGCTTGAGAACTACTTTGAATTTTCTTCCGTATTATAGAAACATATCCTGTATAAGGTTCAATCTGTTCAGTTGGGTTGTTTCTCCGCGAAAAAATAAATACGAGCGGTAATTTTAAAGTACCTTGATGGAGATACGCGATTTCGCACTTTGGCCATCGATGAGAGCGATAAAGTTGTAAATAAAAAATTTCTGGTCAAACTGGCAACCATGATGAATCACAGTATTCGAATCACCCCCTTCCTAAATTTTGAATCAATATAACATGTTTTGATTACATGCCTTGATAATGCAATTTAAAGTTACCCGTTGCTAAAAGCGGCAACTGTAACGAAAGAGATTCCAGTGGCGTGACGCGCTTTGCGATGTATCGATTGTTCGGCCTTTTACACCTATGGAAAAGTATCGATACACAGGGTGTTCGCAGCGAACACTTTAATGATCGATTATGTATCACAGCTAAAAGTGGGAAAATATCGATTTATCGCAAAGCACGCCAAGCCACTGAGAAATTCCCGTCATATTACATGACCAGTGAAACTTGAACAGATTCAAGAATCAAGAGCACAAAAAGGCGCAGAAACCTTCAGTTTTGGCTGTCATATATTTTTTCCCCCCTTTAACTTTTCTAAATTGATGGCTCGGTTGTGAGCCGATGTTCTCCATTGTTCTGCATTTGAACGGAGAAGTACGAAGAAAGTCTCCGTGCCTTCTCACCCAGCTCACGTACGGTCTTGAACCTTGAAAGTCCTGGATATTGCTTTCTTCGAAGGCACGCTGCAGTAGTTTACAAGCAAATCGTGTTTACTCTGCCCAGACTCAACTGAAGATCAACTCGTTCGACTCTTTGAGAATTTTTGCATCTCGAATTGTCGTTGTTCTAGATGAGAAGATATTGATGCTACTTCTGCTCCGCTCCACTCTTTCATGTGCGCATTCGATCCGAGACGGTACGTATACCTAACAATACGGCGAAAAATGTCTTGATTCGCTGGAGGTACTTACATCCATAGCATGAAAATCTTCCTCCCACGGAAACAATCATATAGTAAAAGAAGTAAAACAGCGGACAGCCTTATATTCTTCTTACCTCGGTCAGGTAATCGAAGTGTTTGGCTTCGACTGAAACAACAGTTAATTTCAATTATTATGGTAACCTCAATTGTAAGCGTTGTAATAACTAGATTGCATTTAGCAAAAAGGAACCAGCGCGACTAAAGTGTTGTAAAAATGTTGCTTCTTCATGATGATCTAACAAATCTCTCGGAATAATAAAGCAAACAGTTTTTGCCTCCCACCAAAAAATGTTTAATTTTAAAAAAATAATTGTTTACATTTTAATACTGTATACATGTTGAGTATTTTTAAAAGGAAAGAGGAAGTTGCTTGATTTTGAAAACACTGTAATCGCGCTAGATCCTTTTTGCTCAATGCGATCCAACTCATCTTGAACCACTTTACAATGTTAGAAGCCTGTGTCTACCAATAATTTCCATAGTTCAACTGTAATCATCGATTGACAGGGAAGGGAGAATTTTACCGAGATCATCAATGTTTAACTATTCTTGCAACATTACATTGAGCATGCAATGTCAAATCTTGTATACTGCTCCCGAATATTTACCATCAAATGTTTAAATCATATGTTGTTCAAGTCATGTTGAGAGGCGGTAGGGAGTTAATGAACCATGTTGTTCATATTTTATTTTTACATGTTCTTTAACATTTAATGAAAATGTTAATAGGACATTCTTAAATTCAAAAAATGAGACTACGTGATCGAAAGAGAATTTCATATAATTGCTTCAACTCGAAGCGGAACTGATATTCAAGCAATCACCGCATTCTTTATACATTTTTTCGATCCTCACCGTTGCTTTAAAATACAAAGTAATCTGCATCTATTGCCAATTCAATAAACATATTTCAGTATTGTGTATCGATGCCTAATGTGCAATACCACGTATCTCAATTGGACTAAATTTTGCAATGTGAAATTATAAATTCTAGCTCCGTTTAAAAACAACGTATGTGCCATTAATTTCCCTATGCACATAAGTGTTTTTCCAGAAGATCCGGAATTTATAGTTCCAAATTGCAAAATGCAGTCCATTTGCGATGATTCAAAACCTTCGCACCTAGCTCATTTTCTCAAAGAGGAACAAGTCAACTTAATGCCTTGGAATTTATACAGAATATTCTACTAGCTGAGAAGAAAACCCAGGGAAGTTTTCAGTAAATTATTTTGATATTTTCCCAAAGGAAAAAAGAAGTATGACTGAAACTCTACAACGTCGCAAACAGAGATACGTGGTCTCGTACTTTAGCCATCGATATGTTAGTCCTCCAAACCTCAAAAAAAGACATGCCCCAGAAATTATTTAACTGTTTTTATCGCGGATTCGATGCACAATTAATCTTAACGTAGCGGTTAAGATAAAGCGGCTGACTGAGTTTGTGTCAAAAATAACTTTTCGCACAACCATATAAATCAAACAGATGTGAATTTATAAAGACATAAGTCTTTCACACGCTTTGAGCATTAATAAATTGTCAGCGGGTGAATAAAGTGCAGAAAAGAAATACTGCTCTCGAATGCTGCGAATCCAGTGCGAGGGAGACGGAGGAAAAAAACAAGAAACAACACTGACCAATACAACATATTCATCGTGACCAGTTTGACTATTACCGACGTCTAGTGTAAAATCAGTGCTCAGGCACTTCAGCCGAACTGTCGAAAAAAATTATTTTTTCTTCGATTTTTTTTTCAATTTTATGACGGTTTCTTGTATCCTCAAAGGGAAATAATTCATTACAGGTTTCAGAGGGACCTCTTTGATACCTAAACAAGGAGGTATACTAAGAGTCAAGTTATGATCTGTGTCTCTTAAGCGATGAATCGGGAGGTTTCAAGGGAGTTTGCTCCAATACGGGCATATTTCAGGGAAGTTGGGCCGTTTTGACAACACTCCTTTAAAGCGATGGATCAAAACGTGTTCCAGGCCATCATACCTTAGGTAGGTATTTAATTT
Organism: Bemisia tabaci; assembly: GCF_918797505.1. Taxonomy (NCBI): domain Eukaryota; kingdom Metazoa; phylum Arthropoda; class Insecta; order Hemiptera; family Aleyrodidae; genus Bemisia; species Bemisia tabaci. Next base: position 71,592,730 of record NC_092794.1, read on the forward strand.
ATTTTCCTTGAGAAATTTTGGGGTATTAAGCATATTGCATACAGGCATCAATGGGGAATCGGGCCGTATGAAGAACCAAAACGGTGCTGCCATCAGATTTTTTGGATGTATCATTGTATTTATTTATTTATTTATTTTATATTAATTCGAGGTACCTAGTGAGGTTTTTTTTGAATTGGGCCAAATTTTGTGCACTGGAAAAAAAAATACTTTGGATCTAGAGTCCAGACTCTAAAAAACATCGACAAGATAAAATACTCTTGATTCAGTCAGATTTAAGCTTAAATCAAGAACCAAGCCTCTTAATTTGAGCGGATTTCCTTTTGATTTAAGCTCAAATCTGCTTGAATCAAGTCCTTTTTCTTGTCAATGTTTTCAAGAGTCTGGACTCTAGATCGAATGTGTTTTTTTTCCAGTGTACAAAAATGTATTTTATTTTTTATTTTATTTTATTTTATTTTTTTTGGGGGGGGGACTCTCCACTATATCGAATTGTTTCTAAATAAAAATCTAAATATATCGCTTTTTTGTGAGGTGACACAGATTGTGCCTACGTTTGAAAGGCAAAACAAGTGCAGATGTAGAAGTGGCAGGCAATCCGGCTTGATATCCACTTCTTTTCTGAAACGCAGCCGTTGATAGCTCTGGCTCATCACTCATGCATATCCGCCAATTGAAAGACCACCACGGAGCAAAGCTCAGTAATTAAACATATTAAAGTATCGAAGCCTAGGCGCAGCGGATCACCGCCGCCGTCCTCAACCGGGGGCCACCATCAATCTGGAATTAATGAATTCGACCAAGGAAGGAAGTTGCCAAACCAGTCAAAACCGAGAAGTCAAGCCAAGACATTTCATCATAATCCCGGCTCGAAAAATCCCGCGGAAAAGATAAAATTGCTGATTTAACAATTTTGTAGTTGTAGATTTTACAATAAAAAGTGATAATTTAACCACCCCCGTGGTTAAAGCTTTCAATTATTGTGAATGTACACTTGAAACATGTCGGAAATATTTTTTAACAATTTAATTGTTAAACCAGCAATCCATTTTTCCCGTGCGTTCGCTCAGCAAGTCTCAGGGCATCAAATTTAAAACTGAACCAATGGAATGAGAAATAAAAAAAAGAAAAGCCTGATTTAGTGACTACGTTCTTCGATGTGTCCATATATCCGCTAGTTCAATTGTAAACAAAACATTACTTTAATCTAAAAAAAAAACTCAACCCTCTGATTTGCTGTTTTTATTTTACCGCGCCTTCAAAGCGTGGCAAAACTAATCGTATTTCAAACGGCCTGATTAGATCGCGGATTATTCTATTGCAAGCTATCGAATAACGTGGCCACTGAATCGCTTACCACGAATGAAATTTTGGATTAAAACAAAAAACAAATCCACTTTTCGTTTTAGAAAATCTCCGTAATATTATCTTTATTCGCAATTTTAAACATTCTAGGTTAAATCACAATGATTCTAAACCGCACTTTGCCTGAAAAAAAATGATGACTAAAAAGTTACAGCTCTAGTGTTCCTCTAAAAGGTAAAGAGGAAAGTTAATTTGTAAATTTTTCATTTTCCGAATTTAACGACAGTTTTTAAAGCTACTTTGTTTACATGATAAAATTAATTAAATTATAAACAGGAGAGTTTATTGAATGCTTAACACGCGAATGATACTTGGCATTAAGCAGGACCAAATTATGACAACGAAGAAAGTAAACTTTTCGAGATTAGGGTGCTGGGGGCTGAGAAGGAGGACCCCATAAATATGACAGCGTTGACGAATTGTGAAAATTCCTCTGAAAAGTCTTGTGAGAAAGCAAAAATTGCGATTGGAGTTCAAGGACTTTACGGCCAAAAAAGAATGGCAACAAGGCCGTTACCTCTGATAGCTCATTTGACCTCCCAAAGTATCGGGTCACGTTCCTGGTCAGGCTGCATCAATCATCGTTGGCCCGATGATGATGTCCTCTCCCTTTCATCTCTTACAAAGTTGCCTATGCTTGCAAAGTTTTCATATCTCAGGAATACTAGATAGCTATCTTTGAAAGACAGAGTGTTGTGTAAAAATTAAAAAAAAAGACCGGGACTTCAAGCCAGGGCTTTCGCGAGGTGTGCGACAGCCCTGCAAGCAGTAGAAAAAGGATCTAAGTAAACCAACAGCTCAAACGACAGTAAATGAGGCACTCTTTAGTTAGTCCATCATTTTCCCGCTCAGTCTCTAGCAACCATCCGTTTCAACCCATAGGATCGCTCTAATGCCCTATTGTCTTCCTTGTCTATTGCTTTAACTATTCTGCCGTGCTAAGGAAGAACACCGTAAGAGCCTTCAGACGCTGCCATATTTCCTTCGATAAAAATTGAATTTACCGGGAAAATCTGGATATTTTTCCTCAAAATATTCAGCCAATATTGTTCGCAATTACATCTAAAATATCGGAAAATTTCTAGGAAAAATATGCATAAATTCGTCAAAACTACATGTTTTATCCGAGGAATGTTGGCAACTCTCGAATGTTCATACGGCGTTCTTCCTTAGCACGGCAGAACAAGCGAAGGATCTAAGTAATAAACCAACAGATACAACGGCAATCCACGAGGCACCCTTCACTTCGTCCATCGTTTTCCCGCTTAGTCTATAGCAACCACCCGTTCCAAACTGCAGGATCGCTCCAATGCCCCATTGTCCTCTTTGTCTATTCCTTTGTCTATTACTTTGCCTATCACTTTGTTCGTTGCTATGTCTATAGCTTTGTCTATCGATTCCAATAATTAACCCGCTGCGGGCTGATTATTGAAATTTATAGACAACGCTTTAGACAAATGAGACAAAACGATTATGGAGGGATCCTATTGGTGGAAGCGGGCGGTTGTAATGGACGTAGAGGGTAGATATCTGATAAACCAACGGCAACCCATGAGAGACCCTATAGTAAGTCCATCATTTTCTCCCTGAGCCAATAGGAACCAACAGGGCCGGATTAAGGGGCCGCGGCCCATGGCGGCAAATCTAAGGGACGGCAAAAATTTGCAATGGTTTAAAGTGTAGGTAATAAAAAAAATCGGATTTATAAAAACAAAATTACAAACGAGGAAAGTTGAAAAAATCTCTCATTTCCTGAGAGTATTGCAATTTCTAATTTTTCCGACTTTCAGTGATACAAGAGACAGCACCTATAATTACTCGAGTTAAGAGAGAAACCAAACACGCAATTTGGCCTGGAACGGCGCGACTTAGAGAGAAATGATGACGAGGACTTGAGATGAAAAGAAGAAGCCCTCGGCGCGACGATCGGCATGTAACACATATTAGCGCCTACAAGACTGCACGAATACTTCACGCATTGCATCAAATACAGTGCGGTCATTGCGGCTAGAGTGAAACGGATAACGCCTACAAGAATGCATGAATACTTCACGCATTGCGGCAAAAACAGTGCGGTCAGCGTGAAACGCATAGCGCCTACAAGACTGACAGAATACTTCGCGCATTGCGCCAAACACGGTACGGTCTGCGCGGCGCGGCGGCGGAAGTTAAATCATTGATCTACATTTATTTTTGTTCTTTCATAATTTTTTCGTTCATTTCTTAGGAATGGAAGGCCTTGCCCACACAGAGATAGGTTTACGGAACTTAACTTTCGCGCAAAGTTCCGTGAACTTTTACTAGTAGTGTTGACAGGGCTTCCCCAAAAAATGTGTCCAACACGAGTAAATGCGTCTTATGCACCCCTCCCCCGCTGACACGTTCATTTGATGGTTTTCATCGATTTTCAAAACGAATGAGAAGGGGGCGGCAAAATACAGGCGATCCATGGGCGGCAAGAAGGTGAATCTGGCCATGGGAACCAATCATTTCTATCAATAGGATCGCACCATGCTCCATGCTCCCTATGCACTAAAAAAAAAAAAAAAAAAAAAAAAAAAAAAAAAAAAAAAAAAAAAAAAAAAAAAAAAAAAAAAAGAGTCCAGACTCTTGAAAACATTGACAAGAAAAAATACCTTCGATTCAATCGGATTTTTGCTTGAATCAAAACGAAATCCGCTTAAATTAAGAGGCTTGGTTCTTGATTTAAGCTAGATTCTGATTGAATCAAGAGTTTGTTTTCTTGTCGATGTTTTTAAGAGTCTGGACTATAGATCCAATGTGTGTGTGTTTTTTTTTTTTTTTTTTTTTTTTTTTTTTTTTTTTTTTTTCCAGTGTGTCTTCTTTGTCTATCGATTCCAATGATTCGGCTGATATGAAATTGGCAAGCTCGGTTTCCAATGACGAAATCCAGCGGAGCCCCGCGGACGATGGGTCGTTCGAATGTTGGTCCAGGACCGGGGCGGTTTGAAAAATGATGCCGGAGTCCGGTGCCGCTATTTGGTGCAGTGATTAACCGTTAATGTTCGATGCATCGCGTGCGCGGGCCTCGACGTCCCGACGCGACGCGACGTCCCGCGTTGGAATGAATCATTTTCACGCACGCGTTGCCTTCGTTTGGCGGCCCCGACTCCCGCGGTTCCGCCGTTGATTCCCCATTCGGCTCGCGTCTGCAGATGAGTCCCGGGGACCCACCGACCACCGGCCCAGCGCCTTGCCAAAACCGGGATCGTCGAGTACACGCCGCGCCGCTCTCGTCCAACCTGCCCTGGAGAGAGACTCCGCTCCGCACAGTGGGTCGAGTCGAAGGAGAGGTCGGACAAAGTTCGGAAACGTTCAACGCTCATAACTCCGTTTGTACAAAACTTTGAAGTCCCTAGTAGCAAAATGAAAATATTTTATGAAAAAAAAATTGATGAGAAAAATTTAGAAAATAAAGAAAAAGTAGCTAGCACTATAGGAAGTAGACAGAAAATTTAAAGTGAGTGTCACTATTTACCAAAGAAAATAGGTCTAGTTCCTGTCCATAAAATGGATCTATTTTCCGTCTAAAAAAATTGATAGGGCTGTTTCCGTAAGAAAAAATATCCAAAAACCTGATGGAAAATAGAGAAAAATTGGATATTTTCTTAATCTATTTCTTAGAAATTTAGAATTCAGAAAACAGAAGAGGTCGGACAAAGTTCGGAAACGTTTAACGCTCATAACTCCGTTTATACAAAACTTTCAAGTCCCAAGTAGCAAAATGAAAATATTTGATGAAAAAAATTCAGAAAATGAAGAAAAAGTTGCTAGCATGAAAACATATCCAAGAACCTGATGGAAAATAGAGACAAATTGGGTATTTTCTTTCTCTATTTCTTAGAAATTTAAAATTCAGAAAACAGAAATTTCATAGACAGATAGAAAAAACACAGAATGTAGACAACAAAATTGTCTGTTTTCCTTGTATTTAGTGTCCGGAACATAAACAGAAAATTTTAGTTTTTTTAACAATTTTCTTACTTCCATATGATACATCTATTTTCTTTCCATTTTCTTTCTATTTTATTTTTCTGTCTCGAAAATGGAAAATTTCTAAATTAGTGCCAGACAGAAAATAGAAACCCATTCTACTTGGGGTTCTAAATGGTTCCATTGGTTTTCTTGTGAAATTTGCTTCTAGAAGCACCCCTCAAAATTTAAAATGTAACGACATAAAAATCAAAATTTGCAATTTTAGTCAAGAATTTCATGTCCGACCTCTCCCAACGACTCGATCCACTGCGTGCTCCGGCCAGTAGGCTCCTCTCATTGTCAGCCTTGGAGTTGTTTCGCTTAAAGGTCAAGGTAGGACTCTTTTACGTCGAGTCGTGTCATTTGGTCGTTGGATGTTTCCATCACCTGATCCCTTTCGTCGATGGATATGATGAACTCATCCCGGCCGAGAGCAGTGCGGACAGAGACTGAGGACCATTCACTTCCTCTCTTACGTCTAGGGGCCCAACATTTCCTTACCGACATTGGATTGCATCTTTCAATAAGGAACCACTATTTCTGGCTCTCCCATGAAAACATATATCTGCGTAGGGAAACCAATGACATGTATGTTGTTTCTAAAGTGGGCCAGAAATAGTGGTTCCTTATTGCAACATGTAAGCCAATTGGACGTATTTCTGCCAAATAGAACTACAGACGAGGGGAAATATCTGTTGTGTTCCAGAAAGCTGCATAAGGAACAATGTGAAAGTAGGTGTGATTCCGTTTTGGGGAGATGGATAGGCGGGATTTTACATTCTGTCAAAGGGAACTATGTGCTAATTGAATGCGGCACTCATGAGGCATGGACACGGCAAAAGAGCGTTAGGACAGGGCTCATGCCGACGTCACTGGCGGTGTATTCATCCGTATTAGACGAACAGAAAGTTCAATTGACAAACCAGTTTCACAAACCAATTTGACAAACAGAAAGTTCAGTTTGACAAACCAGTTTCACAAACCAATTTGACAAACAGCAAGTTCAGTCTGACAAACCAGTTTGACAAACAGCAAGTTCAGTTTGACAAACCAGTTTAACAAACCGGTTTGACAAACAGAAAAGTTCAGTTTGTCAAACTGGTTTGTTAAACTGGTTTGTTAAACTGGTTTGTCAAACTGAACTTTCTGTTTGTCAAACTGGTTTGTCAGACTGAACTTGCTGTTTGACAAACGGATTTGTCAGACTGAACTTGCTGTTTGTCAAACTGGTTTGTCAGACTGAACTTGCTGTTTGTCAAATTGGTTTGTGAAACTGGTTTGTCAAACTGAACTTTCTGTTTGTCAAATTGGTTTGTGAAACTTGTTTGTCAAATTGAACTTTCTGTTCGTCTAACTGGTTTGTCAGACTGAACTTGCTGTTTGTCAAACTGAACTTTCTGTATGTTGAACTGGTTTGTCGAACTGAACTTTCACTGAACTGTTTACCGATGGATTCGCATGAAATTCGATATCGATTATTTAGTATTTCAATAATCTAATGAAAGATTCCGCGGCCCATGTGGCCACCTCCTTAATCTGACCCTGTCAATGTTCACTTTTATATTGTTCCACTATTGCCTCTTCTTTTGCATATTATTTTATTCATCATCTTATCTATTTATTTTTTGTTCTCGTATTCTTCGTCCACTTTCGCTTCCATCCCGCATTTTCTTCCTCTTACTCTTTCTATATCTCCTCCTTCTGTTTCCACTTATCTGATATCTCCACGTCTCCTTTTATCTCCGTTTCCGACAAAAAAAGGAGAAAAGAGGGTGGGACAAAAGAGGGGGACAGAGGGGGACAGAGGGGGGAAAGAGGATGGGAAGAGGGGGAAACAGGTGGATATAGGGGGAAAAGAGGAGGCAAAGTGGAGGCAAAGAGGAGGCAAAGAGGAGGTAAAGAGGAGGCAAAGAAGAGGCACAGAGGAGGCAAAGAAGAGTCAAAGAGGGGAAAAGGAGGAAAAGAGGAGGAAAAAAGAGGGAAAAGAGGGGAAAAAGAGGGGCAAAGAGAGGAAAAGAGGGCAAAGAGGCGCAAAAAGGGGGTGAAAGGAGGAAAAAGAGGAAAAGAGGGAAAAAGAGGAGGGAGAGAACGAGGAAGAGAAGACTTTTGACGTGACTTTAGTCCATGTCCTTGTCTAACAACCAAGAAGAGCAACTAACTCTCGGGATCCGCCGTCCTCGAACGATGCGATGCGGAGGGACCTGCGCGAGCGGCGAAAATGGTCCGCTGAAAAATTATTGGATGTGTTTCTTGGCCGACATCGCGGAGTCTCGGCGCCTTGAATTTCGATGCGGTCTTTCGCCGTAGATTGGATCACGGAATTACATGGCCGGCATTAAAAGCAAGTATAAATGGATCAGATTGTGAGGAGAGTGGTCTACGTACACAGAGCCCTCCTGGTCCTGCATATACTTACGCGGGTGATCGACCCTTTTCGCGGGAGGCACCCATCCTCCCGCTCCATCCCGTCCCGCAGAAGAGGGCAGTAAGTCCGAATCCATTGCCCACTGCGGGCAGTAAGTCCGAATCCATTGCCCAAGTGCGAAACCACCTATCTCCGTTTCCAACGTCACACTTCCTGTCATACTTCGTTTTTTCAATGGAGAACTGCTCAACTTAATTTCATGAAAACGTGTTATTTTTCCTCCTTATCAGCAGAATATTCCGAAGAAATTTCAAGTTATGTTGTTTACCTGTTTTAATTCGAAAAACTGAAATATGAGCAGAGATTTCGAAACATAGCAAGGGAGATCCGTGGTTTTGCTCTTTGGTTATCGATATGAATTTGCAAAAAATAGACCCAGCTCGAGAGGAACATCTAATTGAACTAGTCGATTTCCTGCAAAATTGGACAACATTAAGCAGAGAGGAACCAAGCCACATCAGCTATTGCTAAATTTAACTGAGCAATTTAATATTTTATACATGAGAACGGTCGTGCGGATTTTTGTGAAAATTTCAGTAAATATATATTCTGCAAAGTGCGAAGCAAATTCCTTAAACATTTCAAAGGTTTCCGCACAAACGTTCCCTTGTAGAGAATTAAATTGCCCAGTTAAATTTGATAAATGCTGATGAGCCGCTGATAGCTTGGTCCGTTTCTGCTAAACGCGGTTCAACTTATCATAGAATCGGGCAATAACGGTAGGAAGAAAGTGCTGAATGTGTACAAGCGGTGGTTTTTCTTTTTTCTTTTTTTAATTTTTTTTCCACACGCAGACTTTACATTTCCCTAAGAGAATCGTCGCACAAAACCTACTGTCTGAACCTCATTCTTTAAGTTCCCCGCGGTGAGAGTGTCAAGCTAGCGCGAAAGGGGCCGTAAAACGAAGCACCTTTGGGAATCTTTCCGGTTAACAGCAAGTAATTGAAAATATAATTTTTTCACCCGTTACCAACACTTTGATTAAGTAGAGCAAACAGGCGTTACGGCTGCAAGACGACGAAAACCGAAACACTTGCAAAGCAAAAAGGCATTCACTTGTTTATTTTAAAGACCAATTAAATCCTAACGAGACAAAAACGCCAATTTTCCCCCTTAATTTTTTCTCGACTTGAAGCGGCCGTTGAGGGAGTTTGCCAAGCTTTACTCAGTTTTAATACTATCTGTATATAATCTTAGCGAGGGAACCATAAGATGGGGCAACGGTGGTGAGGATAGGATGTTATATGGGTAAAACGGCCGTCGGGGCCATTTTGCGGCCTGCGCCAGGTTCAAATGGTAGGAAACGATCGCTAATCATACTATTCATGCCTGAGGCCGCGCCTTGACAGTTAGTGAAAATAATTCTTACCTAACTAATCCCGCAATAACGAGTGATGACGCATACAAAGAGCACGGGAAAAATTATTGCATTTCGCGCGGGTTGTTTTTGTTCGTTCCTCTCTTATGCCCCCTTGCCAAACTTCAGTCATCCGAAGAAAAGCTAAGGGGAGATAACGGGCTACGAGACATGGGTCAGGAATAAAAAACCATTCCACATGTTTTTTTTTCCCCATCAAGATTGCGCGCAAAACATGTAAAACGTGTCGAGAATGTCGAGAATACAAAATTTAACAAGTGATTTCAATTTCACATCAATTCAAAAGTGCGTTATGGGCGTTTATGTTTATAACATTAGAATCAGGAAATTCAAATTTTCCGCTTTAGAAAATACCATTAACAACGTTAACCGAATCAGCCACTGAAAATTAGCTTCTTACTTGACAAATGTGTCCATTTGGGTTGCGCAAAATTATCCTTTTTACTCTGACACATAGTAGAAATGTCAGAACAAAATGCATCGGAATTATTTATTCCATTGCAATACACACAGAAATTTATATCATGACTGATTTGTCTGAAGTCAAATTTCTTTATTCTTGCTAAAATCTTTAGTTATCTGACGCGAGAACTTTTGTGTTCTATTTAAACTGATTTTTCTTTTCCATTTAAACGGAACTTTCTTTCTCCCTGAAAAAATTAGAAATTATTAGTAAAAGGTAGTGCATGAAATTCATCTTATTGCCAAATTTGGCTGGCTAAGCTAGGAAGATATAATTATTGATTAAAAAACCGAGGGACAAGCCAAAGCAAACAACATAATATAGTATTTCAAACTACACGCAGATGAGAAAAGATAACTTACAAAAACTTTGTATTACTAAAAATATTAAAAATTTCAAAATATTAAAATAATTTTTACATATTAGTGTATTATAATACTTATTTTGGCTTGTAGCTCGATTTTTCAATCCATAGTGAATAAAATTGGTTTGCTTGAAAGTGAGTAGCCGTAAACGAGACGAGAAATTAATAATGGAAGGATAAAATAATTGAAAAATTTAGCATTTTTTCATTTTCCTTTCAGAGTAGGCTGTCGGACAACATATTAAACTTGGGACTCAGACTTGATTACGAAATTCCATGTTGACGATGAAAAGCGAGAAATGGACGTATTTCTATCAAATGGAACTATGTGCAATAAATACATAAGCCCTGAGACCCGTAAGAATATATGCATTACAGGGCTCACGTCATAATGTACATAGTTCCGTTTGATAGAAATTCGTCCAAATGGCGGAAGTCGGAGGAGTGAGTAGTGGTAATCCCGGCGCGGTCGGAAACACGCAGTGGCGGAAACAATAGATTGAAAACGGTAATATTAAACTAACTCAAGATTATTACAACGCGTTAACACGCGCTCGGAGCGTCGGAAATAAATTAGTGAAAATTAAGTAAACTATGGAAATGAGCCGGCCATAAATAAGCGGGCGGCTCTTGTTTTTCCCTCACCGCAATATATACATACATTAGAGAGAATCCTCGCCTTACCTGTGGGAAATTTAGCGTCGCCGGCGAGGCAGCACTGACTGCAGATCACTCCCCTGTCCACGCCGAACTTGTAATTAAAATCTAGTTTACTTATCCTGACTCACGTCAAGGTAGATGTGAAAATTTTATCTAAGATATACTCCGCATGGGCCCACCTTCCTCCGGAGAAAATTTTCTAGACCACCCAGACCTGATTGCTTTCATCGGGCACAATTTGTCAGAGGCGATGGGGCTCCGTTTGTTTTCTTAATCGTTGACAGAATAATTCAGCTCTCAACCCCCTCCTATCACCGCCCCCCCCCCCTCCCGCCGTCTTGGGATCCATGACGGGCCGCTCATGGTATGTGGGTGGGTTTTTGGGGCGGTATTCGTCTTCGGTCATTTATTTTTTTTAATCTCCTCCGTTTGGCATGCACTCTCCACGAACGAGGCTTTTCCCTGGATTATAATTATTTTTCTGACGGCTGGATGAGTTCCAATTAATTACTTTTACTTCCTGCGTGGAGCCTCGCCGTATTGTCTTGTTTACTTAATTAATTCCGCGTAATTGTACACCGGGCCAGCTAATCAGTTGCCGTCGTAAGTGGGTGTTAAGAGATTCTTGCGGAACATATGTCACGGATTGCGGTCCGGCCGTTGCTGTTGCGGAGATTGAGTGAAGCGGCCGCAGTTGTGTCGTGCCCTTTACCCTTTGGCTCCCGGCCCTTTCTTCAGCAATTAAGGCCAACCTCACGAGCCCTCCTGCCTATGGCTACCGTCTCATCTCACGGCAAGTTACCAAAACTGAACTTTTATCCGTTTCACATGCATTGCACTCTAACCTGAACTTGATGAGATTTCATTGGCTGCTTTTTTCCTCTCTATACGGCTATACATTAGTACTTTCACTCAATCCAATCTGCTGTAAATTATGATAATACTACTAGTCTTGTAGCAATATAGCGTGTGTCTCATAACTCTTCACCTCCCGGCCAAAGCATCACAAGCGCCTTGCGACGTTTAAAAATTTCCGCCGTCATTCTATTTTCTTACAGAGAGGTTTTCGGTTGAATCTGTTTAAAAAATTTACCAAATTTTCTCGGTAACACAAAAAAGGCTGAGTGAAATCTTCGGACAGCTTCGTTGAACAAAATCTCTTTAAAAAACAAGATGGCGGCGGAAATCTTTAAACGTCGCATGGCGTCACCACTAATAGCGTCTATTCAACTACCGAATTTGACTCCGAGGAAACCACCCATTTCTAACGATGCACCTTCTTGTAGAGTTAAGCTTTTCGGTTGAATCAGCCACTCCCAAAAAATTAGGGTTAAAAATAGCCTTTTCTAAAAGAAAGAAAAGAAAAGAAACGTGCACATACGTGACACGATACAAAAAAAAAAAAAAAAGGAATGAAGGAAAGTCGTAAATGGCTCGGGACCTGAAACCCACCTAAGTACGGTTTGATGCAACGTGCGTGCTCGAAGAGGGAATTTTTTCTGTAGCGATCATGTGTCTCGGGGGGAGGGGGGGGGGGGTGGCCGGGGGCTTGGCTCCCTCCCTCGGTTCGGTAGCAAAAAGCGCGCCATTACGCAATATCGTTCCGCGCGCGTACTTACTCGCTTGCGTGGATTCGTAGACAACTCACTGATAGTGCGTGGTGAGTTGTGAATGTTGACCCAACGGTGCGTGACAAACAGATAACCAGATGAATGGTGGAACCACGACCCCCGTCTTCGCCCCGGCCGCGAGAGGGGGCAGGTGGCGGTGGTGAAACGGCGGCGGCGGAGCCTAATATACTTTACATTAATCGATGCAACACATAGCTGAGAGTAAAGGGTATCTATTAAATACTGCTCAGGCATTCGTGTCAAAGAGTCGGCAGCGGTCTCTGGTATTGTACGTGCCGACGAGGCTGACCGGTGCAACGCCTGTAGTGCCAAGTCGAAGCAACACTCCTTTTCGATCAATCTTACAAAAATGAACGGAATGGGCCTGTTGCAATCTTCAGCCGAACCGAAAAGAAAAAGTGTTTTCTTTTTATATAAAATTGCTGAAAAATCACGACTGGCGCATCGGGAAAGTTTGAAATACACTCCTAATTTCACAATCTGTGTAAGAGATATGCGCCTGTTGCATGCTTCAGCCAAACCGAAAAGAAGAAGTGTTTTTCTTTATATAAAATTGCTCAAAAATCACGATTGACGCATCGGGAAAGTTTGAAATACACTCCTAATTTCACAATCTGTGTAAGAAATATGCGCCAGTTGCATACTTCGGACAAACCGAAAGGAAGAAGTGTTTTTCTATAGAAAATGACTCAAAAATCACGATTGGCGCAGCAGGAAAGTTTGAAATATACTCCTAACTTCACAATCGGCGTTAAAAATATGTGTTTTTTTATGCGTCTCGCTTCAAAAACGATACTACGGCATACAGGTGAACTTTTCGTGAGAGGAGTCGTTCTATTCCATCACGCACGCTCACAAGGATGCTACACAGTATTTGAACTGCATTTTGCAATTTGGAACTGTAAATTCTGGCTCTTCTTGAAAAACACTTAGGTGCATAAGGAAACTAATGGCACATACGCTGTTTTTAAACCGGGCTATAATTTATAATTCCAAATTGCAAAATGGAGTCCATTTAAAATGGCTGAGCCTTATTCCGCGCGTAAATCGTGAGGAGGCACCATGGTATTTATCAACGCAAGGAAAATGTAAATATAAACACTCCGGTTGATAGAGCATTTCTTTTGGCGGGTTTGCGTCGGTCATGTTGAATATTGCGTAGCATCTTAGTGCGCAAGGGTTGGATGGAACGACTCCTTCCTACGACATGCTCACCTGTGCCGTAGTATCATGCGTGAAGCGAGAGGTTAAAAAAAACGCAAATCCCTTAAGCAGATTGCGAAGTTTACAGTGCATTTCAGACTTTGCCAATTCGCTAATCGTGATTTTTGAGACATTTTCTATGAGAAAAAATTATTATTTTTGCTCGAGCGGAAGTTTGCAACAGGCCCATTCATGGTTTTCTTGACGCACAAGTCAACGTAATTCATCAAAAATATCCATAGAAAGTATACCTATGTGCACGCTGCGGGAGTTCAAATGATCGCGCTAAACACTGCGGTCGTCCCGAAACGTATGTAAGCGCCTACCAGACTGCATGAATACTTCACGCATTGCGCGTACTACTATGCACTGTGCACGCGCTGCTGGTGCCTGCAAGACCGCGTGGATACTTCCTGCATTGCGCGTTCGCCTCGGTGCGCGCAGGGATTTTAAAGATTAGATTAAATGAAAATGAAAATCTCCAGAATGGGGTTTTACTGAAACTTTTGCGGAAAATGTAATAGTGATTTAATTTATAATCTGTCTACGAGCCTCTTGTCAACTTGGCCGAATCACCGCATTTGGTCCAAATGCTCGAAAGTGGATATTTGGGTAAGCAGGTAATCCAAAAAAACGCCTTGCAATTGCTGGTTAGCCAATGGTCATGTTGGTGTATGAACATTTATCTACTTTTTTTTGTATGTATATCGGATAACCTCTATATGGGACTATAGTTGGTGCTACTTCAGAAGGCGAGCATCGATAATCAGCCTAGTTGACCCAGGTCGGAAAGTCATTAGTACCAATTTTGTATGCACAAGTCTGTCGGGTGACCGGAAAGTAGCTATGAAAACGAGAAATGTTAGTATTTTCTCATGTCTGAACAGTCCATTTGTAAACCAATATGGAATTTTTCACTGAACGCATTTTGCATTTTAATATGAAATGAAGGGATCCGCCGAAGGGTCAACGTATTTTTTCGGAGAGAAAATCATGATGAGAATTAGGCGTTGCTGTCAAAAGTTCAGTTCATCTAGTTTCATGTCATCGCCGCAATAATTAAACGTGACAACCCTCCTATCGGGCCGTTGTGTAACCGCAAGCAGCGGACTCCGAAAGCCGCAGAGAGCTTCCGAGTGTCGCACATCGCCGCACGTTGGGTTAAAACAACAAACAAAAAATTAAAAACAAAGAAAAATTAGCACTGTTTTTTTTTTACAAAATTTCATTTTTAGCAAATTGCTACTGAGTCCGCAGAATTATTTTTAACAGCAGTAAGACGAAATCAGAGGTAAGTATGACTTCTCTGCCGCAAGCCAAACAAGTTGATGCATCTTCCTTATGCTCATTGAGGAAAATTATTCAAATTGGGTTTTAAATCTGGCGTTTCCAGGCCGTAAAGTATGAAAATTTACTTATCCAATTCAAACTGATGGATATCGGCTTAGAGACAAGTACATACGCACGACGCCCGTTTTTTCTTTTATGCTTTTCTTTATTATTATTTTTTAAAACGCTCAACCTATAGAGAGAAGAAGAAGAGGAATAAGAAAAAGAAGAGAAAAAAGAAGAAAAAGAAGAAGAAGAAGAAGAAGAAGAGGAAGAAAACGAAAAGGATGAAATACAAGTGTTAATAGTAATCTGATTTCTTGCAAAGTTATCTTAAAAATACTTAAAATTATTCCAATAAATGCACAAAAAATAAAAAAATTGTACCTCTAAAATTAAGTTTGCTTGGGCATCTTTGAGCCGGCGAAAATTGCATCGGTGTTCACTGTGTCCCGGTGTCGCAACGAGCCGCGCGATGACGTCCGAGGCCGCGCATTATGACACGCTCGAAAACTGATAAGCAAGTCGCACATAGCAACGAGTATTATCCATTACGTTTTTGCAGGTTTCAGCTTATTCTCATTCGAACCCCCCCCCCCCCCCCCCCCGGGGGATGCGGGATGGTCCCTCCGCCCTGGTCTCCCGTCCGCACTGTCCTTCGCTGACCCGGATTCCGAGTCGGCGACTCGCACGAGGGCAGTTTCAAGCGAAAACCGCAATCCGCGTGCTTTGCGCTGTATCGATTGATCTGCCATTTAAACCTATGGAAAAGGATCGATAGCAGGGTGTTCGCGGCGAACACCTTAATAATCGATTTTTCTCCAGTTTGACCTAAAGAAGGTTAAAATTTCAAGAAAAAATAATTCTAAACTAGCCTCAAAAATTACTATAATATCAGGGGAGATATGGTAATTTCTGAAAACTCATACGGCGTTCTTCCTTAACACGGCAGAATACGACCGTATGATTTCTGTTTACAATTTTGCTGAATTTTTCGTGCAGTCAATAGAAAAATCGGTAAAATTATCAGCAAGAAATGCAATACTTTACACTCCTTATGTCCTCTTCGTCTATAGCTTTGTGTATCAATTTGTATGATCAACCCGCTGGACCAGCAGGACATGCACTAACTCGAGAGGCGAGACGGGATTCTCAGCGTTAGATTCTTGCGAGCCACAGGAGCAACGGTTCTCAATTTTTTAAAAATGTTCGCCCAGAAGATGGAATTACTAATATGACAATTCGCAAAACGTAGCATGAGACCCTGCTCCGCACGTCCGAAATTAGTCAAATACATTGTAACTGCTGTAGCGTATGGAGCTTCTTGCCAAGTGCCGCGACTCATCCACGCTGGTGGTAAATCGACTCATCCTCGTTTATTACCCCGTCCTCAGGGCGGAGCCACCGATCTTTGCTAATAATTCTCCTCATCATTTTGGAATTGCGCGATAAATTAGTGATTTTACCGATATTTGGCAACTATGTTGGCTCCCGAAGACACCAGGGGTGCCACCAACAGCTTTGGAATAATATCCATCATATTCATCCGTGGATCATATTCATGAGACACGACTGCACCTTGCTCAAAGCGGGCGACGCCATGCGTGTAATGGTTCTCTATCCGAAGATTTGCAATGAAATTAACAATTTTTCATTATTCTGTTTTCAAGTACGAATGAGAGAAAAAAATCATTTCTAATATTAGCCATAACCATCTGTTGATTAAAATTAGCAAATGATAGCACTTCGTCTCTTGGATCATAAGGGTTCGAATGTACGTAAATTCATGATATTTTTTTACGATAAATGTCCTCGTCTTCTCATCGTTTTACGGTCTTCAGTTTGTTGTTTCCCTTTGAGTGAAGTGAAAGCTTTTTTGATCTGTTTTACGTCATCACAGGAAGCCTGATGGATTTTTTTCCAATTATTTTTATTAATACTAGTATTATTTTAAATGTATATTTAAAATAATAAAATAATAACTAGTAAAAACAATTTGATGGTATACATACCATTAAATTATTTTTACTCCTGACTGATCATAAACTCTAAAAACCAATTTTTATTTAAAGGAGGCAGTGTAACATGAGTAGCCAAATTGATTGAATGAGGCAGCACCGAGACCAATACTGCCGTGATAAAGGAAGAACGCCAAGAGTTGCTTTTCCTCTCGGAAAATATTCATTTTTAAGAGATTTATCGATATATTTCCTTGAAATTTTCAGACTTTTTAGATCAAATTGCAAACAAAATTACCTAAGAAATTGGAAGAAAAATATTCAAAAATTTTCTTGAAAATTAGTGATTTTTCTAAGAAATCCGATAACGCCTGAAGGCTCATGCGGCGTTTTTCCTTAGCACGGTAGGATAGGGCATGTTGCTGCAAAAAATCTTAGAGGAAAACGAATTGCTCCGAGTATTACTGCCAGTGCTAAGGAAGAACACCGTATGAACATTCGAGAGTTGCCAAATTTTCCTTGATAAAACATGTATTCTTGACGGCATTTATGCACATTTTTCTTTGAAATTTTTAGATATTTTAGATTAAATTGCGCACAAAATAGTCTGAAATTTTTAGGGGAAAATATTCTCAATTTTCTCAGTAAATTCGGTTTTTATTGGAGGAGATTTGATGACGTCTGAATGTTACATACGGCGTTCTTCCTTAGCACGGCAGAGTATTACATCCTCATTACGACAGGGGCTGGGAATCAGCTTCTGTTTGCCATGATGAATTCGACCAATTTATAAACCAGTAAAGTGCAGCTAACTTTCGTGAACGGGTATTAATGAGCTGACCTTGCGACTTGCCGCCGCGCCGCGCCGCGATCCTGCATGGAGCGTGTACCGCAGATTTGTCTCGTGTCGAGGGAATTTTATTGGTGCCCTCAGATTTGCATCCCCAACCGATTAACCGGTCCCCGCTGCCTCGCGGTGTTCCCCTCAGGACTGTCGATTTTTCTCCGAGAATCGGCTCGCTTTCGAGTGGGATGCATGGACCATGGAGGAGATGTCTGCAGAATGGCAATCACGCTTCTACAATCTGCCGCCCAAGTGTTTGGCTCCTGAATGAATGAAACATCGCTCGTAATTAATCTAGACCTTTGGATGCCCCATCTAACAGTAAGTTAGTTTTAATGTTGCCATGGCCCTTTAGTTCTCATGAATATCTCACCGTAGATTCGGTAAGGAGAGAGCACACATTTCTGATCCCTCATTTGAGATTTGGCTTATTTTAATTTAAGTTTCATCCCAACAGGGACTTGGCTGCAGAGCTATTTTCTGAGGATGTATGCCATGGGACGTTTAAAAATTTCCGCCACCATTTTATCTTTTTACAGAAAAAATGTTCAACGAGGCTGTCCAAAAATTCCAATGAATTTTCTCTCTTCTGCCGATAAAATTCAGCGAAATTTTTAAACAGATTCAACCAACAATTTCTATGAAAAAATAAAAATAAAATGGCCGCGGAAATTTTTAAACGTAACATGGCGCTTGTGAATCTTGTGATACTTTGGCCGGTAGGTTATATGTTGGTCTGAGTAGGTCAGCACTGACGAGTCAACGTAAGTTCTTAACACATAATCTATGTTAGAATAATTGTCAAGGCTTGTTTTGTTAGCCAAATCAACCCAGATCATCAACACAGCCCGCCGATTGTCATTTTTCCGCCATTGGTCATTTACTTCATTTGGTGTATTCTGCCAAAAAGTTTCTGTTAGTCTTAGAACTCTGTTGCCTCAAAAACATAAGGCTTATGTACACACAAAAAAAAAAAAAAAAAAAAAAAAAAAAAAAAAAAAAACATTTTGGTCATGTGAACCGAACATTCGGTGTTCCTTATGATCCCAACACACTGTGTGTTTTTCACACTGAACTTCCGGTTTGTGTATCCGAACGTTCGGCGTATATGACCAAACTTAGTTCGTTAGTTCACTTCACCGCACAAGTTCGGTTATACGAACCGAAAATTTAACTTGACGAACCGATTGAGTTCGGATAATATGGAACACCGAACAACTTTGATACCTACGACCGAACTTTTCTTTTCAGAGTAAGTATGATATTTGAATTTCTATGAGTGCAAAGTACCACTGAAACGTAAATAATGAACGAAATCCTGCATCTTAATCACTTCGCATGACTGAGTTCTGTGCCTAGACCGAGCGTGCAAAAGCGGAATTGAATCTGGAAAATGATAAATCGGCCACTCATTTCATGAGTTAAAAGCAGGAAAGGCGCAATAATCACTTATATGCGCTCCCAGTTGGAACCGGTGATTGGCAGTGGCGTGGCGTGAATTGCGATATATCGATTGTTATGTCATTTAAACCCATGGTAAGGAATCGATTATTAAGGTGTTCGCTGCGAACACCCTGTTTATCGATCCTTTTCCATAGGTTTAAATGGCCGATCAATCGATACATCGCAAAGCACGCCACGCCACTGGTGATTGGGGGTCTGTCGGACCAGCAAACTTTTTAACTTTCATCCAGAAGGCTTCTCTGTAGCTCATTCATCCATTTAAGAATTATTTTACTCAGAACCTTCCATGCTTAAATACACTACTTGACAACGTTGATACAGCTATTAATACTGCCGTGCTGTGGAAAAACGCCGTATGAACCTTTAGGCGTTGCCAAATTTCCTTTGATAAAACACAAATTTACTGGTAAACTTATGAATAGTTTCTTTCTAATTTGTAACATAATTTTGATCGTAATTTCACCTGAAGTTTCTGAAAATGTCAAGGAAAAATGATCAGGACTTGCCTCAAAAATAAATATTTTATCGCAGGAAATTTGGCAACTCTAGAATGTTCATGCGGCGTTCTTCCTTAGCGCGGCAGAATATGCCGTCGATAAATCACTCTATGACTATTTCTAATCGCCGGGCAAACACGCCATGGAGCTCCTTAAACGCGGCTTCCCATCCAGATTTGCCGTTTCAGCAGAGAATGATCACGCCTTTTGAACAAAAAAATTCAATAAAATCCAAGGGTGGTAGCCCTGCTTGACAACAACGCTACGAGCCCGGCATGTTGCTGTTAATGTTTCAATATCATCTTCCGACACGTACGATTTGTAATTATTATCAGTGCGCCTGCACTAGAATCAATTATTCGGGCCCTACTCCTGATTGTTCCATCGGTGAACGCAACGTTGTGCACTCGTTAAAGGTAGAACATGGATACAAATTTTTATGAAGCAGCCGGAGACAATGATAACAGGAGACAAAACAAGGGGAAAACGGAAAACAAGGCTAAAATACAACAATAAAACACCCGACACGTTTCGACTCAAAACTGAGTCATTTTCAGTCGCAATAATACAATAAAAATTAAAAAATACCGATGAAAAAACCTGAGATCTACATGTAGACAATCGCGTTTTTATGAGCGGGAGGTATGAATTCACGCATCAAGAAGCATTAAAGTTAGGAATTTTCGTTGCTTGAATCGTGTTCTAAGTGACCTTTTGGTCAAGAAACACGTATCAGAATGCTTAACCTCGTACTTCGTCCAGTGGTCCATTCCTTTTTTTCATTTTTCCTCGTTCATTCCAATTCCTTTCTGACCCTTCCTATAGGGCCCCTTTTAATCGGCTCCTCGTAAAATTGCGCCATTGGCGCCGAAGGCCGCTTCAGCTGTGATACCCTCTAAGTTCGGATGCAGAGGCCGCAACACCGGTTGTAGAGGCCGTAAGTTTCGGATTTAGAAGGCGTTGTTATAGCCGCTGAACCCTAAACGACCGTATACGTCTGTGTAACTCATAATTCTCTCGGTCAGTCTTTCAGACCCGGAGCGCCTTTACAATGTTCCAATGACTGTGCTGACTAAAGGCCTCTATGCACCTGCAAAGGCAGGTCAATGAATGCCCCTTTGTACACTTCGTTGCAGTGCGAGAATTCAAAATTGCCCGTGAATCACGTTTACCCGCGCGTTTCCGACCGCAACTCCCTTCTCAGACCTTACATCGAAGAAATTATGAAAAACAAAGTTGTAGCCAGTTACATTTAGAGCACATTTTGTCTGAACAATTGGACGTATTTCTAAGGAACGGAACTGTGTGCATTATGACGTGAGCCCTGTTATGCACATATCCTTATGGTCTCAGGGCTCATGTCTTAACGCACATAGTTCCGTTAGGCAGAAATACGTCCAATTTTCCTTTCAGATTCGTCTTTTGGCCGCTAGAGCCAAAGACCCCTGGAAGTGCAAAAACCCCTTGAAGTAGACAATTTCTTCGCTTTCCCTACTATTCCATACTATCCTATGCACTGTGAGACGGAAGGGAAAGGACAAGGTAACGTACACGTACACCGCTGTGCTAAGGAAATACGCCGTATGAACATTCAAGAGTTGCCAAATGTCCCTTGATAAAAAATGTATTTTTGACGACGCTCATGCATATTTTTCTTTGAAATTTTCAGATATTTTCGATTAAATTGCGTGCTAAATCGTCCGAAAATTTTGGGTAAGAATAAGCACAAGCTTCCTTATAAATTCGGTTTCGGAAGGCTCATATAGCGTCCTTCCATACTGCCGTGCTTAGGAAGAACGCAGTATGAACATTCTAGGGTTGCCAAATTTTCTCCGATAAAATGTTTATTTTTGAGAAAAGTTATGAATATTTTTCCACGACATTTTCAGAAAATTTAGATCAAATTACAAACAAAATTAACTGAGAAATTGACCGAAAAATATTCAGAAGTTTCTCTATAAATTAGGGATTTGACAAAGGAAATTTGGCAACGCCTGGAGGTTCATACGGCATTTGTCCTTAGGACGGCAGCATAGAACGGCAGTACTGCCGTGCTAAGGAAGAACGCCATATGAACCTTCAGACGTTGCCAAGTTTCCTCCGATAAAAACCGAAATTACTAGGAAAATTGTGAATATTATTTTCTCAAATTTTCAGACGATTTTGTACATAATTTAACCTAAAATACTTGAAAATTATAAGTAAAATTATGCATAAAATATCTCAGAAGTACAGGTTTTATCAAGGGCAATTTGGCAACTCCCGAATGTTCATACGGCGTTCTTCCTTAGCACGGCAGAGTAGAGTCTGAAGGAGTCAATTCGGGATAAGACCATTACCCTCATTCCGGTGTGAATGTGATAGAGGCGCGGGCGAGTCGTCCCGAACTTTCATCAGAGGGAAATGGAGCGTCCCACGCAAGGGCAAGGGGTGAAGGGACACCGGGGCTCGTGGCAAATAAGATGAGGTGTGAGAAGACTGATTGAGTGATCAAGAGCGGTGACTTTGTTGTTCCTCTTCCAGGAGCCCGGGCCGCCCGGCAAATGGGACTTGCGAGCATCCAATTTCCCTACGCTGTCACTGCATGCCGCCCCGGCCCCGGCTCCCGACTCCGCCACGTCTCATCCGCTCCGTTCCGCCTGTCACAAACCAGGCGGCAAGGCGGCCCCCGCCTTATCCGTTATCCTCTCAAAATTAGTTTCCTTTTTCCGCCCCAAAAGAGCGCCGAGGGTTGCCTAATCTGGACGCAACACTCCAATTCCCGTCCTTCATTTTCATTATAAAATGTTGTCCAAGGTCGAACGATAACGATTTTTTTTTTCTTTTTTGTATGCATAAAAGAAAATTGTACAATATACACTTTTGGATATGTACAGATGTAAGTAAATGCGTCTGTCTGCAAATAATGATCAATACGTAATTATTTGAATTTCCATTGCGATGAGCTCAAAATTAGTTTCCTTTTTCCGCCCCAAAAGAGCGTCAAGGGTTGCCTAATCTGGACGCAACACTCCAATTCCCGTCTTTCATTTTCATTATAAAATTTTGTTCCAAGTTGTAAGATATATGTATCAATTTTTTTTTTTTTTTTTTTTTTTTTTTTTTTTTTTTTTTTTTTTTTTTTGGTGCACAAAATAAAACTGTACAATATACACTTTAGAATATGTACAGATGTCCGCAAATGCGTTTTTCCGCAAATAATGATCAATACGTAATTTTGTGAATTTCTATTGCGGTGAGCTCAAAATTAGTTTCCTTTTTCCGCCTCAAAAGAGCGTCAACGGTTGCCCAATCTGGACGCAACACTCCAATTCCCACTCTTTTTTTTTTTCGAGAAAACATACGATTTTCGTAAGGGTTGGCTTTTGTGCTTTCACACATTCAACTCGTTATCATCTGTCATAGTTAGTCAGGAATAATCCACTTTTTCCCGTGATATTTGGTCTAAACCCAAGCGGGCATTTCATCGACTCCTAACTGCGACACTGCGAGACGAGACGAGGTGGATATACCGCGACAGCGCGTTGAACATGGGTGAAGCGAGGGAGATTTGCGATAGTTTCCTTCCCTTCACCTTGATTTTTGACCCGGAATCCAACGGTGATTTGTTCGTTAGATTGGTTATCGGATTTTGAAATGGGCCGCCTCTCACCCTCAGATGAATATGTCACTCGTGCGAGCGGGTTCCTGGCCCATGGTTGCCTTTCGTCTCTCTTCATATTCTACGCTTTGGTCCCTCAAATTCAAATCAAGGTTCTGAAGCATAGATTAGAAGTTGCTCATAAAATGCGTACCGCTAAATTTCAGATCTTTCGGAAAGAAGTGCAGTTTTTGAAAAAATCGAGATATTAATGATTTCATGTAAAACTAGTTATAGTGCATATTCTGTGAAAAATTCACTCCCAAATTCCCGTTTTTAATCACCTGCAGGTTGAACTTTCTTTCGACCACAAGAATCCATGTAATTTCGAAACTGCAAACTCGTATTTTGCGAAATAGCAAACACTAAACTTGTGCGCCTTGCCCTCCAAGCCCCTCAATTATTGATTCGAAAACCATTTACCTCAATACGAATCAAGTATTTACAAAAAAATTACTGAATTTCGCGTCGGTGTGAACATCAGACATCTGCCTTTAATTATATCAATGACACCTAATCTCTTAGCTTAGGTATTTTTTGACGTTTTTCGTTTTATTTATTTTTTTATTAATTAATAATTTTTTTTCTTTTTTTTGTGGTGTGTGTCGCACCAGGTGGTTTTAAAATTTCCAAGGAAACAACCAGATCCGTAGTAACGTTTTTACTAGGAACAAAACTGCACAAGAGAGTTTTGGAAAAAAAAAAGTTGGAGGAGCTTAGTGAAACTAGAAAAAGTATTATTGAATGACACATTTCCTGTGTTGTTTTACTGATCTGCCACGAAACAAACGGGTACTGAATAGTGCCGGTTTGACTCCATTAACTCAGAATACGATATTGTTGTTGCATCAATGCATCATTCTCATAAGAGGATGCAAAGCTACGGGGAAGATGATTTTTCTTCTTCTTTTTTTCTCTTTTTTTTTCGCTGAATCGGCAACCATTAAACGTCTCTGCACCAGTTTGCATCAGCTGTGTCGAACATCATTATTTAGTTCGACAGTCAGGGAGGCCGGAGATAAGGAGCTGACGCCCGGGCCGTCCGCTCATAAATTGGGGCGCAAAATGTGACATCTGCCCCTCGCTTCGTCCGACAAATTTTGACCCACATTCGACTGGGATTAACTTCTTACGCTAGCCGGCTCCGGTGGGCTGCAGCTATATCGCGAGAGCCTGGAAGTTTGAAACGTTGAGAAGTTGGCGGATGCCGAAGTTTAAAGATGAGTTTTGTGGGGGTGGCTTGCTTGTATCTCGTTTCAATTCAAAGGGCTGCAACGGATTGTTTCGCCGTGCTTTTGCTATAGTTCTCGACTCACCTTCTTCAACAAGTGTAAGTTTAGAGCGGGTCAGTTGATCAGACCCTCCGAAGCTTCCCGTGGAGTTGAAAATGATCAAATTACCTGTTGAGACTTCCGCGCAGTTGAAACTTCTGGCTAATTCTGCCCTTAGCTAATGTTGGAATAACTTTTAGGATGAAATAGTATACCGGCAGTGGGTAAGAAGAAGCGAAACCAAAATGGTGGACGGAAATTTCAAAATTGAACTGTTAACTGGTTTGCACGTAAAATCGTAATCGTTCAATTACTTTTACCTCATCTGTATAAGTCAAATAGCTATCAATTGTCGTCAAATTAGACTTCATTTTGCATTTAGGAACTACAATATAATGTCCATTTGAAAACACACTTATTTGCGTTTGGAAACGAATGGCACGTACACTGTGAAATTTTAGTCCCTATTTTCAATATGTAGTCCAATTGGAATCATATATCAGTTCATAAATCATACATCAATTGGAATTGGAAAATGATAATTGATAATTGATTAGGACACATTTTATTTTTGGCTGTGTTGCTCACGTAGCCTTTGAAGCACCACTACAAATGAGACAAACGAAACTAACACTAACACAATATGGAAATAAAGCGAATGGAAAGACGGCGCAGAGATACAACTATTCATGCTTGATGGATGTCTGTGTTGCATCCGCAAAATTAAAGGCGCGATGGCGCGAGCTGTGAATTTGCGATGTTCTGCAGCTCCGCTTTGTGCTGCCAATGATGTGTCGTGAGAAAATTAAGAAACGAGGCTCGATTATTACGGCTCTCCTTTTTACGGCTGTGTTGCTCAAACAGCCTTTAAAGCACCGCTATAAATACAAATAAGACTAACTGAAACAAACACAGAATGGAAATAGAGCAAAGTAAAAGGAGGCGCGTTGATGACGGCGCAGAGATACAACTATTCGCACATGATGGATGTCCACGTTGCGTCTGCAAAATTGAAGGCGCGATGGCGCTAGGCGTGAACTCGCAATGCTCCGTTCTATGCTGTCAGTGAAGTGTCGCTCAGATTAGAGTGAAAAATTTAAAAAGCTGGGCCCGATTGAAGTTTGATTCTTTTTTTAATATATTTACAAACTTACATCTATATTTCGTATGCACCGCTGTCCCTTACAACTCGCGTGGCACGTTTTTTTAAATAAGCCTCCTGTCAATTTAACCGGGCTTCAGCATCTAAGGGTCAATGAAAATATCATTAAAATATGACTGCACCTCGTTCGCCAAAAACTCAGGATTCAAGAGAGGAGCCTAAAGAAACTATTCACAAACAGTCAGTGAATTTCAATAAAATTTAGTTAAGTTTAATCTTGCAACTCCAATTATTCGGTGACGTCATTGTCATTGCCAACCAAATGATTGTTGAATGGGACCTCATGCAACCTGCTTTAGATCTCTGGTGCATTTGATATACATGATACATGTTTTCCTATCTTTTTATTTCTACATTTCTTACTGAACACCTTGTACCTTCTAGATTGAATGTTTCGTTTTTCGATGAGGTTAAAAAGATGTTTTCGGCTTGCATATTTTCGGGCTCATGAACCCGAAAACCCGAAAATGACGCATCATCTTCAGGTTTTAGTTTCCACAAGTAGTATTATAGGTTGCAAGCTCTGGCTCGATTCTTCTGGAAATAATGATGCATGGATGCGTCTGGTATCCAGCTTTGATTTTATAAATATTTTTTTTTTTCATTTCACAAGTCTCCCGGTTACTTAAAATTGTTCAATTTTGCAATTTTTGCTCTGTGTGATTTCTTAATAAACTTCGAACCTGAAAATAGCGTAAAATTGTGCTGATTTGCCAGAAATCTCTGGACCGCCTTTTACGTCGGGGCAAAATATCCCTTTACACCTCTTATAGCCGGCTATGGTTCTACGCCCCGAGCAGTGGCGTGGCGTGACTATATCCGGTGGGCGTTCGGTAGGAGTGTTAACTTTAGGGGGGGGGGGGGGTCAGAAAGGTTCACTCCCCTTCCTTAAAGGGGGGTTTGGGGGGCCTCCCCCGGAAACTTTTTGAAAAATGAAGCCGCAAGAACACGATTTTAACCCTTACTGGTGAAAATTGTGCCGGTAAATTGTCATTGAAATTTTGTTCTTTTTACCGATCGTTTTCCTGTAATTTATTTTGTCAAATGATAAAGGATTTTCACAACACGCACCTGCAGAGAGAGGTGGGAGACTGGGAGATGCGGCCCGCAGGCGCAGGGGGGGAAGCGGAGGGCGAATCGCGGCATAGAGGAAATTCGGCGGTTCGCAAACCCCTGCGGACCACTGCTATAGGAAACAGCTGGACTGATGAGCGGCTTTCCTCTCTCGTTCTTTTCCCGTCCCTTTTTTTTCTGCTGTGTTCCCTCCGCGAGCGCGGTCCGCACTCGTCTCCGAACCCAATGCTCAAGCTCCGCTCTGCGCCGCGCGCCGGTGCCTCTCCTCTCTCGTGTACCCTTTGCCCCTTCATCCTTAAACCCAGGTTCTCTCTCCTCACCGTACGCAGATCATCCAGGTTCGGTAGCCGGTGCGGACCACGCGTCTCAGGATTTTCTCTCTCCGCCGCACCACATGCCGCTGTCGAAAGCCAAGCGCCCAATACTTATTTGCGATCTACTATTCTGTATTCTGTATTGCTTCCACATTCTTAGCCATAATTTATTAATTGTTTCAAAATATTTTAGGGTGTTCGGCGAACACTGCGAACCTATGGACGCCACGCCACTGGCCCCGAGATGTGAGCCAGTCCGACCCTGATGAGTCCTAATTTTTCTTTCGCCTTCCTCTTCTTTGAGGATTTGCAAGTGCGGCTTGAAACTGTTTCGAGCTGTTTTCTCAGCCTCCGAGCTGATTATTGAATTTGATAGACAAAGCTATAGACAAAGAAGACATAATGAGTGATCCTATTGGTGGAAGCAGGTGGTCGCAATGGACAAAGGAGGGAAGTAATCGACTAACTAACGGCAACCTACGAGAGACCCTGTAGTTAGTCCATCGTTTTCCCTCTTAGTCTATAACAACCACCTGTTTTAACCAATAGGATCGCTCCATACTCCCTAAGTCTTCTTTGTCTATAGCTTTGTCCATCAATTTCAACACTCAGCCCGCTGGCGGAGTTATGAAAGACGAGCGATGAGGAAGCACGAGGAGTGACAAGCGTTGACAGCGGACAGCGCGTCGCGTTTCTTCCTGACGTAAGGACGTAACTAAACTCCGCGATAAACCTTGCCATCCATACACCGCAATACTCTCCCGAGCTCATATTTAAGAGCAGTTACGCCTTTTTGTCAGCTTAGCGGAGAACGGGAAGTTACCTGAGGGCCCGCGCGGCCATTTCCTCCTGACGGACGGCAAACATTCGGCCGTCAACGTCCCGGCCAACCTCCGACCGTGAAACCCCCCCGGCCGAAACTTTAAGACCTCCATGTAAGCGGCTTCCAGGGTGGATATGCCGCGTGCCATGCAACACTCTTGCCAAATCTCAGAGAATCAATCCGGATTCCCGGACTCCGAATCAATGCCTCGGGTGCCAAACCACGTATCTCCATTGTGGTGTCTCAAGATCTCTGATTCTGTTTTATTGTCTCGAAGAGGACAAGTCAACTGAATAAATTGAAATTCCTACGGAATTTTCCGCTGACAAGGAAGGAAAATCATGGAAGTTTTCAGGAAACCAAATTGCAATCGGTGCAAGGTAGCCGAGTACTTTTACTCTCAGTGATCTGCCATTGAATTGGAATGGGGGATCATTATTTCACGCTAAAGTCTTTTTGCGTCTCTGAGCAATGCTCCTGTCATATCGAAGAGAGCCATGACTCTCGAATTCTTGGAATCGGGGTTCCTTCAAAATTTCTTTGAAACCTTATTGCATTTTTTCGATAAGAAACGAGCTGACTTCAGCCTTTTTCGAGGGATATTTAAACCTATGTTAAATAATCGATTTTTATTGGAGCACCTGGCCTCTCGAAGGATCGATATATTTCCATAGGTTTAAGTGGAGAAAAGCAATGTCACTAATGGAAAATTTGCATGCAAATTGGTTATTGCTTCATTTGAAAGCGCTCAAAGAGCTGATTGCACAGTATTATTAATTGTTTTCTGATATGGGAAATAGTATAGAAATAGATTTAAAAGTGAGAAGATGCACCGCCTAGTGACGTCATCTGGCGGCATTCATCGTTTAAACGCATTTTAGCAGATTAGATCATTTTGTGATATATCATTAATATAAACTTCGAAGGATTCTGCCTTTTTCTATTTCACTCGAGGGGAAGTGTCCCCTCCCCGGCCCTCTTCCCCACCCGGTGACTGACCTGAGGTTCAGCCTGAACCTTTCCCCTACGTCTGACCGTTCCCCACTCCTCTGTCAATCAAACCATGCTACCGCTTACGCATTGTCGCTCGCCCACCCAAGTACATACCAGGGTACCTAGCGGCCAGCGGTCAGTTGATGATAAATCTCGCTCATGCTCCCATACGCAGCTACGCATAGATTACGCTAGCTAATTATTTTCCGAATAATTAGAATTTCTTCGATAGTAATTTTCTTTATTTATTTGACAGTACATTTTCTCTGCTTAACTGTGTTTTCCTTGGTTCTCTGCTGTGTTTTTCTCAAATCTGTTTTTATTTTATCTTGCTAATGCTCACACGCACCTGAGCTCAGATTACCCTAGTGGTGTCGTTTCCTTTGTTATTTTTCTTTATTTTTTTTCTCTGTTATACTGTGCTTTTCTTGAATCTCTTCTGCGTTTCTCTGTCTTTTCTTTTCCTTTCTGTCCTAATATTTCTTTTCCTATCCTTTGTTCTCTGAGGATAGTTTTGATAAAATAAGCATGAATCCAGCTTTAATTGATGACGTATTGCAGGACGTGTTGTCTGGCGACACAATTAATTTGTTCTTTGACATTGTGCGTCATAAGACGAACTCCCGACCTGTCAATGTAAATTTAATGGGTTTGTGGGATTTCATATATAGGCCCAGCTCAATTGAATAACGGCAAATTTTTCAAATTTTGAGTAGCAGGCCCACCGGGAATATAAATGAAATTTCCCTCTGGGTAACTTTTTATTATTTTAACAACACTGTAAAAAGGGGAAATTTATATTAATACTTATCATTTAAGGAAGCGCAACTAAAATTTCAGTAATTTTTTTTCAGTAAAAAAAAAAAAAGTGGCTAAAGATCGTTCCTCATTTTCTCGTGGTGTTGGCTGTTTCTGCTAAGTGGAAACCGTCCATTTCAAGATACAGTCTATCTCTTGGCCCGTCATTATTATTTTACAAGTCAATTGTGGAGTGAAAATTCAATAATGTTTTCTATGAAATCTTCATAATAAAGTGTTAAAAAATTCGCAACCACTACAAAATCGGCTCGCGAAGTGAGCCGAATGTCACTCGCGTAGCGAGTGACCGGGGGTCCAGGGGGCGCAGCCCCCCGGCTAGACGTGGCGGGCGAGCGAAGCGCGCCCAGAACGGCTAGTATTCCAATAATTGTTTAATTCATGAACCAAGGGTATCCTCGTGCTCAGTTCACTCAGCTGTTTCCACTTAGACACGAAATTCATCAAATTTCAGACACCTGCAAATTTTCTTTTTGCTGGATCCGCCAATGGAGATACATTGTCGAAAAGTTTTATATTAGATGGGCCTCTAGAAATGACCTGAGCTAGAAGAGAGTTTCAGATGTTCTCTCTTCGAAATCTTACGTGAAAAAGTGAGCATTATTTTCCTTACGTTAGTCTTGTTGAATTATTCAACCTTGGCATTGGAAGAATGGTTCAGAAACTACGGTTAGAACGGTGAATTTCTCAGGAGGAATGGCCGAGCCGGAGCGGAAATGGCCGAAGGAAGGCCGGAAATGACCGGAGCCAGAACGATGGCCAATCGAAATGTTCTATCCCAGGAGCCGTCCCTCTCTTACTTCGGCCCGACTTCCGGTCTTTGCCCCCCGACTTGGCGAGAGTTCCACCGAGTTGCTAGCTGCAATTATGGTTATATTGGCAATTAACACTCGCATAATTGTCGGATTGCAAGGTGTAGGGCCTCTACATGCTTTCTTGAATTTTAAACATTGTAGAATCCCACTTAAAGAAGCACAATAAAATTTCATGAGAAGCACGCCAAGACTGACGTGATAGCGAAGAGAGCAGTAAGTGCATGCTGGGATGAGCCTCGAGACACATAAAAGCATGTGCTAACCATGGCTCATACAGAAATGCACTTACTGCTCTCTTCGCTATCACTGCAGGAGAGCTCACTTTACTTCCTTTTTTCAAACAGGAATTACATATAGCCTGGGAGAAAAATCGGATGAGTTCTCAAATAAGTAGTTATATTTTGTTGAAATGACTCAGGATTAAATACAGTACGTAAAGCGGGGTTTATTCCCATTTTATTCGTCTTAAATGGCACCACGCATATTCATGAATTTGAGCTAATAGATCAGGAGACCTCGTTTTTGCAGGTATAGGTATGTCTTTCACACTTGGTTAAATTCCTAAAAATCAACGTATTTTTATGAAACGGAACTAAGCGCCGTGGGGGGAGGAAGGGAGAGGGGGGCTTGGATTGGCGGGTGTTGCGGAACCCGATGCTCGCAATGGTTCTCCATGGCGCTTAGTTCCGTTTGACAGAATGCGCTATCCGGGATTTTTAAATCCTCAAAAGGAACTCAAGTTGGCACTTAGTTCCGTTTAACAGAAATACGTCCAAATGTGATACTTCTTCAGAAAATTTTTGTTCATTTGATGCACTCTTTCCCCTACTCGCGTAAAATGTTTACTTGACTGATGATTGATACAGCATTTCGACGGTGAAACTCCCAAAGCATGTATCTTGGTTTACTACGTTGCAGACTTCCGACAATACTTAGTGTTTTCAATGGTAGACTACTAAACGGCAATTTTTAAAAACTTCTGTTTTTTCGTCTACGAGTGAAGAAAGTGTGAGAACTTTAAAGCATGATGTTGATTTGTTAGCCCTTAACAAAGTAAAATGGGTGCGGAGTTTTTAAAACACCGAAAACGAGATACGTGGTTTGGGAGATCCGCCTCCTACGTGTACAAAATTACGTCATCCAACTTTGATAATTGGAAAACCACGTCCCAATTCGCGGCACAATGCGATGTGGGTGCCAGACGTCATGCCTCTATCACGAAACACATCCAACTTGGCGGAGGTCACCGGACGGCCGGCTATCCAAGTGCATTAGAGTCAAGTCGAATATTGTAAATCCCTGCTGGGTGGAAAAGCTCCATTGTCCGTCATGTCTCGGAATGACGTCATATATTTTGAAAGGAGCACACCTTCTCTCGCGCGGCCCATCTGAATGTCTCTGTCCGGGGCCACCCCCGCAAATCCAGGGACTCAAACAAAGAGAGAAAGTCTCGGGGGGCTGCTCAAATCAGAGTAACGACCGAGCAGGGTCGATAAGGAATCAAGCGAACATGGATTTCGTTTCCCGCCGCACAGTGGATCCAGTCAATCAGAGGGCTCGGACACACTGAAAAAAAATTCTCGGCGTTTTTACCAAGGTCCGTTGGTACCTTTACCGTCTCACTTTTCTTACCAATTATTGGTAATTTTACCAAGACAGACTGGTAAGCTTACCTAAAAACCGGTATGTTTACTGTTTTTCAGGTAAGAATACCACTTTTATAGGTAATAAATTCCCGGTAACTTTGCCATTTTATCTCGGTAATTCTACCACAGTCGATAAAAAATATTGGCATTTTTACCAATTTCCAGTAAAATTACCGAGAAAGTTCAAAAATTTTACCGAGATTTTTCGGTAAAATTATCAATTCCATAAATGGTAATTTTACCAAGAAAAAACTGGGATCGAATAGAACCCTGAATTCTTGGTAATTTTACCCTTTTCTAGGTAAATACACCGAGATTTGTTTTTCAGTGCACAACATTTTTTACTAAGACTGCAAATTTGACGTATTTCTATCAAACAGAACTGAATCAGTGAGAACGAAAACACACCAACTCGAAAAAATTGAAGTGATCAAGACGCACACAAAATTGCACAGGAGGTGGAGAAGTTCATCTGAGAAAAATATTTTTGGTGGAGAAAAACAAGTACGTAGAGACACTTTATAAGTCGAAGTTGGAACAGATATGCTAACTTCAATGACTCTCATAAAAATTGCTCATCTTCAGTGACAATTGAGCATTTTCAAGCAATCGAGTTAGTTTTTTTTCGTTCTCACTGATTCAACTATGTGCAGGTGAGAAATATGGGGTGTGCTCTAGAAAGCTGCATAAGAAGTAATGTAAAAGTGGGCGTGATTCCTTTTGAAGAATTGGAAAAGCGGGATTTTAAATTCAGCAAACAGAACTATGTGCCAACTGAATGCAAGATATATGAGCCGCGGGCATGGCACGAGAGCGTTGTGGACAGGGCTCATGAGTTAGGTAAAGCGCACTACGAGGAGCCGCGACCGAAGAGCCGTAACCATTTCCGTTGACGTCACTGGCGCTTTATTATTCTCATTCACTCTTATGGCCAGAAAACTGACGAGCACACCCTATAATTCTCACCTCCACATAAATGAATCACTGAGAACGAAATCACTCCAATTCGAAAAAATGAAAATAATCAAGACGCGCTCAAAACTGCATATTAGGTGAAGAAGTTAGTCTAAGAAAAATATTTTTGGTGCCTAAAAGTAAGTACTTAAGGAAAATTTAAATGTCCAAGTTTGAACAGATACGATAACTTCAATGAAAATTGTCTGTCCTTAGTGAAAAGTGAGCATTTCCGAGTTACCAAGTTGGTGTGTTTTCGTCCTCACTGATTAAAATCTGTTTGATAGAAATGCGTCCAGTTTTATTGTTTATTCCGTCAGATTCCAAATTTTTAAGGGTGCTACCAGCAGAAAATTTTACAAGAAAACCGATAGAACCGTTTATAAAACCTTTAAGTTTTGTTTATTTAAGCTTTTAAAATGTCCAAATTTTGTCCGCGCCCTCCCGTTGAGTGGACCCAGTTGGAGTCCCTTTATACTGAGAGTCAAGACAATGCGAATCCATTTCTGATTGGTTAACCGGATTTTAGGCCTTCACAGTGTCACAAACGGGAATAAAGATTACATTTTCGCCAATTGCAAAGATTATAATCTGGAATGGACCGAGGAATTTCGGGTTCGACAAGGAACAAACGGAATGAGAGAAGGAACGGAGAAAGGAATTTAAGAATGAGCCAATCAAAGATTACGAAAAACCAAGGTAGATTTACACAGGTATGGACAGAACTAAACAACTGGCCTCTGATTGGCTCTCCAGCGGCCCCTTAACGTCAGCCATTTTGGATGTTTTGATTATTTTGATTTATTATGTTCGGTTTATCGTTTGTCAAAAATTTGTGGGATTTTTTGCACAATTTTGGTTATGCGATATTAATTTTAGTGTTTAAACGCACAAACGTTTGAATGTTAATTTCATTGTAATTTAATTAAAAAACGGGCCCCTTAACCTACGTCACGAGGTCATGTGACACGTACTGAGGCTCATGGGAAATTTTCAACTTTTCCATACCTGTGTAAATCTACCTTGACGAAAAACGTTCAATTTGTGTATTCTTTATTCCCGTTTGTGACTCCATGAGGGGTGTTGTCTTGACTCTCAGTATAAAGGGACTCTAGACCCAGTGTGCGGCGGGTGGAGAGGGCCCATAAATACGTGGTACTTACTCTTGCTCGCGCGTCGCG
The DNA here is from genome assembly GCF_918797505.1 of Bemisia tabaci. Classification (NCBI taxonomy): domain Eukaryota; kingdom Metazoa; phylum Arthropoda; class Insecta; order Hemiptera; family Aleyrodidae; genus Bemisia; species Bemisia tabaci. Next base: position 71,626,996 of record NC_092794.1, read on the forward strand.
TCGCGTCGGGGTCGCGGGACTAGTGGGTGTAATATGAATTTTAATACTTTGCACCACCTCCGACGGTCGTGGACAATCCGACGGGACCCGTCTCTCATTACACTCAAAATTACTTAACGCCGATGACAAGGATCGCGGACACTGAGGCTCATTATAAAATGGTGCTTTCAACTCGGTTTACGCCCAAACGGCCGCTACTCAGCACGCACAGCCCCGTTGCCGTCCCCGCACATCTCGTCTCTTCTCTGCAGAAAGCGCGTAAAACCTCTTTCGAATGAGCTCCGTCGTCCGGACAACGCCGCCGTCTGTAGGAATCGCCTGGAAACGGAGATGCGCCCCTATGTTGACGCAGCGACGATGTTCCTGCGCTATGAAACACACCCACACATTTTCCATGCGAATATTCAAGAGGAGAGTGGACTTGGGCGCGTGATTTTTCAACTGTGTTTAAAGTAGAGAACTAATGTAGAATCGGTGTGGATACTTATAGATTACGGTTGCGTCTCGACTGCATAAAAACATATAAGAAAATAAGGTACATTGATAAGGGCCGTTTTTTGGGCCCACCTTTAATAATGGAGATGTTGCATGTGTGAGGAATTTGCGATTTGACTGTTGATTCTTATGTAAAAGTTCGTGAGAAACACGATGGTGCTACTGGTTTTTTTTTCTGAAATCAACTCCCAAGCTCAAAAAAAGCTCTCAAGTTGAGGTCAAAATGGAGAGGATATCCCACCCTACCCTGAGAGCCTACGTCTACATCAAGACAAACTCTCCATGTAAAGATAGGGTGCAAATACATTGACAGGACTGCCACTTTATTTGGGGATTCCAAAACTGTAAACACGGCAACCCTGCTAATGTATTTGCTCCCTATCTTTGCATGGAGAGTTTGTCTTGATGTAGATGTGAACTCTCAGGGTAAGGTGGGATATCCCCTCTATTTTGACCTCAACTTGAGAGCTTTTTTTGAGCTTGGGAGTTGATTTCAGAGAAAACCAGTGGCACCATCGTGTTTCTCGCAAACTTTTGCATAAGAATCAACAGTCAAATCGCAAATTCCTCACACATGCAACATCTCCATTGAAGGTCTATAGATTGAAAGCAAACAAAAAACTCCGGCCGTAGAAGCCGTACTTACGGGCTATACAGACATGCCGTCCGCGTTCCGGGCTCAGGGGCCGAAAATCCCGGGTGAACACCCGGAGCAATTGAAGCTACGGCTTCAGTGCCTGGAACAAGCGGCATGGGGTAAATGATCGATTATCGATATTTCCCCATTTATAGTCATGGTAAGAAAATCGATTTTTTAGGTATTCGCTGCGAACACCCTGTTCATTGATCTTATTCCATAGGTTGAAATGGTAGATGAATCGATGTATTGCGAAGCACGCTACGCAATTGCCCAGAACTTACGGCCTCTGAGCCTGGAACGGACGATATGTCTGTAGAGCTCGTAACTTTTTTTTTCAGAGTATCTTACGGAATGCGTCAAGATTTGGTCATTTCCTATCTCTTTGAGGTGTAATACTGACCTAAACATGAGTCGGGGAACCTATTTCAGTGGTGGTGACAAATTTTCAAGCAACTGACAAGTGGATCTGCTCAGAGTAGAATAGACTCGTCTGCCTTAATCCCTGAAAAAAGGCCTATATGGACTAGCAACTCCTTTTACAAATGCTCACCATTGGCGCAGTATCGTTTTTAAAGCGAGGAGCTTAAGGCAAAACGCATATTTCTTGCGCAGATTTTGAAGTTAGGAGTGTATTTCAGACTTCTCCGACGCACTCATTGTGAATTTTGAGGCGAAGAACTCTTCGTTTGGCTTTGGCTGCAAGCTCGCCACTTGCCAAGTTGCAGAGACCCATTAACTGGTATGATGCAGGGACGGATCCATTGGGGGGGGGGGCGAAAAAAGAAAAAAAGAGAAAAGGAAAGAGGAGAGAAAGAGAGAGAAAACAAAGTGCTCTTAAAAATTTACTGAATTGGTTTCAAGACAAAGCTGTATAACCAAAGCTTACCGAACCAAAGGTTACTCAACACCGCAGAAATAAATACCTACTAAATATATACGCTATATAAAACTACGCTGAAAGAGCGATGGCTCGTCGATTTCCAACTTTCTAATAATGCCCAAATTGTATGATAATATGCTTAAAATTCAATTTGGGAGGGTCTATTTGGACGTATTTCTGTCAAACGGAACTATGCGCCAATGTGAGTTCCTTTTGAGGAATTTAGAATGCCGGATATCGCGTTCTGTCAAACGGAACTAAGCGCCATGGAAAAGCATTGCGAGTATAGGACGGAATGAGCCCGAAGCCCGATTCCGCCGCCAATCTAAGTCCCCCTCTACCTTCGTACCCCGATTGGCGCTTAGTTCCGTTTGACAGAAATACGTCCATTTTTAATTTTTTTCGGGGGAGGCCCCCAGGACCCCCCACTGTACACCAGCAAATGCTCCCATCCCCTCCGACCCACTCTGGATCCGCCACTGGTCTGATGAGAACTACAAACTACGAACCTCACGAGACTTTGCAACGTAGTGAGGTGGAAAAGGCGAAATCCTTGTCTAAACCAACATCGTGGAGGGTGTTTTAGCGGCCATAAACATAGGTTGCCGTGGCGTTGGGGCTCGGCCGAGGTGCGCCCACACCCGCGCCTAAGTGGTGCGACGCGGTCGGCGCGCGGCGCGGCGCGGCGCGTCCGCGAGGGCGCAGGCCCAGTCGCACTGACCGCTCCTGCCTCCACTCCGGAAGAGCCGTCCTTTTGTTGCAAGGCGGCTATGAATTATTATGAATTAATGTTGCCATTGTCAGAGTTAACACGGAACTGTAATTGTCAATTAATTAATAAGCGCTTTTAATTCATAACAACCGTATTATATTTCACTCCCGCAATGTGAGCTTCGGCCTGGCGGTCGACCGCTTGCCAAGTTCACCGGAAAAAATCAAACTTCTCGCTTTTTCCTATTTCCTCTCATGTGAATGTTTGCGAAATTGTTCCATCGCATTTCTTCTTCTCTTTAATTGTTTTTGGCTCTACATTTAATCCTTAAGACTGTAACAGATTTTACTCAGTCTTGAACCATGAAAATATGAAAGCTTGGAGCATGCATGCACCATGGTGTCTACGGACACTGAGTAGAATCTCTAGATGGCTATAGGTTCCGAATCGGAACATAAGCCGATAATCCAGTACATAAATTGAACTGCATTCTGCAATTTGGAACTATAAATTCTGGCTCTTCTGGAAAAACTCTTATGTGCACTGGGAAACTAAAGGCACATACGTCGTTTTTAAACCGGGCTAGAATCTATAGTTCCAAATTGCAAATGGAGATCCCCAACCGTGTGCGTCGCCGTCGCGTGGACACCGCTGACGTCACTGGCGGTTTACAATTCCCATTCATTCTTGCGGCCCTCGATTGGCGATCACATCTCTTCCTTCTTTCCCTACTGTCTCTGGTCTCGTTTAGCAGAGATATGTCCAAATGACCCGTTCGTGGTAAATTTGAGAAACAATTCTCAGAGGACTTTTTCGGTACCTTCCCAGAATCGTCTCATTGGATCAAACGGTTGACGCTAAGTCACGATGCGTAAGGATCGATTTCCCGTATTTATCGGAGGGCTCATGATTTCCGGCCAAAATGTTTCGTGTCATCTCGTGGAAGCCACCCTTACCGAAACTATGACCGGAATCATCGCGGCACCCTACACCTTCCAACCCACGGTGGATCGAGTCAATAGGAAAGGTCGGACAAAATTTGGAAAGTTTAAACGCTTATAACTCCGTTTATACAATGTTTTTGAGGTTCTAAAAGTGGTTCCTACGGTTTCCTCTTGAAATTTTCTTGATATGTACCCCTCGAATTTTAAAATGTGACGAAATAAACACCAAAATTTGCATATTTAGTCAATTTCATGTCCAATGCTCGACTCGATCCACTGTACGACCCTCCCGCGGGAGAACTGGGAGCAGGTTGCGTAAGTATTTGGGAGGGCCGAAAGTTCGAGCCTCCCTACCGAAAAGAATACTTTTCAGAGAAAATTCTCCAGTATTGACCGCAAACCACGCCAAGAATTGTCACTATGACGATGAGCCTTCGGGAAAGCCTCAAGTTGCCCAGTTAGGCAACGGAGAGTTGGCCGGTTGTGGGCGCGTAACATCCCGGAGTGTCCAACTGTCGGACTCTTCGAGTGCTTTACAGCCGAGATTATCGTTTCAGTTGCGCGCATGCCCGCCAGATGCCGCCACGGACGGGCCGAATCCCAGGGGCTCCTCGCGAAATCCGACCAATTCCGCGTGCGACTCAGCAACGCCGGGCGCCCTCAACTTCAGCCTCGGCAATAAGTTTCTTAAGATCACAACAAAAGATTTTCAATGCACCTAATTTTAAAAGCGCATTCAAAGTTCCCACTTCGCAGCCCTTTTGACTCGTTATTTTCGCTCCCGCTTCCAGTTTGCCTCCCACTAATTTTGTGTCTGGATTCATCTTCCTACTCCTCTCTCTCCTCCTCGCAGTGTCCTCATCCACTTTGTCCGTCCTAATCCACCACCCCATCCGCCTCATCCGTTCCATTCATAATTGAGGTTTTTGACCAGTGGTGTGGCGTGCTTTGCGATATATCGATTGCTATCACCTTCATGATCGATTCTTTACCATAGCTTCATATGAGGAAATATCGATAACCGATCATAGATCATTTACGATTCGCCACTATTTTTGACCACGCACTTAGATGATGACGCGTTGAGGAATGACAAGATTCATTATCGTTGATATGATTTTGCTGTCTTTGCACACGCGTTTATTTAGCTTTGAGACATCCGTCAAAAATATTACCATACTGCACTGTTGTGACTGCACTGGCAAGCTGGGAGACCACAGTCGAATTATTCAATGTAAATGGAGAAGGCAAATTGGACTACATTTCGCGATTAGGAACCACAATTTCGTTCCCGGTCGATTGCGAAATATAGTCCAATTAAGATAACTCTCTTCTAGAGGTCACAGTGTAATCCTTTGCAGCTTAAAATTTTGCAGTTCAAAAAATTGACAACTAATTCCGAACACGTGTATCCACTCTGTTACAGCCTCACTTTCTCGAATGAAATCGAATTGATTAAATATCTTGGAGTTAATGTAAGATGCTATTCCTCACGGAAAAAATTAAATTTTAACTACCCCGTGGTTAAATTAGCTTACAATAGGGGTTATAGTAGCATTTTTTGTTGTAAAATCTACATTGAAATATTGCAGTCACTTTTTTTAGGGATTAAATTGTTAAATCAGCAATTTAATTTTTTCCAAGCTCATTGCAAATTCGTAGGATGGATAAATTTGACTTCATTCCAATTTTCAAGTCTACAAGATCGACCCAAACAAGTCATTTTTTCACAAAAGTATGACCGAGCAATCTGGAAAAAAGGGTGAAATTCCTAAAGAACTGTTTCATAATAAAAATAAAATATTCAAGTGGAAATTTTGCAACGTTGAACTGCATTTCTCTGATGCAAACGCTCTTTCGTCTAGGACGCCGAAACGACGAGTATCCCTTGTGGTGCACCGAAGTCCGATGCTTGATGACCAAATCATGTGTTCTGGGGAAAAATGAAGTCCTCGCATCAAAGGCCTTTCGCTTTCGGAGCTTGGTAAAATAGTAAACCAAAAGAGACATCCAAGCAAACTAATAATTACTCCGAAGGCTCATCAACATCAAATGAAGTCAGCAATACTGCCGTGCTAAGGAAGAACGCCGTATGAACCTTCAGACGTTGGCAAATTCCCTTGAATCAAAACCGAATTTTTTAGCCATTATTTTAGATATTATCCCTCCAATTTCTCAGACAATTTTGTTCTCGATTTGATCTAAAATGCTTAAAATTTTCAAAGAAAAAAATGCATAAATCTCCCCAGAATTCATGCTCGACCTGAAATTTGGCAGCCCTCGAATGTTCATACGGCGTTCTTCCTTAGCCCGGCAGAATAGTGGTCAGTCACTTTACGCAGCTTTGCGCTATGCTTAAGTTCAGTGCAGTGGCGTGGGGTGAATTGCGATATATCGATTGTTATGCCATTTAAATCTATGGAGAAGGATCGATAAACAGGGTGTTCGCAGCGAACGCCTTAATAATCGATTCTTTACCATAGGTTTAAATGACATAACAATCGATAAATCGCAAAGCACGCCACGCCACTGCAGAGTCAACATCCGAGCTCAAAGCGGTCAACGGGTGCTAACGCAAACGTATCATTCCGATGGTCTTTGAATAAACTCTCCGCTTCGCATAAGTATTTAAAGGGACAAAAATTCAAGCAATCCCAGGGATTTTTAAAGGGACGGTTGCAAAAACCGCGAGAATTAATACATCAAAGCGAGGGCACTCCGGTCGTAGGTCCGTAAGGGAGGAAAGCAAACAGGAAGACCCGTGCATGTACCACAGTTTCCATTTGCATGATTAAGCAATTTCACGTGAGAGGCCGACCCAAGGCCCGACTTTGAGATCGTGCACTTCCTACACAGATTTCCCCGATATTGCTGTGGCGGGTCTGAAATTTTACATGCCCCCCCCCCCCCCCTCATCGAAATGTAGTTAAGCACCGATTCGATTCATCACGAGCAGGAACACCCGGGATTCTTTCGATGCAGCGCACTTTTGCAAAGAGCACGGAATGCGAATGCTCTAACAACTTTTGTGTCTCCGAGTGTGTTCTTCCTTTTGGAGATTTTCAGCGACTCGTAGTGAAAGAATTCGCCTCGAAGGAAGCGCCACCGTTTTGCTATGTTCCCGAAGAGAAAAGTTATGTTCGAATTTTTTGAATCAAATCTCCAAAATTCGACACACAAATGGACTGCATTTTGCAATTGAAACATGAATTGGGCTCTCTGGAAAACACTTATGTGCATAGGGAAACTAATGGCACGTACGTTGTTTTAAACTGGCTAGAATTTAGTCTAAATGAAATATAGTCCAAATCATCGGCGGGAACTTTATCAAGATGAGCACGGAACATTGTAAAACGGGAGTGGCATTCGTCCGCTGCTTAATACAATGCTCGATACCACTGAGCGAAAATAACAAGCTGCTGCAAGCACTATAACTGCTCCCAAGCCACTAATGTTGCCTATCGCAGATATTGAAGGCAAACTAATCAGAACGAGTGAGAAACGATTTGAGTGGAGCTGAAGTGTTTGAGAAATTGACTCAAAGATTGCTTAAAATTGCATTTTGAAGGGGATACCATTGCCTTATGAGATGTTGAAGGCAAATCGGTCTAAGCGAGTAAGGAACGATGTAAGAGAAGGATTAAACCGCTACAGCTACGAACGAACTGAGATAACATGACAGAAACGCGAGGAGCATCATTGCCCCCAAGCCGCTAATGTTGCCTATCGAGAAATTGAAGGCGAACTGATCGGAACGAGTGAGAGACAGTTTGAGTGATGCTAAAATATTACAATATTGACTAAAAAATTGCTAAAATTGTATTTCGAAGGGGATACATCTTTGAAACCTCCCGATGAGCCCCCGGATCCTCTTCTCCGTCTGAGGGGAAAGGGGTGGGGGCAAATGACTGGAAGAGCCCTTCAATCATCATCGCCTCCTATTTTCTTGAATGCCAGTCCACCCCTGCTAAAACCAACTCTTTGTTCAGATATTGTCCATTAAAACATTATTTTATAACTAAGATTCTCTGCGGTGATTCCTTTTGATGGGTGCCTGAATAAATGCCTGGTTAAAAGCCGATTTTTCAAATACCGACGAAGCCGCGGCAACCACTGAAAATTGAGTTTTAATAACGTTCTGTTTTGCTTATCACGCTAAGATCGATTACGAATTCGAAACGGTGGAACACCGAGGAAGACCTCACTTCTCGCGATTCGCTTCTTTCTCGACCGATCAACACTTTTGGACAAGCTCGAAAATCATTTGGTTACAGACGCGACAAAAAGCGTTCCGTTGCCAATTCGTCACAATAAGTGCATCAGAGTCACCCTAATTATTATTGAAATGGACGGAAAGGTATCCGCAATCTGGCAGCGGGCACGGAGTCAAAATTTACAGTCGATTCTCGGTGGCACAATAGGTTTCCGGAATCATAATTACATTAGCGGACCGGGGAGGGAAGTTGGAGGTGCAGGGTCCTGACCTGACTATTTAGGCCGCGGCCTAGGAGCTAATTGAGCCCGTGAGGCCCGACCGTGGTGGAACTAAATCGACGAAAACGGAAAAATACCAAGATGCCCGCCGTTTGAACGCCAAGACAAAAGAAACAACGCCAGGACACGAAAATCGACAACAGTAGGACTGTGGCTCTGATGCCAGATTTCCGCAGACAGTGCCTACGTAGAGAGAGCACGAATTTGTTGAAACATGGATCTCCTTGGCCTCAGCGGGCCGATTTTTGAAATTGATAGACAAAGGAGACAAAAAGGATATGGAAGGATCCTATTGGTGGAAGCGGGGGGTTGTAATAGCCAAAGGGGTAGATAATAGACTAACTAAAAGCGACTCAAGAGAGACCCTATAGTTCTCAGTCCATCATTTTCCACCTTAGTCTATAAAACCCACCCGTTTCGACGAGTAGAATCGCTCCATACCCCCTATGTCTTCTTTGTCTACCAATTTCAATAATCAGCACGCAGAAGGACACATAGGCGTACCTAGATCATTTGGTTACCCCTCAGTCCAGAGGAAGGTCCGGGGGGCCTCTCCCGGCAAAATTTTTGAAATTTTAACTCTATTTGGACGCATTTTGAGGCTTCCCCTTCCATGACGCGGATTTGTCATCGATCTCTGCTGAAAAATTACGTTTATTCTTAAACTATCAGCAAAGAATACTTTCGAATTGTTGTATGGAATAGATCCGGACAATTTTTGAAATTTTATTTCTATTGGACGCATTTTGAGGCTTCTAGGACGCAGATTTTCCATCAATTCGTGCCGAAAAATTAGGTTTATTTTTTTAGTCTACCTACCTGTGTCCAAAATGAAGTTATAATTAAAATTATGGTAAGAATACTGATAGCTACACCATAACTGTGCACGCTATAAATTAGCTAGACCGTGGATAAACTCAGCATCATTTTTTTCTGCACAGTGAACACTTTCGAGAATTTCTGAGTGATTTCCTAATACCTATGAATGAAAGGAATGTTTGCAATTTTATGATTGCGTATACATTCAGTATCCATAATAATTTATCAGCTCGATGGTGAGAATGCATTATGATAATGAAAGCAGGAGATTGAGCCGAAGTTAGATGGGTAGATTTCGATTTCGTGTTCATTTCAAAACCTCTCGTTAGTAGAGTGCAATCCCCGCATATTTGTCGATATGGCAACATTGCCCTAATGTAGTGCCACCCATCGTATCGCGGGCGATTCACGTGGCAGAGCGTCACTAATTCAATTTTACCTTACCGCTGTTACCATTTACCATTTTCCGTGTGAAAGCTCCCCTTTGTCGGCACCCCGGTCCGCTGACTGGCCATTGACAACGCAGGTTTCGATGGGCTTACACCGCCTCCTTGCCAAATCAGACACTACACCCGAACACCATCGATTGTAGAGTATCTTTTTCAACGGATACTTAACGAAAGGTGCAGGTTCAGGTGCGAATGAAGAATGGAAATTCAAAACCTGATAAGCGCCATTGGATGTTATATGGCTCATTTCATTGTGAAAGAGCTTAAAAAGATACAATATTCTCGTTAAATCCTCGAAGCTTTCAGACAATTTCGAGGTAAAATAAGAATAGCATGAAACGCAGTAATTTTAGCGAAACAACATGAGAAGAAAGGCCCATTAGTCGTGAAGCACGAGTCGGAGATTCTCCGACAGTGACTGATTATTGAAATTGATAGACAAGGCTGTAGACAAATAAGACAATAGTATAGAGCGATCCTATTGGTTGCAACTGGTGCAGTTCTTACAGGCTGAGGGTTAAACTGATGGACTAACTGTGGGGTCGCTTGTCGATTGCCGTTAGTTAGTCTATTACTTACCTCCTTTGTCCGTTGCAACCACCCGCTTCCACCAATAGGATCCCACCATATCGACGGTGAAACTACCAAACCACGTATCTCGTTTGCGGTGTTTAAAAATCTACGCTCACATTTTATTTTTTTGAAGTTGACCAAATCAATATCATTTCTTGAAATTTTCACGGAATTTTCTCCGCACAAAGAGGAAAAATCACAGAAATTTTCAAGACTGGATGTTAAGTAGTTTTTCATTTAAAATATAAAGCATGACAGGAAGTCTGCGACGTCGCAAACCGAGAAACGTGGTTTGGTAGTTTCACCGTCGATATCCTTTTTGTCTTCATTGTCTATAGCTGTGTCTATTAATTTCAATAATCGACCGGGATCCTATCTATATTCCTAATGCGTGGCGGCTTCCTTTACTCGGGGTAACCTGCACGACATGACAACGGGACAACCCCTATTCATTGATTTGTGTGGCTGATCACGGTATGTGGTCCGTGGAACCCAGGCCTCATTTCCACGGCCACACCAGCCGGCACGGGCCCACGGCTAGCCTTTGCAGTTTTGTCACTCGAGGGACCACCTGTGTTCCCGGGCTCAGACGTGTTTTCGCCTTTTTTAACCTTTTATCTCTTGTGTCGCGGCCCATTGTGGGGCTCGGGACCTCCAGCGGATTTTGAGGTCGGGAGGCGACCGCACTTTGCAACCACCGGAGAAGTCAAGGAGCCCGTCTTGGGATTACCGCGCTGGGATACTCGCATCAAAGAGCAATGGGTGCAAAGGGGTGTGTGACTTGTGCTTCCTTGTCAAGATGAAATACTACACTCTCGACCGGATTTATCCGCCCCTCGCCTCAAATCTACAATTCTGCTGTGCAACGCGATAACGCCGTAAACGCCGTTTTAATTTTTTTGGGGACAATGTATCGTAGCAAAAAAACTTGTGTACATTGGGACAATGTTATTACAGATTTCCCTCAAAAATTCTATCAAGAACTTAACCCGAAAATTTGAGGTGCTTACGTAAAACAGTTTTTATTTTACTAAGTGTTTAGTTCCAAAAAACGCGGGAAATTCTTGATGGATTTACGGCGACGGCAGAATTCTACCTTAACTTTTAGCCAGCGCGCGTATTCAGCGGACCTGCGAGCTGATTATTGAAATAATTAGCAGACAAAGCGATAGACAAAGAAGACATAGAGGGTATGGAGCGATTCTATTCGTCGAAACGGATGGGTGTCATAGACAAAGGGGGACAATGATGGACTAACATTAGGATCTCTCGTGGGTTGCCTTCAGTTAGTCTATTACTCACGTCCTTTATCCATTGCAGCCGCCCGCTTCTGTCAACAGGATCCTTCCATGTATCCTTTTTGTTTCCTTTGTCTATAGCTTCATCTATCAATTTCAATAATTGGTCGGCTGCAAATGTAAATTAATAAAGTTCTTGCATGTGTCAGAGATTTGAGATTTGGGTATCCTTTTTCTAATGTCAAATTCCGCGCAAAACACGGTCGAGACACTGGTTTTCCAAATCACCTAAGCGCCAAAATTGCAAATGCGATAAAATATGAAAAACCGTTTTATTCGCTTCGTTGACAATCTTCGAATTTGAAAAAATATATGTTCCTTTAGAGGACGACTATTTTGAAACCAGACATGATTGATTATACCAGAGAAATCCAATCCTCCTATCACCAAAATAGAGATTAGTACTTACGTGATTTGGAAAATAAACGGTTCAATTCTGTTGAAGAGAGGTGCTGAATTTTAACTTGAAGGCTTTTGGTAGATGTCTCATTGCCAGGACGCACAGTGGATCGAGTCATTCAGAGAAGTTGGACATTACCTTTTTCACTAAAACTGCAAATTTTATTGTTTAATTCGTCACATATTTTGAGGGGCGCTTCAGGAAGAAAATTCCACGAGAAAACCAATGGAACCATTTTTAAAATCTCAAAGTTCTGATTTAACTGAGTAATAAGCTTTTTGCAGTTTCCAAATCTCGTCCGACCTTTGCCATTGACTCGATTAACTGCGGGCCGGGACGCCGTGATGGACGTGGTGAAAAATAAAATCGACGAGGAAGACGACCCCTCGAACGTGATTTTCCCGGCGATTAATGAGTCGACTTCCACGGAGCCGGGGAAAGAAAGGAGTTCCGGCTCGGTAAAAGTTATGAATAGGTGCCCTGACAGCGTCCTGCAGTCCCTCCGCATCTTTTTCGGCTCCGACTTTGACGTCGAATCAAGGAAACTTCCAACTTCGGCCCGGAGAATAAACAGAAACGAAGCAGGACTGTTTGTCGACAATCATGCTTTACTGGCCGCCAACTCCCCGGAAACTAATTTCGGAAAACTGGGTTTCCACTCCGTTGCCGAGTTTTTCCGCTCGCCGTATACCCCGACTATAACAACTCGTGGTTTCCCGGTATTTTTGACGTCCATGGAATTTCCTGATACGTCTCCTTCCTTATGCGTCATCGGGTTCGCTCTGAACGTCCCGTAACTTTCGTCTACGGCGAGGAAGTCTTAAAGGGGCCCAAAACTCGTCGTCCCTCTAAAGTAAGGGCGTTTCTCGATTTCCTCGTGAGCCCCAGAAAGCATGGATTTATATGTAAAACAAGGCTCACATTGAAAAGGAAATACGATCTTACGTCAGAGGAGCGACCAACTGGATGTTTAGAAGGGCGAAAGGGGACGACGTACGGATAAAGATCACGTCTCATTGCTGCTAAGTTTCTCGGAAAAGATTGAGGCGCAGAAAGGTTTTCTCTTGATTAATCAAAAATGAGGTCGGTAAAAGCTGGAATACAGTAAAAACACAACACAAAGAAAACCACAAAAAAACACAAAGCGCAGAAAAACCCCAAAGATCACAAAATACACAAAAAACACAAAAAACGCAACAAAACACAAAAAACACAAAAAACGCAAAAAACACAAAAAACACAAAGAGCACAAAAATGCACAAAAAACACAAAAAATTTAAAAAACACAAAAAACACAAATAAGCACACAAAAATTCTACTTCCACATTTTTATGACTTTAGGTAGTTTCAATCAAATGCCGTGAAAAGAGGAAATGTAAGTGCTCCGCGAATACTGCGCGACTTGGACTATGTTTAATGTACAAACTTTGGCTCGATTTTTGAACCGTTATCGAATGATATTGATCGATATATAATATTGTTAATATAGGGAGTTATCAATCGAGGTCATTCGATAACGATTCAACAATCGACCCGCAGGGCCAAAAGTTGACCCAGACCGGAGTAATTGCTTCTATCGAATCGATTCAGCGGGCCCATTATTGAAATTGATAGACAAAGCTATAGACAAAGAAGACAAAAGAGATATGGAAGGATCCTATTAGTGGAAGCGGGTGATTGCAATGGACAAAGAGGTTGAAAGATATTTGCAAGACTTTAAAAAAAAATAATTAAAAAAAAAAAAAAAAAAAAAAAAAAAAAAAAAATTGAACAGCCCAAAAACTATGAATTTTTACACTTTACTCATCAAACATTTAAGGAAAAAAACTAAAGGGCAAGAGAGGAAAAGAAAAAGAAATAGAAAAACACCTCGGAAGGACCTTTTACAAGTTTCGGGGCATTACCACAAGTCTAAGAACTTCTTTCTTATGGTTGAGAGGGAATAGAAAAAAAAAAACAGTGGAAGATGTTTCATGTAACCAAATTATGTCTGTCCACGGAAATAATTAAACACCTCCGAGCAATGCTGTCTTTTTGGCTTACTTTTTGAGCATGTAGGGTTTTTTCACCCATTTAAGGTATCATCATACGAGAAAGAGAGTGAATCTTGGCTTGGATTTACGGCACAGGAACACGGACACATTTTTACTAAAAGCAGAGAACTTATGGCTTTTGAGTTGAAAATTTCCCAATCCATTGTCATAAATAAAACCCTCTTTTCCAGCATTCCTACAACTACGGCGAATTTAACCCTAACGCTGAACTTATGCGGGGGTTGTGACATCTGACAGGGGTGCGGGGGTGAGGGAGAGAGCGTTGCGCCCCGAAAACTTGGTGGCATACGATCGCGGATACAGCTTCCGGGTCGGAATGACCGGATGAGGGAAGATAAATGACCGACGACAAGACAACTTGGAGCACTGATTTGAAAACTTTGATGCATTTCCCAACCACCGCGGCAGCTTGGGCTACTTTCTTATCCTTCTCGTAGATCAAGTTCCATTTACCCCGGTGAAATTTTTTTTCAGAGGAAAATTTGGTGAGCTGCCAGGACTGCGTGGATTTTCGAGGAGAAAAACGTTTGCAGTTCACGCTGAAACAGATGAATCTCCTCAGCTGCATCAAGATAGTACAGAGAGGGTAATAATGCACTTGAGAAATAAAATTGCCTATATGTCCAATTTTTTTGGACTAATCTCACTCTATAATATAAAATCATAAGACTAACGCGTATAGCGCATAGCGCTACGCGTTAGTCCGGGAGTTGGGCTCCAAAGCTGATGGTTACAAGGCGTACCCTTTAACTTGCAATGATGATCGGTGTAATGACAGCCATTGCGGGAATGCTACCTTGCCATGATACACTTTTAACAAGGAATTTGGCACATATCATCAGAATAATTCTAATTGCAGCCACTTATTCATTTCGTCATCCAAGTCTAAGTACGGTAAAATTTGCCCTCTTATTTCACCAGAAAGAAAAGTAAGTATAGTAATTGAGTAAGTAGCGGTGCAAGATATAAGTGCAGGCCACCTGGAACCGGTAGAGTAAGAGGGTTTAAACTTTGGAGCAATTCTGTAAGCAATATTGACTCAAAGCTTCATAAGTTGCTTCGACAAATTATCCCAACCTGGTAACAACGAGCGCAGAACACTGGTTGAAATATTTTAGTTCACTATTTCTATGTTTAACAGTTTAAATTTAAAGTAAATAAAGTTGATTACAACGTTACAAGCATTTATTACTGATCCAGACCCACTCACATTGCCTGGTCACAATCTTTGGGGCGAACTGGTGCGAATAGATTCAGAACAGAGCAATGTGAGTTATAATGATTTCAACCGGTATGAAACAAGCGGATGTGACCAAACTGCTGTAAGCAACTATTACCGCTTCAATGCCGCTCACATTGCCTACCTAGATATTGAAGGCGGACTGGTCACAATGGGTGCGTAACAATGTGGGTAGACTGATACTGAGTGTAAGCCATCAGTTGGACTTCATTTTTTAATTAGAAACTACAATTTCTAGCTCATCCGTAAAAACATCTATGTGCATGGGGAAACTAATAGTACATACGTTGTTTGTAAACTGAGCCAGGTCGTTGGTCCTTAATTCAAAATGTAGTTTAGTTAGACCTCGAACGAATAAACGTAATCCAACCACTGAACATACCTAAAATTGCCTATTCACTTACTTTCATACTTGGGATATTCCAATTTACGCGGAAAAAATTGCCTCTGATAGAGTGCTCAGTCGCTGAACAAAAGTAAAATCGAACCTCGCAGTTTTTTTTTTCTTTTTTTCTTTTCACAAGTTGCGGTTTTAGCCATACTTAATGCTTTGAAGCCAACGACATACTTGCCCTATTGGCATACAACACCCCCAAAGTGTATCTTTACCAATTTACACCACCTTGACGAGTTAATACTTAATTACTCGGTAACCGTCAGGTGATGATTCTCTGTAGCGGGACTATACGTTTTTTATTAACTTTTAATTATATACATTTATATTTTCTATACTTCATCCATGAACCGTTGAGTGATGTTTATGAATAAAAAAAATACGGATCCTACACAAGGAGCATAATTTTAATATCACAGGACAGGTGTTAGAATTACTTAACCGTGGACCTATTTATTCAGGGGGCAAAAAATGTTAACATGCACGTCTTTGCAACCCTCGGAGCACGGGGCTCTTTTTTCCCCTGTAGTTGGCGGGGGAGAAAACGCCTTCTACTCTAAATCCCGCCTGTCCGTCGACATTAGGAAACAAATCATTCATCCTAATAATAACACACTGATAAATGCTTCGCACTTGAATTGTTGACTCAAAACTTCGTTCGTCTAGTCTGGGAGCAAAAAAAAACGGGAGTCAAAGAGCCCCAGGATGTTTGAAAAATATTAAAGGAAAGCAAATAACAACCTGGAGAAAAAGATATACTGTTACTTTGTGTAACCCTTTGAAATAATGAGGAAGAAAAAAAAGTCAAATGAGCCTCTCACCTTCAGTGAACCAACAATGGCGGGAAAAATAGTGACTTGCTTTTCATTTTTTTCTGGGTCAGTGAGGAAACAGGTAGACTGTTCAAAGGCTTTGTGTACCCTCTCATCTGCAAGGCATTGTCCTGGACGTACAAACATAGCTTCGGAGACTCAGATTCGATTCCTGCCTTGTTAAGAGCCTGAGAGTATTGTGTTCCACAGAGTTAGGTAAGACTCACACCTACTGGTTCTTTCTAACTTCGATGATATGCCGAGCCTTAAGAAGGAAATTATGCTCAATAACATCTAAAAATGCCAAATTACATATAGGATATTGAAAGAAACAACCACATTTTACGAAGGAGGAAACTGGATCATAGTTGTCTAAAACTGACCAGGGCCGAATTTACCAACTTACCGCCCGTGGGCCGCCTGTATTTTCCGCCCCCCTCTCATTTGTTTTGAAATATCAATAGATCGTATTCGATGTATCATTTGGTTCAAAACAATAGAATAGAACTTCAAACAAACATTTTAGGATTTAATTTAGAAAAGCTAAAAATGAGAAAATGCCTGACAATATCACTTTTCATTGCCATTTGGTACTCGACAGAATAAAAATTCGATCAGATAAGACCCGTTACCTCAGATTTCTAAATTGACTTTTGAGGCTGTGCTTACATGTTGAGCCTATCGATATCAATGTACTCTCACCTGAGTGATTTGTTGGATACGATCTATAAAATCCATCAAGTGAACGTGCCGGTGGGGGAAGGGTGTATGAGACGCGTTTACTCATGTTGGGCACATTTTTTGTGAAAGCCCTGTCAACACTAACAAGAGTTCAGTTCCGTAAACCCATCCCTGTTTGGACAAGGCCTTCCACTCATAAAAAACGAACGAAAAAATTATGAAAGAGCAAACATAAATGTGGTTAAAAATGTTAACTTCCGCCGCCGCGCCGACCGCACTGTATTGGCGCAATGCGTGAAGTATTCATGCAGTCTTGTAGGCGCTATGCGTTTCACGCCGACCGCCACTGACCACACGGTCAGTGATGAAGATGTGTGTCACGGCCCTGCCTCAAACAAATCCACCACAATAGACATAGATAGAGTACCTGTATAGGGAGAGTACCGACAGATCGGTTCATGGAGGGCTTAGGGCCCAAAAGTGCAGCCACCCTTCTAACCAACTTCTAACGCACAAAATTTCACTGGCAGTCTGCAGATTCCAATTCTAACCAAGATGGCCAAGAATGTACAAAAATGAGCGTTCTTCCGCAAAATTGAGTAAATCTATGCAAAAACTGAGTCAAACACGTGCTTAATAAAGGACGGTTCGTAACAATATAGTATCAGTAAATCGCGCTGGATAATTGAAATTCAAACGTTGGCTGCCCTTTTGGGCCCTAACTTTATTCGCGGAGGCATCGGTGAAGGCCTGATGGACTTTCGGAGTTTCAGATCTGTCGGTACTCTCCCTATACAGGTACTCTAGACATAGACTTTGAGAGGCCTAAAATTTAAGTTGATCGATTCAATTTTGAAGTGTTTTTGTGCATTGAAATGGACAACCTCAAACCGTCACTGCAATGCAGCACGTAACATTCATTTCATTTCTACTGAAATTATCGTACAACGATGTGTGTCACGGCCCTGCCCCAAACAAATCCATCAGTATAGACTTACGCCCACGTTCGTAATGCGTAAGGATAGGACTACTCTCAGCCTCAGCACACGTCACAAGCGCAGCTTTCAATCTAAGAGGGTGAACGGAATTGAAACAGCGCCGTCAGATTTTGCTTAAAATTTAATTTCACATCCTATGTAAAACTTGGGAAGAAACGTTTATAAACGTGTGAAGCGTAAGCCTGCATTGGTAAAATCGAAACTAATTTATAGCTGAACTCGGAGACAACGTTTTTACTCACAATTTTTTTTTTAAAAATTTCGCATCAAACTTTATTTTTAGCAGGATAGTAAATCAACAATGTGGCTTAGCATCTTCATAAGGAAATGCAAGATGGTAAATACAAATTTTAACAAATTTATAAATCCATTTTGTTTGCTTGTTTTCCTGCGTATATGTAATGATAAGAATATGTACAAATACATATTTAACAAAAAAAAGTAAAATAAAAAAAAGGAAAGGGAAAAATTGGAGGAGGAAAATGAGAAAGGAAAATTCTACCGCATTGCATTATATTGCTAGCTATTTTAAACGCAATTTGGCTTGCTGACTTAAGAGAACATTTGTATCGTCATCCAATTTTTTATCTCTCATTCTAATAAGTGATATGAACAATAATTACTGACTAAACACTTGCCGCACGCAGAAAAAAACTTCGTGCATGGGACCCGAAGTTGAGGTCATATGGGTCGCTCTGAAGTTTTCTGATCACGCATCCGAAAACTTGAGGTCGCGAGCTGCCGAAAGTTCGGGTCAGACATCTGAAGCACTTCGGCATGTACCGGAGCACTTCAGATGTGCCACCCAAACCCTTCGGTATGTATCAAAGTACTTCATACGTCTGACCCGAACTTCGGCGGCTGGACCTCAAGTTTTCAGATACGTGATCCGAAAACTTCAGAGATCCATATGACCTTAACTTCGGGTCCCACGCACGAAGTTTTTTTTTCTCCGTGCGTCAACTCACTTTTAATATATTTCCAAAGTATTTTCAGTTACTAACTTGTTCTAGAACTTTTAAGAATTAAAAGCAAGATAAAAAGGCCGTTCGGCATCGCTGGTAGCACCTCTCAGTACAGCTAATTGAATCACAAAATGACGGTGCGGGATGCAGCTTCTGATTGACCCGCTCCCTGTTGCCAAACCGCCACTCTTCCTCCGCAGTTCCCCAAAGTAAAACAACTCAAAACGTGCTCAACTCGGCATCGTTGGTCAAGTTTGGTGGTTGCCGCCTCGCAACACCACCGTAAAATTTCAGTCTGGCGATTGTTGAACCGTTATCGAATGATCCGGATCGATAAATCCCTATCTTAACAATGTTTTTTATCGATCAAGGTCATTCGATATCCATTCAACAATCGAGCCGCAGCTCCACGTTGAAATTTCGAGCCGTTCGGCAGCCGCGGGTTCGGTGGAACGTCCTATCGCCGACAGAGGGCGGTACTGGCGAGCACTTAAAATATTTATGTACTGGAAAAAAGCCGCTCTGGCCATGGTCGATGCGGTGATACGTGAAAATGGATCCGCTGACAAGGGGCGGGCGCAACGAGGAACGGGACTCTGGCGGCCGGATCTTAAAAGCCTCCGTGCGCCCGTGACTTGGGGCCTCTGTCGGTGCATCGGTAATTATAACTTTAAGACGCTCGCTCATATGCTACTACTAAATGCCTTGAAAACCCCTCACCGGTTGGCGGCAAACAGGGAAAACAACAGAAAAAGGAGGAACATGGCTTTTTTAAAACAGATCCAATCTGTTCAGCCAAAGTATCGGGATATTCAATAGACTGATTTAGTGGCTACGTGATGGTTCAAATGGACGTATTTCTGCCAAACGGAACTATGTGCATTAAGACATGAGCCCTGTTATGCATGTATTCTTATGAGTCTCAGGGCTCATGTCTTAATGCACATAGTTCCGTTTGGCATGAAATACGTCCAATTGTAAACAAACACATAACCCGTCTCTAATTCGCGCCCCTCGCGCTACCATAGGATCAACTGCTATGCTCAAAAAAAAACTCCCTAAGTTAAGGTCGCACAATGAGAGAGATATCCCAAGCTACTTAGAGAGTCCACTTCTGATAGCAAGTAACGGGCCTGACACGCAGAAGTCGGTTGGAGTATAGGATTATGCTCGCTGCAACCAAGAAACCGATAATAGGTCAAATTTGATTGTGCAAATGAAGTAAAAAAGCGTAAGATTTTTCGGTGTAAAGTCATCGCACGCTATTATGCTGTTTATTACGCATCTAGTTCCGAAAAATAATTCCACTGCACCTATACAATTTTATGTACCTTCGCCAACGGATAGGTAATTCCTACGAGTTCCTGGCCTCTCCTCTCCTTTGCCATGCTCAGGAAAAACGTCATACAAGCATTCAAATGATGCCAAATTTCCTCCCAGAAAATATTTCTTCTGGAAGAAACTTGTGAATATTTTCCTCGGAATTTTCAGACTTTTTAGATCAATTCACGTGTAAAATTCTCTGAAAAAATCCGAAGAAAAATGTTCACGAATTTTCCAGAAAATGCGCGGCTCGTCGAAGGAAATTTGGCAACGTCCGAAGGCTCATGCGGCGTTTTTCCTTTAGCACGGCAGTTCCCGGCGTGCAAGTTGCAAACGAGCTTGAGTGCGTGTGAACGTCGTTGAGAATCGACGGGGAACGTGGAAAAATTGAGAGAGGAGAGCATCACGACGATCGGGGTTCAAGGTTGGAGGGGGTGCGACGGGTGGGGGGAGGGGGGTTGGATCGGGGGTCAACATTGGGGGAGTAGTAATTGGCGGCCACTGTAAATTAGCCGATAACTCGGTGGGAGCACCGCGAGTCGTACGTGGCCGCCCGTAATTGATTTCTGTAACCCAAGACCGGGCGATCGGCCGATTCGATACATCGATAGCCGTGCATTGGGTCCCGTGGGTTGTATCGAAATTCGATGGGTCGAGGGCGCGGGGAGGTAAACCAGATTGGCCGATGTTAATAGCCGCACGGACCGATTCATTATCTATTAAAACTTGTGTTTACAATTATTGAGCCGCGCTGGAGTGGCGGTGGCGGTTTTATGGTCCCTCGGCCGGGTCGGACGCCACAGCGGCGGCGTTTATAGCCGCGCGACCCTTCCGATAAATTGAACGCGATTATGAATTAAATTTCCGCGGCCATTCGCATACACGCGGGCCCCGCGCGGCCCCTGGACATGGCCCAATGGCTCGTCTCCACTTTCCGCGCCGAGCGAATAATTAGAGTGTGGAGGATCCAAAGGGCACAAGGGCAATTTTTAAGGGGAAAAATACACTGAAAAAAAAATTCTCGGCGTTTTTACCAAGGTCCGTTAGTACTTTTACCATCTCACTTTTTTTACCAATTATTGGTAACTTTACCAAGACAGACTGGTAAGCTCACCTAAAACCGGTATTTTTACGGTTTTTTTTTTCAGGTAAGAATACCACTTTTATTGGTTATCAATTCCCGGTAACTTTGCCATTTTATCTCGGTAATTCTACCACAGTCGATAAAAAATATTGGCGTTTTTACCAAGGTCCAGTAAAAATACCGAGAAAGTTCAATGATTTTACCGAGCTTTCTCGGTAAAATTATACCAATTCCATAAATGGTAATTTTACCAAGAAAAAACTGGGATCAAATAGAGCCCTGAATTCTTGGTAATTTTTTACCCTTTTCTCAGTAAATAAACCGAGATTTTTTTTTTCAGTTTATTATTTATTTTATTTATTTATTTTAAAGTTGGGACATAAACTCCTTTTAAGGGATCGTACAAGTCGTACAAATGAATCAGATACAGATCGTGCAGATGGTTTAAATTAGGCAATGTAAGAACAAAATAAGAAAATGATAGAGCAAAATAAGAAAATGACTAAGAGCAAAATAAGAAAATGACTAAGAGCAAAATGAGAAAATGACTAAAAAGCGATGGGTAAAGGCTAAAGATTTGAGAGGTCGTCAACATGGTAGAATGCACTCTCCAAGACAAAAGCCCTAAGTTTGAGAAAGAAGACGTTTATTTCACCCCTCTTAAAAGTTTTTCTCATCTGAGAGGGAAGGGCATTAAGTTGTTGAATTGATGCTAGTCTTATACTGTTTTTGAAATAGAGTAGTTAAACTTTTCTGGAGCTATGAAATTATGCCTGGTGTCGATGTCGCTGTTGATTATTAACACGACATGGTCATTTTCAAGCCGCATCCACATGGATGATAAAGAAATTGGGAAACATAATTTTCGGGGTCTAGAGAGGGAATTTACCCTCCAAAATTTTGAACATTTCCAGACCGTTTACTAAAATTTTTTAAAAAAATGATAAATTCATTCGAACGTCTTCATTCATCATTTATGATTTGATTCCTTCTGCTCGAACTGTCTACTCTCAAGAAAAAAATAATAAGAAAAAAAACAAATACTGTGACTAAATCAATGAATGGAGAATTTGTGAATTTCATCTTTCAAATGATACCGCTGGGAAAACTGAGTACGAGGATATCCTTGGTTTCTAAATTGAACAATTGTTGGAGTATATATGACAGAATAAACTAATCTGCTAAAATACATGTGTTTAAATGGGAAATGTTGCCAGATGACGTCACTGAGCGACACATTTTCTCACTTCTAAATCAATTTTTCTCCGATTTCCCATGTCACAAAAAAATTATGAAAAATACTGCGCAATTAAACTTTCCAAAATAATATTTTATGTACGATTTTTTCTCTCCTTTCACTTGTTAAATTAGGAAGTGAACCTAGAGTCAATGATGCTTATTGATTGAGAAGTTTTTCTGCCGCTGGGTTTATTTAAAAAGACGCTGAATAATTTTCCGCTACAGGAGAGAGGCATGGAGACGAGAGAAGTTTAGGAACTCTAATTGAGAATCCGCTACTAGAATATGAAATCTTAAAATATGCGATCACAACTTGCGGACCAATGATGACGGTGGACTGTGGAATATAATTCCAAGTCAAAACCTCCCCCCTCTCTCCTTTTTCATTAAAACAAGGTCTACGCTTCAATCTAAAACTTGATAAATGAGAAGGCCTGATAGGTGGTCTGAAAACGGGTAACTAGCAGGTTTGACCGTATGATAATTCGCGAAATCGATGGAAATTGCACGCGAGATCAAAACAAATTGACGGTGAATTCAATTAGATTGCGCTTTCTGCTCACCAGTTACGAGGAAGATACGATGATTGAAGAGAGAAACGAATGAGACCACTACAGTGTTGGCTAAATTTTCAAGATTCCCTCAATTTTTTACATAAAGTGGTACACATGCAGAACCAGTCTGAACATTTTATTTGGCAACAATACCACGCCAAGACTTCATTAATGTTTGGCTTGTTATATTACTTAAGCACTGAGGATGTTCCTCCTCTCATGTCAATAGGATGGAGCCTTCTAAAAGGGCTATTCCATCAAGAGGAATTAAATCAAATCTGTGTAAGAATTTTCAAATACGAAATGGCTGAGGTCGCAATATAGAGGGATGTACAGGATAAACTGTGAATATATTGCGTTTTGTTGTACTTATGAACTGAAGATCGGCGTTATTGGATCACAGAAATCTGGAAGAGATGGGCAAAAGTGTGTGATTATACGTACTACCACCTATTCATTGTCATTAAGATCATCATTATTTTTATTTAAAAATATATATTTTTTTTTCAGGAGATAGACGCAAAGATCCTAGTCCAAGGGCCTGGAAATCATTATTTTAAGGTAGATTCCGAAGAAATACCTGTACCTATTGCAGAAGGTACGGCCTCGTAATTTTCGGGAATCGCTCAAAGAGCAGCCATCCTGAAGCCCTGAGTTGAAAAAATTTAGCTTAGGAAATATGTTACTCTGTCTTCCTTAAAAAAAAAAAAAAAGACGACATGGAAACAAATTTGGCAATGCAAAATGCAGTTAGGTTGATTCAGGATAAATTTATCGAAATGATGCGGCAAAGCATTAAGCGGGTCAACATGGCCGACCCTGATTTACATTTGAATGCCACCCGATTTCGATGGCGAGCGAAGCCACTAACTGTCCTGCCAGGCGCGGTCCTCAGAGACACTTGCTTTTATGATTTTTAAGCAAATATCGAACAGACAGTAGCTCGCCACTTGACGGACACCAAGGCGGAAAAGGAAAGCTGAAGTGACATGTAACATTTCTTTGAATATTATAAGTAAATACGAAGCTGTGGTTCTTGACTTTCTTTTTCACAGAGCTCACTGCCCCTGCTGCGTGTGTTCAAGTACACTCCAATGCCCCAAAGTAAACACTTCCTGGCTACAGTTGCTGCACGTAAGTACTCGAAAGTGTTTATCTTTCACACCACCAGAGGGCGGATGGAACGCTAGTCGACGCTTGGGCTCCTCGTTGTGATTAGTAATCCTGATTTACTGTTGTCAAATTGAGTCATAAAAATCGATCATAAGACGTCATTAAACATAAAAATTTCCCGGAGAACATGCTGAGCACGTCAAAAAGTTCTAAAATTATGCGGCACTCGCGAAAAATCAATATTTTATGGTGAATTAAAACTTTCCGCTTGCAGGGTGTCTACAAGTCCGGAAATAGTTCTGATTTCTTAAGAGCGGTCCGGAAGTACTGAAAAAGTGCGGAAATTCCGCGAGAAGGTCCGGAATTTTGTTCATTCTTTTTGTAATTTTTGTCGCAATGTGAGCGAGAAATTCAAATTTTTGAAATTGTTTTAATTTCGTCAAAATGGGGGTACTGAAGAAGTGCTGATTTTTTCTGTTGAGGAAGTACTGAATTTCTTAGGAATGTACTGCAAAAGTACTGATTTTTGGCCAGCCTGTTTTAGTAGACACCCTGCGCTTGTCAAAGTAACATAAATACCCTAGGCCAAATCAGCCACCCGGAGAAAGAAGTTTGATAATTTTTAACTATACTCTCCTGACTGATTCTAATGCCAGCTAGAGGTGCAGATGTGGTTGCATCAGCCAGAGGCATGGTTGACTTAACCACATTTCTGGTTGACTTAACCGTGCCTCAGACTCGTATCAAAATCAGTGAGGGATGCACTTGAAATATTTTCTCATATTTGTACCTTCCCTCTCCGTTCTGCGATTTTCTATACTGATATGCGGTATTCATTAAACTTATTATTCACATCACAGTTAAACATTGCATTTCTTTGGATTTATATTCCTCATGGGGCATTATCAGAAATTTCCGCGTAAACCTTACGTGCATGATGAAGGCCAGTAATAGCCGAAGCAGGCATGTTGTCAAACTTCTTCAGGCAGTCAGTCAAATTTTCACATCTCAGACTGAAATGTTGAATCTCCCGCTAATTTCTTAAGAGATAAGACATTCAATGATAATAATCTAAAGGGTGCATTCCTTGACCGCCTTGCGGTCTAACTCCTGAAGCGCCTCGCGACTCAGGCGTTATGCGTCACTCTAATGATTTTGTAATATCATAGAGTATGATAAAATGCTTATAAATACATTATATTTTCGTATTATCTCAGATCATTTTCCGCCCAATTACTAAATAAATTAGTGCTACGATGAACATTCGCCTCATCATTTCATTTTAGTTAAGAAATTCTGGAATATTGATAATTTTGACCAATGAAATCAATGAAGAACATATTAGTTACTAAATTTAAAGGAGCAATTATGGTTCAACCAATGTTTAAGTATGGAAATATGCAGCTTTCTTGCATATCAAACAAATACGAAGCTTCAGAAATCCGTAAAATTGGACAATCTTTCCCGACATTTGAAATTTTCAGTATCGTCCATCTGTTGTTGGACGATACCACCTCTTTTCTTTACAAGAAAACATATCTCGGAAAATTGTGTATATATCAGTCGCTTTTATAGCACTCTTTGGCGCTTTACGACGCCTAATCGCCACAGAGCTCAGTCTTCCCACAGGTCATCAGGGAGTTATCTCGGAAAATTAACAATGACAAATTAAAACATTAAACACGTGTAGCCACTGAACAATTTATCGATCATCCCACAGCGAGGAGGATTAGAGTTACGCTCTCCATAGATGCTGGACATAAAGAAAAAACAATTAGGATCACTGACAGGGCAGACGAGATGTAGGATGCTCTGTCTGTCATTAGTCGCATAACACGTCCGTCTCGTAACTGCGTTTCTCTCCGAACAAGTGACATCACGTCCGTCGGGCGGCCTTAATTATATTTTCAGGATTACAGCTCGAAAATAATTGTTATCTCCAGCCAGAGGCGCCCCGAGTCTGGGATCGACCGATGACACAATTACTTGACCCTATCTTTTGAGAAGAATGGAGGATCGAAAATAAAGCGGTGGACACTGTGACTGGATCCAGGTTATGGCGTAAGAAAAAGGACAACTGAGAAAAGGTCGATTAGAGGCAGTGATTGGAGGAAGACATTGATGCCTCCGATGCGGTGCAGTGGCGTGGCGTGAATTGCGATGTATCGATTGTTATGCCATTTAAACCTATGGTAAATAATCGATCATTAAGGTGCTCGCTGCGAACACCCTATTTATCGATCCTTTTTCATAGGTTTAAATGGCATAACAATCGATATATCGCAAAGCACGCCACGTCACTGATGCGGTGAAGTAGCCTTACTCTGCCGTGCTAAGGAAGAACGCCGTATGAGCCTTCAGACGTTGCCATATTTCTCTCGATGAAATCTAATTTTTCTGAAAAAATATGTTGCATTACTTTATTTCAAATTTTTCAGGCAATTTTGTTTGCAATTTCATCTGAAATATCTGAAAATGTCAAGGAAAAAAACGTGGAACTTTCCTTAAGAAGACATGTGATATCGGGGGAAATCTGGCAACCCTCGAATGTTCAGACGGCGCTTTTCCTAAGCACGGCAGTGTTCCTGCAAGATTTCCTCGATGACCCGACAACGCAGGTCCACGGTCGAGGGCTCTGCTTGTGTGGGAGGTAAAAATTTCGACTATTTTTCCTCGGAAGAATTTTCCTATTGAGAAATACAATTAAGAAGCCGTGGAATAATCCATTTTTTACGAGGTAATGGTGACGGTGCTTCGGTTCGTAAAGCGAGAGGGGTGATGGGCAGGTCCCTGAGTGCGACAGAGAGGAACTGCGCGGTCGCAGTGGCGGCGCGTCGAATCTCATTTCTGAGGCTCGTTCCCGAAGAGAATATGATACGCCGAATTAGACAGCACTCATGATCTTGTTGTTCTCCGCTCAACGGTGAAGCCAAGAAAAGCTCTTGGTCAGCTACCGAGCCGCCACATAGATCTCGGGGTTGTCGGATGAGCAAGCACCACAAGCATCACATCTATTTCCAGTGTTTTCTGGAGGTTGGATTTTTTTTTTAGCCAAAGTGCGTCAAAATTCCAGAAATCTAAAATTGGTTGCAGACAATTCAGGAACCTGCGCTGCACTAAGAATGGAGAATTAGCATGCAAATAAATGTTTTATTGCTTCATCTGAAAGTGCTTAAAGAGCTGATTTCATAGTATTTTTTATATTTTTTTTCTGATGTGGGAAACAGTATAAAAATAGATTTAAAAGTGAGAAAAGCACCACCTAGTGACGTCATCTGGCGGCATTTCCCATTTAAACACATGTATTTTAGCAAATTAGTTAATGTCATATCGTCTCCAATAATTGCTCAATTCATGAACCTCGGGTATCCTCGTGTTCAGTTCACTCAGTAGTTTCCACTGAAACACGAAATTCGTCAAATTTCAGACATCTGCAAATTCGCTCTGCAGTTGCCTTCCTGAATGGTTGTAATTTGTTGCACGTAACAGCGTATCTGTTGGAGGGAAAATTGTGCTCGAATGAGCTTTTTCCCTCTGCATTGATATTTCCAGTTTTCTAAATTTTTAACCAACGTTGGATAAAAAAAATTCCAACTTTCTGTCTTTATGACCCGTGCGTGTACAGCAATCGGTTTGTATTTCCAGTCTACTTACACTTACAGGTCCTCTAAAAATTTCAAACAATAAAGTGTTCAATAAAAATTCACGACCAACCGGGTTCTGGGGGTTCAACGGATCTTGAAAGTAGAAAAGAGGATTTTTAGCACCATCGTAGAAAGGGAAGGTATGGATCGAAAAATGAAAAACGTAAATAGATAGACGTGAACCCATCGACACTAATTCGATAGACAAATTATTAAAGTAACCGTGCTTTTCAATCCTGATGAAACTCGTAGGTAAGTCTGACATCAGTGCTTCTGGTGAGTATTCATTTAATGAAAATAAAGAACGCAGGATCCAAAATACCGGCTACCACTTCTGAATTACGCCAGATGACTGGTCACCGTCGACCGTCAACAAAAGAGATGGGGTTGTTTTTAAATGGTGCACCGTGTTGCTATGTTGAATCCCATCGCTGATCTGTTTTGATCGGCCACGGATTTCCTTCGTGGCACCATACACAGATCCGTGTTATAATTAAAATGTTGGTCCATCAGCGCTCTCAATCCATTTCTGTCAAAAGTTCCGGGACTCGGAACTTTTTTGTTCCACTTTCTCCCCCTCAAAAGTTCACTTCAACAGTTAAAAGTTCTGAGAGTGTTCCGGAAAATGAAAAAGATTGAGAGCTCACGCTTCGCGTCATCGCGCCTTCAATTTTTCGGATGCAGCACGGACGTCCATCAAGTGCGAATAGTTGTATCTCTGCACCGTAGTAAACGTGCATCCTCTCACCAGCTTTATTTTTTCCATATTGCGTTTGTTTCCGTTTATCTTATTCGTAATTGTGCCTCAAGCACTACGTGAGTACCACAGCCGAAGGTAAGGGAGATGTGTTCGGGCCCCTTTTTAGAACTTTTCTACCGAATCTACACCTCAGGTTCATTGACATCATGTAGCAGATCATTCGGGGCTCACGCTTCGCGTCATCGCGCCTTCAATTTTTCAGATGCAGCACGGACGTCCATCAAGTACGAATAGTTGTATCTCTGCGCCGTCGTGAACGCGCATCCTTTCCCTCGCTTTATTTCCATATTGTGTTTGTTTGCGTTTGTCTTACTCGTAATGGTGCTTCAAACTAGTAGCATAGAGCAGAGCATTGCAAGTTCACGACTCACGCCATCGCAATTTTTCATATGCATTGTGGACAACCATCTTGCGCGAATAGTTGTATCGCGTTCACACTTTAGGTGCCTCTTTTTGTTTAATTTCGAGATAAATTAAGGTTAAGTTTGCTCGAGATATGCTATGGTATGTCCAAATAAATAGTCATTTTGAGAAGGAAGAAATATGTTTAAAGGTCTTTCAAGAGGTCTATAAAGGGTGCGTATGTCTAAAACTCGACCATGGCTGCTAGGGGAGTTACAATAGCAAATGGAGGAGGAGGATGATAAAGCGCCTGTATGTGAACAAAAAGGTGAAAATTTCACAGAAGATTGTTAACGCTTCAAAAAGTAGTTCCTGGACCTCTGTTCACCACTATCATCCGTAAAAGCACCTTTTTTCACTCCTAACTCTCTTTTCTTCCGTTCCTTTAAAAAATTGTCCGCACATATTCTCGCGCGGGAGTGATACCCTTACGCCTTGGTTTCTTTTACCATACAATTAGTTTTCAAAAACCTTACAATCAGTCAGGGAGACACATGCACATTTGTACTGGGTATACTCAACGCGTCACTTGGATAAAAGCAAGGTGGAAGGAACTAAGGGTATCATGCCGGGTATCATGAACCGAATTTTTCAAAGCGCGATATCTCGGTTAAGAACGCAGAAAATTGCTGTTTGGACGGATCTTATTATTTTTGGCTAATTTACAAGAATCACGCATCAAAGCGCGATTCTATGCTCGGCGCACTTGACATTATGTCTCTAGTGTGCAACAGAGCTTTTCAGAACTGCGGGCTGATTGTTGACATTGATAGACAAAGCGATAGACAAAGAAGACACAGGGAGTAAGAAGCAATCCCATCGGCTGAAACTGGTGGTTTTTATAGGCTAAGGGGGTAATTGATGGACTAACTATATTGTATTTCGTGGGTTTCCGTTAGTTAGTCTAATAGACCTATCTCCGGTGTCCATCGAAACCACCCTTCCACCAATATGATCCCTCCGTATCCCCGAGAAAGCGAATTTTTTAGGCGGCTCTGACTCCACGTACTTTTGCCTTTTCTGTAGTTTTTATAAACACATCTGATCTGAAATTTAGCGCCCTTTAATCTTAGTTCTATTACTTTTCATGCTCAGATGTGCGGTTTCTTTGATAATTCGCATTTTACCGAAAATATCCGTAGATTTTTCCGGTCATTTTTCAGTTTCTGGGGAGTTTTGGAGTAAAATTTTGGGAGAATTTTGGCGAATTTCAGTTCATTCGACTCTCCTTGATCTCCTGAATAATACGGGCTAAAAAAACTCAAACGTACAACTAGTTCTGGGTTCACCGTTTTTTCGCCCTTATTTGACTCGACTATCTTGTCTTCTTTATCCATCGCTTTGCCCACCAATTTCAACAATCAGCCAGCTGAGCTTCAGGTTGACCTCTTCTGATCCCGCGAAGTTGAACGCTGCACAGTGCAGTGTCCTTATGGGCGGATGGGAAATAATTCATATCTGATCGAATAATGCATGGAATTCAATGAAATTTTGACAGTGTTAAGTATTCATCATGTACTTGCTTATATTAAAGTCAAAGTTTCCAAAGTTCCCCAAATGATTGAATATGGTGTTGCCAAATTTTGCCAAATGTGCCGTTATTTTTCCACTTATTTTAATGACATGAGTACATTATTTTTGTGGGTAAAGGAGAGAAAACCAACCTGAAATCACAACTAATAAGGCTTATGAGGGTATATCTGACCCTCTCATAACACCTTTCTTTTAAATACAGTGTTGCCAACGCGCCTGGAAAAAGCAGTTTTTTCAGCAATAATTCAAGGATTAAAATGTATAGATTAACGCTAGCTCGCTCCAAAAATCGACTGTATACTTACAGATGCTAACGATGCATATTTTATTTTTTAACTCCGGGCCTAACAAAACTAAGGTCTATCCTTTCTTTCATTCCGAATTTCAATGCTGCGTGAAATGAAAGCTGAAAAATTCAAATATACACTATAAAATAATGAGGTTTCCGAGGATCAGCATGAGAAAAAGGACGAACACTTGGGTTTGACCTCATATTACAAGTCTTTAATAAAAAGGAAAAGGCATTTCAAAAAATAAAAAATTCAGCACAATAAAACATCACCGAAAATTTACAGTAAAATTAAACTTCACAAGAGACAAGAGAAAAAAGAAAGATAAAAACAAAAAATCCATAAAAATACAAAAAATCCATAAAAAATACAAGACATTTTGTCAAATTTTCGTCTGGGACACGTTTGTTTGCGAATAGTTCTCGGAGTTTCCCCTCAATCGTTGTAACGCACTCCTTTTTCGATGCCAGTGTCCACAAGTCGAAGAGATCTAGTCCAGGCGCCTGGTAGCTAAAAATGAGGCTACCTGTAATTTCGGGTACACAGCAATTTTTTTTATCTACTTTTTGTTTTTTGGGTCGCTGAATCCGAATCTGAAGTTTCCAACCGCGTATCTGGTGAGCATTTTCCGCCATTTTGAAAAAAGGCCTTTTTTGCGGTTTTTTTTTATATAGCGGCTACGCATGAGAAAAAGTCCCAGATTTAGTTAATGTTTTGAATAGCTGACATAATTTGGAAGAAAATGGTGTATACATATGCTAGGTTTGCTTAAAAATTGAGGAAGATACAGCATCGTGAAAATCGCGTCCATTCACGTTTTCGCGGCGCACCCGTCAACGCGCGATCCGGCTCGCCGCGGTCAGCCAAGTTCCGAAGCGTTCCAAAGTTCCGAAATCCGAGGTTCCTCAATTTTTGAGCAAACTTAGCATATTCATATACCATTTTCTTCCAAATTATGTCAGCTATTCAAAACATTAACTAAATCCGGGTATTTTTCTCATGCGTAGCCGCTATATAAAAAAAAACCGCGAAAAAAGGCCATTTTAGGCCATTTTTTCAAAATGGCGGAAAATGCTCACCAGATACGCGGTAGAAAACTTCAGATTCGGATTCAGCGACCCCAAAAACATAAAGTAAGCAAAAAAAAATCGCTGTATACCCAAAATTCCAGGTAGACTTACCAGGCGCCTGGACTAATCAGAGTTTTTCAGAGCAAGACCTTGAGACAGAAAAAACTATATAACTTTATTATTCGCAGCCAGACGCAGATGGGACTTGAAAATTCAGAATCTACAGGAAATTTGCAATCATTATCACTTGTCAGGAAAATTGGTTATTTTTGGTTTTTCTTAAAAACGTCTTTAAAGTTTAAGTAAGAGGGAAGAATACTAAATTAGAGTACCATCGAAAAACGTGCTCAAAAGTAATGTTTAGAAGTTGAAAAAATAATTTTTACGATTAAATCTTAATTAAAGAACTTACCAGGAGTGTTTGTAGCCATTTTTATCACCAACCGTACATTTGGTACCGTGTCAATCAGCCTTGATAACTGCTGTCACAACACTTGCGCGTCATCGGCTACCGGTCACCGCGCGCGGAGCTTAAATCTCATCACCTCCCCTCACGCCAATTCGATGCAAATCGGTAAACAAACATTGAAAATAATACCGCTAATGTCCCCATTTTTCGTATATCTCATTACTTTTTTCATTTTATATGTTCGAAAATTTGACTTATTTCCATTGGACACTGCACTGTGCGCTGTGGGATTTTTAGAACCCCTAAGCGATTACGTCTCGGCGGAACGTGAATGAGTCACGTTGGTAGATATGCGAGTAAATTCATTATTGTGAAGCGTCTTTCGCCACCCTTGCATAACAAGAGCCGTCCCGGACCTAGAACAAGAGGAGCCCCGACGACAGGGCACCTTCGGCCAGAAATTAAAGATTATCGTGTTAGTTTATGAAAAACAAAGAGGAGATATTATTTATGAAAGAGATCCGCGGATAAGAATTCGTGTTGAGTTTTATTTAGAAGCTCGGGGAGGCTTGCAGCGGCTAAATGAGCCGCCCGGATCCGAGGAACATAAATCCTTATCAATCCATTGAAGCGGAGTCTCGATTCTCGAACCCACCTACAGGCTCGCACGCCGCACACAGGACCAAACCGATTGGAGATTTCGGACAAAATCTGGGAACTTTGAAACCTTATATTTTCGAAAATATAAAACAGAAAAGTTTAAAAGTGGCTCCGTTGATTTTTCCGCGAAATTTTCTTTCAGGAACACCCTTTAAAATTTAAAATGTGACGGACTAGAAATCAAAATTCGCAGGTTTTGTTGAGAATCCCATGTGCGGCCTCTGTGGGTGACTCGACCCACTGTGCGGGGCGGCGCGGCGGACGCACGCCGGAAAAGTACGAGCGAAATCCTCGAGCGAAATTGAAAAAGTATTTATTTAAGGATCATGAAACATACCTGCCACATGGTCACGATGAGCCCCTCTCGGAGCAGCCTCCAACACACGCATTTTAGTGCAGCATCTTGTAACCCGGCCATGAAAAGATACTTATCTGTTATCAATAAAACATTGATTTACGCAATTCTCCAGACCCGACGACCAGGGTTGCAATGCCCGTACGAAAACCCACCGATGAGCCGTTGAAAGAGGCCCGCTCCGTTGAAGCGCTTCTGCACCCACTCATTGTCAGT
Organism: Bemisia tabaci; assembly: GCF_918797505.1. Taxonomy (NCBI): domain Eukaryota; kingdom Metazoa; phylum Arthropoda; class Insecta; order Hemiptera; family Aleyrodidae; genus Bemisia; species Bemisia tabaci. The sequence continues at coordinate 71,660,496 of NC_092794.1, forward strand.
GTTGAAAATCTTGTACGCTGAAAATAAAAATTACGGGCTTTAAAGACATACCGTCCGTTCCGGGCTCGGAGGCCAAAAGTTCCGGGTGCTGGAACCGTAGCTTCGATTGCTCCGGGTTCTATACCCGGAACTTTTGGCCTTTGAGCCCCGAACGCGGACGGTATGTCTAGATAGCCCGTAAGTGCGGCTGTCCACGGCCTGTTTTTTTTCCAGTGTATGACAACATGAAATTAGATTGAACATACTTTAAAATCAAGTTGATTAACTTGGCAAACTTCATTTTAAAAAGTACGACAAGAAAACATACGCTCGACTCAATCGGATATATACTGGAACCATAAGGAAATCCGTTTAAATTAAAATGCTGGGCTCTTGATTCAAGGAAAAATCCAATTGAATCAGAGTATTTTTTCTTGTCGAATTTTTTAAGAATCTGGACTTTTTTTCCAGTGTATATCTCTTTGTTGCCTCTCAACAGATTGCTTTTTGATCAATTTCGTGATCTTCAATAGTGTATGCTAAGTTTGTGTGCAATTTTGAAAATGGAACACTTTCCACAGACAGCTGATACTCATATCACTCACCATGCATGGTGGTCTTTTCCCAATAAAGTGTGCGCTTGACAACGTCTTCGCAAATCCCGCCGGCTGAAGTACATCCCCATATCCTCCCACTTTTGCATGGAGCCATCCTCGTGCGCACCTTGCAGCTCCACACTGCGAGCAGTTGCCCTTTTTCTATGATCTGGAGAAATTGTAAATTTACCCGCGAGTAGCGTTGAGATCGCTCGAGCCAAGATGTTCTCAGAGGTGTCAGACCTTCCAATAAAGTATTGAACAGGAGGTGGGATGATAGGGATTTGAATCAAAGGGGAGGATCACCAACTTGAAACATGGCCATGGCCATGACCAAGTCCTATAGTTCTGCCTTACAGTTTAAAATTGTTGGGCTGACAATAATTAGGGAGGGATCATGAGAGAAAAAAATGGAAATACAATAACTAACGTCGAGAATCTTATTCGTCTCTTGGAAAGTTTTCGAGGAAGAAAAACTGAGTAAGCTCTAGATGTATGGTATATTCTCACTTAATAATTTCAAAATTTTGTGATGCTACTATTATACGCTTACCCCCACCATTACCACTACTACAACTACATCTGCCACTACCACCACTAATACTACAACTACTTCTGCCACTATTACCACCACCACCACTACCATCATTACCACTACCATCACTACCACCACCACTACTTCCACTACGACTACTACTCCTACTACTACTACTACTACTACTACTACTACTACTACTACTACTACTACTACTCCTAGCAGCACTATCACTAATACTACTACGACTATTTCTGCCACTTCCACCACTAGTACTACTACAACTACTTCTGCCACTAACACCACCACCACTACTACAACTACTTCTGCCACTAACACCACTACCATGACCACCACTACCAACACCACTTCCACTACTACTACTACTACCACCTCTACCACCACCACTACTACTACAGCTACTTCCACCACAACAACCACCACCACCACCACCAACTACCATCATCACCGCCCCTGCCGCCACCACCGCCAGACAGGCCCACCTTGACTTCTTAAGAGCTACGCACAGAGGTAAAATTTTGGAAGGATGAGGGATGAAATCAGGGGTAAGGGTGCGATTCAATGTGTGCGATCAGCTTGAAGCTATTATGGACTGATGTCGAAATCGAAACTACTGATCAATTTATCGAAGAGTTCGGAGGAAGCATGGGGGGAGGGGGTGTGGGGGTGAGTGGGGGGGGGGGGAGGGCAGCCGGAGGAGTCGGCGCTGTTTGCCGTTTTCGTTTCACGACTCACTTGTCCGCGTTGTTCAACAATCTCAGTTCGAGCATCTCCCGTCGGCATCGGCGGCGACCGACCGATAAAACCACCTATGTCCGGCGGAAACTCCGCGCAGATAAGCGGTTTTGGCCGAGCACGACGGGGTCGGGGCACCGCCGTCCCCGTCGTTGAGTTATTGTCGCCGGCAGCACTTTCGCGTTCACAATTCGCGGATAATCGACGGATTCAATTCCTCGCTTTTCCCGCTTCCCGCCACTCACCAGGGGTGCCACGGAGTGCGCTTAAAAAAAGAGGAGAACAAAAAGTCCTCAGATGATTGGCCAGCCATAATACCAAGAATGGACAACTGCACAGGATTAGAATTTATAATATCTCTTGGGGCTTATCCCCCTGTCAAAAGTGTTTGAATTAGAACACGTTGGATTCATTGAAAATTTTGAAATTAAGTGTAAGGATCCGATACGTAAGCTAGCTAAGAAAGAGAAGAGGTGCGGGTGTGAGCATGAACATGCTTCACGGAGTCTTATTACGTGGGGGGATGGAGGTCAAGTCCAGTCTCATGTAGGTAACTGCCCAACTTTAAAAATAATAAAAAAAAAATTAAAAAGAAAAAAATAATATAAACATTTTTCCAATAAACAACTAGACAACGCACATGTTCATCCGGAAGTCTTCCTTACACGATCAATAAATTGTTTTGTTTTTGATTATGAAAATGGTCAGGACTTCAACCTAAGCAACAAGACTATTTGACTATTTGTCTAGGCATTCGTCAAAATGCCTGATTTGATTACTTGTCTAGGCATTTGACAAAATACCTGATTTGAATATTTGTCTAGGCATTTGAAAAAATACCTGATTTGAATACTTGTCTAGGCATTTGACAAAATGCGTAACTTGACTGTTTGTCTAGGCATTTGACAATGCCTGATTTGACTTTTTAACTGCGGCATTTACATAAAATGTTCCCAGAATGGACGGAACGTTATTTCTCCTTCAACATGGCAATAACTGATTGCACCGTCCTGAAGCTACTCCCCATTCCTCCTCCTTAGCTTATGCTTCATGCGCAATATTAGCTACAGGCGGGGCCACCACGTGGGGCATCGAAACCGTGAGTTTCCTCGTGGAGTATGACGGCTGAAATTTTTGACGCATGACGGCAACTTTCCTGGCGAGCCTAGTATGCCTTCTTTACCGTTTGTTTGTTTTCTCCCTTCGTTCTGGGGCGATCCATTCAACCCCGGGCGAACTCTTCACCCACCCACTCACTTCCACAACGTGCGGAGACCGCGAATCCGCCCCCTCCAGCGGGCAACGTTTTTAGGACGCATCGTTGCTAAATGATTTTAAAAAACACAGCTAGGACAGCACCATAGCTCCATACAGTGTTCGAAACTCACAGGCGCCAACGCACTAAATTCGCCTAAAAATTCGGCCATGGCGCCTAAAAAATTATGGCTCTGCGCCAACGTGTCCCCTAAAAATCTGAATTTTCGTATTAGGAGGAACATTGCCAAAGTTTCAAACTTCTATCTCAATTTGAAAAAAAGTTACAGGGGTGGTCAGTGACTTTTGGATAACCCTGTAGATTAAGGGGGTAAGTGATGGACTAACTATAGGTTTTGTCGTGGGTTGCCGTTATTCAGTCTTTTACCTACCTCCTATATCCCTTGCAACCACCCGCTTCCACGAATAGACCCCTCAACATCTTTCTTGTCTTCTTTGTCTATGGCTTTGTCCATCAATTTCAATGTCAACAAACAGCCCGCTGGCAGAGAATGCCGTGGTAGTTCGGACACTTCAGGACTATTTCAGGACATTTTTCACCATGAGAATTAGAGAACTTACAGGAAAGATTTGGAAATAACTTCTCTGGCAAAGAGCAGGATACAATAAGTTAAGTATAGTTTATAAACGTGGAACCAACGCATGCACGCCCTACAATTTGAGCACGTCACGTGGGTCTACTGTTTAGTTCGTCATTAGGTAATTTGCTCGGAAACAAGAGCCAAATTCGATTTTGGAAATCTTTTAGAGGCGAGGAAAACTTGAGGTAGGCTGGAAGGAGTAACAAATTCTCCCTCCTAAACTCTCCCCTTAAACCAAAACTCACTTGCGTTGTGAGGGTCATTAATTTCGTCCTGCAGGTTAGAGTAGGGTCGCTTGTTCTTGAGCCCTTGCAGAATCTACCGGGTGTCGATTCGTAGTTTATAAATTGAGCAAGCAAAAAGCAATCGTTCCCAAGGTTAACAAATGTACACTTGCCATTAATTTGAAAAATTGGCAACATCATACGATGTAACCTCAGCGGAGCTAATGGTACAACGGTGCAAGAATCATCCAACGAAACATTGATGCAGCAGTGCCAGTTTTTGTCATAAATCCTATCGCACGAAGAGAAAAACTGCACCATGTTAAATCAGTTCAGGGGGTTGTTCAAATCTTACAGAAAATGTACATCTTTACAAAACTGGTCACTCGCAATCAGTGTAAATCGGAGTTTTTCTACCACACTTTTTAATTAAATAAATTGAGTTCCAGGATGCTCGTAAATGTAGTGTATCCCGATGACTTAATTTATGAATGAACCTCGAGCCTCCTATTATGTAGGCTACACCGACTGTTGATTCATCGGTAAATGTGTCGTCTGCGAAGTTTGCGATTGGTCGAAAGCAAATCGTCTATTTTGCTGAAATTGAAGAAACGTAACTATTAGATTTCCACGCATTACAAGTTTTCACCCAGTTCAACAAATCGAAATAATTTTAAAATGAATAGCTGATGTTCCTTGGGGGGAGGGGGGGGGGGGGCAGAAAAACCGGATGTGTATTTCTCTCTCATTTTCTGCAACATTGCTGTTTTTTCCTGCTCCAATATCTAAACGATTTCCTGTTAATAATCAGCCATGTCAAGACAAGATGTATTCATACGAGTAAAAAAGCAAGTGTGCAAAAATTGCAGTTTGTGTTAAGTAAAAAATTAAGAAGCACAAGCCTTCCTCAGCCCAAGCAGAAAGCAGTTTTACGCAGAATTTCGTCGGTAAAAAGTTACAATAATTGAATAACGTGAAGTTGCCCAGTTTTTTCTTAGCATTGCGATGATATTAGCTTCGTATGTTAGTAAAGTACAGTGGTATAGTATGCTCCTGATGTTAGAGCTAAGTACAGTCACCTTAATCTATACATTTCCAGCCCATACCTCTGTCGGACACAAAGTTATTATTGATAGCATGCCAACATTTGGATAAAGAGCCTCTTCTAATCATAAAATTAGTGGCATAGCCAGACATTTTGCAAAGAAGGGAGGGTCTAATGTTAAAAAGTTGTAAAAATCACGAAAAAATATGTTTTTTGAGGAAAATCGACCTGACTGGTCCAGATGCCGTAGCTAGTCCCCTCTGGTTACGCCATTGCATTAATCGCATTGTTTTAGATTAGATGTTTCTCCTTCAGCGGACTAGCAATCATCATATTTCCATCATTGTTTCAGCTCCTCAATTGCATGTACTTATGCTTCACGCAAACCAAACGTAAATAGTTCCTTTTATCATAAATACGTCCAACTGAGAATTTGTTTCATCGTTTCTTCCCTCACATGGACGTGCAGTTGGGCTCACTTTTTAATTTTTGAGAATGAACGTATTTTTACCGAAAGGAATTATGTCTTACGCTAAAGCTATGCACATAGTTCCTTTTAGCTTAAATTCGTCCAAACGAGAAGCGGGCGGGGGATTTTCAGAATTTTCCGAGCACCAAATTGTGAGCGCACACTGGAAAAAAAAAAAAAACACATTGTATCTAGAGTCCAGACTCTTGAAAACATTGACAAGAAAAAATACTCTTGATTCAATCGGATTTTTGCTTGAATCAAAACGAAATCCGCTTAAATAAAGAGGCTTGGCTCTTGATTTAAGCTAGATTCTGCTTGAATCAAGAGTACTTTTTCTTGTCGATGTTTTTAAGAGTCTGGACTCTAGATTCAATGTGTGTGTGTTTTTTTTTTCCAGTGCATCTGAGCGGACGTAGGACCATGCACCGAGTATTGGCAACGCCGGTTCGGTGGACACTAATAAATTAAGTGTGCGGGAACTTTTTTCCCATCGTTATTGATTAAGACCTTCCCGTGTAGCTGGGCAAGCAAGCGGGCACCGCGGGTACTTACCAGGGTTGGCGCCGTATCTCAATATCTGCAACCAGGGAAACTGATCTTTTTATCGAAGGATCTTGCGTTTTCATCCGCTACACGACTCGGAGGTTTTTCGCTCAGGGTCTCCGCTTTTGCGCGGATTCTCGGATTTTCTTATTTATTTTCATCATAGCTATTTTCGCCATTTTTTTTTTCACTCTAACTTCAATGCGGGCGTCTTGTCTAGTTGTGACCAACAAATCAGCCGTCTCGAATAATCGTCGGAGCCTGCCTTTTTCAGCTCGATCTGTTATTCCGAACATTTTTAATTAGGTAACCATTGTTTTCCTCGCATCTTCTCGCCTTATCTAATGATAATGTTTAATTACCTCATTAATAACGGGGCACTCCATCAGATAAGAGAATCATCCGTATTTCCAGAGGACCAGCCAAACTTGTTTCAAAAGAGCTCTGTTTGCATTTTCCGCTCTTGGTATGTAAAAATTTTAGAGGCCACAAACGGCCAAATGATCTTTTCCTTTATGTGTAAACGCGTAGAAGGGTGGGTGAGTGTCTCTGATACCATCACAGGGGTTAAGATGTTGACACTGAGAAAAACAACTCCAGCCGTGGAAGCCGCACTCATGGGTTACATATACATATCAGGGTGTCTACTTAAACCGGCTGACCAAAAATCAGTACTTTTACAGTACTTTTTCAGTACATTCCTAAGAAATTCAATTCTTTCTCAGTACCTCCAATTATTGACGAAATTCAACAAATTTCAAAAATTTGAATTTCGCTCAAATTGAGACAAAAGTGACAAAACAAGTAGAAAAATTCCGGACCTTCTTGCGGAATTTCCGCACTTTTTCAGTACTTCCGAACCGCCCTTAAAAAATCAGTACTATTTCCGGACTTTCCGGAAATTGCGGACTTGTAGACACCCTGCATACCGTGCGCTCAGGGCTCAGAAGCCGAAACTTCCGGGCGTAGCACCCGGAGTAACCGAAACTACGGCTCCAACATCCAGAAGTTTCGGCCTCTGAGTCCGGAACAGACGGTGTGACTGGTCATATAGCCCGTAACTATTCTTTCAGTGAACCCGGCAAATCTGCAAAAAAATTGCCGGGAAAGTATCGAATAAAGACGAACTATGTGGGAAGAAGCGAATTGAATAATGGACGAACAGATGAGTTAATGAATCACTGGTGCATTCAATTAGTTGGGGGACAATCCGTCAATTATTCGGTCCATCAAAAGCCGATCACTCAATGCGTCACGCCTCTGACAAAAGAGCGTTTGTCCATTTACACTGGAGCCCAAAAATCGTTGAGTTATACAGTGGACAGGGTTCACGTGTAAATTGAGCTACGTTATTTTTTCTGTAGGGCGGCGAATGGTTGGTCATCGCGAACCGTCCCGTTTTTACGTTACCCAATTTTACGTTGGCTCCGCTGGGGCCCCGACTCTGAATGGACGCAAAAAACATTAATGAAGAGATTTTTATCATCGTGGAGCTCTGAAATACTCAAACAAAGAATGAATTGAAACTGCGCAAAATGCTGAATGCGTATAGTAACGTTAAAAATGATAAATCCATTTGACTTTATATCCGACTTTTAATCCTAATCCAATATTCTTTGCACTCTGCGGTTGGGAATATGCACCTTTTTTTATCTTTTTTTTTCAATCGATCCTCAGCTATAATCCATTGATATTTTACAGGAAAAAATTCAAATTAATGCTTTAATACATGATACATAATTGAATTGCGTTTTGCAACAAGGAACCAATATCTTTGACTCTTCCATAAAAGCACCTTTTTGCATAGGGACAACAACGGCATACATGCTGTTTTTAAAATGAGTTAGAAATAGTATGGTTTTTTCTCACAAAATGTGGTCCAATTATACGTTTTTCTTTGTTTTTTGGTCATGGGGTAAAAAATGTCGTTCGACTCATTCGCGCTTGATTAAACCATAGAGACCATGAGTTTAACCAATTCAGCGGACTCCTTTTCCACCACAGCCTTCAATATTTTCTCGTACAGGTTGTATCAAACTCTGCTCTTGTGACGAATTTGCACGACTTCAGCCTCATTGTCATGTGTGTGACTCAACGAAAAAATCAGTTACACATCTACATTGCGATCATTGCATACATCTTAGATGGTTATAATAAGGTAAATTTGCTACATCATTAAAATCTGAGCATGACTTTAAGTATCTTTTACTTTAAATTAAAATATATGTCACCTTTCCTTCCTCCACCATCCGGTTCTAGTTCATCACTCTCTGAAATTGAATGAAGAACTGGTACCTAGGTATTTTAATGAGCTTGGAGTCACTTTTGTACGTCGACTGTTTTTTTTTCTGCATCCTACATGAACTTGTTGAGAGACAATCATTCGTCAATTTTTGATGCGACAGTAAATAATTCAACAGTGCATTATGAAAATTGCAAAAATATCAAGACAAATGTATGAGTTAGGCTGATGAATAATTAGCGGAGTTTGTAAATTCTGAGTGATAAATACATCATATAATGGAATTCTCTGACAATTATTGCATTCACATAAATATCCATAATGAGAAAGGTGCGAGTATTCTATTTAAAATAACTATATCCCAGCAATTTTTATTTTAATTTGAGGAATGCCGTAAATAAAACTATAAATCGAATGCTGCCAAAATGAATTGGACTGCATTTTGCAATAAGGAACTATAAGTTGTGGCTCAGTTTAAAACCATCGTATGCACCACTAGTTTCTCTATCCACATAAGTGCTTTTAAACATGGGTCGGAAGTTAAAGTTCCGAATTGCAAAATGAAGTCCAGTTTCAATCATATCAGGAATCGCTTCACTCTAAGGAATATCAGTGAGTGATTGTTCGCTGAAAGATCATTTAGCAAATTTTATGAGGAGCAGCATGATTTTCTTTCATGAAATTTTGGCGCATTTTTAATCCGATTCAAAGCAAATGAATATTTCAATAAAGCCCTAGTAAGGCATGGTTCAACCATATCTGGTCAGTGCAACGTATTAAAATTATTCTGCGAAATAATTGCATCAAGTCAAAGATTTTATCACTCTGAAGACATCCTGCGCTTTTAGAGGTCATTTTCGGGAAATAGAAAAAGACAATTGAAAACCTTTGTTCTATATTCTGAAACTTGGAAGTGCAGCCTCAGATAGAGATTTTTATCTCCCGATAATCGAAATATCTTGGACGTCGACCGTCTAAATCTCTCGACACAACCACGGCAAGAAATAACAATCTGGGAATCAGAAAAGTCAGAGATGATAGCAGCAGGAGTATCGCTTCTAGGGGGTCGCTGCTAATCTCAATTTGAACGGATCGATCGAAAAATTAATTTAAAGTTAATTTTTTGTTAAACCGGGCCTTCGTTCGACAACGCTGCCTCGTTTTCACGCCTGTCAAATTCCGGGTTCTCGGCCTGACGTTTCAATTGGAGAGACACGGAGCCAATGAAACGAGCCGGTTGGTCCACCGAAACTCGGAATTTTCGGTTGCTGGCTGCTCCGAAACGCATCCTCTGCAATAGCTCATTAACGCAACGAGGTAAAGGGAGGGGGGGGGAGGGGGTCGGTTCCTCGCACATCAAGAACACAAGTCGACTCAACCCGTTTGGACATATTACACTTGGGTGACCACCGCGTCTTTTTGACAATCACTTAAGTATACACAAACGCGTGCCTCCCCTCTTCGCCCACGGTCCCCCATATTGTCAGAATTACCGATCTACAGCAATGCCAAATTTTATTTTGTGGAGCTCCTGAACTGTCAAGCTGTCTGAAATGTGTTCAATGTTCACGATGTGTTCACTGAAAGAGGAACGGTGATTCCGAGTTATGCTGCTTACACCTCCAAGGTAATAGGAAAATGGAGGCTTAACACAGATAGAATGAACTGGAAAATTTTTGGTGCGTATTGAAAAAAGGGAGAAATCGAGGAAACGAAAACTACTGAAAGGTTGCAACGGTCTAGAGAAGAATTGTGTTGAGGCTCGTATTGGATCGTATACGGAACAGTGTAAGAGAACATTTGTGGGGCGAAATGGGGGAGAAGGCAGTAGTATAGAAATGAGGATATGCCATCACTTGACCTTTGACATTTAAGGTGACACCAGAGGGAATCGGTGTGACATCACTAGCGACTGGTTAATTGTTGCGGGTTGCCTACCTATCGTTACCAGTGTTGTAAAATTGTGCAGAAAAATGTCGATTATTACCAGTGTTGTAAAATTGTGCAGAAAAATCGGAATTAATTTACGGTGAGGGGTGGGGTATGGTGCATGATTTTCCAACCATGGTGTGACGTCACTAGCGACTGTTGCGGGTTGCCTACCTATCACCCACGTTGTCAGTCTGTGCAGAAAAATCCGAATTATTTCGCGATGAAGGATGGGTGATGAATGTTTTAGTGGATGATCTGTCAACAATGTTTTATGTTGCGAGGTGTTGTAAAATTGTACAGAATAATCTGAATTATTGTAGGATGAGGGGTGGGGTATGGTGCATGATTTTCCAACCATGGTGTGACGTCACTAGCGACTGGTTAATTGTTGCGGGTTGCCTACCTATCGTTACCACTGTTGTAAAATTGTGCAGAAAAATCGGAATTAATTTACGGTGTTGATTGGGTGATGGGTGTTTTAGCGGATGATATGTCAACAATGTTTTCATGCTATGACGTCACTATCGTTGTGAAATTGAGCGGGAAAATTTGAATTAATTACGGGTGATGGGTATTTTAGTGTATAAAATGACAGCCGTCTTTTCATGCTGTGACGACACCAACCAACCAACGTTGAGAAATTGAGCGGGAAAATTTGAATTAATGACGGGTGTTGCTACGGTTATAGTATATGATATGGTAACAATGTTTTCATGTTGCGAGGACACCAGTGTTGTAAAATTGAGCGGGAAAATATGATTTAACCCGGAGTCGGGTATTGATTAGTGTACGGTGTATGGCATCCGTGTTTACTGTTGCGGGTTGCCTAAACGTGAAGGGGCTACCATTAGCTTTTTTAAACCACAACCGTTTAATCCTTATGGGCTACCTACCTACCCACCCGAGCGAAGCATGATATGTTAGAGTCAACAATTTGCCTGTGAATTAGGCGGGAAATTTGAAGGAGCAGACGTTGCAAAAAATCTGCAAAAACCTATCTTCACAGGGTTTTTCATGTGCCATGAGTCCTTTACCGTGACGATATCTGCTCTATTAGCAAACATACACAGTACAACCATTCGGGTAAATACGTTTGACCAATGACCTGCATCATTTTACGCGACGTCATGCGAAGCATCCATTATGTGTCGTCACCCCACCCAGCTAGCGACCTTACCCGCTCTACTAGGAATCATACACAGGATGAGGTCCGAGGTTCTCCCATAAATTCGTAGCGGGTTGCCTATCCATCCGGGGGAATACGATTGAGTGTCATCACTCTAAGCATCCATTCTATGACGTCACCCTGTTGTATACCACAGTATCAACGTTGTATGATCGGAAAAAAGTTATACCATGCTATACGTGAGATGATAGAAAATTCGGGTGTAAGTATCGACAGCGGTGACTAGAGGGGCTAATGAGTCGAACTCTAGATGCGACAAGTACAATGCTCTCATCGCGGAGATGTGCGTATGTCTGCGGTTCGATTGTTGATTCGTTATCGAAAGACCTTGTTCGATAAAAAGCATTGCCGAGATAGGGATTCATCGATCGAGTTCTTCGATAACGATTCACAATCGACCCGGTCGCGCGACTGCGCGAGCTCCCACTCAAGGTCGCCCAGTTCTCGCTACTCATTTTCCTGTTAGAGTGTCATTCGGAAACCACACATGTTCCACACAAACTACTCATTCACTTAGCTCCTTTCACCATACATATAACTGATGAAAAATCACGAATGACTCTGGAAAGTATCACTACTTATACGGGGTTTTCGCGGTAACTCACATTCGATAATCTCCAAATATCCGTTCCCGGCGATGCCATCCTTCGACAAGTTTCAACTTGTCTCGATCAACTTCCCTATAATATATTTCTGATTTCCACGGCTTGGCAATAGCCGAGGACCTGCGGTCCCGCTCATTTAAACGCGTGGTGCTGGTGCGGGTGTGAAAGCCATCAATAATTTTCGATTATTTAAACGGTGATGTTTCTAGTCAGTTGTCGACCATCATCCTCATCTAAATCGATATGATCCGTTTTGAATTTGGAAAATGAGTCATTTTTCCTTTCTTTTTGAGACAAGTGAAACACTGATGGGGTATGAACCACGACGGGATGTGCAAATTCTCGTTCCTTGATTGCTCCCGCCGGGGAACACCGGTAGACAAATGATGTTTCAGTATCATGAGCCTTGGCTGCATTGGCTAGAGGAATCGATGGAGCTCGGATGAGGGGGGAGAAAAAAAACAAGAAGAGATTCGTTTATCACATACAGCAGATTTATTGATATAAAAAGGAACATGAGTATTGTATATTTGCCACACACACTTTCATACTGTGCTATGAACCGTCGAGATCATGATGGCTCAAATTGAAACCGTGCTTTATACTCATCACTTTCCTAACGATTAAATGACGACACTGGTTTTTCAACTCGCAAAGAGCATAGGGGAAAACCATCATCGGAAAAGTCTTAACATCAAACGAGGCAGGGTCTAAAGCGCTCACAAAATTTGAAATTGAATGGTCGTCATGGTCGTTAGAAGTCTGGTTCCCTTTGCGATGTATCGATTGATATGATATTCAAGCCTATGACACGGGATCGAACACCGCAATAATCGATTCTTTATCACAGCTTCATAGGCAATCTGATGCCGATTGCGTTATGAGACTGGTTCCCTTTGCGATGTATCGACTGATATGTCACGAGATCGAACACCGCAATAATCGATTCTTTATCACAGCTTCATAGGCAATCTGATTCCGTTTTGCGTTGGTTCCCTTTGCGATGTATCGATTGATATGACACGAGATCGAACACCGCAATAATCGATTCTTTATCAAAGCTTCATAGGCAATCTGATACCGTTTGCGCTGGCTCCCTTTGCGATGTATCGATGGAAATGACACGAGATCGAACACCCCAATAATCGATTCTTTATCACAGGTTCATAGGCAATCTGTTGCCGTTTGCGTTGGTTCCCTTTGCGATGTATCGATTGATATGACACGAGATCGAACACCTCAATAATCGATAGTCGATTATTACACCTCACCTCACTAGTGACGCCATATTTGAGGGTATGGAATGGACGAAATAGAGGTGATAGCTAGCTCGTTGGGTACCCTCTCCCGGACTGAAAAGTGTGGTTTTATAACGTGAAAGCCTTGCCCGGGGCTATCCTCGGGATGATACCGCCTTGATTTGAACGAATAGGCAATCTGGTGTTGCTGCATGGTACTGTTTGCGGGATGAAGACGGCTATGGACTTTGCAGTAGTGTGTGGAGGGCTTTGCGATGTATCGATTGACAGGTAGGTGACAGAGAGGGCGTGCAGCCAAACGGTGGGTAGAGGGTATGAGATGGAGAGATGCCAGCTCCCTGAGGATCTCTTCCATGACAGATTGCTGTGGAGAGTGGGCGTCGCAGAGCGCCTTAGTGCACCGTGAAAGCGGGTTATACATACATACGGTTTCCAGTGTGCTGGCATGCTTTGCGATGTATCGATTGCTATGCCGTTTAAACCTTTGAAAAATATCGATCGTAACGAGCACCATGTGCATAATCGATTCTTTATCATAGGTTCAAATGGGATACTCCATTATCATACCTTGACACTGAGGCTTTGAATGTCAGCGACTCGGGACGAGGGCGCCTTCATTTGAGTGGATAGTCGATCTGATACGTTTTAAATGCGTGTTGCAGACCCCACTCCTCCTCCTCCTTCTCTTCCTCCTCCTCCTGGATCACGATGCCTTCTTACCGTGGATTGTTACACACCAGCGACCATTTTCTGTTCGTTTTTTCGTTGGTGTGGTCCGCTTTTGCTGTCAGCTCGGCTCGGTCGAAGTGATTTGTTATCAAATTTCGAGCATGCCTCCGATAAAACCCGGTCGTGGTGTGTGCAGGGGCCCTATCGTATCGAAAACGATGGGAAACTCGTCTTTTTTCCTGACCCCGAACGGTGAACAGCAGATAGTGATCGGTTATAGTTGTAATGAACAGTTTACTCCGATCATCAAATTTTACAATTACGCTACAGTTCAAAACATGGTCGCCCTTAAGCCGAGCGAGTGGAGAGAGCTTACACGCTGGGACAAGGACATCGATGCGTATTTTGAGGGGGACAGCGACTTTGGGGAGACGCGCTATCTCGGGACCGTATCAAGATTTTTGAAGTTTGGCAGGATTCTGGGACGGAAAAGTCTTGTACTCGGTCAGAAAAATTCATCTCATCGTAAGTGTCCGAGAGAAATAGCGGTTCAAGAGAAGGCATGGAAAGAATTGAAGAAACTCGCTCCATCGATTAGCGCAGTAGTGATCAAAGCTGTTGACAATCAGCAAAAATTTCAAAAACTTTTTTCCGAAACTTGTGATTTAGTATTAAGAAAATGTCAGTATTTGGACAACGCTTCAATTTCAAATTTTGTGAGCGCTTTAGACCCTGGCTCGTTTGATGTTAAGACTTTTCCGATGATGGTTTTCCCCTATGCTCTTTGCGAGTTGAAAAACCAGTGTCGTCATTTAATCGTTAGGAAAGTGATGAGTATAAAGCACGGTTTCAATTTGAGCCATCATGATCTCGACGGTTCATAACACAGTATGAAAGTGTGTGTGGCAAATATACAATACTCATGTTCCTTTTTATATCAATAAATCCGCTGTATGTGATAAACGAATCTCTTCTTGTTTTTTTTCTCCCCCTCATCCGAGCTCCATCGATTCCTCTAGCCAATGCAGCCAAGGCTCATGATACTGAAACATCATTTGTCTACCGGTGTTCCCCGGCGGGAGCAATCAAGGAACGAGAATTTGCACATCCCGTCGTGGTTCATACCCCATCAGTGTTTCACTTGTCTCAAAAAGAAAGGAAAAATGACTCATTTTCCAAATTCAAAACGGATCATATCGATTTAGATGAGGATGATGGTCGACAACTGACTAGAAACATCACCGTTTAAATAATCGAAAATTATTGATGGCTTTCACACCCGCACCAGCACCACGCGTTTAAATGAGCGGGACCGCAGGTCCTCGGCTATTGCCAAGCCGTGGAAATCAGAAATATATTATAGGGAAGTTGATCGAGACAAGTTGAAACTTGTCGAAGGATGGCATCGCCGGGAACGGATATTTGGAGATTATCGAATGTGAGTTACCGCGAAAACCCCGTATAAGTAGTGATACTTTCCAGAGTCATTCGTGATTTTTCATCAGTTATATGTATGGTGAAAGGAGCTAAGTGAATGAGTAGTTTGTGTGGAACATGTGTGGTTTCCGAATGACACTCTAACAGGAAAATGAGTAGCGAGAACTGGGCGACCTTGAGTGGGAGCTCGCGCAGTCGCGCGACCGGGTCGATTGTGAATCGTTATCGAAGAACTCGATCGATGAATCCCTATCTCGGCAATGCTTTTTATCGAACAAGGTCTTTCGATAACGAATCAACAATCGAACCGCAGACATACGCACATCTCCGCGATGAGAGCATTGTACTTGTCGCATCTAGAGTTCGACTCATTAGCCCCTCTAGTCACCGCTGTCGATACTTACACCCGAATTTTCTATCATCTCACGTATAGCATGGTATAACTTTTTTCCGATCATACAACGTTGATACTGTGGTATACAACAGGGTGACGTCATAGAATGGATGCTTAGAGTGATGACACTCAATCGTATTCCCCCGGATGGATAGGCAACCCGCTACGAATTTATGGGAGAACCTCGGACCTCATCCTGTGTATGATTCCTAGTAGAGCGGGTAAGGTCGCTAGCTGGGTGGGGTGACGACACATAATGGATGCTTCGCATGACGTCGCGTAAAATGATGCAGGTCATTGGTCAAACGTATTTACCCGAATGGTTGTACTGTGTATGTTTGCTAATAGAGCAGATATCGTCACGGTAAAGGACTCATGGCACATGAAAAACCCTGTGAAGATAGGTTTTTGCAGATTTTTTGCAACGTCTGCTCCTTCAAATTTCCCGCCTAATTCACAGGCAAATTGTTGACTCTAACATATCATGCTTCGCTCGGGTGGGTAGGTAGCCCATAAGGATTAAACGGTTGTGGTTTAAAAAAGCTAATGGTAGCCCCTTCACGTTTAGGCAACCCGCAACAGTAAACACGGATGCCATACACCGTACACTAATCAATACCCGACTCCGGGTTAAATCATATTTTCCCGCTCAATTTTACAACACTGGTGTCCTCGCAACATGAAAACATTGTTACCATATCATATACTATAACCGTAGCAACACCCGTCATTAATTCAAATTTTCCCGCTCAATTTCTCAACGTTGGTTGGTTGGTGTCGTCACAGCATGAAAAGACGGCTGTCATTTTATACACTAAAATACCCATCACCCGTAATTAATTCAAATTTTCCCGCTCAATTTCACAACGATAGTGACGTCATAGCATGAAAACATTGTTGACATATCATCCGCTAAAACACCCATCACCCAATCAACACCGTAAATTAATTCCGATTTTTCTGCACAATTTTACAACAGTGGTAACGATAGGTAGGCAACCCGCAACAATTAACCAGTCGCTAGTGACGTCACACCATGGTTGGAAAATCATGCACCATACCCCACCCCTCATCCTACAATAATTCAGATTATTCTGTACAATTTTACAACACCTCGCAACATAAAACATTGTTGACAGATCATCCACTAAAACATTCATCACCCATCCTTCATCGCGAAATAATTCGGATTTTTCTGCACAGACTGACAACGTGGGTGATAGGTAGGCAACCCGCAACAGTCGCTAGTGACGTCACACCATGGTTGGAAAATCATGCACCATACCCCACCCCTCACCGTAAATTAATTCCGATTTTTCTGCACAATTTTACAACACTGGTAATAATCGACATTTTTCTGCACAATTTTACAACACTGGTAACGATAGGTAGGCAACCCGCAACAATTAACCAGTCGCTAGTGATGTCACACCGATTCCCTCTGGTGTCGCCTTAAATGTCAAAGGTCAAGTGATGGCATATCCTCATTTCTATACTACTGAAGGCTTTTAAAATTAACGCATTTCTGCCAAACGGAACAATGTGCATTAAGACGTGATCCCTGTTTTGCATATATTCTTATGGGTCTCAGGGCTCATGTCTTAATGCACATAGTTCCATTTGGCAGAAATACGTCCAAATATGATTTTAACGAGGAATGGTCACGTTCTCTTCAGGGATGATCTAAAAGGCTCGGACCAATAGCACTAGAGCATGACCCCTGTGTAAGCTTTGATCAACTTGGAGTAGAGACTTGAAATTTTGTGATCGCCCCAAGTTATAGGAGACGACTTTTTGGAGCCCTTAAGAATTTAAAGGGACCAACCTGAAAAAGTTCAAAAAACCCAGGAGGTAATATAGGTGGTATGGGCCTTATGGGTCCTCTGCATAGTATTCTGTGTCTCTATATTCCCTCTAACAGTCAGACCTAACATTCACTGGTGACTGCTCAACTTGGCGTCGATGCGCTACAGCCACGACTTGGGCTGGCGCACGGTCGAGAGGCACTGGTTGCAGCGACGTAATTATTTTTGGGAAATATTTGGAATGTTTGGAACTACTCCTGACACACGAGTAGCTTCCAGATGCTGATTAAGATCTCTGGTCCTTAATAAGGAGCTACTGGTAGAGATAGGATGCGCCCTATTCGGTTCCTTGATCAACCAAAGAAACATCTCGCGCTGGCCTCTAGCCTCGGCAAAAACTCACTCATGCCATCAGGAAAAGGAATTTTGGAATTAAACTTGTTCATAATTAAATAGGAGCGATCAATTGATGACGGCCTAAAAACACTCGACTACGAGGAATTAAAGTAGAAGCACATGCCTGTTAAAAAAAGACGAGGACAGGGCCAGGCCTTGATGACAAAACCAGGGTAATCGAACGAATTTAATCGAGTACTTAACACAAAAGCAACACATGAAGCAGCACATAATCAATTGAAATATTTGTAAATGTCGTAGGCAAATAGTAGAATCAAGTATTTTGTTAAATAGTGCCTAAGCAAATAGTGAAATAGTTACACTGAAATTGAAATTCTGCTTATTTTCCTAATTTTGAGCAAAATAAGTCATTGCTTGGGTAAAAAAGAATTCTCGGTGAAAATGTGCATCACATAACAGTACTTTAAATAATTCTTAGCTCCTGAAACAAAGATTTATGTCGAAATTTTCAGCTTTTCATAGAACATGGTATTCCTACAATTTTAAATTTTAAGTTTATGAAAAGAATTTGGAGAGGAAGGAACAAGGAGAAATCTCGTGCTTAGCCGTAGTTTAAAAACGAACATTTTCTGCGCCTATATAAGCCCACGTTTTTCAAAGATGGGAAAGGTGTCATTCACACATCCAAAAGGAGACGCGAAGTTAACAATGCGATGCGTTGACGATCGATTATCGATATTTCTCCATTTGAAGCCATGGCACAGAATCGATCATTAAGGTGTTCGTTGCGACGACCCTTTCTATCGATTCTTTTCCATGGGTTTAAATAGCAGATCAATCGATGGATCGCAAAGCAGGCCACGCCACTGGGAGTCAAGGTGGACGCAACGAGAGGGGTGGCCGAGTCAAAACACGAGCGAACCCTCGAAAATAATTGAGACATATTGAAACGAATGGAACTTTGATTGACCCTCCCGCGGTTATGGAAAAGTCAATATCTCGGCCTTTTGTGCAGGTCACAAAACGGCCGCGACAAAACCCACCTGGCCGAAGCGGAGTGCATTTCCAAGAGATGTTTACTCAAGGAAATTGGCCCCGAGAGGAGGCCTGCGACACCGAAAATTAAAACGTCAAGAAATGGACGGGATTAAGGATGTCTTCGGTGGGTGTGAGCCAGAAAAGTATGATTGACACTTGGGTATAAAAGGCATCCAACTTGACTTCCCGTGCCTAGCTCCGATGCGATTCGATGCATCGTATCAAAGGAATGGTGAAATATCGAAAGGACTCGCACTCGATTGAATGCCATCTTCGATTCTCCGTGTAAAAGGTTTATCCTTTACCCAGGAATGTATGAATCCCGCCATGATAACCGCTTGCTTATTCGTGATTTTCGACTTCGGGAGACCTGCCATTTCAGGGCAGATGCTTCCAAAATGCCAGTCTCTCTGCCTTGCTCAGGAACAACGCCGTATGATCCACCATCATTGCCCAATTTCCTATGATTGATACGAATTTTTAAGCAACCCTGCGAATATTTTTCTTCCAATTTTTTAGAGAATACGAAACGCAATTTAATGTAAAATGTCTGGGAATTTCAAGAAACAGTACTCAAAAATGTCTTTAAACGTGAATAATTGTTGAGAGATAATTTGGCAACACCCGAATGTTCATAAGACCTTTTTTTCTGAGTACGGGAGCTCTGCTCATGCGATGCTATCTGCAAGGACTCTAATTGTATTTTCATAATCGTGCGGTGACTCGGGAAATTGGGAGTGACTCTTCGGCGAATCGGTATTATTCGATTAAATCATCTTATCGTAAGAGGATTTTAATCCTGAAGGATCTTCCAGGCCAAATTCATTGTCATTAACAATATATTTATCAAATCTAAAGTGGTTTGTGATTTCTACTTTGATATATCTGGGTGGCATTTTCTTAACGGTTAAGTCGGATGGATGTGGGGATAGTATAGTCACGTCGTCTTATGCTTGAATCTACAGTCAAATCTATGGTTGATCTGAGTATGACAAGGGACAGAAAACTTATCGCAATAGGTAAGGCCATATAGGTAGAGCCGTAATTTTACGTGTGTTGGTTTTTTAAATCTTTTCCGGCTTTACAAATATGATACTTAAGCTACTTCGACAAAAGTTGAGTGTCTTTATGTACTATTTTTGTTACGAGTATAATTATACTTTGTTCCAATGGAGAAAGCCATCTGCATATGGGCTATTTTTGCTTATTAGTTGTGGGTAATCAAATTAAAAATAAGAAATTCGAAAAATAATACACATTTTTTGCAACTTACTGAATTATGAAGAGCAATTGGACTGCATTTTGCAATTTGGAACTATAAATTCTGGCCCGGTTTAAAAAGAACGTATGTGACATTAGTTTCCCTAAACATATAAGCGTTTTTTCAGATGAGCCAGAATTTATAGTTCCAAATTGCAAAATGCAGTCCAATTATGAGAAGGTTACGTCAAGTTGGGATGGACCAAGACGTAATGAGCGAAGATCGCACATTGGCGGTCTTGCGTTAGTCAACACAGCGATCCCACGTTACATTTTTGGAGCCTTAATTAAGTACTTAAGTGGTAGTTAAGAAGGAACTTAAGTACTTAAGTAAGTATTCAAGGTACTTAAGTAGGGGTCAATCGAAAACGTGGCACAGAACCACATATCGGCGGTCTTGTGTCGATCAACGAAGGGCCATTACAGCGGTCCTAGACTACCTTTTGGGAATTTCATACAGAGAGAGTAAGGTTACGCTAAATTTTGAGGTGCATTTTTTTAAAATTGATGTAGCACGCTCTAGGACTGATCTTGGAGAAAAAAACTGGAAAAACAAACTAAAAACCATTACTCTAAGTGCTGTCCTCGTTGGTTATTCTGTAATTTTTCAACTCTTTAAATGTCAAGAGACGTCAACCGTCATTTAACAAAAAAAAAAAAAAAAAAAAAAAAAAAAAAAACAAAAAAAAGGGCACTTTAGAGGATACTTATATCGGAGAAGCTCGCTCCCAGCTAAAACTGTACTTATACTAGTAATTTCTTTGATCATAAACCATATCTTGCTCAAAAAAATAATAAACATCATAAAAAAGCCCTGATATTTTAATTTCAGCGGCTGGTATCTCACTCACTCACGCTCCACCTTCTCTGATGCTATGTTATCATAAATTGCAACCCTGCAAGTAGTGTCATAGCCGGGCTGTCAAAACACGATGCGGGTGCCTTAGAAGCCGACTCCTCATGGCAAGACCACACTCTGTCGTTTCATTGACGTAAGGACGTAAGTGATCTTCGAGTTCAGCCCGGTGGTCCACATAATTATATGCGCTCCATGGCTCACGTGGAAATGTCCATTCGTCCTTCAGTCAGCGAAGGAACGACTTCTCTGGGGCCCCGGTTTTCTATAGGGTGATCCACAAGTCTCATACAACCAGCATCAAAGCACCATCCCTGTAACTTTTAAATAAAGTAACATTATGATACTTGAAGTTTTGAGAGAGCTCTCACGTCAAAGTAGTGTCGATATCGCATGTTAGGAACACTGTTTTCCTTCCATTTAAATTCATAAAAAAATATCGATTTTGGAAGAATCGATTGATTTACATACATTTAAATGGAGTAAAAATCAGTGTTGCCAACTTTCAAAGATCGCTACTGTGTCAGAGGTAACTAAAACGTTTATTTTTGAGGAAAGCTATGGATATTTTCCCTTGAAATTTTCAGAAACTTTAGGCGAAATTTCGAAAAATATTATCTGAAAAATTGAAAGAGAAATATTTACAAATTTTCCCGCAATTTCGTGATCTATTACGGGAAAGGCAGCGCCTGGAGGCTCATACGGCGTTTTTCCTTAGCACGGCAGTATAGGGGTGGTGTGGGACTTCTGAGCTACCCTGTATTGGGTAGCGTTGCAGCACGCATGAACTAATACAACCCATTGAAACATCAAAGTACGGGGCAGATAGGCCGCAGTGGTACGTATCTTCACCAAGCAATCTCACTTCAATTTGGTGGAGCCGCGGTAGGCGGTTTCCGCGTAGCCGAGCTGTCATAACAGCACCGCGAGCCCGCTAAGCCAATCAAAATGTGTTTAACTTGTACCCGCTCAGGCTGAATGGACTTCCCGGTCCGGGAGAGGGTGACAGTATCCATTTTCCAGATTAAAGGTCTCCTTTCACGCCTTATCTGCGAATCTGGAGCCCGGTTTAAGGAGTTGAAAGGGTTGTTAATATCTGATAGCGATACGTGGATCTTGGGCTGGGGTGCGAGCAACCCTTCCTTCATGCGTTGCTCCTCTCGTTGCAAAATCGTCGGATCTTCCCTGCGGAGTCTCAAGATACGCTGTCCCTTTTTCATGCGTTGTGGCGCTTCTGTGTTGTGTCTACTTCGTCTTCTATCACTGCGCCTCCCCGTAAATTCTGCACACGGTGGGCTCTCATCCCTGAAAGAGGAAAAATATTAATTTTCAGTACGGTCTCGTTATTAGACTTACGGACATTTTTTTTTTTATTGGTTTCCTCACGTTGGCATACATCAACTAGGGTCAACTGATTAATGTTGAGCACGAACTGGTCAGAATTTCCGTATAGAGTCTAAAGAATCCGTGGTCCGTGATTCCGTGTGATATTAGACCCCAAATACTATGCTGATTACAAATTAACTAGGGCATAGTGCTGCAAGCAACTATTACTGCTCCCAAGTCGCACTCATTGCCTATTTAGAGTATGGAAGGCTGAATGTGCGCAAGAGTTTTATTATCATTCATTATCATTGTGAGAAGTGGAAATATCGTCCGCTATTGTCAGGCTGGCTTGGAATAATTATAAACCATCTCCCAGAAATCAACCAATGTCCGACTAACTCTAAAGTTACTACTTATGAAGGTAATAGGACAAAATGTCCAAAGATAAATGTCTGAAGTAAAAAAATGTCCAAAATCAAAAAAGTCCATTTCTTAAACAAGTCCAAATATCTGGAATGTCCACCAGCGGTATTATGGTCGAAAATAAAGATGCCCTCTGGGGTAGTATGACAAATTTCTACCAACACGTAAATGGTAATATTAATTGGACGTATCTCTGCCAAACGGAACTATGTGCATTAAGACATGAGCCCTGAGACCCATGAGAATAAATGCGTAACAGGGCTCACGTCATAATGCACATAGTTCCGTTTGGTAGAAATACGGTCAATTATGACTCACAATGACCGGACATTTGGGCATTTCAAATTTTGGCGATGGTACCGCTACTGGACATTCCAGGTACTCGGACATGTTTTACTCGTGGACTTTTCTTATATTGGACATTTTTTTACTCGGGACATTTGCTTTTGGGCATTTTGACCTATCACCCTTATGAACTCGAACAAAATCAAAACTTCGAAACGAGATCAGATGCCAGCTCCTGTTTTGGCCGTGGCTCACTGAGCGACGACGGAAACCCTTCCGCACGGTTCTAATGAAATTCTGTGAAGGACGAATTTCGATTTAATCTACTTGAAAATAAATTCAATTTGTGATTGAGCGCGTCTATCTGCATTCCGAATCTATCACCTGCGTCCTCACTGTGCACATTCTGTGCTCCATCACGCTCCTCACACTCCAACTCCACCCACCCACGCGTCTTCGGGAAATTTTGAATTTCGTTTGTTTACAGCCGCGACTTCTTTCACGCGTCAGCCGATGACACCCCCTCTCTGTCGCGTTGCAGAAAAGAGCCGTTAGTGCGGTCTGAAATGAACCACGACTAGCACATGCTCTTATGGGCCTCAAGGCTCATCCAAGAATGTCTTTGTCTTGCGATATATCGATTGATCCACCTTTTAAACCCATGGAGAAGGATCGATAAACCGGGTGTCTCGACGAACGCCTTAATAATCGATCTTTTATGCCTCAGCTTCAAATGGAGAAATATCGATAATCGATCATTCACGCCTCGCTTTCCACCCTAGACCCAGATGTCGCCGTCACTCTCGTTCACATTAGGATATTGACTCACGTGTCTCCATCTGCCGTGCTAAGGAAGAACGCCGTATGAACATTTGATAGTTGCCAAATTTCCTTCGATAAAATTTGTGTTTTTGCGGAATGTTATGAATATTTTTCCTTGATACTTTCAGGAACTTCGGGTGAAATTGCGAACAAAATCATCTGAAAAATTGGAAGGAAAATATTCATAAGTTTACCAGGAAATTAGTGTTTTATCAAATGAAATTTGGCAATGCCTAAAGGTCCATTCGGCGTTTTACTTAGCATGGCAGCCATGATCATCACGAATGACGGGACATTGCAAAGTATTTCCATGCACGAGGCTGCGTCGTTGAGGGGCATTTTGGAAAATTCCCTCGAGTTAGGCAATCCTGGAAAAAGGCTTTCTCTGGAAAAATACTGAGAGGCACATTGTTACCTCTCTCTGGGCTTTGGGTGTAATTTTCACCGAAAGAATGATGGGTTCGTCGTAAACTGCTCTTGTAGCGAAGGGGTCGAAAAATACGAAGATAACATCGACACAATCTGATATTCACTCCTCACATGTGTCCTCCTTAAACATGTCTTAACATAACAATGTGCATGAGAAATTCGCCAATTTTTTAGCTTTGCGCTTCAGAAAGTTTACTACGGCAGAGACATGATTTGATGCAGACACGTCATCCTATTTCACATTAAACACCACGCAAAACCCAAAATGGTCAAGGTTTCTGAATGAATAACACACAAAATATCACTCCGAGGAATATCGCTGTATGGACGTATTTCTGCCAAACGGAACTTCGGACAGTCTTGTAGGCGCTAATATGAGTTACATGCCGATTGCCGCGCCGAGGGCTTCTCCTTTTCATCTCAAGCAGCCACGTTGGCGCAGATCCTTCATATTTAAGGCGTCATGGACGATTTTTTAGGCGCACTTGGCGCGTTGGCTGTGAGCTTCGAACACTGGTCCTAGTTTTTTGTAATAGCCTTTGGATTCAGCCATTCGATACAGTGCGGGGGGTGGTGTTTCCCCTCCTCTTTAAACTCGAATAATGCTAGTGATCCGTTGCATATTTCAATGCGACTGTTGCTCCGCTTTCATCTTCTTAATTGTTCGGAAACAGCGGGTTTCCTAATGCACCGTTTAGATGAGGCGCCTTTGACTTTGAACTGTTTTAATGAAGGGATAATAAATCCCAAGAATCGAAAGAGAAACAATTCACGCAAAGGAGAAGACACGCGAGGACATACATCACTCGGTAGTTCGCGGAGTTGCCGCCCCCTTCCAGGGCGCTGCGGTCGCCGTCCCTTTTCCCGCGCGAATTTCCCGCAAGGAACCAAACACACTTCCATGCGGTGCCCCGTGCATTCGCTCATGAAAATGCATGTTCCAGTCGTCACTCATGGAACGCAGAAACGATTTATTGCGTCATTCTTGATATTAAAAGAGACATTATTCAAATTTATTTCGCGAGAATTTATTGCTGCGCGCACAAGACATCATCGTTGATAAAAGCGTATTGGGGCGATTCGCAAAGGGGCTCGTATCTTGGCAAATAAATTTTGTCTCGCCTCATTCGACCCGTGTTGTTCTGCATCGAGGATTTCGTGGTCACGGCGAGAAAAATGTTTCACTTTTGCATAATGTACCTGTTTGCCCCTCTGCCAAACTTAACGCGCAAGAAATGATATTATGAGGACCTCTGATGTTTGGTGTATCATTTATTTTACGAAATTCAGCGACTGCACTGCCGTGCAAAGAAAGAACGCCGTATGAGCCTTCAGACGTTGCCATATTTCCTTCAATAAAGAACGACTTCACTGAGAAAAATTATCATAATTTTTCTTTAAATTTTCTTGACAATTTTGTCCGCAATTTAATCTAAGATATCTGAAAATTTTAAAGAAAAATAAGCGTAACTTTCCTCTAAAACGCATGTTTTATCCGGAGAAATTTTGCAACCTTCGAATGTTCTTACGGCGCTTTTCCTTGGGTGGTAGTGCAGAGGTCTGAACTACGAGAAAAATTCGCGGGAAAAAGCAACATATTTGCGATTAACTGATTCCCTCTCCCCCTTTCAAACGAATGTGGAGTAACTCACGCCCCCCATAGCGAGAAGAAAAAAATGTATCAAGATGAACCTGTCTCAGGAACGTGACAAAACTGTCGCCATATTTTTCACCTTTCGTCAAAAACAAGGAATAAAAATACAAGTTTATTAACCCTCGGTTCTGTTTGAGGCCTATTAAAATCGGGTGCACATTTTTCTGTCGGTTTATGCTCGTCTTTTGCTTGTATTATGCAAAGACCAACAATAACGTTAATGCACGCGTCATTTGACCCGCCCACTCGAAGAATGGCATAGAATCCTTAATGGTACTTATCAGGCCAACAGTATTTGTTCTTGTTTTTAAAATGAGTTGCATATTATATTTTCCTCGCGCATTCGTGAAAAAATGATTTCATCAGTCGGGAAAAATCAGACTGCTGTGGATATCTCTTTATTACAACACACAATTCAAAAGAGAGACAGGAGTGACAGGCTATATATGTTTTTCTGCTTATTCTTCTTCTCCTTCTTCTTCTTCTTGTTCCTTTTTTTTTTGCAAATTTAGAGGAAATTATTTGCACTGCTCCTGAAATAATAAAGCGTGACAGCCGATACAGATAGATGCGACGATCCGGTGTTAGTGTAAATTATGTGCTCCGAAGGTTGGCAAAGGATCAAAATGTGAAGTAATGCATCTTATGTTACTAGCCGATTTGTCTCCTCAACTTTATCTTCTTGGCCAGATTTGCCTTTCACATGCATTTATTGTTCCCCAGTCGTCCATGCTTTTTTTCCTCCCAGATTTGCACACCCAATTTATACTGTTTCACTCTGTTTCGTTACGGACCGTAGAAATGATGATTTTAAACTTTAGGGATAAAAAAATTTGGCACCGCTCAAGAGAAGGAAAAAAGAAAAAATAAATGAGGATGCACCCTATAAAATGTTCCGATAGAAAGCAAATTGAAGATACTCGGGTACTTGTAATTCGAATATTGTTTCCAAATATTCTTAGTTACAATGGAACAGTTGCGCCAGTGTAAATTATTACATGGCTAAAGAATATACATTTTAAGATCGATTTTATAATCATATTTTGTATTTTAATCTCCACACATACGTGTTAATTTCTTTTATTTTTGACCTACGTGTGTATCATAATAATCTTAAATTTTCAAACCTATTCTTTTATAAGTGTTGTATTGTTGTATATGTTGCGGGCAGTTAGCAATTGCCATTAGAATCCCCGGATTGCCCGGATCCCGTCCAATCATTCCGACTTTAGGAATGGATTCAATTCTTCTTTTAAGATGTTACTAAAATGCAGATATCAAGGCACCATACTTTTTGTTGCAAAAAATACCCTAGAAAGTTAAAATGAAAATACCGGGATATGATTGCAAAAGCAATATTTTTACCAATCACTTTAAGTTAGTCATCTTGAAAGAGGGCTCTCTCTCTCTAAGTGAATGCAGGAATTATTTGCTTTTCCTGGAATTGCATTTTACACTGGCTGCATAACCACTTATTGAAACAACTCAACGTCAAACTTGTCATAAGATTATTTAGTGTCTGCCTTATTCGCAGTCTTTTTAATTAGCGCCGTCTTTGGATAAAAGTAACCGCTGTTGCCATATTGGGTTTAATACGTAATTGTTGAAATTTGTTTAGCCACCGAGTTTTGCGTGAGTTGCGGTACGTTATGAAATGTCACGAGTATAAAAAGTTGGCCTAATTTGATGTTCTCTTTCCCTATCATAAAATATTAAAGTTGACCTAAATTTCAATTTAATATATACTAGAGTCCCTTTAGTACATATTAAATTGAAATTTAGCAAGATTCCTCCTAATCTAAAATCTCTTAACCTCCTAAACCTCCTAAAAACCTCCTGATCTATAAACAAGTTTTAAAGGGCTTGACATCTGAACGTACTTACGTTACCTGCGAACTGGAGCAATTCAATGCGAGAAAAAGGCTCTACGTATTATACTGATAATTAATCATCAAAGTCATGCCTCACGAGACATCTCCACTCCCTAACTACTGAGGCGTTGTTCGAGACGTGGCAACGTCAAGGTATAAGTAGATAAAAGGTTTTTTCATCGACTTGGGAATCCTGGCAGCTTGAAACCTCGCAAAAATGTAGTCCCGGAGGATTAGGAGGACTTATCAAAACATTGAATAATTACAGCTGCACATTATCTTGTCTTCGGCGAGTCAAAGCGTCTAGTTGTCCTTGTCGGATGGAATTATCTCAGGTGTAATTTTAATTTAAAGTAAACTGAAAAACGCGCCACCAATTGCAATAGGCTCTCCCGGTGCCAACTTGCCGGCTCCGCAGGCTGCTCAGTTTAATCGATTCAAATTATCTGAAATAACATCCCAAAAATCCCTTCGAAACTAAACCATCAGAATCTATGAATTAGATGCAACGTAAAAACTATGGAGTAAATGACAAGTTCATTACAATTTGAAATAAGAAACTTCTGACAGCACATCGACCGAAAATGTGGAAAACCACCTCTGCCATGATGGCGAAGAGAGCAGTAAGTGCAAAAATGAAGTTTCTGAGAAAACGGGCTCAGAAGCGTCTGACCGGAAAATTTCATTGATAGAAGCCTCTGTTCTTTGTCAAATTGCTACTAAGCATCCGGAGGACTCCTAAACATAGTTTGGATGATTTAAACTCGACTGATTTTATTTCAGTAATTACATAAAGAGAGTATTTTTCATTTTCATTTTCATTGTTACAGGGCCGCATTAAGGGGGTGGCCACATGGGCCGCGGCCCATGGCGGCAGATTTTGCAATTTTTTTAAATGTCAGTATAAAAAAAAATCGGATTTAGAAAAAAAAATTACAAGCGAGAAAAGGCTACAAAATCTCTCATTTCCTGAGAGTATAGTAATTTCTAATTTTGTCGTCTTTCAGTGATACAAGAGACAGCACCTTTAATTAGTCGAGTTAAGAGAGAAACCAAACACACAATTTGGCCTGGAACGGCACGACTTAGAGAGAAATGATGACGAGGACTTGAGATGAAAAGGAGAAGTCCTCGACGCGGCAATCGGCATGTAACGATTAGCGCCTACAAGACTGTCCGAAGTTCCGTTTGGCAGAAATACGTCCATACAGCGCATTGCATCAAACACAGTGCGGTCAGCGTGAAACGCTTAGCGCCTATAAGACTGCGTGAATACTTCACGCAATGCGCGAAACACGGTGCGGTCGGCGCGGCGGCGGAAGTTAAAATAATTAAACCAAATTTTGTGTTTGTTCTTTAATAATTTTTTCATTCATTTCTTATGAATATAAGGCCTTGTCCATTAGAGTTATGTTTACGAAACTTGACTTTCGCGCAAAGTTCCGTGACCTTTTGCCAGTAGTGTGGACAGGGCTTTCCCAAAAAATGTGTTTAACACGAGTAAACGCGTTTTATGCACCTCTCCCCCGCTGACACGTTCACTTGATGGTTTTTATTGATGTTTCAAACCGAATGAGAAGGGGGCGGCAAAATACAGGTGGCCCATGGGCGACAAGTAGGAAAATCCGGCCCTGGATAGTTAGGAAAGACACTTTCGTGGTTGTTTTTTGGACACACAACAAACACATTTTCATGTTATAAATCGGCAGAAGAGGGCAGCATAGACTTGAAAGCATTGTTTTCATTGGCTCTCTGGAGGAATAATGTCACTTACGGCTGTTTTGCCTGAAAGTTCGGAAACTACATAACTTTCTTGCGGCTTTCTCATGTCTCGCATTCATACAATTAAGATGAATTTTGCTGTTTTAGCTATTTCATCTCAAAAAAATAAGACGAAATTTGGAGGAAACTCGATTTCGAAAATTTGATACCTACTGCTCTCTTCGCAATCACGGCAGACCCAGTAAGCGCGTGAATACCTTAGTCCCTTCCGAGGGCCGGAAATGTAAGCAAGAGAGAAAAAAATTGAAACCTCTAAGCTTACGCTCCTCTACCAGAAATTCATTCAATTAGGAGTAACGATCTGACCTACATCAACCCGAGTAAGACTGATGCCTTTATAACCTCAAGGAAAGATCCGCAGAGCAGTGGAGTGGCGTGAATTGCGATGTATCGATTGGAATGGCATTTAAACCTATGATAAAGAATCGATTATTAAGGTGTTCGCTGCGAGCACCCTGTTTATCGATCCTTTCCCGTAAGTTTAAAAGGCATAAAAATCGATATATCGCAAAGCGCGCCACGCCACTGCCGTAAAGGCAGATGTTTGACCTCTGGAGGGTGTTTGTAAAGGAGATTCACAACCCCGAGCTTTCTACTCCTTCTCGCTGGCTTTTGTGGGATTTCTTCAATTGCTCCGCTCCTTCTATGTCAGCAGGGCTGTTCGGCACTCATGTTCACTCGAGTTCTGAATTGATGCATAGTATTAAAAGGTCACTGGGCGAGTGTCATGGAACTAGATTCTTGACCGGCACTAACACTCATAAGGTTGCCGCCGTCGAGTTCAGAGGCAGACCCAGCAATTTGGCAGCGCTGGATTTCCCTCCGTTAAAACCTATGTTAAATAATCGATTTTTGTCAGAGCTCCTGGCCCCTCCAAGATTCGATGCATTATCATAGGTTTAAATGGGGGAAAACAATGTTGCCAATTTGCTGGATCCGCCAATGGTCGAGTTTTGAAGGAGAAAGTGTCTTGCACTATCGGAGATTGATATGGAGCAGTCGACGAATCGCCTTCCGTAAAAACTAGCCTATTTAAAAAAAATGAAAAGAAAAAAAATTGCTTACTATGTGTAGTGCTGCAATACTGATACGATACTTCAATTTTGTTTTGTTTTTTTCAAATTTGCAAGAAAACTGGGAAATTTAATGATGTTTATCACTCCACCAATATTATTGATTGAATGAAAAAGATACTCCCACATTTTAGTTATTGCCCTCAGTTATTGCACTGAAACGAAAAATGTTATGTAATATTGCTGACAATAAGTCTTTTTCGCAACAAGTAGAATATCGAAGGCTGAAGTGCAAAATTGTCTTCCTTCTTTGGCGATGTTTTTGACTTCCCGAATGCCCTTGTTTTCGCTTTGAAATATTAGTCAAGGATAATTTTTTGAAGACTTCCTTGAATTTTTCCTCCTTCACGTTTTCCTCAATTTGCACAATTTAAAAAAAAATGTTCGTCAATTTTGTAGAAACCGCAGTATGTCTAATAATTAATATTTTTAATCAATTTTGCATTCTGTGAAGACTAGTATCCGATTTTTCAAAAACATCTGACAAAAATAAGAAATGTTGATAGTCTTTTGGTATAGTCCCTGGTATCATTCTTATACTAAGCTGTTTTGGCCGCAATACCAATAAAGTTTCGGCCAGACTTCTGATTTGACTTTCAAAAGGATAAAAGATAATTGCGTGTCCAAAAAGAAAGACATGGATTGATGGAAAAAGTTGACGATGAAGATAAATTTGCATTTATGGGTGCCGTGGGAGAGACAAAGGGGGGGAGAAAGAAAGAGAGAAAGGCAGGGGGAAAGAGGATGAGCGCTTGCCTTGTGCTTAAAATGTCTTACATTCTAATGTTGAGCTTTTATTGCCGGACCACTTGGCGATAATACACATTACTGCCATGCTAAGGAAGAACGCCGTATGAACATTCGAGAATTGCCATATTTCCCCTGATAAAACGAACATTTTGGGGAGGAGTTGTCCTTATCTTTCCTTGAAATTTTCAAACTTTGTTGATTAAATTACGAACAAAATTGTTTGAAAAATTGGAAGAAAAATATTCACAACTTTCCCAAGAAAATCGTATTTTATGAAAGGAAATTTAGCAGCGCCTAAAGGTTTATACAGCGTTTTTCCTTAGCACGGCCGATTATGCTGGAGGTATCGGGCGTTTTTGAGGGGATATCGCAACGACGTAGGGCTGTCTCTTTAAATCTCACCGGCTGACATTCCGGAGCGTCGCTCCCTCGACTACAATGGATTGAATGGACCAAACGGACCAAGGCTCTGGACCGGGCGCCAGGATTATGGTGATGAGATAAGGATTATACGCGTGTGTATACCACCAAGTTGTATGTATTTCGTATGCACAAGTAATAGAGCTCCTCGCAGTGCCAACTTCTTTTCGCTTCCCAGGCGATGCGATGTGTTTTGAATACTTCGCCCATGGAGGAAATAGCGTCGTCATACGTCTTCCCGCCCATTTTTCGTGCTTGTCCTCCTTCTCGGGGCCAATTTTAAGGGAAGGCGCTCTCGGAGGTTTCCTAATGCCTTTGCTTTGAAAAAAAACTCCGCCTTTGGAAGCCGTCTTTACGGCCTTTAAAGACATTCCGTCCGCATTCCGGGCTTGACCCATTGACTTATGATTTAATTTGACCCTGCCGGGCCAGGAATTACAATTTAATTTGGCGAAAATCAGCAACTTTGAACACTTCAAAATAATCCAGAAATTACTTCTCAAAGGGTGAAAATTGACAAAATAAGCATTCACAATACAACGTTTGAGCAAAATGGTGAAAACTTTGAACACAATGATTTTTTTCTGTGGCTTATAGCTGTCAAAATCGCAAAAAGCGCAAAATCAGCGAAAATCAGAAAATTTTGAGTTTATTTTATGTGCAAACGCACAGTAATATGAAAATATCGTAACAAAACAAGAAATTACCGTACACAATAAGTCATAGGGTGGCCACACTACACGGAGAAAAAAAGTTCGGGGATTTGCGCCGACCGGTTCGGTAGGCCCGACTTCGGCGTGAGGAACTGAATATTCGGGGGCGTATGCGGGCGTGTTCGGCACAACACACCGTGGTCCCAAATTGGCCTCCGTCTGCTGATCTGAGCATTTTTCGTTCTCCGTCCCGAAGTTTTTCGTTTTGCCGACTGGGTATTCGTATCAAGCTACCGAAGATTTCAGCAGACAGGGAACGACGCTAGCGCTCTCTGTCTCTGAACGCAGGAATTTGATGACTCCGCAAATCAGTGCGCGACGTGCATTGTTTCGTTCGGAACAAAACTACGTAGTGCGTAGTGCGTACGATCCGAGGATTGCGAGATGTGAGTTTACGAATTCCTCTTATCGTACACTTTAAACACACACGGAAGCATATTCTTATCCATTTCTAAATTTTTCAAGTAAAATCCGTCCGCTTGAATGCCTTGATCCAGCTCGGCTGGACTTCAGAAAGTGCGCATTATTTGTTGTTTTCACGCAATTGTAGAATTTAAAGTGACAATTGTTTCTCAAGTGACTCATTAATCATACAGTTAACTTCGAATATCGACTTAGAAATCAGCTCATAGCTTCTCTCAGTGCCGGAACTCAATTGTTTTTTCTCTTATCGACCTAACCTACAAAATCGTTTCGCTTATCCGCTTATAATCTAGGAAAGGAACGAAACCAAGTCACATCCAGATAAAATTGTAGAAGACAGGTTTGAAGTTTAATTACTTTACAAGACTTAGGTATGCCAGAGGGAAAGTTCATTGCCCATTTGCACATTTCAAAATGTTTATACTCCAACTTTAAATTTCTGACCAGAGACGGTCATCTCTACTCTCATCTCATGTACCTTACGTTTGTCCAAAAATGACTCGGTTTTCTCTGTATAGCTTAGTCCTAGTCACTCTAAAGTAAGTGGAAAAGTTCACAAAGTTGAATTTGTGTTTCCAATTTGCTGAAAGGTTATCATTGACCTTGATTTATTTTATTTTAACTTATTCTTTCGTCTCCTGCGAAACATCAAAGCCTGCATCGTTCATTATTATGGTTTCCAGCTCTTTACTGTTATTAAATTGCGAAACTATAATTTGATCATTAGCAGAATATCCTTCGATGTACACTTTCAACCCATAGAACTCGTAGCGCAGACTACGGAGCTACAGTGATTGGCACGGATGAGAAGTCTGTAAGTAAATTTATGCACTAACTTAACATGGCCCCATTATCAGTTGCAGTGTTAATATTATGTCTAGATTTCATGGAAACTGTTACAGCTTCATGTTTGTCTCCCTGCATGCTTTGTTTTGGTTTGGCTATTCTTAAGGAGTCAAGAGTAGAGAATTGGAAGTCTGCGGGAGAATTGATCCATTTATTTCCAACATTATCAGTACCTATAGCCAAGTTTTACATTTGTAGAGAATGATGCGGTGTAGGAAAGCTTGAGTCCTCCTTTCCTCCGATTTCTTTCAATTGTAGATATGATTTTAAATTTATTATGTTTGTGTAAGGGAGTGTACATATTTTATTTATTGGTGATAACAAATGGTTCCTTATGCTGGGCACTTTCAATTTAATTATATACTTAGTAGACCTTTCGTACCTAATATTATCTATTTGCTATCTACCTAACTTATGTTGTTGTTTGTACCTTGCTAAGTGCAGTGATTGTTATCATTTAAAAAATGCCTTGAAATTGAGCAAAAGATATTATCTGGTTTGAACTTTGGGAACTGATAACGGTATAATGTGCGTTTATAATTTGAGTATGTATTCTATCCTCGTTCCTTTCCTTGCTATCTGATCTGAGGTTTTTTTTTTTTTTAAATTTTCATCATTTTTTCATGTTCCATAGAGAGAGTAAAATGAAGTAAAATAATAGAATAAAATAAAATAACGAACAAATCCATGTAAATTAGATACTTAGATCCTGGTTGTCCACAGTTCAATTCGAAGATTAATGCAAGTTTTTCGCTGTTCCTCCCAAGCGTCCGGCATAGCTCAGTAGGTAGGGTCTTCGATTAGTGTTAGGTAGGTTGTAGGTTCAATCCCCGATGTAGGCAAAAATTTCTATCCATGAAATCATTGTTCAGGCGTTGTAGTACCCTTCAATTTTTTTTTTTTTTTAATTTATTTGTGGGGGGTTGGGTAAAAGGCCCCCTCCCCTGGCTAAGAGCAATAAGAGCCCCCCTGAATTTAATGCAACCTTGATAAGATCCACTAGATTTCGATTCGTGCATCCAAGAATTTCGGTTAGGTGTACAGAAGCCTTCGGCACGATGAGCCGAAGTTCGGTTCCCCGGACCGAGAACTTCGTGCTGACAACCGAGAAACTTCGGCTCGTTCTACCGAAGAACTGGAGTTCAGTGAACTGCTATAATTGGTGTTCCATATGGACCAATCATAGCGGCACAGGCAACCGAAGTTCGGTTACTGACGCCGAACTTTTTTTCTCCGTGTACTCATATAAACATTGATGAGAACGCAATCTACCGGAGAATTGCCGAAATAACGCAAACAATCAGCGGACGGCTCTGAGCCGTCATTTCAGAGCTGGCCCAGCGCTGCGATGACGGCTGGGAGCCGTCATTTTAAGTCAATGGGTTAAAGGCCGAAAATTCCGGGCGCAGAGGCCGAAAATTCCGGGCGCAGTACCCTGACCAATCGAAGTTACGGCTCCAGCACCTGAACCAAATCTCATGAAAAAGTGTACGCTCCTGTACTTTTATGCCCTGTGTTCATAAATGATCTAAAGAAAATCGAAATCTCAATTGAAAGAGGTGGCTTCGGGTTGATTCGGCTCCTGCAGTCTGGCTGTTTACCCTGGATCACCCTGTATATTTGTATTGAATTAGAAAAGAGCGAAGGTGATAACATAGCATCAACATTACTTCGCCGTAAAAATCGATGTCCGCAGCGGAGTGAAGAGGAGATAAAAATCGTGCGCACTGAAAAAAAAGCCAGCCACGCGAATTTGCAGGTCGGAAAAGCGCGGAAAAAACGGGGCTCGTCGAGGTCCAAAAACAGGGGAAAAAACAACACTACAAAGGATAATTAATAGTGTTAAATGGAGTGGAATGGGCCGGAGGCATGCAGAGTAGGGAGTATTATTTGGGTATCATTAGGGAATAGTTAGTGCTCAATCACCCATAATCTCTCCTCCTCGGCTTGAATCAATCAAATGTGACACTTTAAATGGAGACTCCTGCGCCGTAAAGTACACGCTACATGCTAACCCGTACCCTAGCCTAACCCCCTCCCCCCCTCCCCCCCTTGCCCCCCTCCCCCCAATGCCTCGAACCCGGATTGTCAGGTTAAAGTTAAACCGTGCCGGTCGATGGATCGTTGGATCGGAACTTCCGAATTTAGACCGGCTTGTTTTCCCAACTGGAAAACTGGAGAACGTAATCTAATTAACTCAAAAAAAAAAACCCCACTTGGAAGGACAAAAACACCAGCAAAGCGTGGAAGAGATGAAAAAAACAAACTGGCCTGACGATAGGAACTCCCCGGTTTCTCATCCGCTTGTTTCTCTGCTGTCATAATCTATGCTTTACACGAGGATTTGAATTAAGACGATCGTTTCCGAGTGGTTGGAGCCGAATATTTGGACGCATTTCTATCAAACGGAACTATGTGCATTATGACGTGAGCCTTGTTATGCATGTATTCTTATGGATCTCAGGGCTCATGTCTCAATGCACATAGTTCCGTTTGATGGAAATACGTCCATTTGAGGAGATACCTCCGTACGAGCTTATTAATTTTTCGGGCTTTTCTCTCGCTCTTTCGGGCGAGGCAAAGGCAGGCAGGCATCTCGCGGGGAAACCAGTCGTGTCAAAAGCCTTGTCAACAAGTTTATGAATTTTCATGGTTATGATGTCGCTCGCCGGTCTAATCGGGCTCGCAGATCGGCTCGGATATTTTTTAATCACTTCATTAAAATTTTGTAGAACCAGTATGGCCGATCGAGGGGTTTTATCTGATGCGGATTCTAGACTGCGGTTTCTGCGATGATAACTTAAACGCGTCCGGGTCGGAGTAATTGGATTTTCTTTCTATGTTTTGCGCGAGGAAAACTGCCGTGCTAAGGAAGAACGCCGTATGAGCATTCGAGAGTTGCCAAATTTCCTTCGATAAAATGTTTATTTTTAAGGAAAGTTATGAATATTTTTCCTTGACATTTTCAGAGGTTTTAGATCAAATTACGAACAAAATTATCCGAGAAATTGGGAAGAAAATATTTATAAGTCTACCAGGAGATTTGCGATTTTTTTCAAATGAAATTTGGCAACGCCTGACGGTTCGTACGTCGTTTTTCCTCAGCATGGTAGAAAAGGAGACGGACTCGGGCCGTAATTGAACGTTTCCCTTTTTCTTGTTCTTTCGGTTCGTGCTAACGACTTGTCATTTTAACAGTGGTTGTAATTCAATCGGTCACTGGTTCGCTCTTGGATGAATTCCCAAGTAGCAGTTACGGTGTCGTTGAGCTTCGCGTGTTGTTGAAGTGCCAAAACAACGCAGCATCGAAGACTTATTGGCAGGTGGAACTTCGGATTATTTTTCGGTGTCCGTCTTCGAGCGAATAAAGCTAACAATTTATGCAGGCCAGTTCCAAGGAAGAACCCCGTATGAGCCGTCAGGCGTTGCCAAATACCCTTCGACAAATCACGCATTTTCGGGGTAAATTATGAACGTTTCTCTTCCGATCTTTCGGAGGATTTCGTTTGAAGTTTGGTCCAAAAAGTCTGAAAATTTCAAGGAAAAATATTCATAATTTTCCTTAAAAAATAAATATTTGCCGAGAGGAAATTTTGCAACTTCCGAATGTGAATACGGCGTTTTTCCTTAGCACGGCAGTATTGACGTTTGGAGCCCCGGTGTTTTATATTTTCTCAGTATTCACTCATACCTAAAGTGGAAAAAAAGTATTTCGTGAGAGGAACATGTTTTAAGCGGTTCAAAGGTGGGATTTCTTTTTCTCATTACTTCTTCCTGAAAGTTCATTGAACTTTTTCAATCATCAAAGCTTCATAAGGTTTGCTAGGTTGGCCTAGTGGTCAGCGCGTCCGACTCTACGTCAATAGGTTCCGGATTCGATTCCCGGTAAATTTTCACGCAGAGGACCAGCATATCTTGTGAAACAGACTCTACTCGGCCTCAATCCCTGGAAATGTGAAAGGCCAAGAGCATGGATAAGTCCATCGCCTTGATGTTTGAAGACTAACAGAGCCGGATTAAAGGGGTGGCTACATGGGCCGCGGGCCGCGGCCCATGGCGGCAAAATGTATGGGGCGGCAAATTTTGCAATCTTTTTGAATGTAGGTATCAAAAAAAGAGAGAAAAAAATCGGATTCAGAAAATAAATTACAAACGAGAAAAGGCGGCAAAATCTCTCATTTCCTGAGAGTGAGAGTATAGTAATTTGTAATTGTGTCGTCTTTCGGTGATACAAGAGACAAAACCTTCAATTAGTCGAGTTCAGAAAGAAACCAAACACGCAGTTTGACCTGGAACGGAGCGGTGCGGCGGTCGGTATGAAACGCAGAGCGCCTGCAAGACTGCATGAATACTTCACGCATTGCGTCAAACACACTGCGGTCAGCAGCAGTCGGCCTGAAACGCATAGCGCCTACAAGATTGCATGCACGCATTGCGCCAAACAGTGTGATCAGCAGCGGTCGGCGTGAAACGCATAGCGCCTACAAGACTGCATGAATACCTCACGCATTGCGTCAACACAGTGCCGTCGGCGCAGCGGCGGAAGTTAAAATTATTAAACCACATTTATGTTTGTTCTTTCATAATTTTTTCGTTCCACAGTCAAAGCCTCAAAAGTCAATTTAGAAATCTGAGGTAACGGGTCTTATGTGATCGAATTTTTATTCTCTCCAGTACCAAATTGGGAATGAAAAGTGAAATTGTTGGGACTTTTATCATTTTCAGCTTTTCCAAATTAAATCCTAAAATTTTTGTTTGAGGTTATGTTCTATCGTTTTGAACCAAATGATACATCGAACCACAGTCGTAATACGATCTAATGACGTTTCAAAACGAATGAGAAGCGGGCGGAAAAATATAGGCGGCCCATGGGCGGCAAATAGGTGAATCCGGCCCTGAAGACAATAATTAAAATCTATAGATGGCTGTTACAGGTTCCTAACGAAGTATAGGCCGAATAACCAGCAAAAACAAACAGAGAACGAACAAGCAAACAATAAAAATAACAAACAAACAAAAAAACAAACAAACAAACAAACAAACAAATAAACAACAAAGCAAAACAAAAAAAAGTTTTAAGTATTCTGCTTTTTTACTTTATTCGAGCCCTGGCACAGATCAAATTCGTGAGGAATCATTAATCAGCAAGTACACGAAGTAGTCTGAAACACGTCGACCTATATCTCCCATTGACCAGTTGCTCATCTGCACTCATATTTTATTTTTTCACAACGTACCGTCTAATAACCAGTTTCCTTCCTCTTTTTGAGAAAAATAATTTGTTAAGTTTTTAGTTTTTTAACGCATTCTTAATCAGAGTTTTTTTGTATAGGTCCTAGACATTTTTTCAATTCAGCCAACGATTAATGAACCCGTAAGTGTATTTATCCGTCAAAGTACGAAAAGTATGGATTCGATCGACTTGAATCGAGCGAAGCGCGACGTGAGCCGATCGACCTCGATTTGATAGACAAATTACTAATAGACCGGTGT
This sequence comes from Bemisia tabaci, assembly GCF_918797505.1. Taxonomy (NCBI): domain Eukaryota; kingdom Metazoa; phylum Arthropoda; class Insecta; order Hemiptera; family Aleyrodidae; genus Bemisia; species Bemisia tabaci. The sequence continues at coordinate 71,699,852 of NC_092794.1, forward strand.
CGATTCGATCAACATGAATTGATAGATAAATAAAAACGTGAACCAATCGACATGATTCGATCGACACAGATTCGACCCACAAAATTGATCAATCCACGGGTTTGTCGATCGATTCATAGTTTTCGATCGATTTACGAAACGTGTCGGTCTTTCATAAGTCCGTTGATAGATTCACGGTTATCAATCGAATCTTTATCGACCAAATCACGTCGATTAGGTTCACGCTTTTTTTCGATCGATCCATGTCGTTCGAATTCATACCCTCCTTAGAGTTTGAAGCAGAAAACTTCTCATTTTGAGCCGCATATATAGGGTGTTCCAAAAGTCCCGCTCCCCCAGCCCCCCCCCATGTAACTTTTGAACGGTTCGAGATGGAAAAACGAAACTTTGGGAATGTTTCTATCTCAAAGAGGACCATATTTTAGGGAGGTTACAAGTTTTGCCCCTCTCTCAGGGGGCAGGAAGGCCCCCAACTTTCTTTTTTTTTTCTCTCTAACCCAAGTAGCAGAGGTTGCAACAACTTGCAACAAAATCGTTTGATTCTTGCAACTAATGGATTGATGTGCAGATTGCCTACTCTCTCCTCCGAAGGAGCTATCATTGTTGGAACTAGTTGCAATTAAGTTGAAACATGTTTCAACTTCAAAGTATTGCTAGTTGCCTATCTTTAGATTTTAAACAACTTCGGTTCAGCAATTTTGCAATCTCAGCCAGGTTGCAACTTTGTCTTCCGATCAGATCGCCGAAAATCGGCACTTACCGACCAAAAGTTGACCGAAAGTTGAAACTTTGTTACAACTAATACCAACATTGTTTCAACTTGTTGCAACTTCTACATTGAAAAATGCTACTTGGGAACCGTTCAACAGTTAGAGGGGGGGGGGGAGCGGGACTTTTGGAACACTCTGTATATTATTGATGCTCTGTACTTGGGAGAATGTACATGAGAGGCAATAAACGTAGGAAGAGGAGGGGTTTGGATCTGCTAGCCGGAGTGGCGGGTGGCGAGCGTTTGTTGTAGGTCAAGTATCCGCGGCTCTGCCAGCGTCGCGCATCGCGTCCGCGTCGGGCGTCGCGTCGCGTCGCATGCGTAGGCGTCGATTTTCTTTCTTCTGCGAGCACAATGCCACAATGCTGAGCTTTGGAGACGCCGCGCCGCCCCCCTCGCCCCCCCCCCCCCCCCGCGCCGCCCCCCGCGCTCTTCCGTCAGTGTCTTCCGTCTCCGCTGTTGGTAGTCGTCCGTCGCCGATCGGGTCGAGGGCGGTCCCCGACTCCAGGTCTCCCAGCTTCGCCTTCCCTTCCCGATGCTGCCACTCACTCGGGAAAATCCGGAAATTCTAACGTGACGCACTGAAAAAAAAATTCTCGGCGTTTTTACCAAGGTCCGTTGGTACCTTTACCATCTTACTTTTTTACCAATTATTGATAATTTTACCAAGACAGACTGGTAAGCTTACCTAAAAACCGGTATTTTTACTGTTTTTTTTTTTTCAGGTAAGAATACTACTTTTATTGGTAATCGATTCCCGGTAACTTTGCCATTTTATCTCGGTATTTCTACCACAGTCGATAAGAAATATTGGCGTTTTTACCAAGGTCCAGTAAAATTACCGAGAAAGTTCAAAAATTTTACCGAGATTTCTATTCCGTAGCGAATTTTCGCGGTAATGCGATCGATTTGTCTTGAATCCGATGAAATTGCTGACATCGGTGCCGTCAGTAGGGCGACAGACCCACCCACCAGTTTGGACCAATCACGGAGCTTCCCGCCAGATTCAGCAGGCGCTACCCGATCCTACGCCAAAATTCGCTTTTGTTTTTCATGACAAAACGAGAGGAGAGTGCTGCCGTGCTAATGAAGAACGCCGTACGAACTTTCAAGATTTGCCAAATTTTCCTCGATTGAACATGTATTTTTGACGCAATTTAAGCATATTTTTCCGTGAAATTTTCAGATACTTTACATTAAATTGCGCACAAAACCGTCTGAAAATTTTGGGGGGAAATATGTACAATTTTCCCGGTAAATTTGGTTTTCCTCGAGGGAAACTTGGCAACGTCTAAAGGCTCATACGGCGTTCTTCCTTAGGACGGCAGGCGAATGTCGGCGGGACGGGCGGGCGTCGTCGGGCGAGGGATGGAGGCGAGGGCAACTGCGCCGGGCCGGCCGCGGCCGCGTCAATGGCTCGGCATTCGTCGGAACTCGATAAATCATCCGTGGGGCAACTTCTATGTAAATGCGATGTACTCACTTATTACAGCCGTCGACTATGCGTGCGCAAAAGTGTGGCGAGGGATTTGCTTGTGAGAAATAGTTCCCGGCTCAAAATGAACAATCTGCGAAGCGGGTCCAAAATGACACGGACCGTACGATACAAGCACACGGGAGTGCTACCATAAAGACCCCGTTACACTGGCCTCCAGACGCACTCCCAGCCGAGCCCAGACCAGCGATGAGCTCCCTCCAGGATTTGGCTCAAATGCCGTCCCAGAAGTCATCTCCGGCGTTATTGGCTCCAATCCCGCCATGAATAGTGTCTCCACCCATCATTCCCAGCAGTGCTGCCGAGTGACTACTTGGACTGCATTTTGCAATTTGGAACTATAAATTCTGGCTCTTCTGGAAAAACACTTATGTGCACAGGGAAACTAAAGGCACATACGTCGTTTTTAAACCGGGCTAGAATTTATAGTTCCAAATTGCAAAATTTAGTCCACTTGCTCCAAGGAGATAAGTTTTCGCCAACTACTCATCTGCCGTGATAGCGAAGAGAGCAGCAAGGACTGCGAGGGTCAAATTTTCGAAATAGAGTTTCCTTCAAAATTTGTCTTATTTCTTTGAGATGAAATCGCTAAAATAGCTGAAACAGCAAAATTCATCTTAATTATATGAAAACGAGACATCAGAAATCCGTAGGTGCGCAAAAATGACGTAGTTTCAGGCAGAACAGCCTGAAATCAGTGCTTTCAAGTTAAATCCGCCCTCTTCCGCCGATTTCCTACCTGAAAATGTGTTTGTTGTGTGTCCAAAATCCAACTACGAGAGCATGCAGAAGATAGCATTTACGGCTTTGTTGCATACATTTCCGCATCGTGGCGGATTGAGCCTAGTTTTCAATTTGAAAGGACGCATGAATTCTTATTCATGCGTCCTTCCGACTTGGTTCAAACGATACACTTGAATTTTCAGTCCAAGTAACCGCGGTAATCAGGTTTCAGTATGTACTCTTAGAAGTGTATTTTTGGTGATTGTGTCGGTCAGTTTTCAAGAGCTAGCAATGTAGTGCGGTCTGGGCATGTACTAAAGAGTGTCGGTTGACAGGTTGCCAAAACATGTTTTGAACTCGGTACCCTCTGGAAGGAGGTGATGGGAAAGCCCTGCAGGATGGCGCAGGATGGGGAGTCAACGAAACGATTCTATGATACCAACATCTGAATGACCTCTGGGAAGACAGGCACTTGTGGCGTCCTGGTGTCGCAAAGCGCCAGGATTCGTTGTAGGAGTGCCATGTGTATACGAGAAAAATTGGGGGAAAAATACGAGTGCAAACAATTTAATACCCTCACGTCCGTCATATTCGCAATAGTACCCATACGCCACAATATTAAAATTCTAAAAGCACCTTTAAAAAGGAGCCAATGTCCGTACTCGTAATGACTCACCCTGCAAATTTCGCCGACAGATTGAATCAACCTGCACACCCACTGAATTTTGAACAACGCAAAGTGCATGGAATAATAAGACCGTACCGAGTCAGATTCAGGGAGAGGGGGGGGGGGGGGTGTTTCGAAGCGCCAAAAATGACGTATACTGTCGTGCTAAGGAAGAACGCCGTATAAACCTTCAGGTGTTACCAAATTTCATTGGATATAGCACTATTTCCTGGCTAATTAAGAATATATTTCTTTCAATTTTTCAGATAATTTTGTTCGCACTTTAATATACATTTTGACGATGTAAGTTGGCAGTCATATAACTCGGTTGGCGACGTGGCAGACTTCCCGTCATACTTTGTTTTTTAAACAGAAAACTACTCAACGGCAGATCTTTAAAACTGCCGTGACTTTTCCTCTCTGTGCGAAGAAAATTCTGCATAAACTTCAAGGAATGATGTCAATTTGTTCTCTTTTAAAAAAATAACATAGAGGCGAAGATTTTTAGACACCGCAAACGAGTTATGTGATTGCCGACTTACACCGTTGATTATCTGAAAATTTCATAGAAAAATATTCATAGCCTCTCTCAAAAATGACCATTGTATCAGGGGAAATTTGGAAACTCTCAATTGTGCATACAGCATTTTTCCTGGGCCTGGCAGTATATTTAAGGCCCTTATACTCTTTTTTTTTGCGAAAAAAATGGGGGTGGGGCGCCCTCCTCAGCCCCCCCCCCCCCGCCCCCCACCATGATCTGGCAGTGCGACTAACGCTCATGACTGGCAATGAGCTCCGCGTGAATGCCAACGAGCCTCGATGATTTTAATCACCCGACGACCGGCATTATCTCACCGACTTACGCTTTTATTGTTTCTGAATCATTGGTTTCAGGGAATCTTAAGCGCTGGGATAGGCCTTGCGTAGATTCGGTCGGGAATGTCACCGGAAATTCCTCCCCCGCCGCCGCGCCGCAGCCGCTTTTATCACTCATTATCCGGGGGGTAAATGCATGCGTACTTCACATCCACGGGAATAATTCGGATCGGATGTTTAATGACGCTGTTTTGTGCCCGCGCCACCGGCCACCGCGCCGGCTCCAATTGAAAATAGCCAGTAAGTGGTTTACCTTTGAGACCCGCTTTGCCAAATTTCTAACTATCGCGAAAATTTTCCCTTGAGGTTGTTTTGGAGGGCTTCTAAACCGAGTTCATTAGAGAGGAATCAACCCATATTGATGCCGGAATCACACGCTGAATGTGGCTTGAATGTGGAAGTCATCGGATTGATGCCTGAATTTTGCGCGTGTCGTGGAAAATTCAGCAACGATTCTCAGCGACCATAGGATGATGTCGGTTTTGTCTGGACTATTCTAATATATTTGATACACATCTGGATGCAAATAACTCGAATTTGCGAAATTTCAGCCTTGAGCGATGACTGTTGACTGCCATATTCAGCGTGTGACTCCAGCATGAGTTGAAACTGAAAAAAGAGGGTTGAGATTGTATTCCTGCATAAAAGCACAATGTAGAAAATAAACTGTAACCCCTCTTTTCACGAACTAATTTCTATTTTCCGACTTTCAGATTTAGGTAGGTGAAAATAAACCACTAAATTTAAAGGATCTCAATTTTTCCGAAAATAGGGGCTGGTCCCTTCTGATAAACTCGGTCCATATATCAGTAGTGCAACTGAAAAAGAAAAAAGAAAATAAAATAAAATATACATAGTCAAAATGGATGAAAATATACGTGGAAAATATACAAAACAGGTCGTCACGCACTTTTTTTCATATTCAATTTTTGCGGTTTTTACTCGAGGTATCAAAGAACGGCATGTAAGTATATTACTTTTATTTCAGTGTCAGAATTTTGCACTAGTATTCTCAGCGCTGAAAAATTTAAAAAAAGAGCGGGGCCATTGATCATCTTGTTTTACTGACTGTTTTTAGACGTCCAGGCCAAATTTTGTTGTTTTATAACAAAAAGATTTGACTTAAAATCTTTCAGATCATTGTTACAGTTTTCTGTAAGTATTTCAATATGAATTTGGTCAACACATTATGATAATGTTCAATTGAAAAAATATTTCATGAAATCAAGAATCAACTAACATCGGTGTCATATCAAAGCATAGAGGCACCAAAAGATTCTTCTTTTCTTTTTCTAATTGAATTTTTACAAAAAGCCTACATGATTACATTTCCTATTAGAGCGCTCGTATACATGTCTATTTAATCAACCTTCTACATGATGTGCGCAAATAGATATTAACTCCTTTTTCAACTCCGTAAAAGTTTTTCTAAAATCACAAGTTCGGTTATAATTCATATAATTTTCTCTGATATCTTGATTGCAAAATTGTCTTTCTTCATTTCATTTTGTCCTCCTAATAAGACTTTAAGTTACTGTCTGAGGCTTGAGCGACACTTCATGATATGAGAATTGGCAACCTTGCTCGGGGATGGAGCTTCGTAATGGCCCGATTAATGGTCAGACCACACAATTGTTCCAAAAAGTTTTATGGGAGATTACGGCGATGAAGAGCCAGTCCGGCATATCAAGTTCCAGGTCCGGTTGATAGATGTGAGAACAATGCGATGAGCTGTCCGAAATGGCCGCTCAAACTAATGAAAAGCTCCTCTGAAAAGACGAAATGTTTCGCTTGAATTGTTCTCTATTTTGGCGAAAGGTCGTTGGCACAATGGGAAAAATTCTACTCCCGGTCACATTTTACGCTTAAAATTTTATGCCGCCATTGTTTGAACAGTTTACCGACCTTCCGGTTAGTGACTCTTGACACGTGCGTACCTACTTCTGTAACCTTAATTTGAATTGGGGAAGCAATATCTAACTCCAAAGGACCTATATTCGTGGCGCAAACTTACCTATACCTCCTCATATTTTGGGTTATGCGCATTGGCAGAAATGCGCGTATTATTCACGGAGAAAAAAACCTCGTGAGATGTAAGAACTGAAGTTTCAGATGTGTGATCCAAACCTCAGCAACTGAACCTAAAGTGTTCAGATGCTCAGTCCGAAAACTTCAGAGATCCATATGACCTATACTTCGGGTCCCACTCACGAAGTTTTTTCTCCGTGTTGAAAACTGCATTCTGTCTGAGTAAAAATCATTATTCTTCATATGAGATGACTTTTTTGTCATTGACAGGACTCGAATTTCGTTTTCAGTTCGAAGCATTAGATATTTTCAGACAACGATCATTAGGATCATTAAACATTTTTTAAGAATAAGGTTGAGTACCTCCTCAGAACATAACATTTACAAGCTGTTAGGATTAGAGAGTAAAGATTATACCCGGGACGTTTAGGAGACGACTTGGAAATTCATTAATCTAACCAAGTGACAACAAAATCAGTAATATTTGTAAAATTTAGTCCTTTCAATCCTCGTAAACCTTGCGTTTATTTTAAAACATTCAAGATGTTCTTTAAAACCGAATTTTATTATTTTTAATTTAACTCCTTTTTGTACATTCTTGAGAAGCATAGTAATCCATGTTATCGTACAACTCCACACGAATCTCGAGAATTTAGACATAGCAGAAGGGTTAGTTTGACATCCTACACAGTGAGAAAAAATGTCCAGTCTCACGTGTACAGGCTCGGACTGACCATAAGGCCAATCTGCCAATTGGCAGATACGCCCCCTTGGCGCGCCGAAAACGCGCTCGTCTGACAGATAGCAAAATAAGAAGAGAAAAAAATTACGACCGAGAATATACCCTCACCTTCCAGGCAAAGTATCACAAGCGCCATGCGACGTTTAAAAATTTCCGCCGCCATTTTATTTCTTTACTGAGAAATTGTTGGTTGAATCTGTTTGGAAATTTCACTAAATTTTATCGGCAGCACGAAGAAAATTCAGTGAAATTTTCGGGCAGCTTCGTTGAACAATTTCTCTGTAAAAAAATAAAATGGCGGCGGAAATTTTTAAACGTCGCATGGCGCTTGTGATACTTTGCCTGGAAGGTGACGATATGTAGAAAATTTCTCAAAGGAACGGAGGAAGAGAGAGTTAGAGGTAAAGAAAGGTGCTTTTACGCATGCTAGTGTTGAACAGAGGTCCAGGAACTACTTTCTTAAGCGTTAACACTTTTCTGTGAAATGTTCACATTTTTGTTGACATACAGGCGCTTAATCATCCTCTTCCTTCATTTCCTATTGTACCTCTCCTAGCAGCCATGGTCGGTTCGATTTTTAGACATACGCACCCTTTATAGACCTCTTGAGAGACCTTTAAACATATTTTTTCCTTTTCAAAATGATTGATTTGGACATATCATAGCATATCTCGGGCAAACTTAACCTTAATTTATTCCAAAATTCCGAAATAAGATACATCTAAAGTGTAAACGCGATACAACTATTTGCGCAAGATGGATGTCCACATTGCATATGAAAAATGTAAGACGTGATGGCGTAAGTCGTGAACTCGCAATGCTCTGCTCTATGCTATGCTACTAGTTTGAGGCACCTTTACGAATCTGACAAACGAAAACAAACACAATTTGGAAATAGAGAGAGAGAGAAAGAATGCGCGTTTACGACGGCGCAAAGATACAACTATTCGTGCTTGATGGATGTCCATGCTGCATCTGCAAAATTGAAGGCGCGATGACGCGAAGCGTGAGCTCTCAATGTTCTGCTATATGCTGTCAATGAAGTGTCGCTCAGATTCGGGAGAAAAGTTTAAAAAGAAGCCCCAACGCATCTCTCCTACCTTTGGCTGTGTTACTCACTTATTGCTTGAAGCACTATTATGAATAGGACAAACGGAAACAAACACAATATTTAAATAGACGGAGAGAAAGAATGCGCGTTTACGACGGCGCAGAGATACAACTATTCGTACGTGATGGACGTCCGTGCTGCATCTGCAAAATTGAAGGCGCGATGACGCGAAGCGTGAGCTCTCAATGCTCTGCAATGAACTGAGGGGCAAATGTTTTTTGCTTTTTGGTGTTTTTTACGTGCATTCTGCATCCACAGCCCCTGAAATTTTACTTTGTTTTGTTCATATTTTTCATAACTTTGTGAAATTTTATGAAACATTTCATGGAAATTTCCATTCTTTCATATTATTCTCTTTACTTGAGCAACCCCTGCCACAGTTTATGCTCTCAATGCTCTGCTATATGCTGTCAATGAAGTTATATAGGATCGAATTTTCCTTCTCAATAGGTAGATACGTTTGAATTTCAAAAATAAACCTCATTCTTAACGACAATACTTAAAATCATTTAAATATACTGCCGTGCAAAGGAAAAACGCCTCATCAGCCTTCAGCCGTTGCCAATTTTCATTTTCTAAACTCATTAATACTTCTCTTCCGATTTTATCAGGGAATTTCGCTCGGAATTTTATCCAAAGTGTCCGAAAATTTTGGAAAGAAAATTTATAGCTTTCTTCAAAAATAAATATCTTCCGCGACGAAAATTCGGCAACATTCGAGTGCCCATACGGCACTTCTCCTTAGCGCGGCAGTATGGTCCGATCTGTTGCGTAAAATCGAGGGCTGCTTCTCTCGCCGAAAAGATACGACGTCGTCACATGCAACACGTGGAATCCAAGCGGAAAGCTGCAACCAGTGGCGTGGCGTGAATTGCGATGTATCGATTGTTATGCCATTTAAACCTATGGTATAGAATCGATTATTAAGGTGTTCGCTGCGAACACCCTGTTTATCGATCCTTTTCCATAGGTTTAAATGGCATAACAATCGATAAATCGCAAAGCACGCCACGCCACTGGCTGCAACCTGTGGCGGCGCGAAAAGGGCGAAAGGGGCGGGAAGCCGCGACACAGAAGCTCCAAAATGGGCTCCGAACATGGTGGACTCATAGACTCCGGTCACGCGAGTCAAGATTTTCCCGAACCACTTAGACCTCGATTATATACACCCGGTCCTCCTCACCCGAACACATGTAAACACCTGTAAATATTAAATCGTATTAGTAAAACACCTTTAGCCCGCGCCGCCGAGGGTCACCCGAGGAGCCCTATGGGCAGGTGAGCTAGAGTCCGAGCGATAAAAAGTCTCCAATGTTGCCGATCCGTCAGATTTCTTCTTAAAGCTACAATTACATTTCGTACAATTTCAACGTTTGAGCGGCAACCTCTGTCTGAATCAAAGGTGACGCGTCCATAAAAATACCCAATTGGGAGCGTGTCGGCATGGGTGGAGGCACTCGCGGGCATCTCCCGATTGTTTACTCGTAATTTAATATTTAAAATACACCAAAGTGCTTCACTACCTATCGCGCTCTACGTAACCAGTGTTGTCAACCACTGAGCCACAGAAAATATTGGTTATCTTGAAAAACTAAAAATCAAACCTTCATTTATTGCTAAATCGTTGGAAATAAACTAGAGGGCATTCTCATTTTTATAGGTGATGCAACCTTAACGCTATATTTTTATCACACACGCAACAATATTTTAATGTTTTCTTTTACCAACCAGACTAATCATTCCTAAAAACTAAAGATAATTCCCTTTTTTCTCTTATTTTTTTCATTTTTCTGTTTTATTTTTGTTTTATTTTTGTTTTATTTTTTTTCTTTAAGATGACAAATAAAACAATTTTCGATGTAGCCAATCATGTAAACCGTCAAGTCAACCTAAAATCTAAACTTCAAATCAGCAAGGACATATTATGACTTTCCAACCGCGATCAATGAAAAAATCAAAAAGAAAAATGCCTTCCAAAGTCAAGATACTTCACGCACATCCGCGGAGTTAAAATATTTGTATATCACCGAAGATTTGAAGTATCTCGTAACAGGTGCTATACACTGAATTAACTTCAACATAAATAGGTTTCCAGTTTGAAAAATCAATGATATTCACTTATTCAAGAAATCCTCATTCCTTTACTTCTATTTGATAGTCCTTTTTTTGATCCACCAATTCAAAAAATCTGGCAACCCTGGCACAAATTCGTCGAAGTTTCGATTAACCCGTCACCATACGGTGCGGTAGGCGCAGCTGCCCTCGGATCGTAAAAAAAAGAAACGAATCGAAAAATCAAACACCATCGAAACATCCGACAGGGAAGAGATAAGTAAAGAAGAATAAAAATTCAAATAAAAAATTATCGTGCATGGACAGTGCTGGTGATTTGGGGCGTCCTGGACGCAAAGGCTAGTGACTGGTGAGAAGGAGGGCCGGGGGGGTAGTTGAAAGCTGGTACATGATCATAAACAATGTAATTAATAGACGGTAAAATTTAAATACGTCATGATCGAGTTTGCATTGCATTTGCCGCTAGGGTCGCGATGAGGAGAGTGGGGGTTGCTTCGACAGCGGCACGTTAGGTTAGGTTTATGTGGGGCTGGCAGCATCATTCATCACACAACGTGGAGAAAACTCGACTACGCGGTAAAAACGCGGGTTCTTACTTGCAAGTGCAATCTCATGGTCCAAAAATGCAGTATAATCTCTGGAGGGCGGCAAATTTTTTCAATTTTTTATATGCAGGTATTAAAAAAATATTGGATTTAGAACAAAAAAATTATAAACGAGAAAGTGACAAAATCTCTCATTTCCTGAGAGTAGAGTGATTTTTAATTTTGTTGTCTTCCACCGGTGATACAAGAGACTGAACCTTTAATTAGTCGAGTTAAGAGAGAAACCAAACACACAATTAGGCCTGGAGCGGCGCGGCGATCGGCATGTAACACATATTAGCGCCTACAAGACTGCACGAATACTTCACGCATGGCATCGAACACAGTGCGGTCAGTGCGGTCAACGTGAAACGCATGGCGCCTACAAGACTACGTGAATACTTCACGCACTGCGCCAAACACGGTGCGATCTGCGCGGCGCGGAAGTTAAAATCATTAAACCACATTCATGTTTCTTCTTTCATAATTTTTTCGTTCATATCTTATGAATGGAAGGCCTTGTCCACAGAGAGATAGGTTTACGAAACCTAACTTTTGCTAGTAGTGTTGACAGGGCATGCCCAAAACATGTGTTCAACACGAGTAAACGCGTCTTATGCGCCCCTCACCCGATGGCACGTTCACTTGATGGTTTTTATTGATTTTTCAATACGAATGAGAAGATGGCGGCAAAACAGGCGGCCCATGGGCGGAAAGTAGGCAAATCCGGCCCTGTACCTATCGCCAAAAATTCAAAGTTTTTGTTGGAGCAAATTTTGCAGAAATAGAACTTGAAGTTTATCTTCTACATTGAGTCTTATGCAGCAGCCGAACTTTAAACCTCCTTTTCTCGGTTCGATCCGGATGTGGCTTGGTTCCTTTCTGTTTTACTCCGTCCATTTCACGACCATCATCACCATTGTCATTTTATGACCGTATTCATCTAATGGCTCGATGTGAGAGTGTGGCACTCGCTTAATATCTTGAGATACTATACTGCCGTGCTAAGGAAAAACGCCGTATGAACATTCGAGAGTTGCCAAATTTCCTACGATAAAATGCTTATTTTTGGGTAAAATTATGATTATTTTTCCTTAAAATTTTCAGAAGTTTCAGATCAAAGTATCAACAATATTATCTCAGAAATTGGTTCAAAAAATTCAAAAAAAAATTCTGAAAATTAGCGATTTGCCAGGGGAAATTTGGCAACGCCTGAAGGCTCATACGGCGTTCTTCCTTCGCACGGCAGTATAGTTACTCTAGAGTCCCTTTATACTGAGAGTCAAGACAACACCCCTCATGGAGTCACAAACGGGAATGAAGATTACACAAATTGAACGTTTTTCGTAATCTTTGATCGGCTCATTTTTAAATTCCTTTCTCCGTTCCTTCGCTCATTCCGTTTGTTCCTTGTCGAACCCGAAATTCCTCGGTCCATTCCAGATTATAATCTTTGCAATTGGTGAAAATGCAATCTTTATTCCCGTTTGTGACACTGTGAAGGCCTAAAATCCGGTTAACCAATCAGAAATGGATTCGCATTGTCTTGACTCTCAGTGTAAAGGGACTCTAAGTTACTCTAGCGTAGGAGCATGAGTCCCCCCAATTTCCGAGACATTTAGATTCCTGAGTTGAGCAAATACGTACGATACGAGCGGAAGAGCCGAGAGTAGCAGTGGCGTGGCGTGAGTGATCGATTATCGATATTGCCCCATTTGAATCCGTGGTAAAGAATCGATTATTCAGGGTTCGCTGCGAATGCCCTGTTAATCGATCCTTTTCTATAGGTTCAAATGGCAGATCAATCGATATATCGCAAAGCACGCCACGTCACTGGAGAGTAGCGCGGTAACTCCCGGAGCAACACTCTCACCGCGGCACGGCACGCCTTGTCCCATTGTAAGCGTTCCTTTATCTCGCGTTCCCGTTGGCGGTACTTTCTTCAGCATCCCGCGTCCCGGACGCTATCGCCGATAACTTCCCTTTTTCTGGATTCCGGTGAAACGGAACGGTGAACGGTTCCCTTCCGAAAATGTCCCCGAGCCTTCGACCGACTTCCGCCACCAGATCCAGCCGAAACCACGTATCCGTCCTCGCTCCCCGCTTCCAGATACGCCGTTTCGCCGCGCGTGTTTTTGCGAGTCTCCATCGAGGTGCACGTAATTTTCCTCGCCGCACAGTGGAACGAGGTCGGAAGTAAAGAGGAGAAAGACTCTTGAAGCTGTAATATCTCCATCGATGCGAAACTTAAAGGTTAAAAAGTGGTTTCATTGCACTGGAAAAAAAAACACATTGGATCTAGAGTCCAGACTCTTAAAAACACCGACAAGAATACTCTTGATTCAATCTGATTTAAGCTTAAATCAAGAACCAAGCCTCTTAATTTGAGCGGATTTCCTTTCGATTTAAGCTAAAATCTGATTGAATCAAGAGTCCATTTTTTGTCCATGTTTTCAAGAGTCTGGACTCTAGATCTAATGTGTTTTTTTTTCCAGTGTGGTCTTGTCCGAACATTTTCTGTCGGTAATACCCCTTAGAATTGATAATGCGACAAAACGAAAAACAAAATTTGAGTGAATACTTTAATATTGAACCTCGCTCAAGGGTTTGCTCTACTGTGCGTCCCCTCCGCCGTGCCCCCCCCCCCCACCCCCCCCCCTGGCCCGGGGGCTGAGAAAAGAACCTGCCGTGCTAAGGAAGAACGCTCTGTGAACCGTCAGAGGTTGCAAAATCTCGTTTGGTCAAACACGAGTTTTTTTGGGGGAAATTATGAATATCCTTCGTTTATTTTTTCAGAAAAATATTTTTCGCAGGTTGATCTTACGCATTTGGAATATTTCCGAGTGAATGAACATATTTTTTATCATAAATAAATGTACTTTCGAGGAGGATTTTGAAACATTCGACTGTTCATGCGGCGTTTATCTGCGCTGTGGCACGGCAAAGCTGATGTTGAAGTGTTTCACTTTTCAATGAAAGACCTCCGCTCCGTTCCGAACTTGGAGCATATTTACAATGTTTGCGCAACGCACGCCGGCTCAAATCATTGTGATAGCCTTTAAATTTTCAGGAACCTCGCGTTGGTTTTGTGCGTTGGGAACAAAGTTCGGCAGCTTGCAGAGACGTGTCCCACCCCACGCTTCTCATTATTCATCATTAGAGATCGATTGAGAGCTGGCTTGAAATGTATGGGAACAGTTATGCCCGTAAGGAATAGCGTTAAATTTTCAATGTACTTTGCTTTCAGTTGGGTAGCCAGGGGAAGAGCGGTTCAAGCGGTTCTGGACAACCTCTTTTGACAAGACAATTTTCCTCCAAAAATCTAATTTTTCTTGATTTTCGGGAAAAGAGTCTAGTTTTCCTCATTTTTTGGCAATCTGAGAATATTATGGACAGGCTGCTAAAATTCCGTATGCTATGAATGACCCTTGCAAAAAGTGTTAGGCTATTTCGACCACATTTTGTATAAAGAGGCCATTATTTTTGGCTCATCTATAAAAATAAGCCATTCTGTACAGGGAAATCAATGACATTTATATTGTTTCTAATATGATCCAGAAATAGTGGCTCCTTATTGCAAAATATAGTCCAATTGTTAAAGTAGTTTTCATACTGTATAAATGCAAAGATTAAATTCCTTAAATTTAAAATATGCCTGAAGATGTGCTAATAATGTACATTTTGCATTTCCGCAGCGTCTAAACCAGTTTCGAACTCTAGTTAAAAATTATGACAGAGGTTATTCTCATTACTTGGGTTCTTTTAATCCAAATTTCCAAAGATGTCTTGAGTTCTTGAAAAAATTCAAATGTTTAGGAGGTTCTTTACAATCTAGACGAGAATTTTTGAACCTCAAACATTATCAACTCGCCATCTTTATTGTCTTATGGAAGCTCAACTCAATTTGTCTAGCTAGACGTTCATTTTCCCCATCTGCATATCGATCGCTACAGTGGGAAACCATGTATCTACGTTTGCGACGTTGCAGACTTCCTACCAAACTCTATTTTTTCCAAATGGAGTAAATGCAATTTCTTGACATCTTCCTTGAATTTTCCTCTTTGCAAGCAGAATATTTTGTAAAAATCTAAAGTTATACATTTTGCCTCTTCCTCCTTGAAAGCATCAAAATGGAGTGGAAACAAAACACTGAAAAGGAGTTACGCGGTTTCGCACTTCAGCCATTGTTATGAATGAACTGGCTGAAGTTCAAGAGCAAATTGCAAACCAATCAATATCGTCGAGGGAAAAAATCCCCGGTTCCGCACAGGTTTTCGCCACACAATTTCCCAGAGGCGAAAATCTGACGGACAGTGGAGTTGGCGTTATAACCTAATTATTCACGAAGAAGACAAATTGAGGGCCGAAGGGCGCAAAGGCCTGCAAAATTTCTGAATAATGGGCGAGCATTAGCGCGGAATTCCTGCGAGGAGGGTCGAGGAGAAAATTGCGAACAACTGCGGACACTGCGGTGTGCGAAATTATTGTCGAACAATATGAGCGAGCACTGCCGTGCTTAGGAAGAACGCCGTATGAACATTCCGACGTTGCCAAATTTCCTTTGATAAAATGTTCATTTTTGAGGGAAAGAATGCATATTTTTCCTTGACATTTTCAGACGTTTTAGATCAAATTAAGAGCAAAATTATCCTAGAAATTGGCAGACAAATATTCACTCATTTTCAGAAAAATGTATGATTTGCCAGGGGAAATTTGGCAACGCCTGAAGGCTCATGCGGCGTTCTTCCCTAGCACGGCGGAGCAGACGCCGACGGTGGCGGAAGAGGCGCTCGCAGGTCGTAAGTACGCAGTGCGAGGGAGATAAACACTTAAATGGAATAGGTAATTACGCTGCTGTCTTTATATTACGCTCAAAGTACGTAAGTACTTGTTTATAGAATATATTTCAGTTTCTTATTTACCATTCCCCATTTGCAACAGTTCGAATCATTATTTTCGCTCGGTACTTAAGCTCTAATCTGTAATTGGTTTTTCTACTACACACAACGCAATCACTACCACGGCCGAGCCAATCGCGGAGCGTTATTTATCACTAATATAAGTCAAACAGTTGCTGAGTAGACAAGCCACATCCTGTGTTCATATGAATAATTTCCCCGTGCCTTTTATTCTCCTTCATTTGCCCCCGCCCCTCTCCCTTGCGCACCATCATTCATGACTCTATTTTTGTTTTCCCGTGCCTCGTTAATACTGCAGAACATTTCGCCGTTGCCGCGTGCGAAGTGGATGTTTACTATCGCAAGGAATGCTAGTTAACGCAGTCGCCAGATCCCAAATAAATTACACCCAAGATTAAGCCATCCAAGTGCGTATTCGGACAAATTTGGCAACGCCGCTCGTAAAGCAGTTGGATATTGAATCTGCCAGGGATCCCGGAGGATCGAATGCCCATGCACGCTCTTGCCGATTTTCTTACAAGAGTCAGTACGGCGAATATACCATGGGGGGAAAAGATCTGAAATTATCTGCAGTTCGAAAACGCTGCTCATGTAAATTTCAAATCAATCTGTTGCAGCTTCCACCGACAATGCATTCATGGTGAACCATGACTTCATATTAACTGCTGGCCCTCTCCAGGCATTTCGCCTTTGATCTCGAAATTAACGCTCACTGCAGAAGTATCGGATCAACACCAAAATTTTAGAAAGAAATTTGGAAAATGCTGATTGAGCAAGCTGTCATCAAGTATATAACGGAGAGCTCCTTTCTGATATATGCACGCACTTACACATTTACTGTAATGTTTATCGTGTTTAAAGTTTGTCTAGCTAGGAAAGTGTATTTTCGCTCCGGTTGAGCTCATAGTTTGGTCAACGAAAGTGATGCCCACATCACATCACACATTGTGCGATGGCTATCTTAAGGGTCTTTCAGACGTCCATAATTCAGATCAACAGATTGGATTGGAGCGCAGGAAAATTATTTCATCATTTTAAGATTTAACCCATGAAGACCTTTAAGGATTGATGATGTTGTGGTATACACAACATGTGGTGTATATCGCGAACGATTTAATATTTTTTTATTTACCTTTTCTATGGTGTAAGCCAATATTTTGTCAAGTAATTGAGCTTGAACTGAGCTTCTTGCAGGCTGATTGTTGAAAATGGTAGACTAAGCTACAGACAAAGAAGATGTGAGGAGTATGGATCGATCCGATTGGTTGAAATGGGAAGTTCTTATAGACTAAGGGAGAAAACAATGGACTAATACAGGGTCTCTCATGGGTTGTCGTTAATTAGTCTATAACTTACCTTCTTCGTCCATCGCAACCACCTGCCTCTATCAATAGGATCCCTCCATATCCTTTTTTTTCTTCTTTGTCTATAGCTTTGTCTATCAATTTCAACAATCAGCCCGCTGGAGTGGAACGAGTGGTCAAGGAAGCCCGACCAATTGCCCGGAAAGCGAAAGTGGGATAGAGCTGTGGAGGGAGTGCGGGCACTCTAAACTGGGTCAGATTATTACAAGGACCGAAAGTGACCAGCGAATCATCGGCTATCGATATCCTCCCATTTGAAACTATGGTAAAGAATCGATTATTAAGGTGCACCCTGATAATCGATCTTTTCAATGGATTCAAATGGCAGATCAATCGATTCATCGCAAAGCACGACTCGCTACTGAAAGTGATGCCCGAAAGCACACGAGGCCCGTAATCCTCGATCCACAGCAATTCAACAAGCTTACAGTCTCCGTGACCAGGTGACAACGTGAAAATACGCATTGTATAATATCCGAATAATAACCATTATTACCCCGCCGTTGTTTACGATATACTTTAAGTCAGCTCTAACTCGCCCGGGAAATATCTCCGCACGACAGGGCTTCCCAAACAGTCAGCTCCTCACAAAGATAGAACTATCTTGAGCTCGCCGTAAATATTTTTAAGATTTCGAATTAAAGTTTTACACTCTCATCAACTATACAAATTCAGTTGGCACCACTGCCCGCTTCTATCTCTATAGAAGTGCTAGGCAATGAAATAAATAAGTCTTCGAGTTGTTTGAGAGTTGTCGAGAGAATGAGTAGTTTTGAACAAGAATGTTTTACATTTAAGCACTCGACTGATAAAAGGCGCCTCTCACTATCATCCAACCATTAGAATTCCAAAATATTAGGATGCTGCAGCTGCCGAACATCTCAAAAGCTATTTTCATCATGGCAAAAAAGTACTTATATTTATAGGAAAGATTAGCTGGTAATACCATTGTTTAATGATTTTAATATCAATGGTGACGGAAAACATAACAAGCGCTCCAAAAATTGACTTCACTGAAAATTTGGTAGTTTCGTTTCCTTACATTCAGCAGTTAAAAATAGCGTGCGAACACTTCTCAGCCTTTTCTATTTTATTCAAGGTTTTCACTAATCACTTTTTTTATACCTGCACTCTTCTTTAAAACTTTAAATCAGTCAATTACTTCCTATTTAAAGCTTTTTGATTACGCGCTAAAAATAACTCTTTGAGGTGAAAGTACAAAATTAGACTCGGTGTGTCCTCTCACTCACAGAAAATTTCAGCAGGGAGCAATTCAGTTGATGACTTCATTAGCAGCTGAATTTCCACTTGGTGCTGCGGGCTGATTATTGAAATTGGTATAAAGAGTGATAGTCAAAGAATACAAAAAGGATGCGGAGGGATCCTTTTGGCGTAGGCGGGTGGTTACAATGGTCAAAGGAGGTAGGTAAAAGACTAACTAAGGGCTACCCAAGGAGTTCGTTAGTCCCTAGAGTTAGTCCATCATTAACCCCCTCAGTCGATAAAAACGAAGATACGATAGACGAAGAACGATAAAGAAGAAGAAGAAGGAAAACTGAAAGAAGTAGAAGAGGAGGAAGATGAAAAGAAGGAGAGGAAGGAGAGGAAGAAATGAAAAATAAATTGAGTAGAAAGTTTAATAAGAGAAAGAAGAGGAAGAAAGAAAGGGAAGAAGCGTCGAAAATGCATGTAAAATTTCTATAGAACATTTTCTCCTGTTTACATATTGTGGTAGGAAGGGTAAAATCGCTAGCAACACGTTTAAACGAAAACAATTATTCTGATACCACTATTCAAACTCTTGAGAGCGCATATTGCCTACCCTCTCAAATGAAGGAAAATTGAATCCAAGAAGCTGCACCACAAACAAAGTTTCCGGTTCGTGCTCCCAATACGTCACTGACGCGACGCGACCTGCTGCTCCATAACAGTATCCGGATCCGACTTCATGTTATATTCGTCAAAAATTAATAATTATCTGGCTCACAATTGGCCTCCTTCATGCTGTAATGAACCAAGCGAATAAATATTCAGCGAATAGATAATAAATGGCGAATAAGTAGAAAATAAATAATTAGAGAATAAATGTCAATTCATTTGGGTCCATTCCTATAGGTTGAAACGATCCGCGACACGATCCAATCAGCGTCCACCAAGAACCACCACCTGCCACCCTGTTCGCCCTTCTTGCCACTTTCTTTTGCACCACGCCATTATGCCGACTAGAATCAATGACCAATAACTGACGCGACGCGACTTGCTGCTCCATAACAGCATCCGAATCCGACTTGATGTTATATTCGTCGAAAATCAATGATATATCTGGCTCACACTTATTGGCAATGGGCGTCCTCTGTAGCATAGACCAAGAGAAATCATATTTGGAGAGTAGATAGGTAATAAATAGAGAATAGATACAAAATAAATAAATAATTAGAGAATAAATGTTTATTCACTTGGGTGCTTGCCTACAGGTCGAGAGGTTGAGAGGATTCGCGACACGGTCCAATCAGCGTCCACCAAGAACCACCATCTACCACCCAGAACCACGATCGTCGCCAGTTTACCTGCCACTCTCTTCTGCTCTCCTGATCCAGGCTTGTGACCGCGATCGCCTAAAATCACTGTGATTTTGAGTAGCAGTTTAAATTACACTGTGACTGGCGAGGAACACCTGTTACTCTGCACTTGTTTTGGCAGTTTTTGCCTTAAGTTAAACGCTAATAGTAAAAAAGTGAGCTACCAAAACTGTAGTTTCAAAGGGCGATAAAAATTAACGAATGAGCTTGCACAAGATTAATCATTTCTTACAATTGGGTACAATGCGATTGCAATAACGTACCAATAATGCCACCTGCTACTTTTAACATATGTGATTCCACGAACGGTTGGAATTGGCGGTATTTTTAAGTTATCCTGTGAAAAATCATTCATGGCGCAACTCACGACTCCAGCAAGCCGATTGTTGAAATTGATAGACAAAGCTACAGACAAAGATGACATGAAAGGGATATGTGACATCCTATTGATGGAAGCGGGTGGTTGCATGGAAAAAGGAGGTATCGGTGATGGAACTAACTAACGGCAACCCGCATGAGAGACCCTATAGTTAGTCCATCATTTACCCCCTTAGTCTACAAGAACCACACATTTCAACCAATAGGATCGCTCCACTCTCAATGTCTTCTTTGTCTAAAGCTTTGTCTACTAATTTCAACAATCGGCAATCGGATTTAACAATCGGCCTGCTGGAATTTCTCAAAGGTTAGGAATCCCTGGTGAGTGGCTAGACAAAGCTAAGAAGCTTAAGAACGGGGTGTTGGGGTCGATGGATGACCCTTGGTCGAGTATGCTCGGACTCAACGACAAGACGAGAGCGCTGAGTGTGAATGCTGATAGAAGTATCAATTACAGTATTATTGAGGGAGCTTAATGGACACGTGCCGGTGCCGTGCTTGCTTGTGCCCATGCGTTATGCGTTATGCGTTATGCGTTATGCGTCTCCCCCTTTTATTTACTGGCTCGGCTCCGGAATTATGAAATTATCCCCGCGTAAAGCCTTTGTTACCGCTCCAAGGTAGCCGAGCACTTTTGCTCTCAGTGATCTGCCATTGCGTTGGAATGGGGGGATCACTTCACGCTAAGGTATTTTTGCGTCTCTCATGGAAAAAAGCGGATTGCTGATTCGACAATTAAATTGTTCAAAAATATGTCCGCGTGTTTCAAATGTACATTTTACAATTGTGGGAATCTAATTTAACCACGGGGATGGTTGGATTAGCGTTTTTCTAATGTAAAATCTACATTGAAACGTGACGGGCACTTCGATAAAACATGTATTTTTGACGGAAAACATGCATATTTTTCCTTGAAACTTTCAGATATTTTCGATTAAATTGCGCAAAACATTGTGTGAAAATTTGGAAACAAAAATTCACAATTTCTCAGTAAATTCGGTTTTTATTGGAGGAAATTTGGCAATGTCTGAAGGTTCATACGACGTTTTTCCTTAGCACGGCAGAGTGGGGGTGGAGCCGCTTGGAAATTTAGGACACGGACGTTGCCGGTGGTGGCTCATCCTGTTGGCTTGTTGTAGTCACTTCGGTAAACTCTTATTTTGATGGCGAAGAGGACACAGGCCAATGATGGGAGTGAGAACTTTCGCTGGACGTTGGACGTTGACGGGGTAGCGGATGACAGTGGTGCCTGCTCAACATATCCAATTATCGTTCGAAAGACGTGTGAAGAATCCTATTCTAGCCCAGAAGAAAGTAAAACGTCCCCTTCGCCGCTCAGTGGGAAACTCTGATTCATGTTCAGCGCGGTGAATTGATCAAAAGACGATCTATGGACTTCATTTTGCAGTAGGTAAGTTGCTCTGGTCACAGAATCATGTGCTAATGCTCGATTCTTGTAGATTAACTAAAAATAGTAAATCTGTCCAAACCGCAACTTTCTACGTTCAATATTAACCGACATATCGGCCTTTGAAAAGACGCGTAAATCTTATTTCCAATCGGAAGCGCCTTCAATTTTGGTGATACTCTACGCATTGCCTTGGAGTTAGTTTAGTTGCTTGACCCAACCGCACCCAACTGACATCGACTCGGTTCATCGGTGCCAGCCATGGATCTCAAAATTTCTCCTGGTTGTGGGACGTATGCTATTTTTAAAATGAGTCAGAAATAGTGGTTCTCATTTGCAAAATATAGTTCATTTTGGATCTCTTTTAACAAGAGGAAACCAATTTTGATTTGAAAGTAAAAGTTGAAATTGATAGACAAAGAGAAAGTAATGCTATTAGAGATAGTACACTATTAGACAAAGAAGACATAGAGAGTATTAAGTGATCCTAATGGTCAGGTCCGGATTAAGAGGGTGGCCACATGGGCCGCGCCCTTAGGGGCGGCAAATTTTGCAATTTGTTTAAATGTAGGTATAACAAAAATCGGATTCAAAAAAAAAATTACCAACGAGAAAAGGCGACAAAATCTATTTTTCCTGAGAGTATAGTAATTGCTAATTTTTTAGTCTTCAATCGGTGATACAAGAGACTGAACCTTTAATTAGTCGAGTTAAGAGAGAAACTAAACACGCAATCTGGCCTGGAGCGGCGAGGCGCAGAGAGGAATGATGACGAGGACTTGAGATGAAAAGGAGAAGCCCTCGGCTCGGCGGTCGGCATGTAACACATATTTGCGCCTAAAGACTGCAAGAATACCTCACGCATTGTGTCAAACACTGTGCGACCAGGAGCGGTCGGCGTGAAACTCATAGCGCCTACAAGACCGCATGAATACTTCCCGCATTGCGTCAAACACAGTGCGGTCAGCGCGAAACGCATAGCGCCTACAAGACTGCATGAATACTTCACGCATTGCGCCAAACACAGTGCGGTCAGCGCGGCGCGGTGATGGAAGTTAAAATTATTAAACCACATTTATGTTTGTTCTTTTATAATTTTGTCGTTCGTTTCTTATAAATAGAAGGCCTTGTTCACACAGAGATGAGTTCACGGAACTTAACTTTCGCGCAAAGTTCCGTGATATTTTGCCAGTAGTGTTGATGGGGCTTTCGCAAAAAATGTATCCAACGCGAGTAAACGTGTCTTATGCACCCCTCCCCCTCCGGCACGTTCACTTGATGGTTTTTATTGATGGTTCAAAACGAATGAGAAGGAGGCGGCAAAATACAGGCCATGGGCGGCAAGTAGGTAAACCCGGCCCTACAAATGGTTGAAATTCGTGGTTCCTACAGACTAAGGGGGTACACAATGGACTAACTATAGAGTCTCTCGTGGGCTGCCGTTAGGCAGTGTATTACCTACCTCCTTTGTCCATTACAACCACCCCATTTTCACCATTAGCATCCCTCCAAGTACCCTTTGTCCTCTTTGTCTATTTGTCTACCAATTTAAAAAATCAGCCCGCTGAATGACTGACGCAAAATGCGGCGCTAGCGAGACTGTAGTGCGGCGCGCGTCTGCGGGAAGGAGGACGCGCCGGAAGAAATATAGGCTGGATAAAAGTAGGAAAAGGAGAGACATTGACGGGGAACTTTGCGGTGGACAGGGACAGGGACAGGAACGGCGACAGGCGGAACGGCCGCAACGGGGACCAAGACGGCGCAAGGGTGCAAAGAGCCTTGTCATGACACACCGGGCAGCCGCGCGCTCTTCACGCACAGCTTCTTCCGTTGCCACGTTGCGCCACTCATCATCCGTATATTGTGTTCAAAATCAGCCACACTGGTAAAAAAATCTCGGTATATTTACTAAGAAAAGGGTAACATTACCAAGAATTCAGGGTTCTATTTGATCCCAGTTTTTTCTTGGTAAAATTACCATTTATGGAATTGGTAATTTTACCGAGAAATCTCGGTAAAATTATGGACTCTCTCGGTAATTTTACCGGACATTGGTAAAAATGCCAATATTTTCTATCGACTGTGGTAGAATTACCGAGATAAAATGGCAAAGTTACCGGGAATTGATTACTAATAAAAAAGGTATTCTTACCTGAAAAAAAACTAGTAAAAATACCGGTTTTTAGGTAAGTTTACCAGTCTGTCTTGGTAAAATTACCAATAACTGGTAAAAAAGTGAGATAGTAAAGGTACCAACGGACCTTGGTAAAAACGCCGAGAAGTTTTTTTCAGTGCAGTTAAAAAAATACGAGAAAAATGTCACGTTAGGACAAGAGAAACGGAAAAAGTACTCTGTTGAAAATTTTGGAGTGAAATCCTGTGCCGTAGTCTACACAGCCCCCCCCCCCCCCCAAATTTAAAACAAAAAAACCCCGAGCGATATGAATGCGGAGCGGAATCTATGTACCTTACGGAGTGACTAACATCATTACGGAGCGAAATTTCTTCTTTTTGCAAAGTTTCATGTGCTTTTCTGGTGCTAATTTCACTTCGCATTTATATCACTCAGGGTTTTCGAGCGCTGAATAGACTCAGGCGCCCAATTTCACTCCTCGAACGTTATCAGTGTAATGGTTGCAAAAAGAGGAACGGTTTTTTTAAGCGACTTGTTACTCTTCTTCAAGAAGTCAAAGTTCATAACCGGACACGTCTAGATTTTCATTTACATCGGGTATAGTGTGTTTACCTCAAAGGGCAGGGAGGGGAGGGTTCTAAGGGTGATTTTTTTCTACCTAAATTTTTTTCTATGCTAAATAGTGGACGTTTGAAAATTGATGAAAATTGAACTGAGTTAAGCAGAAAGGAACCAACCCACATTTTGGAAAAAATTGAGTTGGTTTTGAACTCAACCACTACCCTACTATCCATCGCTGAAAATTCAAAGTTTTTGTTGGAGCAAATTTTGCTGAAATTGAACTTGAAGTTTATCTTTGACATTGAGTCTTATGCAGGAGCCAAACTTTCAACCTCTTTTTCTCGTTTTGATCCCGGTGTGGTTTGGTTACTTTCTGTTTAAGCTCCGTCCAATTAGTCGTCTTGAAGCTGTTTGAGGGATTCTTGATCGATGAACATTTTCGTTAATATTTTACTTTTTGGGGAGGGGGGGGGGGGGTATGGACGGAGAGAGTGAAAGGAAAGGTAATCGTGGCAACTGCGGAAGTCAAGAGTTTCTATCTGAGAGGAGCCACAAATGGATGTGACAAAATCGAGGAGATTGGTATCGGCGGTAACATCTTTACACATTGTTAGCGGGCAGTTATCAAACGGACATAATAAGAAATGTAAATGACGTAAAAAGGCTGCAAGCGGATTCGCGGTCCTTTCGTCGCTCCTCTGACGCAAGGGCGTATCTCTATTTGTGCATGAGCCTCGATAAGCATTGAGCTATACGGACAACAGGGCTCACAGGGGAAATGGAGATACGCCCTTGCGTCGGAGGAGCGACGTTTTCTGGGCCCTTATCTCAATCTCCGATACCGCCGCTGACCATTCAAACCGTCCTATTCCAACTTTCCATCCTCCATTTTACCCATATTTGCAAAATTTTGTCGCCGTGTTCCAGTATTTGAAGCCTCCAAGCCTCCGATTCGCTCCGCGCATCTGCCTAACCACGTACAAATGATCCTCGGACTTTCCATCTCCCCCATCGTTGCCAAAATAACGCATTTTCTCACGGCTAAAGAGAGGTGATGAGGTCACTGGAAGAAAAAGTCGCTTGGATCTAGAGTCCAGACTCTTAAAAACATTGGCAAGAAAAAATACTCCGGATTCGATCGGATTTTTGCTTAAATCGAGAACCAAGCCTCTTAATTTAAGCGGATTTCCTTTTGATTCAAGCAAAAATCCGATTGAATCGAGAGTATTTTGCTTGTCATTGTTTTCAAGAGTCTGAACTCCGCGGATCCAGGAGACTTTTTTTCCAGTGTGTTAAAATCTCCAATGCGCGGTTGTAATCTGCGGTTAGAACTCATTATTGAAAAACTCATTATTTTCCGAATGAGAATATATGCATCGCATTTACCAAAAAGGAGCCATACATTATATATTGAACATTATACACCCACTACCCGCGTGATTTCAGTTAAACGATGCGCCTTCAATTAGTTGCTTATGCTTTTTCACGACGTACGCGTTCGATGAGTGGTATGCCTATAAACTGCGCATGTTTCGCAAAGGAGAGGTCCTCGCCAGTCCTCTCGTTTCGTATCATACAATCAAATCTAAATTACTAACCTCTGTCATGAAAGTGAAGGGTACCTCGAAATAAGACTTATCGACAATAAGACTTATTGACAATAATGTTTCTTATTCAGTATTCACTGAAGCTCTAACTCTCTTCTTGTAATTTGCATGGAGAGAATCGACGAGTTAGATGTAACTGCATACTTGCTTTACATCTTTTTTTTCTTCAAAAGTCCTATTTAAACTGACAAATGTCAAGGCCGAATTACTTTATACGCTAACTTTTGCAAATGTTTAGATGTTTTTGGAATCGGAGAAAATTTTATTTATATCTTCAAGAAATCCATCTTGTCCTATTTGGATTATACCGAGGCACGCATTTAGGTAGATCTAAAGCATTCTCGTAAGATCATTGTAGCGGAATAAAATGACGGTTTAGATGATTTTTCAAAATGCGACGACATCTTGATGGGAAACGCTGAAGATGAATAATCATGTAGAGGAAACTCCCCAACAAGCTAAACAGTATTCAAAACCTAAGTAATCCGGCAACGCTGGTATTAATAGAGCCGATTTGGGCTTAAGAGATTCTCGTGAGCGTGTTTTTCGACGTGGGTTGAAATCGGACATCTTGAATCCAAATCCGACAATGTATATTGAGCATTGTCGCCTTACCAACAATTGTATCTTAAACATAGTGGGTGCTCGGTACCCACTCTCCCCGGTGACCAACAAAGCTTTGAATGGCTGCAAAAGAGGGGATGGATCGCGAAACACATCGTCTACTTCAATTTAAATTTAATTCAGACCCAGGACAGAAACCGCGTCTGAAAATTGCGAGAACTCGAATCAGATTGAATATTGTGGGCTGAAAATTCAAAAAGTGGAAGGCTTTATACTGCCTTGCTATGGAGAAACGCCGTATGAGCCTTCAGACGTTGCAGAGTTTCCTTCGATAAATACGGAATTTACTGGGAAAATTATAAATATTTTTTCAAAAATTCTCAGACAAAATTGTACGCAATTTAATCTTAAATATCAGAAAATCTCAAGGGAAAATATACTTAACTTGCGTCAAAATTACATGTTTTAACAAGGAAAATTTGGCAAGTCTCGAATGTTCACACGTTATTAAAAACACGCAAATTAATATACGTGGTTGCAGACTTACACCGCCAATGTGCCTTGTATTCCTTTCTCTCAATAATTTCAACAACCGACAAATACACTTCAATGGTTAAAAGTTAAACAATTCCGTGATGTAAATTTGTTGTGTTAACAATAAGTGATGAGAGAAGAGAAGTGTAAAGTACGAGAAAATTTTCGTTATAGCATTCTACCGTGACCAAAAAAAAAAAAAAATTAACACAATCTGGGCGTATTGATCAATATCATCAAGATGCCACGCAAGAAAAATCACTTGGATCCTGAATTTGAGAAATCTCTGTGACACAGACTCAAGTGAAGATGCAGGCACTCTGCCGTGCTAAGGAAGAACGCCGTATGAGCCATCAGGTGTTGCCAAAATTCTTCGACAAATCACGAATTTCCAGAAAATGTTAGGAATATTTATCCCTTCATTTTTCAGAGGATCTCGCTCGTAACTCGATCTAAAAAGTCTCAAAAGTTCAAGGAATAAATATTCATAATTTTCTTCAAAAATAATTTCTTCTGCGAGCAAATTTGGCAACATTCAAATGTTCATACGGCGTTTTTCCCTAACACGACAGTACTCTGATACGATGCGGAATCAACACATCTATTAGAGCACTGAGATCTGCGGAGTTATTACGACTGCAGAAGTGAAGAGCGACCAACGTTTTCATTACGAGAACGCAGCAAGTAGCGCAAAGACTGTGCATCAATCAACGGTTGTCATGCGTACGTTTACAAATTCATCACACCCAATATCTTTGTGCCCACCGGTTATGTAATATTTAATCCTCGCTCGCGAATGAGTGCAATTGCGCTCATTCACTTCGTGACGGCGCGCCGCGGCGGCGTTTGTCATTTTTCTCTCTCTCTCTCCTCTCCAGCTTCGTGCTTTTTCCTTATTTGAAAACACTTGCCGCTGCATTGGGTGCATTTTTCTTCTACGCAAAGCCGGCCAACGCTTCAATTTACTTTGGAATGAAACGTGCTCTGCGTTTCGAGTCATATTTTCTCCAAGCCAGTTTTTCAATTTCAATATAACTTAACTTGAGCACTTTCGAGCGGAATGTCTCTCCGAAAGGAATGCGAAAACAAACGAAGTCGCAAAGTCTAGACACCCTGTTAAAAAAAGAGGAGTGTTTGGTGCCGAAGTCTATATAGCGCCCGAAAACCTCGAGGGGTGTAAATGCAAAGTGAAATTAGCACCACAAAAACGTAGGACACTCCGTAAAAAGAGTAGATTCCGTTCCGTAATTTTGTAAGTCACTCCGTAAACATTTTGCTCCG
Organism: Bemisia tabaci; assembly: GCF_918797505.1. Lineage (NCBI taxonomy): Eukaryota > Metazoa > Arthropoda > Insecta > Hemiptera > Aleyrodidae > Bemisia > Bemisia tabaci. The sequence continues at coordinate 71,728,249 of NC_092794.1, forward strand.
GATTCATAAAGCTCAAGGATTTTGGGCGCTGTATAGACTCCGAAACAGAATTTATTACATTTATTTTTTGATAAGCCACATGCAGGATTCCCAAAACATCCTTTTTCCTCAACTTTTTAAATTATTTGTAAAATGGAGAATATGTTCACGCTAAGAACGTAAAACATGTTCTTGCATGTTTACGACTTGTGACATAATGCGACGCGACCTCATGTATTTCACTCGAAAATATTTGATGAAATATTAAGTGAAATAGAAATCATGTTCATTCTTTCTTCTGGGTAACAAATGCAGACTCAAATTATCGCGCTCACACAGTGAAAAAAGAATATTAGAGACAGGGAGAGAGGAGGGGATGTAAAAAAAGCATGGAGCTGAAAGATAAGAAAATTCAATCGAACCTTAAGTGCAAAAAAAAAGAACTCTTTGAGCAAGAAGAAAAATGTAAAACAGTTAGTGATGTCGTTCAAATCAAGTTAATAAAACAAAGGCAACAATGAGCGGGGGTGACAGGAATGGGGTTGCAGCATCGACAATGATAGAATTTTTAATAGACTCAGTTAACAAACCCCAAACAGATGTAGATAAGGGGAGGTCTCGGTTCAAAATCCGAGTGAAATTAATTCTCATTCACATTCTGGATCCAGGAGATCTCTGATAAGTCAGTCACTTTTCCTTTCTCAACCCGCAGCTACTATTGATCTTTGGAGCGCATCGCATCAGACCACGGCCGTGATTCACATTCGTATAAACTTCATTCACAAACGTAAAACGTGTCACAAAAAGGCTTCGACCGGGGCATAATTTCTCTGACAGCCCACCAAGATTGCCGAATGGTTCCAATAGACCTTTAAATGACAATACCTCAACGGGGATGTTTATTTCCAACTGACGGGCAACTGCGCCCCGCCTATCGCTACAAATCGATCGCTGGACCCATTTAAATTCTTCCGAGGCTGTGTGTTTTGCAGGTCATCGTTAAAAACAATTTTGAGACTGAGAGATGGGGCACATCCACGATCAGCTAGGGTGTGTAACAGTTCTCACAGAGTATATGAATTTGTAAATAAATCTTCATGTATATTTGAATGTCTTGCCTCGAAAACTGCTCGGAAAAAGTGAACATTCCGAGTGCACAGAACTGGTTTTTTAAAGTCACACGCATTTTTTATTTAGTTTTTTTATTTTTATTTTTTTTTTAGCGACCCCCCTCCCCCCCATTTTCTTTTCAGTTTATGTTGAAAAGTCAGCGAGAATTTCGTTTGTTCCGAAGAGTCATGAGAGTCTGGATGGCGTTCATATCACACCGGTCAGTGAAGGACCGGAAAGTCTCTCGGCTACACGTCTCTTTTTGGGACTGAAGGACATCCATCAAACAAATTTTCCATTCGCCAAAAATTCTCAGCTGAATTCAATAACGTCTCAAGAACAGTGGCGTGTCGTGCTTCAGCTAAGTCGATTGATTTTCCCTTAAAACCCATAGAAAAGGATCGATTAGTAGGGTAAACTTTAACAATCGATTCTTTATCATAGCTTCAAACGGGAAGGTATCGAAAGCCGACGATACATGCCGCGCCTCGGCTCACGAAGTAAATTCAATAAAGCGCCAAGAAGTTCAAATAGTTCAAAGTATCTTAGTCATTTAAGAGGTTCTTGGGAATTCTTCGCCCGCAAAGTTTTGTTCGAGAGGGAGATTAAAGGGGTGGAGAACGCTTAGCCGCCGCGTATACTTGACTTTTGTTCAAACACTCATCTCGGGATACTGAAGTAGTCTGGCGATTCCTTTTCAACGGATGGCATGGGGGGATTTCTTAAAATCAATAAAAGTTTCTTGCTCAGAAAAATTATGAGAAATTTGACAAACATGTGAAGTGGAAAGGGTGCGCTGTCAGAAATACTAAGGTTCTATGTAAAACTTCTCCCAGACATTTACCTGGATAAGATTAGTTTTATTTATCAGGTTGAAATAGGAAATCTAAAGAAGTAAAAAATTGAAAAAATGTTAATTCTTGAATGAACTTTTTTTGTTTGCCAATAAATTCAGTGCAAATAGCATCATTAAAAATCAGAAATGTTCGTCCAAATTTTTAGCTCTTAAAAATGTTTCGTTCTTTGTTTCAATTTCAATTTTTTTTTTTTTTTTTTTTTTTTTTTTTTTTTTTTTTTTTTTTTTTTTGCTTGCCGAGTTATTCTGAGAACTTAATGATCATCGCTGTTACTCATGATTCTTTTAATTCAAGGTAAATTTCAGAGGATAAAGCGGGAATTACGATTCCTGTTAGTTGACCTATGCACGAATGGTTCACGGCATAAATACCGGTACTAAATAAACACCCCCTCTGAATTCTATATATCTATATATTAGGTTCTCTCTACCTATCGAGTTGCCACAACATGCGGTCACTCATCTCACTAAAACGACGTCCATTCCTATCATGTTTGCCCATTCAATTAAAAGCCTGCAGCTTCATCTATCTCCGGGATCAATAGAACATATTAATACTAAAAGAAACTATCTGCATCGGGTTTCTGTGCAACATAGTTCCTTTGAGCATGAATGCGTCCAATAAACACCCCTAAGAGCTCCAAACTCGGACTGTTGGTAAATGTTTTAGCCTGAATGCTAATCAAATAATCAGATACTATATTTTTGTCTTGCACTTAAGATACTCCAAGCGAGAGATGGCCACAACTCATATTTTCCCATAAAATTTCTGCAAGTCACTCGGATGCATTAAGATTCTCGATCAGATAGAATGGACCTTCCGCGATGGAAACAACTACCATTTCATTCCCTCGCAGGGTCACCGTCCGATTGGCCTGATGCCACTCCGATCACTGACGGAAATTGGACGTATTTCTGCCGAACGGAACTAAGTGCATCCAGACATGAGCCCTGAGACCCTTAAGAATATGTGCATAACAGGGCTCACGTCATAGTACCCATAGTTCCGTTTGATAGATGTACGTCCAATTGGTCCATCTCGGCTCGATCGTGCGTCGAGTGGCGTTTTATGATTTTGTTAGACTCATCATACTCACGCCCCAAAACTTCATTTTTCACTTCGAAAGGACGCTCATCAGTTAAACGCACGTGCTCTACCTAAAAAGGATATTTAAAAATTTTAAAGTCCCCTTGTACCTCAATAATTACATGAGTATGGCATTTTTTAAAACAACGACGCTTCAAGATTCAATTTTTCTGTTCTTTCTGGTGGTTTTTCAGCATTTCGGAAAATTCCGAGAGTTCGAGTCCCGACTGCCTTTTCCGCTTTTACTGCGGCGAAAAAGGTGTCCAACTGAGAATTAAAGGAGTGAAAAATCTGTGAAACTCAACGCACCGCATAATGTTGTTCTCAATTTCACCTAGTGTTCCTGACAATTTCAAGGATAAACATTCATAACTTTCCTCAAAAAGGAACATTTTACAGAAGGAAATTTGGCAACTCTCGAATGTTCACCCGGTGTTCTTTCTTAGCACGGCAGAAGTATGCAATGTTATAAACCGAAACACGTGGTTACGCACTTTGGCCATGGGCAGACATACCTAAAAAGAGAAACCTTGCGGAAGGGAGGAGGAGCAATTTAACCAAAAATTCTTGTCAAACGTTAATGCCTAATGTTTTAAATTGTATTCTAACGTTCCAGAAGATTTAACGGACTGAAAAAAGGAGTTCTAAGCGAGAATACCGCGGAAGAGTGAGAATGACGTGAGGAATTGCACCGACAGAGGCGACAAGAAGAGAGAGATACGTCGTAAAATTGGACCGGCTGAGGGAGCAATGGAAAATTCGCAATTATACTACTAATGCAAAAAGGTGTTGTGTGACCCATTAATCCCGGCGGGCACATTACAACGCATTAAAAGTATAATCGCTGCAATAGAGCGGGATCTATGAGCTCAACGAGCTCAAGTATTAAATTTATGAAACTGAAAGCGTAAATAATAAAATAAGGAAAAAGGACTTGTTTCAAATCGGATAGTGTGTTGGTGAACACCGTCTTAAATGCATGCTTGTCAAACAGTTGTCAAATCTCATGACTTGGGCGCAGGAAATGACAAGATGTCCTCCAAAACGATTTCGCATTACAGTGTTTAACCAAGCTCAGCAGTCAAATGAGGCATTTTGTCATATGACTGCACGAGAAGTTATTAATTTTTCCTAGATTTCATATTCTGATTCTTTTGCCAATATTTGGAAAGATGTCTCAAGTAGATAGACATTTTAAGTAGAATTGTGGGTTTTCTGAATTTAGAGACGTTTTAATGGTTTTTAGCGCTTGATTGAGCTTTTACCACAAAATTTTGCGATGATCGATGAAATACATGGTACTTGTAAATTTTTCGTTGAGATTTGTGAAAACAAATTTGATCAAGGAAATTTAAAGAAGGCTCGCTGTTTAACCGCTATTAACGTCTGAAATATTGAAGAAATATTGAAAAAATAGTCAAAAGGTTCCGGAACTTCATTAATCTGGCCACCTACCCAGGCATCATGCTTGAACCACTGTTTGCTTTTGAAAACTTTTGATGCCCTAAAAAAATCTTTGAGTGAAAACGAATAAACTGCTTGACCTGTGCAAAGCGCATCCAAGTTTAAACCAGAAATATTTTCCACCATAAGTAGAGGCGATTTTGCATGACTTCCGATGCCTCTGTCATTCACTGCCTAAGCTCGTTCAAATTAAATACTACTAAGAGTTTAACGCTTTCATCAAGATTTTAAGCTTATACGTGCAGAATTAGATACTCCAAAAATTTTCTCAGACCTTCCTCAAGGCCTTATCACCCATTACCCACCTGTCCCCTGAACCCAATAATAACTTTTTCCCCTGAGATGGCCAGCGAAAAAACCACAACCTGACGATGCATTCCTTGTTATAAGTACGTAGACAGTGCTTTGGAGATCTTGCAGTGATGTAAGCTCTCGCAATTTTACCGACCTTACGAGACGAAGGAATATTATTCTGCCGTGCTAAGGAAGAACGCCGTACGTAAATTCGAGAGTTGCCAAATGTCCCTTAATAAATCATTAAATTCTGCGACATTCATACATATTTTTCTCTGAAATTTTCAGATCTTTTAGATTGAATTGCGTACAAAACCGCCTGAAAATTTTTGGGGGGAAATATTCCAAAATTTCTGAGTAAATTCGGTTTTAACAAAAGGAAACTTGGCAACGTCTGAAGGCTCGCACGGCGTTCTTCCTTAAGACGGCAGTATTGTTGTTATCTCCGATTTTCTGACAAAGCGGCAACCGTGTTGGTCACTTTGCCGCTTCTCTGACAAAGGAGCGTGTCTCGATTTCCGAATGAGCCCCAGAGAGCATGGATTTATAAGTGAAACAGGGCTCATGTCGAAATTGAGATATGCCCTTATGCCAAAGAAACGCCGAATTGTCAGAGGTCGGAGGAAGCGCAGAAGACACGACTGCCGTGCTAAGGAAGAACGCCGTATGAACGTTCAAGAGTTGCCAAATTTCCCTTGATGAAACATGTATTTTTTACCACAGTGGAAAGCAAAGAGAATGTAAAAGCAGCCCAAAACGGAAACGACAATCGAAAACACAGGAAAATGCGGAAACAAGGCTAAAATACAAAATGCAAAGGCAGGACGTTTCAGGACCTTACGGCGCCATTATCAACTGCTAAAATAGAATTAAAAATAAAAAAGAAATTAAAATAAAAACCAGCAAACGGCGTTACATGGTGAAATTGGTGTTGAAATGGGACTGACTTTTTTAACACATTTGTGCATATTTTTCCTTAAAAGTTGCCGTTATTTTAGATGAAATTGCGAAAAGAAAGTGTCTGAAAATTTTGGAAAATAATATTCGCAATTTTCCCATAGTAAATTCGGTTCTTATTGGAGGAAATTTGGCAACGTCTGGAGGTTCATACGGCGTTTTTCCTTAGGACAGCAGACGAGTGATCCGGAGTGAAGCGACGTCCGACGGACGCTCATAAAGATCATAAACATCATAGCCGAGTGCGCCAAAATTTATAGCTCATTTCTTAATTCAATTACCTGCACTTCCACATTTTCCTTTGTTGCTCTCCGTCCGATTCCCTCGTATTGCTATGTTCTCGATACTTAAGAGTTCCACCCCTCCCTCCTCCACGTGCAATTAAAGGCCACGTCAAAGTGACGGTGCCCGATGGATAGCTTCGGTATATGGACGTATCGCTGCCAAACAGAACTATGTGCATTAAGATATGAGCCCTGAGACCCATAAGAATACATGCATAACAGGGCTCACGTCATTATGCACATGGTTCCGTTTGGCAGAAATACGTCCGTATATCGATGACCAAAGCGCGGACCCATGCAGTGGCGTGGCGTGCTTTTCGATACATCGATTGGTCTGCCATTGAAACCAATGGAAAAGGATTGATAAACAATGTGCTCGCAACGAGCACGGTTAAAATCGATTCTGTTAAGCTAAAAAGCTAACTGCTGTGGCGGCTAGCTCAGAGTTTTGTTAGTTGTAGCACACTTTTTCACATCCAGAATGGCAAATTAGCATCCTTTTTTTTCGGTGTATACGAATAAAAATAAATTTCGTACATAATTCCGGTGAATGGTTGACTTTGATAATCAGGTGGCTGTGGAGGGGAGTGGTTCTGAGGGAAATATGGAATAAGAGGAGTGGAAGGGAAGAACTTGTCAAGGAATATATTTGTACACCTACGCAGCATTTCCCACCCTTTCAACTGTTGGATTGACTTTCATATCATACCTATAAAGCTCACTTGTACATGTATTGTCTGTCGATCTGTTTAATATTTTATGAAGAAACCAGAAACCAGAAACGGACCCAGTCATCAATAAATTTTGCATTCTGTCTCACACATTTCGTAGGATAGGGCTCATTTTTCATGCGCATTGGATTTGTATTCAAGGTACTTTTTACGGAACCGCACAAAGCATGAAAGGATGCGAAAACGTAAAATAAAATGACATAAAAATGAATTTTAAAAAAAAGCGTAAAATCGAAGGAGAGGGAATAATTTTATTCAATTCCACAGCCCCACATTTTCCGGAATAATAATACACAACTCGAGCCACTTAAAACCTCCAGAGCAAGTCATCTTCCAATATTTACACTAATTGTCACTTCGAAGTGAAAAAGAGGAAATTCTTCGCTTTCGTCTTTTTCTGGGGGCAAGGACTTGACACCTTCGGCGTAAAGATAACAATTTAATGGCAGTAAATTCAAAATAGGGCCAAGTCTGAGCTTATTTTGCTTCCAGTCATATTAATACGATCTAGCCCGTGAGGACGCCCCACTGTCCGTCACAAGCGATATTGTCGCATCGTGTTAAGATTCCATCTGATATACACGCGTGTCATGGTGAATTGGAAGAAAAAACACATCACGTTTGTCTACGCTGGTGTGGAATGTGTCCTCGTAAAGCGCGCAATTTACGGCTGATTTGAATGAGTCAATAGGGCTTCCTCTACCTTAAAATATCCAAATGATATTTCAAGCATTTGGAAACACGACGCTTTTGAAATTTAATTATGGGGAGACAGTCTCCGGAGTTGGAGGGAAAATCGGCGCAGGGAAAGCAACGTCGAAGGCTGTATTATTGGCTTTGGTTCATGTAGCCTTTCAGACTCTGAAGCAAACCCACCTAGTTTGCATATTACAGGGAAGTTTTAGGAAACCTCTGAGTATTTCAATTTTAGCTACCGCCATTATCTTTATGAATGGCATCGATTCAACACCAACATTATTTTATGAACCGTGCAAATTCGTGGTTCCCGCCATTTTTGCGGATTTAACAAAAATTAGAGAAATAAATACAATCAGAATGGAATTAAAATTGCCTTGTTACCTTAAATCTTGACAAATTTTGAATTTTTTCAAGGAAGGCCCCGTGGACCCTTGGCGAGTTCACAACCCGTGGCAAAATTTGGCAAGAGGAGCCTCTACGTTTCATAATACCTTAGGCATTCTTATAGCCGATTATAGAAGTCGATATAAAATCATATAGCTGACTATAAAAACCGAAGAAAATCATACAGCCCGGCTATAGTTCTTATCGCTGAGCTAATAGTTTATCGCCTGGCTGTGGCTTTGTCACCATCGGCTGTAAAAGGCTATAAGAAATTGTATAGCCGGCTATAGAAGCTATATATATAGGAAATCTTACAGCCGGCTGTAGGTCCCCTGGTAAAAATTGGCGATAGGAGCTGTGTTTCAAAGTACCATAGGAGTTCTTATATAGCCGACTGAAGAAGGCGACAGAAAATCATACAGCTGGCTGTAGAAAGTGGAAAAAATTATACGGCCGGGCTACACGAAGCGATAAAAAATTATACAGCCGGGCTATAGTTCCTATCGCCGGGCTTTACACTTTATCGCCTGGCTGTTGCTTTTTCGCCATCGGCTATAAAAGGCTATAAGAAATTGTGTAGAAATCCTTGTGCTTTGTAAATCCTTAAGTTTGTACGGAATCACCTTAATATTTACAAAACGCACATTATATTTTCCTTTACTACATATTTTTTTTTTGTCATCAATTAAAATGAGAATAATCCATACAGAGTGTGCAAACATTTCAAAGTCATGAGTTGAAAAACGCTGTTTCCACGAGATTAAATATTAGAGCCTAACACAAAGCGGAGCGGCGACGCACTGGCGCGGCGCCTACAAACCTAACAGGAATACTTCACGCATTGCGCTATGCGTGAAGTATCCCTGTTAGGTTTGAAGGCGCCAATGCGCGTTTCGCGCTGGCTACCCGCCCGCCGCGCCGCGCCGCAGCGTACCATGGCGCTTGAAGCAACTATTTTACACCAGAGGTATTGCACAGTATCATACAAAATTGCAGGCGCTCCAACATGTTAGGAATGGCAGGCATCCTTCAAAAGTACGGAGCTTTCCTCGCAAAATAAATCAAGATACTACGGCCCAAAAAGAGAGCGGTAGTCCAAAAACTCACTAAGTCCTAGCATCCGTAATTAGTAACGTTTAGCATACACTTTATCGCCAGGCTGTTGCTTAGTCGTCATCGGCTATAAAAGGCTATGAGAAATTGTGTTGTCGTCTATAAAAGCTATCGGAAATCTTACAGCCGGCTGTAGGTCTATGATATTTTGGAACACATATTCTACTGCCAATTTTTACCAGGGTCTATAGTATTTTGGAACATAGATTCTACTGTCAATTTTTACTAAGGTCTGAACCCCCCTTTTCTAGGGAGCTGCACTCTAAGGGGGGGGGGGGGGTGACGGACTTCGCCCGTGGGTCCAAAAAACTAGAATCTAGTCCTGGGTGGGTACATTTTTCTATCTTCGAACACATCATGTTTGTTCGTAAGTTCCTCTTCTCTCGCAGCCGTGCCGTCTCTTCAAATCGCGAAACAATGACCAAAATACCAAAAGATCCTTAACCGAGGAGGATGATCGGCCGCTCGGTCTAGTACCCGACTAAATCGTGCGATCATTATGATAATAAACGCCGGCCGTGGGGCCTTTGAGAGCTAGCGGTATATAACTTATGGGAACCTGTTTATCAGGCTACAGGTTTGTGTGTTTTAGACAAATAAGGATTAAGGCTCAGATTTTATTTTACAAGGTCACCGCGAGGGAGCAGCACAAGCGCGGACGTTAACGCGGGGCGCGGGCGCGGGCAAAGCTGCAATTTTGCCATCAATAGAGTTTGTGTGTGGTCAAAGGCCCGAGCAGCATCGTAGCGGATGGCTCAGTAATTACATTGTTTAATCAAGGTATGCGTCTTAGAGCTCTTCGCGGCAAGTGCACTTCACAGTGTTGCCTTTCTTCGTTTAATTAAAATCAATTATCGACCATCGAGGATGATTTTAAATCGAATGTTGCGATCATCCTAACGCATCATCAGTCCTAACACCTGTTAAAAAACGAAAATAGAGGAAACAAGCAATACTCTCGACTCCACGTGTGTGTAATTGTGTATAGGTACACCTATAGTTATGAATGTCTTCGTGCTCGTCTACGCGCACTTGAAAAAAAGATCTCTTGGGTCCGGAGTTCAGACTCTTAAAACATTTGACAAAAAAAAGTATTCTTCATTCAGTCTTATCTAAATCTAATCTAATCTTCGGGCGAGTATTCAGCAGACCCCTTTTGAAATCATTTCCCGAAAGACAGCCTCCCGCAGTTCGGAAAACCTGAACTTGATTGGCTCGGTCGCTGAAAATGTTGAAGCAAAAACGTGGAACATGTTGTACATCAAAAGGAAGCTTTTCATGATCCCGTTACTGACAAAATTTAGTTGAAACTAATCCGGTCGTTGCGCCTCCTGTTAACTCAGATGAAACGGTTCCTGATTCTGACAATGTTCTAGAGTTATACCGCAAACTGGAGATCAGTGGCGAGGCGTGAACGATCCATTATATTATCGATATTTATTCTTTTGGAGCTATGGTAAAGAATCGATTATTAAGGTGTTCATCGCGGACACGCTGTTTATCTATCCTTTTCCATAAGTTTAGATGGCAGATCCATCGACATATCGCAAAGCATACCACGCTACTGCTGAAGATGCTAACTGCCTTACCTCAACATATGTGGGCTGATTGTTGAAATTTATAGACAAAGAAGACATAAGGAGTATGGAGCGATCCGTTTGGTTGAAATGAGTGGTTCTTTTAGACTAAGGGAGAAAACGATGGACTAACTGAAGGATCTCTCGTGGGTTGCCGTTAGTTATAGTCTCTTACTTACCTCCGTTGTCCATAGCACCACCCGCTTCCACCTACAGGATCCCTCCATATCCTTTTTGTCTTCTTTGTCTATCGCTTTGTCTATAAATTCTAGCAATCAGCCCGCTGCTCACACTGACGTCCAGCTACCATCCTCTAGCACGGGACAGGGACGAGCTAAGCGATAAGTTGTCGAGAACCATCCTATGGCCAATTTAGCGATGAAAAAGTTAATAAAGTCGCAGCTCAGGGGTAGACAGTTTTCTCGACAGCGGTCGTAGGAAGATTTGGGCGTATTTCTGCCAAACGGAACTATGTGCATAAAGGCATGAGCCCTGAGACCCATAAGAGTATGTGCATAACAGGGCTCACGTCACGATGCACATAGTTCCGTTTAACAGAAATACGTCCATTTGCATTACAGTCACCCTAGCGGTGAACAGCTTTCCGAATAGCAGTCGGTGGACCTTCGGTAAATCACCTTTGTAGTGGACTGTTTTCCGGTTAGCGGTAGAAAGATTCCTCGATTTTTGTCACACCTGGTGCAGCTCGTGCGCTACTGGATCTACTAGGCTTAAACTCATTTTTGCTGCACTGAACTACAGGATCGGCCCGGGCCAATTTAAATGAGTCCTAAATGAGTAGGTGCCTAGGTGTATCCGGGATGGGGTGGGGGGTCCATGTCTAATACGCTTAGTAAATAGCGCATTTTTTCCGCGAGTGCAGCATAAACGTGATGATTGTAAACGCCGCACCATATTGTAAATTTTACATCGCAGATTTTGAGATTTTGATGGGAAGCCCTCATTCTTGTTGAAGAAAAAGTCGGGAGCATGAGCTGTTTTACTCTTTTTTGTGCAAGTGGAGGGCGTAAAAGTGCATTCTTATCCAACGATTCCGAGCCTTGAATACATGACAGATCAGAACAGTTTTCGATGGCTATTTTTTAAAGCATTTTGTCAATTCTTTGAACTGCAAACTTAAAACCGATTTAACACTTTCAGGCGTTTTCCCCTTCGAATCGTGCATGCTTAAACTCTCCTCAATGTGTGTGACTTTTAATTGATTGAAGAGTCTTTTCCCATAGACGCGTAAATTTCGCATCATTTGAACTGTCCGCTTGGGTGGAATTCCTCCACCTTATTTTCATGTATTTAGTTTTTTTTTTCTTTTAAATTTTTCGTTTCGTCGTACGTCGTTTCTTCTACTCTGCACTTGGACCACTTGGCAACTGAGATGAGAGTACCTCACTGGGTCTGGACCTGCCTCAAGCCGGGCATGCCCATTTGCCCCTCCCCCTGATTCATTCTGCTCAACCACAAGGATCTGATACTTGATCGGAATCATTTTACTTCCTCCAACAATTACCCCCCCTGCCCACCCTCCCCCACGTCGACCAAATTTCGATCTAATCATCTGTCTGTACCCATCCGTCTTGGAAAACGAGTTGCATATAAATTACTCTCCAAGGCCTATGTCAAAACATTTACAAGCGTTCAATTAATTCCCTTATCCCTTGCGTGCTCGCTCTTATCAGCGAGCAAGCCCGCGCATTTTCTGCCCATATAAATATACAAGTATACATAAAATTTATATATTTAAATATTTCAGCATCACAGGAACAGGACCCTAGTTAGTTTTAATGTTAGTCGCGAGCGCGACCAAGGAACGCGTGTTACTGAGAAACGGCTCTCGGGATGTTTTCCTTATCTTCTTTTCTCTCCTTCCCTCTATCTTTCGGCGCGAAAATTGCGGATTCAATAAATGTCCTCGTGTCAAGAGCCTGACGTCTGAAGCAAGCGTTTCAAGTTTAATGGTTCTCACTTTTTTCGGAAGTTTAATTTGTTTTCCCGTTTCTTGTCGTGTGAGTACCTAAATGTTAAAAGCATCCTCCGGTTGCCTACTCGAAAATCTTAACGGCGACTTATGTGCGGAAATCTGCATACATGATCAGAAATACTCCAAGTAAACCCGCTTAAAATCTCAATTACTTTGTTCGTCCTTTCTATTCAATCTTAGTCGTGGCTAGTTTTTTGAACCGAAAACTTTTTCAGGTTATTTACACCATATTCCGAGACTACAGACGAGAGAAGACAAAATGGAAACCAAGATTAAGGAAGAGATAAAATAAAGAATGAAATATCGCGGACGTTTTTATTTTGTATTTACAACACGGTATCATTTGGACGCATTTCTGTCAAACGGAACTGTGTGTATTATGACGTGAGCCATGGCATGCATGTATTCATATGGGTTTCAGGATCAGGATTCATTTCTTAATGCACATAGTTCCGTTTGATAGAAATACGTCCATTTGGTATAGGTGACAAACCATTTTTTTCTCTTTTTTCATCTCAGCAGTATGTGTTCGGTTTGCTCGGAAGTGGACACTTTAAAAATATCCAAAGATTAAAGTATGATTTTTTAAATTAAGCTGCTATTATTTTGGATTTTTTCCTTTGCCAAAATAGTGTCGTCCAACGGATATATCAATTTACTTTCAAATTTTTTTATTAAAGGTTCATCAAATCATACAATTCTGAAATTAATTTTGTCGTTTGTCTCTGACGTCAGGGGGCTGATGAACGACGGAAACAGGGCGAACTTCACCTCTTCGCTATTTGCCTGGAATTTAAGAGACTGCGGCGGCATCTTTCAGCGGTTTGTGCCAATTTCTGTCCACGCCAATAATACAGACAATTAGAATTATGTCAATTCGTATCACTGGATGGAAACGCGGATTGAGTCATTTAGCTTGCATTCTTCATCGGATTAAACATATTCATCGGATTTTTCAGGCGCATACTGAGAGAAAACATCCAGAAAGAAGAAAAAGTATTCATGATGGCAAAATGGAGAAAAAATGTAAACTTTGCGGGAGGAATTGAGGAATCTCATGCTTAATGTGCATAACTGCATTGAGTCACTTCTCAGTCCTTTGAGCTCTTAATTTATTCATTAATTTACGGTTAACTAGTTGCGTATTTAAATACCTATTTTAAACTCTTGCATACCTGAGGCTTTCCAGACACACGAGAGCACAACTTACGTCAAGGCGTATGATCTTATCATCTCGTATTTGTTTCTTAGTTTAGATTGCAGTTTTGATGTCCAATTATGATATCATTTAAGAAATAAAATTAAAATTAAAATAATACAAATTACAGTTGGTTTTAAATAGAATCATTCTCTTCTCTCTAGAACATGTAAATTAAGCAGTTGGGCACAAAAAGGGCATTTCCGGTGTTTCAGAATTTCCAAAGATAATTTATATTTTAAAGAGACAACTTATAAATGTATTTTTCCAATTTTTTTCAAAAGCCTTATAAAATCCTTCAAAAATAATCAGTAAAAGTTTTAATAAATTCCATACATTTTCCTTGATTATAATAGACACAACTAATAAATGTATTTGTCCGAATTTTTACAAAAGCATTGTAAAATCCTGCAAAAATAATCAGTTAAAGTTTTAATAAATTCCATATATTTTCCTTGATTATAATAATAGAACCGATAGTAGAAGAACGCTACCGAGAAATGTTCTTTTTTTCCCACACGATTTAATTCCCGTCGATAAGGTATGATTGAACTGGTCCTTGAGAGCCTGATGAAAAGCTAGAAACTGATGAAGGAATGGAAGAGTAGGGCAGGGGGTGGCCACATGGGCCGCGGCCCATGGCGGCAAATTTAGGGGGCGGCAAATTTTGCAATTTTTTTAAATATAGGTTTAAAAAAAATCGGATTCAGAAAAAATTACAAACGAGAAAAGCGTCATTTTTCGATGACACAAGAGTCGACCTTTAATTAGTCAGGTGAAGAGAGAAACCAAACACACAATTTGGTATAGAGCGACGCGGCGCAGAGATCAATGATAATGAATAGGACTTGATCATGAAATAGGACTTCAGATGAAAAGGTGAAGCCCTCAGCGCGGAGGTCGGCATGTAACACATATTAGCCCCTGCAAGACTGCATGAATACTCCACGCATTGCGTCAAAAACAGCGCGGTCAGCGTGAAACGCATAGCGCCTACTAGACTTCATGAATACTTCACGCATTGCGTCGATCACAGTGCGTTCAGCAGCGGTCTGCGTGAAACGCATAGCGCCTACAACACTGTAAGAATACTTCACGCATTGCGTCATAAACAGTGTAGTCAGCGCTGCGCGGCGGCGGAGGTTAAAATTACTAAACCACATTTATGTTTGTTCTTGCATAATTTTTGCGTTATTTCTTACAAATGGAAGGCCTTGTTCACACAGAGATAAGTTTACGGAACTTAACTTTCGCGCAAAGTTCCGTGAACTTTTGCTAATAGTGTTGACAGGGTTTTCGCAAAAAATGTTTCCAACACGAGTGAACGCGTCTCATGCGCTCCTCCCCTCCCCCTCCGGTGCTTCATTTGATGGTTTTTATTGATGTTTCAAAACGAATGAGAAGGGAGCGGCAAAATACAGGTGGCCCATGGGCGGCAAGTAGGTAAATCCGGCCCTGGAGTAGGGTACCCGAATAGGTAGAGTATGCCCACTTGTGGGCCGGTTTTTCATTTGTTGCAAAAAATGGGCTGATACGAAACGCTTACGACCGTAGGTATAAGCAAATAAGATAGCGACTTCACGTGACCGTTGAATTCCCTCCAGAGGACATTGAAGAAATAGTCATGAAATAACTGATAAAGAATTTAACAATACTTATTACGATTACGAAAGGAAACAGGAAACTCTGAACTAATTTCAGGTTATAAGAATACGAAACCTCGAGGAATGCTATAAATTAGGTTGATCGACAAAAAGAGGGTTGGTAACGGTACAACTGAAGTAATTTCGTGGGAGGAGGTTAGCCTATCGACTAGGGGAAGCTTCTTGACCATTAGGATCCATTTTACGGCCGTAAATTGCCGTGCTAAGGAAGAACGCCGTACGAACATTAGAGAGTTGCCAAATTTCCTTCGATAAAATGTTCAGTTTTGAGGAAAATTATGAATATTTTTTCTTGAAATTTTCAGAAAATTTAGATCAAATTACAAAGAAAATTATCTGAGAACTTGGTAGCCAAAAATTCAACAATTTTCATTAAAATTAATGATTTGCTAGGGGAATTTTGGTAACGCCGGAAGGCTCAAACGGCGTTTTTCCTTAGCACGGCAGTGAAGGCATTATGCTGCCTGAAACTCGTAGACGAATCAACTTTCCGCACTAAAAAGATAGAACCGGCCTCACTCTACCCATATAGATTCTCTATGACAGAAGCGAAAGCTCCGTAAGAACCAATGTTATCATTTTTCTTCTCAGAGTCGGTACTTATTGAAACCAATTTCGGGGTTACCTACAAATATAAAAGTGGAAAAAAAACATTAAATTTTAAGCGAATTCACAGTACTTCTCCGGTATAACGATAAAGAAGTTAAAAAAAACTCTTTCAATTCCTAAAAACGTATGCTGTTATTATTCGACCTATCCAAAACGTCGACCTACCGCAAACGTAAACAGTACTTTTTGAAACAGCTTCCTTTCGTTATGCTTCGTTGACATGAAAATGGCGGTGGCTTTCGCGTCTGTTGACGTTAGTCTCTTTATTATACGTCTATGAAGAGCGCAAATACATGGCAACATACCTACAGGTACTCCAGTTTGGTCGGTGGGCGTCGGTCAGCGAGGTGGCGCGCTCTGGCGGCGGAGCTGCGACCTGGGAGTCGGCGCGCGGCGGTGAACGACACCGGTCGCAAATACCACCTGTGCTCTGGCGGCTCTGCGCAAAAATGATAAACTGGACGGACTGCGCCCTTAAATCAAGCTCGCGTCGCGCCCTCGCCCTCTCGAGCGAGCGGTGGCGCGTAGCGTCCGTCGTCGTCATCGTGTGCGGGTCGAGGTCTAGGCCGCCGGCCACGGCGCGCGACAACGTCAACGACGACCCACCACGCACAGTGGATCTAGAGTCCCTTTATACTGAGATATGAGTCAAGACAATGTGAATCCATTTCTGATTGGTTCCCGTATTTTAGGCCTTCACAGTGTCACAAACGGGAATAAAGATTACATTTTCGCCTATTGCAAAGATTATAATCTGGAATGGACCAGGGAATTACGGGTTCGGCAAGGAACAAACGGAATGAGAGGAGGAACGGAGAAAGGCATTTGAGAATGGGTCGATCAAAGATTACGAAAAACGTTCAATTTCTGTAATCTTTATTCCCGTTTGTGACTCCATGAGGGGGTGTTGTCTTGACTCTCAGTATTAAGGGACTCTAAGTGGATCTAGTCAATAGAAGAGCTCGGACAACATTAAATGTTGTTCGATTTGTCCATTAAATGTTTGGAAACTTTAACCCGTTCATACGAAACTTTGAGGTTCTGAAAGTGGTTCCATTTGTTTCCTCGTGAAATTTACTTTTGACTGCATTCCTTTAAAGGAGAGGTATCGTTAAGGGCCTTTTTTGGGCCCACCCTGACATTCCTCAACTCCGCGATTTTTTGGTCATTGGAGGTCTATATTTTACGGAATTCATTATGGTATGGTCATTTCCGATCTATTTCGGGGTCTACCACTGGCCTAAACATGGGTCTATAGGCCAATTTTGGCGGAAAATGCGGGTTTCTCGGCATTCGACGGGTTATTTCATAACAATCCCTTCGGAGGAGCAAAAAGTACTTCAAGTATGTATATTAGGGATGTGAGAGAGTCACATGACCAAACCCAATGACCTCCAATGACCAAAAAATCACGGAGTTGAGGAATTTCAGAGTGGGCCCAAAAAAAGCCCTTAACGATACCCCTCCTTTAAAATGTGACGAAATAAAAATCAAAATTTGCAGTTTGAGTCAAAAATTGCATGTCCGACCTCTCCAATTGACTAGATCCACTGTGCGAAGCCCCGCGTTGCGAGATTTGAGTTGTCCCGTGCCAGGTCTCAAATCTCATTTCCAACATCATGCATTAACTATTGTGGATGACAATAGTTGTGAGGTTCCTGCAATAATGGGTCACTAAACCTTGAGTGAATTCTGACTTGTAAATGGACTGCATTTTGCAATTTGGAACTATAAATTCTGGCCCTTCTGAAAAACGCTTATGTGCATAGGGATGCTAATGGAACATACGTTGTTTTTAAACCGGGCCAGAATTTATAGTTCCAAATTGCGAAATGCAGTCCAAATGTTCTTTTCCTGCGGAGAATCACGCGTAAAACAAGATGCAAGGAATGGAGGGATGAAGCCGGAATCACACGCTGAAGGGAGCTGAACTTGGTTTCAATGTGGAGGTCGAAAGACGAAGAAAGAGGAAAGCAAGGAGAAAAAGTACTTAACACTCCCACGAGTGACGAAGTGAAATTTGCGTGTAAGTTTCACATTTTTTCATACTTTTCTGGGCCTTGAATTTCCTCTTCACTTTTCTCTCTATTCTCATAGCGATACCTTGGTTTCTCCCATTTATTCAGATCCGAATGACTAGACGGGCAGGGGGAGGGGGGGGGGAGGTGCGCCGCTCAAAAATTCTGATATGAAAGGGCGCAGCCTCGGATCGGCGAGGGCGCGCAAGGTTATCTAGTTACGCCACTAGAAATTTGGCAACGTCCGACGGTTCATACGGCGTTTTCCCTTAGCACGGGAGCATAGAGGGCAGAATGCGAAGCCGGGGAGTTTTCACGGGGTTAAAAAGCGGCGAGTGGAGGAATTAAAAAATTAATCGGGAGCGCGGTAAGGAGCGGGTGCTGCATCGTTGCCAGATCGCTCGACTGGCCCGTGTTCGAGTGTGGAGTTACGTTGTTTTTGACGGAAACCTGGCGGGATGGCCCGTGGGCTGGACTCGGCTTTTGCCGTTTATGTGCGTCTTTACGAGTGCCCGTGGAACGCGACGCGGGCAGGGAAAAATGTCAGCCGGGATTCTTTTTAGTCGACGCACCCGTGATTTAAGATCTCCGAAGCGTCGACGTCCAGGGACGTGCGAGGGCGACGTTGCCAGGTGAGGAGTAATTCCCTCGTTTTTCCACGTCACGTCGATGTCAAGTGAAGAAATTTTCGGGGGAAAGCGGGTGGGCTGGGAGATCGACGAATAGGAAGTCAGGATTCCGGGACTATTCACCTAAAGAATAATCACCTACGGGATTTTTATCCTCGGACATTTCACCTAAGACATTTCACCTACGTATTTTTGACCTAAAGACAGTTTCATATATAGCATTTTTCACCGACACGGAATTTTCACCTACAAGGTTATTGACGTACAGAAAAATTTGGCCTAAATACATTTTGACGAAGAAATGAAGGTACTCCCATGGCAACATGGCAAAATGACAGCTGCTATTTTGCAGGTGAGCGATTTTTACTGTACTGATTAGGTGAAATATCCAATAGATGAAAAGGCTTTAGGTGAGTAGTCCGGTATCGGGAAGGTATCAGATATCAACACTAAAAAAGTAAAATTCCTTAAAGATCTATATGAACTTGAAAAATTTTCAAAGGTTCGAGAGCCCTCTGAACAGGGTGGTATGAAACGTAAGGAAGAGATGGAATATTGGAAATTTCAGTGAAATATTTCATGAAATTTCACGAGGCTGTGAAATATTTCATATTTTTCAGGGGCTAGAGTATGCAACCCGCACTCAAACACACCAAAATAAAAGAAAGTCACCATTTTTACAGTTGCGAAACATACAAACGAACCGGTATTTTTCAATGGATATCTTTCATAAATTTCATTATTTACTTCACATGAAATTTCAAGATTTTATTATTCATGAAATTTTGCCACTCTGGAAGAAAGTTCCGGGGGAAATGGGTGGTTGGGTCGATCAACGATTATAGAATATCAGATATCAGCACTAAAAATTAAAATGCCATAAAGCTCCATGAACTTTTTGAAACATGAAACATTTTCAAAATTACGAACCCTCTAAATCACATTAGGAAATATTTCTGGGGTTTCAGGATTGTCATATTCGGATTCCTGATGATTGATTTCCTTGGAGAAAATCTTTCTCCTGACCCTTTACATCAACTTAACATTTGAAAGCATGATCTAGGCGGCGGGAAACTTTTACTGCCAATTTAACTGATTTTAGACTACTCGAGTTCACATAGTGTGCAATTTCTTCGAACATCCTGTACCTTCAACTTTACTGAAGATGTTTACAAGTATGGTAAATTCCCTAAAATACGTTCTTATTTCCACCCTGAAGTAAACGTGGCGTAAAATGGTATCACCATGCATTTCGACAGAACATTTTATTTTATTTATTTTTTTATTTACCTTTTTTTTTTTTTTTTTTTTTTTTTCTTTTTTGCATTGGTACATTTTATTTGGGCCTAGTTATCGGTAGGAGTGAAAGTGTTCCAAACCGATGACCATTTGCCACAATTCGGCACTCTTCCCTTGTTTCGCCGATAAAAGTCTAAATCTATTGTAAAATGCCCAATTTTACAGGCAGATTTGCGATTCAAGCAATCGGCTCATTTGAAAATTTCCTCATGGCCTCAAATATGCCGAGATCCACTTACTGCAAGGTAGGATTTTTCGGTATGCCTAAAACTTCCATAAAGTTATGCCGAAAGTTTAACAAGTTCAAACAATTTACGTATACTCCAAATTAAGCGCATGATAATTTTCTTCGTACCTACCTCACTTTCTTCGACAACTAATAAGGCGAGACGCGGCAGCTACGCGTGTAATATGATTCTGGACGTTATAAACAATGGAATCATGTCAGCGATGTTAATTACTCGAACCTAATAAAATTGGACGTATTTCTGCCGAATAGAGCTATGTGCATTAAGACATGAGCCCTGGAACCCATAAGAATAAATGCATGACAGGGCTCACGTCATAATGCACATAGTTCCGTTCGGCACATGTACGTCCAATTGAATTCGAGGTCCGGAGCGAGGGATGCGCATAAAACGAGATAGGTACCTAATTAAATATGGTTAATTCGTGAAGACAATACCTAAGGAGAGAGCAAGAAGGTGGGGTCGTTTTATACTGCATCTTATACTTTATTCCTCGTAGACCATAAAAATGCGGACAAATTTACAGCGCGCCCGGTAAATATCTCAACTCCCAATGGGCTCACCCGAAATTCAAAGGTTACGCACGTACCTCCCAGCTCGCTTTTAGGATTCTTCGCGCAGTTCATCGGGAGATGGGTCCGGCGCACAGATGGTGCGACTCCTAGATTTCGAGATCAAATCCTATTCCTGATCACACCGGATCGGCATACCGCGGAATTGCCAGGGAATGGCCGATCATGTAAGAGAAAGTCTGGAAATCATTAACAGGATGTTATTATTATTTTTAATTAACCCTAATTCATATGGTACAACATTATTATCTACACTTATAATTCATTTATTTTTATAATTAAAGTATAATATTAGTATTGGTCAAATGGCAAAAATACAAACATACGCCATTTGTATATAATCCGAACATTCGAGCAGTGTTTGAAATCCTCTAATGTCTTGCTTAATAGTCGATTCCCAAACTTTCTGGTGCGTGAATCGTATTCGACGTAAGATTTTCGGCAGA
The DNA here is from genome assembly GCF_918797505.1 of Bemisia tabaci. Taxonomy (NCBI): domain Eukaryota; kingdom Metazoa; phylum Arthropoda; class Insecta; order Hemiptera; family Aleyrodidae; genus Bemisia; species Bemisia tabaci. Next base: position 71,749,463 of record NC_092794.1, read on the forward strand.
ATAAATGTGTCTTTTCTTCTGCTTCAGACCTTGTGAAATTTCTTATTGAATTTATCACTAATTATATTACTTTTGGAGAATTTAGTTCAACTTGATTAATTTGACTATGCATCGTGGCAAGTTTGCTTATCTGAGGCTTTTTAGGAATCTTTAATATGCTAATAACATTGTAACAATGCGTTTCTTGGAACAGCAACAGCAGCAGCAACATCAGTAACAACAGCAGCAGAAACAGCAAGAATAAAATAAAAAATAATTGGTTCTAAATTTGTTCGGTAAAATTGCGGTTTCCACCCTTTGAGTGACTGTCCATACTTGAGGAAAGAATAGCGTCATTTGGGCCCTCACTGCGCGGCCGTTTCGAGAGCCAAGCCTCTTTTCGTGAGCCCTGTAAAATTACACGTGTTTCAGAGCACCTCACTTAATGGTGGGCGTAACTTTAGAGGAATTTACAACTAGGGCAAACGGATGCAAAAGAGGACTCTCGTTTGTAAAATTGGCCGGGACTATAAGGGATCATTCAATTTATTGTGGTCAAAGATACACGAAACAAGCTCAAAGCTCAAATCTTATCGTTGACGTATACGGCTAAATAATGCAATTCTCAGGGGATTGTAAAAATTAAGCTCTGTCAGAATCCTAGTGTACAATGCGTGGAAGGGGTGGAAAAATTCTGAAGAGATTCGACATTTTTAAGGAGCGTAGTATCTATATATTATGACCCCCGGCAAAAATCGATGACCTTAGAAACAATATTAAATCGTATTCGATAGGAGCAAAACATGTCCGATTGCAGTTAAAAAATGTATCACTGATGCAACATTCCTGTGTGCAGAGCACGCAGAACCAAAAACATACATTCTTCGTGTTAACGGCAATGTTAGTTGGGTATACCACTCCATCAATCTATTCACACTTTTACATTTTCTTATAAACATCCATCGTAATTATGAGACCTACACCGTCGAAAAGCCCTGCATCCACTATTTTTAGAATGCAAATCTGGCTGGACTAGTTTTGGCAAGCTACTATAGCTCGAGGAACGATCGTCTTCGGTGCAAAATAAACGTGCTGTAAACAATACTGCCGTGCTTGGGAAGAACACCCTATGAGCTTCTAGACGTTGCGAAGTTTCCTCCGATAAAAACCAAATTTACTGGGAAAATTGCGAATATTATATTCTAAAATTTGCGGATAGTTCTGTACGCAATTTAATCTGAAATATCTGAAAATTTCGAGGGAAAATATGCATAAATGTTGTCAAAAATACATGTTTTATCAAGAGAAATTTGGCAACTCTCGAATGTTCACACGGCGTTCTTCCATAGCACAGCAGAATATACGTCCCTCCTCTAACGCAAGGGCGTATTTTAATTTTCACATGAGCCTTGTTCTCCATATATTTCTATGTATTCCAGGGCTCATGTGGAAATAAGGATACATCCTTGCGTCAGAGGAGCGACAAATAGCGGTGGCGTCATGGTCTCGATATAGTGAAACTTAATTTGACTCTCGAATAGACTTGAGTGTAAGGCTAGAGATTAGATTAAACAATGCCTGTCCTTGAACAAGATCTGCTTATACAACAAGATCTCTGTAAAATTGTCCAAACACACAGATAAGCAATTGAATCTGATTAGTAATTCCGTATGGGGGACTATACTGTCACAGGTTTAGCAATCCTGCGGACCCCAGCTGGTAGCCCCTGCCTCAAAGGGGGTGGGTAGACAGGGCTCTTAGCTGTGGTGGAAGCAACCTGTCTAGGAGAGGAAACTCCGAAATCAAACCCTGGTCCTCCAGGTTGGGGGTTGGGGCATCGGGCTGACTCCCCGATCCTTGGAAAAAATGTACAATGTCAAAAAACCCAATAACATATGCCTCGGTAATCATGGAAACAAACGGACTCTTCGACTTAGATTACGGAAAACGACACTCGCTTTTGGTACTTGGAATGTGCAAGGCATTTCCAAGAAACTGACGGAAGTGGTATCGGAGATAAAGAACAACGGGATCGACGTGGCGGTAATAACGGAAACAAAGAAAAAAGGCCACGGATCAGAGAGCCTTGGGGACTACGATTTATTCTACAGTGGAGTGCCGAAACATCAGCGTGCACAACAGGGTGTCGCAATTCTGATCCGCAAAAAATTTCGAAAAAATATTAAGAACTGGGAGGCCATCAACGCTCGCATGATTAAGATGAACCTAACATTGCACGGTCACAGAGTCACTGTTTTGGGAGTATACGGGGTCAATGATGATGCTACCATTGCACTTAAGGATCAGTTTTTTGAAGAACTAGACGAGGAGGTAGTGAAGGTAGGACCTGGGAGGGAAGTCCTTGTGTTGGGAGATCTAAACGGTAGCTGTTTGCATGGTTCCGAAATACCAAAGGATTGGAAGGAATCTTGGATTACTCCCAGTCATAAGAAAGGTAGTAAACAAGATTGCGATAATTACAGAGGTATATCGGTCACAGGAACCTTGAGCAAGGTCTATGGTAAAATTCTCAAGGCAAAGGTCGAAGAGTTTTGGAGCGGCCAGGAAGCCGAAGAACAGGCTGGTTTTAGAGCCGGTAGGTCTACCGTCGACCATCTGTTCACCATTACCCAGGTCATCGAGAAGAAAAGGGCGGTCAGCCAGGAGCTGCACTTGGTGTTTGTGGATCTTCAGAAAGCTTATGACAGCGTGCCGTTAGTGAAGCTTTGGGAAGCCTTGGAAAAAAGGGGTTTTAGCAAAGGACTTGTGGGGGCAATTAAATCATTTTATAACGGGACGATAGCAAGAATTAAATGTCGTGGAGAGTTGTCCGGAGGTTTTTTCGTCACAAAAGGGCTAAAACAAGGCTGCTGCTTGTCACCAACACTATTTAAGGTATACCTAGAGCACGTTTTAAAGGAATGGAAAAATAAGGTTGCGGGAATGGGCGTTCCACTCGTTGATGGGCAGACCCTTTATACTCTATGCTTTGCCGATGACCAGATCGTTGTAGCTCAAGATGAGGAAGATGCAGATTACATGACGCGGAAGTTGGTCGAAGAATATCGGAAATGGGGCATGGACGTTAGTGTGTCCAAGACAGAGAAGCTGGTCGTGGGAGCAGCGCATCAACGGCAAAGCATAGAGCTTGAGGATGGACGGCGCATCGAAGAGTGTGACGAGTATAAGTATCTCGGTGTTTGGCTCGATCAGGATGGAAGGATGGATAGAGCAATTAAGGACAGGATCATCCAGGGCAGGAGAGCCATTGCGATGCTGAACGGGGTGCTCTGGGATCAAAGCATCTCAAAGGCAAACAAGCACCGGATATATGATGCCATCGTTAAAAGTATCTTGCTCTATGGTAGTGAAGTGTGGCCTTTGACGAAAAGAACGCAAGAAATGTTGAGGGCAACTGAAATGGATTTTTGGCGGCGATCTGCCGGCATTTCGAGACGGGACCGTGTCCGTAATGAGAGAATTCGCCAGGTGATGAAGGTTGAGAAAGATATCGTGCACGACGTCATGTCCAGGCAGTTATGCTGGTATGGACATGTGCAAAGAATGTCGGAGGAGAGGTTGCCCAAACAAGTTTTGGATTGGGTACCACCTGGGAAGAGGCGACGGGGACGTCCCGTAAAGGGTTGGCGGCAGGGCGTTGACGAAGAGATGTTGCGGTGTCAGTTGCCCGATAACCTCTGGGAAGACAGGCATATGTGGCGTTTGGGTGTCGTAGAACGCCAGAGTGCGTTATAAAGCGACTCTATATATATATATATCTGATTAGTAAACCATTTTCAGCTGTATATGGAACAAGTTTTTGGTCGAAAGCTCGATAAATCTATCGTGTTATATACTCTTGTAACGAATTGCGATTTTTGAGTTTTATTAACAGGTTTATTGTCTGGATGTATCACATTCTGCACTGTTAAAATATCAGGGTGGAATCCGCAGTGTATTCACGTTTCACGCCAACCGCTGCTGCACGCACTGTTTGACGCAATGCGTGAAGTATTCATGCAGTCTTGTAGGCGCTATGCGTTTCTCGCCGCCCGCTGCTGACCGCAGCGACCGCACTGTCTTTGACGCAATACTTGAAGTATTCATGCAGTCTTGAAGGCGCTAATATATGTTACATGCCGACCACCGCGCCGCGTCGAGGGTTTCTCCTTTTCATCTCGAGATCTCGTCATCATTGCTCTCTGCGCCGCGCCGTTCCAGGCCAAATCCCGTGTTCGGTTTCTCTCTCAGTCTTAACTCGACTAATTAAAGGTGATGTCTATTGTATCATAGAAAGACGACAACATGGGAGATATACTCTCGGGAAATGAGAGATTTTGTCATCTTTTCTCGTTTGTATTTTTTTTTTTTTTTTCTGAATCCGATTTTTTTTTATAGCTACATTTAAAGAAATTGCAAATTTGCCGCCATGCGCCGCGGCCCATGTGGCCACCCCCTAAATCCGGCCCTGTTCCTTGTGTTCTAAGCTGTAAACAATTAATTTTGAGCGTCAAAGGAATGCTCCAAAAAGGCCGCGATTCCCACAAAGCTAGTATTTCATTCTTACATCCAATTTCATCCAATCAATTTTACATACAATATTGCAATATAGCTCCTGTGCTAAGGAAAAACGCCGTATGAACATTCAAGAGTTGCCAAATTTCCTTCGATCAAATGTTTAATTTTGAGGAAATTTGAGAATAGTTTCCCTTGAAATTTTCAGGAACTTTAGGTGAAATTGTGTACAACATTATCTGAAAAATCGAAAGGAAAATATTCATAATTTTCCCAAGAAATTCGTGTTTTATCAAAGGAGGTTTGGCAACGCCTGAAGGTTCATACGGCGTTTTTCCTCGGCACAGCAGCATACACGAGCGCCAAGAGTAGCATGCAAATCGTAGCTCCTCTGACGTAAAGGCGTTGCTCAATTTCCGCATGAGCTTTGGAAAGCATGGATTTATATGTGAACCAGGGCTCACGTGGAGATCGAGCTACGGCCTTACGTCAGAGGAGCGGCGAAATGACTCCAATCAATCCGAAGTGACCGATTTCAAGGGGCAGGGTGTTTATGTTCGGAAATAAACAAACAAGCGTGTTTTCGCCCCTGAAATCTATCAGCGACTGCGTTTATCACACAATCGGCCAACTTCATCATGCTCCTGCATGCTTTTAGCTCATCCGATAAACAGAGGGCTCCTCTTTGAAAATTTTAGCTTAAGTGAGCTTGTAGCGGCGAATGGCTTCTTCGGTATACGAGCGGACGTTCTGTGTTTATCTGATCGATTCAAGACTCGGAGTGAGTTCGACGTTTTTACACTTTGAGTGCAGTTATAATTGAAAAATGCACATGTTGCCGGATTAGACGAAGGAAATGCCCTTCTACACAACGTCATCGGGAAGAAAATTTGTTTTCTTCATTTAAGGAAAAGCCGAACCCCCCTTCCCGAAAAAAGCTTTTTTTTTAACTAGAGCATGGGAATATGCCATTGGCACGTAGCTAAAATGATACCTCGTGAAAAAGAATCTTTCGCAAGATTTATACTTACAGCTACAGAGGTAATTGTTGACGGTTCGAAGGTGGTTTTAGCGACATTGCTAGGTAAAATTGCTTGAGATGACTTATCTTTATTCTAGATTAAGACCAGTTATGAGGATAGGATCAATCTGACCTCCATACAAGATTAATTTAATAAGATTTATAGATATTCCTTTACTAAATACTTTAATTCGATTAATATAAAGGTTTTTTGTAACATGATCACAGTATGAATTAAGTATGAAAACAGCATTCAAATTCGTGCACCTTGATACTTTTCTCAGTTCATCAAGTGCGTTTTCAATGGGGATTATTTACTCATTAATTTTTCAGCATTTTGCATTTTCAATTACCGAGAGCCATTATCAGCGCAAAGATCTCCACACTCCCCATTAAAGATATAATGAGTTAACAAGTCTCGATAAAATTTATGAGCTCTGCGTTCTTGATTAAGGAAAAATTTGCGGAGCCCCGCGTGACAGTCATAACCTTCGCATACAAAACATCTGATAACGAACAGGACCAAAGGCATAGCAACCGTGCTCACAGCTCGTGTCTCTGGCGAAGGGTCGCACTTTGTCACTGCAGTAGACTGATTCAGTGACTACGTTCCTCGATGGATCGATATATTTGCTGGTTCAAAGCTAAACAAAAACACAAACTCAATCTCTGTAGGCCCCATAGAGAAAAAAAAAAAAGTAAAAAAAAGTTTAAAAAAAAGTGAAAAAGTGAAAAAAGTGAAAAAAGTGAGAAAAAGTAAAAAATAAAAATAAAAAAAGTAAACACAAGTAAAGAAGTAAAGAAAAAAGTAAAAAAAGTAAAAAAAGGGGAAAAAGGGGGAAAAATCTTATAAGCGCTGTCTCCACTCGTCAAAATTGAAGCTCTAAGTGAATCGATTTCAACGATAAGTGGCTCAAGAGTGTTGCAACTCAAAATAGAGCGACACGACTCTTTTTTGATCAACAATCGCGAACAGATCGTATTTATCGATTCACTTTGATCTTCCATTTTGACGCCATTTTGACGAATGGACACGGGCTAAAACAAACTCAATTCAATGATTGGCTGATTGGCGGTCGGCACGTATGTCGATGCCCAAAGTGTGAAACCACGTATCTCCGTTTACGACGTTGCAGGCTTCCTGTCATAATTTATTTTTTCCTTGGAAAAGTAGTCAACGTAATTTCTTGAAAACTTCCTGAATAGTTTTTCTCTCGCAGAATATTTTTTGTAAATTTCGAGGCCTTAAGTTGCCTCACCCCTATTCAAAAAAATAAAAAAGAAATGGACTTTTTGAAACACCGCGATTAAGGTACGTGGTTTTGCACTTTGGTCCTCAATATTTACTATCATTTGACTTTTTGATTACGTAGATGGAAATTATTAGTTCATAGAATATAAGAGCCGGGATTCAATCTTGACTCAGAAGTAAAAATATAGGAAGGACCCGTGCATGTATACATGTCTAAAATTGATTACTTCTTCATATTCCTGCCAGCTAGCTATGAAGTGCTTGATGAGTGACCATAGTCCACGATAAACTGTGAGAGATCATGAGTTGACGTCAAGTTCCTTGATTCGTGGCCCCAAGTTGAGTCCTGGTAACTTTTTCTCAAGAGGTTACGGGCGTGGGCCGTGGGGTCAGGATTGCGTGGGGCACCAGTGCGGTCGTGGTCCTTTCAAAAATTAAGAGCCAACAACTTTTCAGCCTCGATTGTGTAACCTGTTATTTTGAGATCACATAGATGGCTCTATTGTTTATGTTTGAATAATATTTTTGACAAATTCAAATATTCACTCAAAGTCATTTCAAAAGCATCGTATCACATTCTCACATAGCGTAACCGATGTCAAATCATAATCTCGTTTAGCCTTTATGAAAATAGCCATTGTGTCTCTTGCTACTTCTGCTAATTTAAGTTACAATGACGTCATCGTTTACACATCCTGCGAATTTGAGGCCATCGCTAGCCATTAGGTTTAACAAACACGAGAGAGATACGTGGTTTCGTGCTTTAGGCACCGAAATGCTCGCACTCCGACTGCAAGAGGTAGATTTTGAGTCGGAATCGCTCCATCATTTGTAGAAGTTAAAAAATGCATATTGATCTAGATGATATCTCTTTTAAAAGCTCGAAAAACGTGTATAAAATTAGAAGGGGAACATTACAAGATGAAAATGAGATTACGTACGTTCCTTGCAATATAATACATGAATCAGTACATTGGAGGACCATCCAGACCAAACAGCATACCTAATTGGACGGATTTCTATCAAACTGAACTAAGTGCATTATGACGTGAGTCCTGTTATGCATATATTCTTATGGGTCTCAGGGCTCATGTCTTGATGCACATGATTCCGTTTGACAGAAATACGTCGCCAAGATCGTGCAGCTCTTCCTTTTTTTTTACCAGTATCCAAAATCACCCTAATTGTAAAGTTCTTTGCCAAAATATTCAGAACGATAGAAAGAAAATCTGAGGCAAATATCGAAACAGAGCATACAGCTCTCTACCTACTAAACAGTTGTATAATGTTTGCACAATCATGGTGACGTTGACATGGGTGTATTATGCTGTTTGACCGGGAAGGTCCTCATTTGCCATTCCGCGACTGTTGATCACCGAAGAGACGGTAAGGTCAAAAACACAGCAAAACCCTTTTTAAAAAAAAAAAATAAATAAATAAAATAAAATTTAAAAAAATAGAAAGATGACTTGGACTTTTACCTGTTTATTGCTGTCCTACATGTTTTGAAGGTCCTCCATTAATTGCTTCGGCTTGGAACGTTTATCAGTTGAGTGGATCAAACATAAAGTTTAATCGTATAGGCATAAATGCTTATTTATTGTAGTATCCGACCATTACATTCTACTCGGAAAATGAACCGGTCACGGGTGGTGAAGCATGAAGCTTCGACTATCGTATTCTCCCGTCTAAAACTATGGCGAGGAATCGATTATTGAGGTATTAGTCGGGAACACCCTGGTAATCGATATATTCCCATAGATTTATATGGCAGATTCATCGTAAAGATCAATGGCGACACGCCATTGCCGGTCAAAAAGTACCTAACGGGATTGATGATTTACTTAAATTAAATTTGAAGAAAAATATTCCGATCGGCGAATCCGCAATCCGCATGTTTTCGATTGACCAAACACGAACCAGTCGGTGTTTTGTTGTAAACTACAGTATGACATTTATTTGAAAATAAACATGTTTCTTCTGGGGGAAAAAAAGGTTATACGTGTTAGTATGGGCGGAATAGGTATAAAATATTATCGTATAGATAATTTCCAAACCACTAAATATAGGAAATTTCCTCCTCTAGCGAAGAAGTCGTCGATACAATTTATTAATTGAAGTGCTAAAACTAGAGGATGATCAATTGCGAAACGTTATCTCTTTTACTGAGAAATATCATACGTTAAAGTTAGGTCTAAGCCGCATTTGACGAGTTACTATATATGATGCAAAGTAAGGACCTATTGATCTCACTTAATTTTAACTCATATAGAGCCTTTTAGTGCCCATGCTTAAAAAATGGGACTTTCATGTGCAATCACTAAAATGTTGAATAGGTACCAACTCCGCCCAGTTTAGTACCCTGTCCTGCAAGGGAAGCTTGGTAATCCACAGGTATATTATCGCAGACTATGATATACCAAAATCTATAGCTACATTATTCTAGGGCCCAGTACACAAGTTTTTCCCCTTGTACTCGCATTTAAACCACGCCAAATAAATCCCACGAGAGAAAAAAAATCAGTGGCTTTTTTTTGTCGAAAAGGAAGGACAAAATCTTCGATTAATCAGGTTGGTATGCTGTCAATTAAAATAATTTATCTACGTTGGATCGCAATTACCTCGTATTGACTCCCTTGAATAGACTCAATTTTTGTTTGCAAAAATGCAAAAAAAAGTGAAGGAAGAAATAAAAATACTTGCGGATATGTCCTTCAACTTGACAAAAGACAGTGACAAATTATTACGCATTGAGTTTATGGTTAAGTCGCAAAGTTTCTCCATAGTTTTTAGACTCAAACATTCATTGTTCTTACTAATAATTAATTTATTTTTGTTTCACTTCCCTCTTTTTTTAAATGTCTCAGAGTAGTAAAATATAATCATCAAAAAATCTAAAGCTCGCTCCACAACATTCAAGATCCCGGTAATTTTTACTGTGTTGAAAGACAAGCTAATAAACAATGGGCTAATTTTCTTAAAAATTACCGTTTATTGCTGACCGAAAATCGGTCAGTCGGTAGAAACGATAAATCGGAAAGCACAAAAAATCACCGGCAATCTAGTTAAAACCACTAATTTACGATCGAATCCTGCCTGAAAGCGTGCCATTCTTGTTGCGTCGGAACTCATTCTTAAATTTGTACAGCATGTAATTAAATATTGTTTATGAGGACGCTCTTGACTGTGGTCTCAATTCAATTGACGCATTGCCTCCATTCCTGTATCCTTAAAGGCGGAGTTGTCACACGTGGATCCGAAAAATCGAAGTCTGTGGTGAAATAGGTCAGGGATTGAAAATAAGGAGCAACAGAGAATTAAAGGGACAGTCAAACCATTCAGAAGAAATGTTTTCTCCAATTTAGAAAGGGTCATTTTTTCGAAAATGAAAAACATACTATTGCCGATGCATTCGCAAATTTTGCGATGTCATAATCGGATGGATTGAGATTCTAATAAAATTGACTTGTCACGAGGGACCTCCAAGTTTATCGATCCTGACGTTTAAAAAATCCTATGAAATTGGTTTAGTAACTAAATTTGCCCGGATGACTTAGGTTGTTGTTCAGGTTAAATGTTCTGATATGCGTTTCACAGCTGGAAATTGGGTTTTTGCGGCGGTATGCTGCTAAAGTTAAGTTCATACCAGGCTTTGTTAAAAACCGCCGGTATCTTTAATTTTTTTTTTTTTTTTTCAAAACCCGATTCCCATCCTTGCTTCACAAGATGCCCTCTTTTTGTTCGATGGCTCTCCTCGGACCCAAGATAGAAGTCACTCGGGGTTTTTAAACGTCTCTTCATCTCGGTCCGAAACAGGAGGCATCAGCATTATTTTCCACAAGAGATTTTCCACAAGATTTCCTCAAGACCTAGTCATGTAGCTCAGTCATCGCGTCGATTTCCCGGCTCGGGGTCGCCCCTGTCCATTGAATCGTGACTTCAACATTACTGCCGCGTAAACCAGAAATGGTGGAAATGAAGCTTTGCTTATGGGGAAAGACCAATTTTTACCAATGAAGCATATAAGTCTCTTACTTTTAAACGCCGTGGAACTTCCTGAGTGTCAAAAGGAACGTTTAAAAATCAGCGTTCAGGGTTTCAACTTTGCCAAATTTGCATTTTCATAGTTTTAAATGATTCTTAAAGTTGACTTTGCATCAGTCATGCAGCAGTAGGTCTGGATACGAATTAAAACCACTGAATGGCTCCTACAATGCGGACTTCAAAAATCATTGAAAAATAAAAGAACGCATATTCAGTGAAATCGAAGCCCTGAACATTAAAGTCTAATCTCTCTTTTCGACTCTTGTACACCACTTAAAAATCGCGTGAGAAATCTTCATTTTATCCTAACGTAAAATTCTCTCACCACGTTGGCAACAAAGGCGCTGGTTGTCATATGGAGGTGCGTAATGCCTGCCATTCATCATTCAAGTTTCAATCAGGCTGTGTCCGATTTTTTAAATCGTCGATTGTCGGAGCAGGGAAATCTCTTCCTCGTCTTAAAGAGCTTTCATGACCGCAGTTACTCCGGGACCCGCCACTCCGATAACCAGCTTCAAGAAAGAGCTAATTTGTTCTGTGAAAACATCGCTCCGCGGTTTTTCCTCTTGTTTCTGTGACCACCCTTCCCGCTCACTCTGCGGCCAGCTCGGCATTACCTTTCCTGTTCTCTTTAAGTGGAAATAAGATTTTATTGTTCAAACTTACCGCCAAGTGCCAACTAGCCGTTCCGAATAAAAAATTGCCATCACGATTTCTCTTAAGGGACCCATTGTGCCTGAATTTCTTATTTTTCCCCTTTAGTTTGACATCAACGCCCGTCGTAGAGAGAGTTAACGCAGATAGTAACTAATGCGCCGTAAATACCTTTTTTTTTCTTTTTCTTATTCTTCGTCTTCTTCTTTTCCTAATTTGCAGAACATTAAAGCCGGTATTTTCTTCTCCTCTATTTGTTGTAACATCTGAGACTGGTCGTGTAATGGAAGACCGATAGGATCACATACATGCTAGCTGATTTGCATTCAATATGATAAAAATAGGGATGCAAAATCACGAGTAGTGCACATGTAAACTTGAGTCCGGCTTCGACAGTGAAAAAAGTTCCTTTGAAGAAAAAAAATACCTGAAAATTCTCGTGGCCAGCATATTAACACGTCTTTGTGTGATGGGTTGAAAATTATTCGGTTTCAATTCATTGATTGAAATATGTAAATAACGGTCTCTTAAGGTTCATTCGTTCCGTAAATGCCCTCTAATTCGTAATTGTGCTGCAAATTCTGAAGAAAATAGTTTTAGTAAAATGAAAAAAACTTTTTCTAAGATTTCTCAGACACTTTTCTCTGTGGAACTTCACACGGAAGTAAAAACTGATGAAGTATTTATTTGCGGTATCAATAATATCCATCCTGGCATATCAACAATCCTGCATCTTGGATCACATTTTAGGGCATTTGAATTTTAATGCACCCATTACACTTTTTTGATATTTATAGTGCGGCCGATGATTATAAACGTCTCCATGCCGTGCGGTAAGAGCGCACTGAAAAAAAAAAAATAGTAGATTTTACCATACTCTGACACTGTGATGCGAGTATGGTAATAAACACCAGACTCTAAGGTAACATTTACCATATTATGGTATGAATTACCAAAGTTCTGGTGAATACTACTATAAGTCTGGTTAATTTCACCGAATAGTATAGCTGTGTAAATTATCAAGTAGACTAGTAGTAAATGTCACTATACTTTTTTTCAGTGTGCATAGACTTGATGATCAACACAAATTCTTGAAGTCTTTATCGAGTATGGTCTATCTATATAGCCTATTCTATTACGTAAACCTTGCAATATTATGCCGAGTAATTAAACTTTTACCGACTTTATGATTTATGGAAAACTTTCCGTAAAATCCCGTAAAAGGTTGCACAAGAGAGGTTTATCAGATCGGTGTGAGAACTCGCAGAAAGGTCCGGCTGACAAGGCGTGCGCGTGCACCTGATTGAAATTGCTAAATAATCAGTAAAAAACGTAATCAAACAAAAACAGGTTGGATGTTGGATATGTCGTAGAGTTCATTTACTCACGGGACTCGATCGTACTGCCGTGATAGCGAGGAGAGCAGTAAGTATATGTACGTATGAGCCCTGGTTAGCACATGCTTTTATGTGTCTCGGGGCTCATCCCAGCATGCACTTACTGCTCTCTTCGCTATCACGGGAGCGTAGGTGGGAAGCCCGGGGGTCGACGAATGATGAAATTACCGGACATGGTTGCCGTACCATGCAATATTATTCGGCAGATTTCTACATCTTAGGAATCCGTAAGTTCAAATATTTCATATGAATATGAGCACAAGATGCGAATACGTTGTGTAAAAAATACTGATTTCCATTATAGAAATATTTTTTTCTACGAAAAAAAGTGAGTTTTTAGTTAAATATTTTATTTAAAAATACTGTAAATAGAAGCACTCGGCTGTTTAAATAATCTCAACTCAGTCATGAATTGAATTTGTCAGAATGAGATTTTATGAAATTAGAAAGGAAAATGTCATAGATCGGGGAAAAAATGTATACGAAAAAAAAGAATAAAAAAAAGCTCACCAACTCAATGCTTACAAACATTAAGTATGTATTTTCCTTAGAATAAAAGTTGAAAAATTAAAACGGAAAAATTAATTTCTGTGTCAGTAAATACCGTCGAATGAACTGATTGGAAGTACATTTCCCTAAAAATTGATTGTTATGCGATATGGCAATACATTTGTCCCAGTGCAACTTGATTTTGAAGTGATCCTAAAACCTATGCTTTATCGCTGACTCCAATGAATGAAGACTCCATAAGAACATTTATAGTGGACCAATGAAAGGTCTTCATTATTCACCTAGTTCCGACAGTCTTCAAGTTTTTGAATAATGTTTGTATTGTAATGCTTCGAAGCGATCTTAAAGTAAATGTTAAAGCAAACGCTAATAGTTTTTTCAACTACACAGCCAAGTCAATTCGATCCCACTTCCGATTTCACTCAGCAAAATTTCTTGATTCATTCGAATGAACTTCTTCCTGTTGAATCTATTTGTTTTGTATTGATATAAAATTCCTATAATTTACCACAAAAAATGTAAAAAAGTAATCATTTGCCGGCGATATTTGACAACGTTGAAACCTGACCGGAGCGAGCGGCCCATACTCGAACCCACTGATCCAAGCTTGATGGTCTGATACTCAGATAGTTTGTTTATTCTTTCGTTAACCGGGGTCAGAGGTGAGGAAGATCGAATGAAGATAGCATCGGCGGCGGTATGGAATTAAATAACTATTTACTTTTGGTCATCGTGAGTTGGCCCTTTGAAAAATGATTGGCGACCCCTGGCGGCGAAAGAGGGCCAACATGCAGCGCCCTCGTGGCGCACAGTGGAATAAATTATAACTTTGATCAGTAACATTCCTGTGTTCTTTCGAAAATGGAAGCTTCGACATGGCTAATGTTGATGACTAAAATTCAAAACCACGTGTTTCCATTGTGGTGTTTCAAAAAATTGCTCCTATTTCATTTTGCCGGAGGAAAAACAACCCAAATGTAGGTTAAGCTCAAAGTTTAGTCAGATTATTCTGTTAGCATAGACGAAAAATCAAGGAAGGTTTAAAAAAATTACGTTAGGTAGTTTACCTCAGAAAAAATGAAGTATTTCAGGAAGTCGGTAACGTCGCAGAAGCAGATGCGTGGTTTCGTACTTGGGTCATTGATATATCGGCCATGATTATTCAAACGCCTACCCAGAGAGGCCACTGGACTGAGCTCGAAACGGATGACTTGCTTAAACTGCTACAAGCAACTATTACCGCTTCTGAGCCGTTCAAGTTGCCTACCAGCTGATTGAAGGCGCACTGGTTAGAATGAGCGCAATATTCTGTGATGAGTGAAAAGAAAGAATTGAAACCGGTTTTACCTATTGAATATTAATGAGGATCCATGATACGCGCTGTATCTTCGCAACCGTCCATTCTCCAACAGAAACACGGCATTTTAACTCATATTTTTATCTTTAGCACTTTAGTGGTGCGGTCAATGATTACGCTCTCTGGAGTAATTTTTCTTCATTGAATGCTTGTGGTTTTTCTAAAATTCCATTATATTAACCTTTTATGAAAATTATACGTTTTGTTTTACTTTTTTAATTAATGTTTTTTAAAATTATGCCATTTTCTTCTTTTTCCTTAGCCCTATTTTTATCAACCCTTACACCTCTTAATAATCAATGTGTGAATAGTTTTTCATCATGGAAGTTGGCAGGTTTTTTCTCACTTTTTTTCTTTAAAAATTATTCTTATAAAAATTAAAAAAAAGAACTTGAAAAACATTGAGAGAGTCCAGAAATATCTTCACTCGTGAATATAAACGCTGACTAAATAATATTCACCATGAAAATGATTACGTTAATTGATGCGGCCAATGATTTACCGATTTTACGTCATAAAAAAGGCAAATGTTCTGAGTCTGTCATGTTACGATTGTTACGCCATGCAATATGGAAAATGAAACCGCCAGAGCCATTAATCAGCAGGCTAATTCGATGCGGGCTGCAAAACCACATGCAGTTAATCGAAATTTCACCGGTTTCCATGATCGACAGAAACGGTAGAGTCAATGCTCATGCTTATTGATGGAGGTGTCATATTTTAATCCTTAGCTTTTGACGATATCTGTAGAAAAAAGAAAGAAAAAACGAGAAAAAAAAAGATAAATAAATCAAACAGAGATATGCTTTTCAACAAGAAGGCATCTTGTCTTGTTTAGCCCCATAGGAACATTCTCCCGTGCTGAGGAAAAACGCCGTATGAACATTCGATGGTAACCAAATTTTCTCAGATTAATCATGTAATGTAGGAAAGTTACTCATATTTTTCCTTGAAATCTTCAGGTATTTCAGATCAAATCGTGAACAGAATCGTCTGAAAAATTGGAAGAAAAAACATTCACAAAATTTCCAATTGATTCGATTTTTATTGAAGAGAATCTGGCAACGCCTAGATGCTCATACGGCGTTTTTCCTTTGCACGACAACATTGGTCAATCAATCAAAGAATAAGACTCATTAATTTTTTTCTTGCAGCGCGGGATTTGGGAGGATCCGAAAGATGGCGTTTGCAATTCACAGTGCGGTGACGAAGGAGACCTCGTGGGTATGAAGTCACCGGGTGGACCCTAACCTCCGTCGCGGTCAGAGACGGGAACCATCTAAAACCAAGCACTCGATTATGTATATGATGATCGCAGGTAATAGGTGTAATAGGCGTTCTGTGGCTATGCTCCTCCAAATTACCTTGCTAACAAATAACGACCGACGGTTGAGAAAACCAATAACCAATGCCGTCCTTCGGTTCCGAATCCTAGTTTTTTCCAACTAATTTCCTCCTCTCCACCCCTTATGTGTTGCTTCTGAGTCCTTAGGCCTACCTGCGTACGTCCCTGTATTAGAGACTATTAATCATTATTGAATTGTATGATGAGGAGATTTTCTACTCCTTAGCTTCCCGACGGAACTGGAATTACTTTCTTAACTTATCACTCGTGCCATCAAGTTCCACAGTGTTGTCACGATAGGAGAGAGGGGCTCGGAAAAAGTTTCATCCTTTCACCCTGACAGTGAGAAGATGCAATTTTATCGACATTGATTTTGAAGCTCACTGAAAAGAAAATGTGATTGGCTCAAGCATGATGATTCTTGAACTTGCCGCCAAGAATTTTATTTATCTTGATTGAAGCTGAATTTGTCTTGATATAAGGAAAATAAGGCTTGGGTTAAGTGAAAAAGTAGTTTATATTAAGCAGCAAAATTCTTGATTTGAGAAAAATTACTTCTTGGCGGCAAATTTAAGATTTTATTTTTTTTTTCAGTGACTATAGAAAACCTACAACTTTCCTTTGCAGATAATTTCATATTGAAGAATTGAATATGACTTAGCATTTATATTCCAATTTTCCGCAGTTCTCTTTTCTGTCAAATATCACTGAGTGAGTGAGTATGATATCCATTCAATTTTTTTTTTCTTACATTAGTTGAAGTAAGAATTTCTTTTTCTGGCCAATGGAGAATGTAATTGTGACAAAAACCTTTGAGAAGGTAGTATCATGTGTTTCATCATTCTATTTGATAATTTGTCATTTGCCAAAGTTGAATTTTAATGTCTTGATGTAAAAAATCATTTGATTTCAAGGTGATGTTGAAAAAAAAAAAAAAAAAAAAAAAAAAAAAAACATAAACTTTTATTTTGATAGACACTATGCTCATCAATAATCTTACCAAAGTCCACAATTTCAGTGCCGTGGAATCCCGTGTGACATTACCACCGTGGTAGCCGCAGAATAACCGTGTTTTTTTTTTTTTCTCGGTGAAGTTAAATATAATTTTTCTCAGCACTTGGCAACCTGCGAGCTATCGACCTATTACCGTATCATCAATATTTCTCATGTTTGTTTCTCCTCCTCAGACGTCAGTTCTTGCCCCCGCTGGCTCCCACATGTGATTTAGTCTCATAGGGAGAAAAGGGAGGTTTCTTGCAGAGAAACTATCAATTTAAAACTGATTCCCAAACTGGTAATTAAAAGACCTGAATGGACCGGCTCCACTCTGATTGTAGAGGTATTTTCAGAATAGCATTGATAATTTGTGTTGCTTTGGTCCGGGAATCCGAACTTCTGCAATGGAGCCTTTTTATAAATGCCAATCAAATTTTAAAAATTCACCAATTATTTTGCAATTTGCGTTTGAAATTCTTAAGTGAATCAATTGCATGTGTTAGTGCAGTTACATAGGGTGATCCAGGGTTAAACGGCCAGACTGCAGGGGCTGAAACACCCCCAAACCCTCTCTTTAAACTGAGATTTCGATTTTTTTAGATCATTTATGAATTCGGGGCATACAAGTGTACAGGGGAGTACAAATTTTCATGAGATTTGATTCACAACCGTTGCCAATATTTCGAAAAAAACTATTTACTTTCCGAAATTTTGGACTGGACCGTAGCTCCGGCTGGGGGCACTTTTGGAAAAAAGTTTATAGAACCAACAATTCTTATTCTGACCCATAAAACACGCCCTTGCAGTGTGGCCGTTTAACCCTGGATCACCCTGTATATGAAAACAACCATCTTTCTCTATTTCTGTGCAGATATTTCATTGCCAGCGCAGTGGATTTTTGCGTCTTTCGATGGGAACCATATTTCTACGATCAATTTGCATACACGGGGATGAAGCAAGAGGATATTCCACTCGCACGGTGGCGGGAATTAAAACTAAGCGAACGGAATCGTGGCTACAATCATATCGTGGCATACGTAATTGTTTTACCTAGCCGCAAACACACGAAAATTATCGACGAAGCGATGACAATTACGACACTCCGAGATGAACGATGCGAGTTCCTGATCGTGATAACGAAGGGAGCGTTCGAGAAAATCGATGTTAAAATAGATGCTTTGTGGCTTCACTTGCCAAGGCGCTGTGCATATTTGGATCGCAAGTCTAGTCCGCACCACCACGTTGGCAAACTTCGCGAGGAGTTCAAAGAGGGCAATGATTATTGCTGTTAGATATGGTAGATTAATCCTCCAAACTGCGACATTTTTCACTCGAGCCACGTCGAGGGGAACGAAACTGCAACTCACATAAAGTGTTCTATTCACACTTGTGGGCATCAAACTCTCCATCAAGAGCTACTGTTCAAACGGCCTTTGTTTTATTTCAAGGAATGAGTCTGTCGCACCCAAGACGTCGCACAGTGGATGGAGTCAATTAGAGAGGTCGGGCATGAAATTTTTGACTAAAACTGCAAATCTTGATGTTTATTTTGTCACATTTTAAATTTCAAGGGGTGCTCTTGGAAGAAAATTTTACGAGGAAACCAATTACCAATTTCGGAACCTCCAAAGTTGGTATAAACGGAGTTATGAGCGTTTAAAGTTTCCAAATTTCGTCCGCTTTTTCCAATTGACTCGATCAACTTTGCGTCGTGTCTCGGACAAAGGCACGTAACTCCATTACGAGGTTGCAAAATTTCCCGATTATTGCTTGAGATCAGAGAAAGAATCTGCGACATTTTTTTATTAAGAAAGCACAAGTTTTTCCTGGTAAAATGCAATCTGCAACTACTCCTTAAATGGAGAATTTGCATGCAAATTTTTTATTGCTTCATCTGAAAGTGCTTAAAGAGCTGATTTCACAGTATTTTTCATGATTTTTTTCTGATATGGGAAATGGTATAAAAATAGATTTAAAGGTGAGAAAATGCACCGCCTAGTGACGTCATCTGACGGCATTTCCCATTTAAACGCGCGTATTTCAGTAGATTAGATCATTCTGTGATATATATTCCAATAATTGTTCAATTCATGAACCAAAGGTATTCTCGTGATCAGTTCACTCAGTAGTTTCCACTTAAACACGAAATTCATCAAATTTCACACCCCTGCAAATTTTCAATTGTGCGTTTTCCTTCATTTAACAGGGGCAGGGGTTGGCCAGCCTTTTGTTACAATGGATGAGGGTCATAGGGTGCCTTACGGGGGAAAGGGGGGCGGTTTCAAAAGTAAAAAGTGCCGTGCGTAAGTTCTGGACTTGTAAAAGTAAACGTAGTTCAAAATAAAAGATTTGATGGGCCGCGTGGAAACGGCAACCTGGGGTCACATGCGGCACGCTCGGAGAAAAAAAAACCGAAAGTGTATCGGCGATGCCAGGGTGCACAATGGCGGTTAAAGCGCGCGAAATTGGTTCAACCACGGACACGGGCGTATTGGATTGGATCAATTTGGCGCCACGATCTGGAAACCAGGATTGGGGATCAGAATCGGCATGGCTCGGGCCGGTGGCGTATGCTGCTGTGCTAAGGAAAAACGGCGTATCAACATTCGAGAGTTGCCAACTTTCCCCGAATAAAACATGTATTTTTCAAGAGAGCTACACATATTTTTCCTCGAAATTTTCAGTTATTTTTGATATAATTACGGACAAAATTTTCTGAAAAACTGGAGGAAAAATATTCAAAAATTTCGCATACTATTCGTTTTAAACTAATGGAAATCTGGCAACACCTGTTTGTTCATATGGCGTTCTTCCTTAACACGGCCGTATAGGAGTCGCGGTTTGGAATAAGGAATAGGTCAGAGCCGTGATGAAACCGCAGGGGCCCAA
Organism: Bemisia tabaci; assembly: GCF_918797505.1. Classification (NCBI taxonomy): domain Eukaryota; kingdom Metazoa; phylum Arthropoda; class Insecta; order Hemiptera; family Aleyrodidae; genus Bemisia; species Bemisia tabaci. Next base: position 71,769,422 of record NC_092794.1, read on the forward strand.
TATTATTCTCCTTATACAATCCGTAATAGCCGTAAACATACGGTAAACGCTTTCGAATGGGAATTAACGTATTTATTTTTTCATCTCGAGCACCGAGCCTTCGCCCCCGCCCCCCACCTCCCATGAGGCTCATTCCGTATTCCACGTTCCATCCAGCCTCCTTCCTAGGCTCTGATTCGTATTCACAGTCGCTCCTTAAATAGCTCCTTTCCACGAGGAAGCTCGTAAGATTCACATTATAATTAAGAGAGGTTTCAGAGGACCTGACTTCAGTTTCATCATTTTCCCGTTTCGTTCAAGTCTTGCGTTTTTTTACCACATAAAAATGAGCCGAAACGAGACTCTATACGAAACACTGAAAAAAATATGGTAGATTTTACTATACTCTGACACAGTGATCCGAGTATGGCAAGAAATACCAGACTCTATGGTAGCATTTACCAAATTAGGGTAAGTATCACCATAGTTCTGGTAAAAACTAATATAATTCTGGTTATTTTCACTACTTAGTATCACTATGTAAAAACTCAAGTAGACTTATAGTAGATGTTACCATACTCTTTTTCCAGTGAAAAAGGGAGAAAAAAGGAGCGCATGGGATGGGTCATCGTATCGCGGTGGCTTAACCCATGGGCAAAACACTAAACAAGGCAGATTTTTGCAGATGCAGGCGGCCAGCCGGCTACCACAAATTATTCGCTTCACAATCGAAAAAACGAGGTGCTTGGAGGATAAGGCCCTAAAAATATATTTTTCGGATTTTTCAGATAATTTTTTTTGCAACTTGATCTAACGTATCCGAAAATTTTACGGAAAATTATGGGTAACTCTCCTCAAAAATACATGTTTAATCCAGAGAAATTTTGCAACTCTCGAATGTTTATACGGCGTTTTTATTTAGCAGGGCAGTATAGGAAGGGGGTGGTTTGACCCAAAACTGGTGTAATATGAAGAGTTAGTTCAAAGTTACCTTGTACATTCCTGATATGGACGGTTCAAAAATACGACTAAAAGCCCGACGTTCACTTGTGGACGAACCCTGCGGAAAGATTCCGAAAGAGTATCAGATAATGCGCGCGATGATTTGAGAGGACATGACGGCAGCAGTCGGCATTTCTTTACTAATTTCCTGTCCTAAATTTTGCCGCAAAATCGGCGCACATTTAGGAGAGAAAGATCGACAGTTTATTTCCAAGCCAGAGGATTTTTACGTTTGCTGTCAACATAGATCAAATGAAAAAAAATCAAAAAGCGGATTAGGTCATTCGTTTTTTTCTCTGTAACGACATGAACTCACTTCCATTCGCGACTGCAGCGCATAAAATTTTAGTATTGCAACCGTTGACTTCACGTCACCAGTGAAATTCTCTCTAAAATTGGTTTTTGTCGCGCTTCGCTGGGAAGCAGTAAAATTTGTGGGGCTAAGGTCACTTTTGATGAGTGACTGAAACACTGGGAGTGCTTATCTTGTCTCTTTTGGCGGCTCAGCCATAAAAGTTAAGGGTCATCTGGCCAGAGCAAATCATGCCCGGATTTCGAAGAGTCCATCCCAAGCTGGCAGGACGTTTCGACGAGGACAACATTAATAAAAGTGGCAACACATAACAGAAGAGCGAAAAGCTAACAAAACTTACAATTCTAAATAAATTAAAAAAAAAAAAATTCAGAGATCCAATTTCTCTCGAGTTCAAGCTAAATCATTTTAGACTTTTATTTTAAATTCATGAGAGCATTTATTCTGAAAAGACCTCGAAGATGACGTTTGTTCGAAAATAATACAATTTCCGAACGGAATTTTTGTTTTAATTTGTGGACATCAAAAAGATTGTCAGAATACATATGTCCCAAAGTTACTCTGTATTACTTCACTTCAAATCTATTGTTTTTATAGGCATCCTGAATTCTAATTTTAACCTTAATAGGAATGCAATTTACTCGTGACTGGACCCAGTTTTCCACACTGAAAAAAGTTACGGGCTCCATAGACATACCGTCCGTTCCGGGCTCAGAGGCCGAAAGTTCCGCGTGCTGGAGCCGTAATTTCGACTGCGCCGGGTGCTACGCCCGGAACTTTCGGTCTCTGAGCCGGAGACGCGGACGGTATAATGTCCATATATAGCCCGTAAATACAGCTTCCACGGCCGGATGTTATTTGTCTTGTTTTTTTCAGTGCAGAAACGCACGAAGTTGCATCTCCAGAAAAATCAGTCAGGAGTAATTTTTAATTTAACTATTTTTCAAGAAGAAAGAAGAAAAACGAACAGAAAATGAAAGGCGTTATTTGAAGACAACCAATTGCTGCTGTAAAGTTGACAGTGCCGTTACATTTCGATTACACCTTTTTTTTTGGTTTTTTCCTAGGATTTTTTTTTCCGAACTCGATGTATACAATTAAGCTGACTACCGTGCACAAGGGAAAATGACAGAACGATTCCATTAATAAAACGTGAGAGAGAGGGGGGTGAAACGGAGCTTAACGTCGGACAACGTCGTTGGGAGTGCCGGTGACGACGCGCAGTGGATCGAGTCGATTGGAGAGGTCGATCATGAATTTTTTGACTCAGACAGCAAATTTTGATGTTCAGTTCGTCACATTTTAAATTCCAAGGGGTATTTCTAGAAGCAAATTTCACGAGAAAACCAATGAAGCCAGTTTTAGAACCTCAAAATTTTGTATAAACGGAGTTATAAGCGTTTAAAGTTTCCAAATTTTGTCCGACCTCTCCTATCGACTCGATCCACCGTGCGACGCGACAAGACGCGGCGCGCGACGCGGGTGGGGTGCGCGAGACCCGGGACGAGAGGGTAAAATCATTCATTCAGGATGTGAAGCCCTTATCTCGGAACATCTTTAATCATATCGACTTCCTTCCCATTCGATATAAATTATTGCAGGCGTGACCTCAGTTTTAAACGCTCCCTGCGCGGGGCATTAATGCGTGCCCAGGTGAGTAATTTGAGCGCGGGGGCTGGGGGCTGGGGGAGTCAAAGGGAGGGGGCAGGGGTATGGGGGTAAGGGTGAGTAAGTGTGAGGAATATGCCACCAATTGAGTAATTCTGCGCAGGCCGAGACATAAATCCACGCTTCGCTTCATAACCCCCCCCCCTCCCCCTATTCACTTTGCGAGGCGCTCATCCCGCCAAATGACAGGCTTTGATCCGCGAGTATCATTCGGCAAGTTTATGCGATGCAATTGAAAAATCACAACATAAACAGGGGGAAAATACACGTTGTGAAAGCGGATGAGGAAATCATAACAAACTCGACGGCGCTTTCGTCCGAAGCCCGACCCTGTTGATTAAGCAAACAACGATAGGGATAGTTTTATCGGCTTAAGTGTTTTGCGCCGCAGGGTATCTCTTCGTCACTCGTTTGGGGTGTGATTTTTTGATAAGGTTTTAGCGAGTGACATTCGGTGACATTTTTGTGCGAGTTTTTCTGTGGCTGTCACAGAGAGTGTTAATAGTTCACCTAGCCACAACTTCCTGTAGCCGAGACCATCGTTTTTTCCATGAAGTTTGAGAAGACTCGAGTAAGTACTTGAATATTTCCTCTTTTTTACCATTTTAGTCTAAGTTTGGACCGAGCATTTAAAGTGGATAAAATCGCCACATCATAGTCAAAACACTTAAAAAAACCGAAGTGTTACGATGAGCCACCGTATAAGCCCCTATAGCTTAAACTATACTGCATACTTACCCGATACCAATTTTTCATTAATTTGGGCGTATCTTTTAGTCATCAATTTGTATTATATTTCCTGTTTTGCGCTAACTAGAGTGTTTCATAAGTAGAAATTGCCATCCATATCTGTGTAACAGGGAAATTCATTATTTATGAATATGCCGCAGGATATCTGCACAGGATTTGCGCAGTATTGAACCGTAAGTAGTTACATGCAGTAAATTGGGTCACCAATGTAAAAAAATCATCAAATCTAAGAAAAATTGAGAGAGGAAAGTTTGAAAAGTAGGTATTGACAAAAAAATCATTGTTCAAATAGATATTCAATTTTTTTTTTTTTTTTTTTTTTTTTTTTTTTTGAGCCAACTACCTTGTTAATCACTAATGAGCATTATACATTTTGCGTGCAGTGTTGCATTCGGTTCTAGTGAAAAATTTCCTCGATTCCTACCAAATATACAGCATATTAATCTGGCAACGGGGCTCAAGGCCAAGGATTAGTATCCCCGGCATAGATTAAATAAATCAATAAACGTAATTAACTGAGCCCGGGAAAGAACTAAAAAAACGGAGCGGTTAAAAGAACAAAAGCCCCGATTCAATTTATCATGCAGAAAAACTAACAGGATCAGTGGGTGAGTGGTGCTCTGGCGCTTAGCGGTATCGGTCCTCAAAAAGGACTCGTCAAGAGGATAATTACGTCTCATCGGTAGGGGGTGATGGCCCTGTCCTCCCTTCGGCAAAATCGTCTCCAAATGCCCACCTAAGCGAAAACAATCTAATCTTTTCGTAGCCTGAGCCCCGGTCACAGTTTATTCCAGGTCCCTTGGAGGCTCAAGCCAGAATGTAGAAGGACTCATTTTGCTAGAATGATCTGCACGAGGGGTTTGCCACATATCGCAAGAAACAGTACGTTTTGAACCTTGTTGGTTTTTTTTTTTTTACTAATTCTGACCGCCCTGCTGAGGAAGAACACCGTTTGAGCCTTCAAAGGTTGCCACGTTTCTTTCGGCAAATCACAAATGTTCAGGAAAATTTGTTAGTAGCTTTTTTCCTATTTTTCTGGGAATTTTGTTCGTGATTTTATCTGAATAGAGAATTTGCAGGTGTCTGAAATTTGATGAATTTCGTGTCTACATGGAAACTATTGAGTGAACTGAACACGAGGATACCCTTGGTTCATGAATTGAACAATTATTGGAGAAGATATGACAAAATGATCTAATCTGCTAAAATACGTGTGTTTAAATGGGAAATGCCGCCGGATGACGTCACTAGGCGGTGCATTTTCTCACTTTTAAATCTACATTTCTCCGATTTCCCATTTCAGAAAAAAATTATGAAAAATACTGTGAAATCAGCTCTTCAAGCACTTCCAGATGAAGCAATAAAAAATTTGCATGCAAATTCTCCATTGTCTGAAAAGTAGAAGGCAAAATATTCATAACTTTCTTCAAAAATAAATATGTTCTATGAAGAAATTTGGCAAAATCAGAATGCTCATACGGCATTTTTCCATAGCACGACAGTACGGCAGTCCACTCGCAGACAGCAAATTGATCCTTCGGGATCCTTTTACTGTGTGCGGCGCTGCTGCCTTGTCTTGTTCGTTTGAGTCCGGGCCGATTATTATCGATCATTTTCAGGGGCGGCGTGGGAATGCGATGCCAATGGATTTTTGAGAGGGCGCCTTGTTTTAATCGCGTATTTATTTTAATTATCAATCCTAAAACTTGGTCCGTCCGCCGAAGAAATTATTTCTGTTGCTGAGAGTTAGCAACTTCATCGGTTTTATCATGTGCGTGTAAGAAACTCAACTATTGAGGAAGAGTGCCTATTGACGTGAATGGCGTGGTAAGTCTAATAATAGATTTTTTCCCAAACCTGCTCCTGAAATCAATGATAATTTATACTTTGCATCAGCAAATTTAATTTTCACTTTTAAAGGTGCAAATATTTTTGGAAATTTCGGGACAATTCAATCTCATACTGATTTGTTCGATTTTTTTTTCGGTGCAATGCTTTGTGAACATGCATTAAACCACTTATTTCTTTGCTTTTATTTTAATTTTGCAATAAGAAATATGTATTTAAAATGCATGGTCGCAACCTTTTAAAAGCATGAAGAATTTAAAAGTTTTTACAGGACATAATTATGAATACACAGGTTCATTTTGTCAGGTGCGAAACCTTCTTTTTCTAGGAGTTTTCTACTGTTCAATAAAATTATAGATGTTTCCGAGATGGGTTTGTACATTTATTTAGAACTAATTTTACTAGTCAAAGGTTGAGATTTTAGTACAATTAATTCCAATGGTTGGTAAATTTATTCATGCATTCACAATTTGCGAATTCGTCACGATTAACCTATGTATGAGATCTAATCTCAATTAATAACTACGGGCATATAATCATAGAAAAATAGCTATTTCTCGTACCATTACTTCATTTTTACGATAAATGGAAAGAAAAGGGGAAACAATACCGATCGCGAACTTAAAAAGTGCGAGACAGCCCCCCAATCCGCGCGACTTCCGATAGCCTCGTCTCATCTCCACTTTTCTACCCATGCGTTTAAGTCTCTCTAGTTGTCACTGCACTTGCGGATGGTTTTGCATCACTAGCGCTATGTTTATGTAGTACAGTGCTGAAGAAGAACGTCGTAATATAAGCCATGCTACGGAATACTACCGCATGGGCCGTGCAAAGAAAGAACGCCGTATGAGCTTTCAGACATTGCCAAATTTCTACAGATAAGCACGAATTTTCAGGGCAATTTCTCAATATTCTCTTGCAATTTTTCTAAAAATTTCTGTAGATTTGAATTATCTAAAAATATCAAGGGCAAATATTCATAACGGTGCCTGAAATTAAATAGTTCATCCGAGGAGGGGGGGGGGGGCTCCTGGCAATGTCTGATTGTTCATACGACTTTTTTCCTTCGCACGGCAGTTTACTTCTGGCGTATATTCTCAATCCCGAGGGAGACTAGACACCACCGAAAAATTCTTTACCGGATTCATTTCGTGATTGAAGCTAGACTGTAGATATCCTCGGATACACATGTTTACGACACGTATACATGTTTTGCCATTCCTGGCGAATATTGGCGGATCCAGCAAATTTGGCCACATTGGTTTTTCTCCATTTATACTCAGGGAAATGTATCGATCCTTGGAGGGGCTAGGTGCTCCAACAGAAATCGATTATTTAACACAGGTTCGAAAGGAGGAAATCCGGTGTTGTCAAATTGCTGGATCCGCCTCTGCTTGCAAACATTCAGCACATTATTTCTGTTGCTGTGAAGTCAAGAAATTTTGGAACCCAGACAGTAGCAAAGTATTGAATATTAAAACTGTACATACATGTTGGATAGGAGGAATATTGCCGTAGGTTTACCTATTGTTTTCGCGACGATTTGAAACTTGCTTATTTCATGTCTGAACTGGGTAGTCGAAATAGATAAATAGATAAAAATACACTAAAAGAGGGAAGGGAAAAACGAACCTTGAGACCATAACCACGACACAGCCCAGAAAGATCGGACCGACCACCAATTGAAAACTTCTTCTTCAAACTTTGCGACCGAGTTGTCTCTGTCGACGATTGTCAAATCGTGCCGCGAAAAATCAGAATATTAGTCCCCCATACCAGGGGGACCACCAGGGGTCAACCAGATTCATAAGGCGACCGCTGCCCCATCGAATTTACCTCGGTTGATCCTATCATTACGAGCATCCAAAAGTTTCTTAAAGACCCTTAGTGACGATTAATTTTGACGGAAGGGGCAGAAAAAATCGATTAGTTCCCGTTCAGTTAAATCAAAAAATGTCATCTGATATAAACTTCTTTCATTTTTGAGAGATTCTTGTGATTTTTAAAGATGAATTCTCATGCAGAGGGGGAGGAGGGTCTATTCTATAAAGTTTGATTCATGAGCATCCCATGCAGGTACGTTTCCGCTTTGCTCACAAGGAGGCAGATTGCACAGCATTGCAACGGGCCTCCCTCACTCTCCCACTGATTATGAAGCAAGCCGAATTTTCAGGGGCAATATTGATTCTTTCTGAGGAAAATGTTGACTCCTATCAAACTTTTCTCCTCAATCCTCCTAAAGTAGTGTACAATAGCCACCCCCTTTCTCCTCATCTGGTGACTGCTCATTTGAACTGCCATAATTTTCGAAATTGGACGACTTTAATCAAAATCAGCTTAACTACATCGGATATCACTTAAGTATTCCTATTATTGTGTTCTTTTACGGAAAACTGGGAAACAAAATGACTTGAAATTTTACAAATAAATTGCTCATAATCTAGGAAAAATTGACACCAAGTCGGATGGTATTAGATCGTCAAGCTTTTTTGTAGGAAAATAAACCAAGAGAGAAAATGAAGCCACATGAAATGCAGTTTGTATGCCTCTGATTAAATCCTACAAAACTGCAGGAACAACCGAACGAAAAGTGTTAATTCGATCGACATGAATAATTGATCGGAAAAGAAGAACGTGAACCAATCGACATGGTTCGATTGATTCAAGAGGTTTGTCGACAGATTCACGGTTGTCGATCGGCTCAGGTTTTCGGATTTGTTCATCGAATCCATGCCCACCTAATTGAACGCCTGAATACCAGTGACCATCCTGGAAAGAAAATATCCGTTATGTTAAATCTGACAACGTGCATTGTAAAATTCATACGCTTTGCGCGTTTGAGGGGGGCTATAAGGCGTTGCGGCGAGAGCAAGGTCATTGCGGACCAAGCATGGACCCTAGACCTGGGACCTACGGACCTGAGACTCCGGGACCTGCAAAGACACGATCGGGATTACAAGTCCTCCCCTTCCTCGAGTTCGGACCTGCTATGTGATCTACTCCACCTTGCCCACAGGCATAGTTGCTAGTTGTACCACTCGCTTCGCTTTTCCAATACCAACTATCAACCTCTAGGGCGGAGTTAGCCTTGGACGCAAACAGGAGAAATAATACGAGACACGGCCAAAAATCTAATAATGGGAGGTATCCAAAATAGTGGCAATTTTCCAGTAGGATTGACATATTTAAACAACTTCAGAGATTTCGGTGAGAAAACTGACTCAACCTCAGGAATGCCTGGCTTAGATTTGCTTCTCCAGAAGCATTTTACAGAAAAATAGACGCACGTTGACATAGCGTCACCTTCCGGCCAAAGTATCACAAGCGCCACGCGACGATTAAAAATTTCCGCCACCATATTATTTTTTTCACAGAGAAATTTTTCAACGAAGCTGTCCGAAAATTTCACCGAATTTTCTTTGTGCTGCCGATAAAATTCGGTGAAATTTTCAAACAGATTCAACCAACAATTTCTACGCAAAAAAATTAAATGGCGGCGGAAATTTTGAAACGTCGCATGGCGCTTAAGATGCTTTGGTCGGAAGGTAACGATGTACACTGCATCTTTTGAAACTTTGAAGAGCCACCGGGAACTTTCCTGTTTCCATTCCGGTCACATGATTTTCTCTGCAATACATTACCCTGTTTAACCATACATCATAATAGTTTACACATTGTTTTTGAACAGCCATGCTATTTTAATGTTTTATTTCCTTGCAGCACATCTGGCAACAACCAGAATCCTCTCCCCGATCGGAAACCATACTGAAATCACACACATTGTGGGAGGTTGCTATCATTATGTCATTTGGAGACATGGTTGTCACGATTAAAAATAAAATGAAGAGTCGTAATTAAGGCATTAAGTTATGAGCGAATCTCCGGGCAATGTCGTCAACATGGCACGAAATCGTGAGGCATCTTCGGTTCGTCCTCTGTGCCTCTCACACATGCTCCCGATTTCTGTAACCCACTTCGCGAATCGGCCGCAAGTTTCGCTCTGATCCGTCTCTTTAATCCCGACACGATCTAACAGCCCTTTCTATATTTTCTATTCTAATTCTAATCCGTCCTTTTCAAACCACCAAGCTTTGTTTTTACCGCTTCGAACCAAACCGCTTGAAAGGAAATGAATTTAAATGCAGTTTTTGATGATTTTTCTGCAGATTTGGTGGAAATTATTGTGGTTCGTAACACGACTATAGCCCCTATAACTAATATACATAGGTGTTATTATAGGTGTAGGAGGGGAGGGGATTTGATTCCATTTCCTAAATCTGTGGATGGGAGCAATATGAACAGATGAAAAGGAAAGGGAGATACAGAATGTAATTTTATGTATCTGCACTTTTCGTACATAGTGGGCTGTAACTGATTTCAAGTAATGGCCGAGTGATGGATTCGTGTCAGCCATCGGGCTCCTACAAAGTTACACGGCAACCGGTCCATTGTGCTATTATTTGGCATCTTTGTCCCCTTCTCCTTTCTTCCGACTTGAAACTTCCGCCGCGCCGCTCTGCTCTTAGGACTTTCATCGTGATTTACCGAATAACGAGCGAAGATTTATTTGAATCGACTGCGATCGTGCAGTCATATTGATATGACTGTGTGCGCACGATTGTGCTCGCAATTCCGTAACCCCGTGTTGACGTGAACCACCGTAAGCTAGAAATTAAACGTGCGGCAAAGCTCAGCTCAAAGTGTACTTCCATTGTTACGTCCGCTGAGCGACAAATCGTTGTATACTCAATTTCTAAAGCGGCGTTTGGTTGTAATAGTCGCTGTTCATATCTAACAGGAAGGTGGTTGAATACACATTTCGTGTGTGTCTGGTGGCATATCGGAGTGTGCGTGCACGACGGAAGTGGAAAATCTGCGCACTCGCTTAAATTCGCGATTATCGCGAGGAGTGGTGGTACAACTCTTATCATTCCAGGAAATGAAATTTCAGTGCGTGAATATTGTTATATTGTCCTTACATTAGCAGCCGCCCCGCTAGGAGAACCCTCCTGATACTCGGGTCTTGACTCCCATCTTTTTCGGTTCACTTTTTCACTTCTTTCTCCTCCCCCTCCTCCTAAAAAAGCTTAAATTAATTTATTTTTTCATCTAGTTCTACAAAACTAATCAAGTATTTCAGATGTAATGCCAAAAACCAGAATCATCAACTCGCATTTATCAAAACCTTTAATATAGAATAGATCTTTAGATTTGATTTCAAAGTTTGCAAAACTTTCCAAAATTAATAGGTTTTGATTTATTTTTTATCGAGCGCGATGGAGACACGTCAGGTCCTCTGTCAAATCATTATTAAGCTTTGTTTAATATCTTTAAGTTTTGTACAGTTTGACCACACGCTCGCGAAACGTTATCAAACACGGTAAAGATTTCTTCAAACCTGGGGGCAACTTTACCTCCTTGCCAAACACGAGATAGCTAATATTTGAACAACCACCACACAGTGAAAAATGTCCGTGTTTATCCGCCGCGCCGCACAATTAGTTCAAACGCCTTCATACTTGATACAACTATTCGTACTTGGTGGATGACTATGTTGCATAGCCAAAAACTGAAGGCGCTCACGCTTTCCTCATGCCGACAATGCGAAGATCCGCCGCGCCGCACAATTAGTTCGAACGCCTTTATACTTGATACAACTATTCGTACTTGGTGGATGGCCATGTTGCATAGCCAAAAATTGAAGGCGCTCACGCTTCCTTCATGCCGACAACTCGAAGATCCGCTGCGCCGTACCAGTAGTTCGAACGCCTTGATACTTGATACAACTATTCATACTTGGTGGATGGCCATGTTGCATAGCCAAAAACTGAAGGCGCTTACACTTTCTTCATTTCAAAGAAAAAGAAAAAACGAATCAAAAAAATACCAACAGCTTTTTCTGGTTCCTTTGTATCTATCCTACAGAATGTCGGTTACCTTTTTTTATGTGCACCGGGTTTTCCCCTGTGCAGCGCTGCCCGTAAGTTGATGGGCTCATGGCGTTCGCACCAAATTGAGGGACGAAGTGTTCTGCGGTCATGAGCGAGTGTGCGAGTGGCCAGGGCCATGGGGGTTGGGGCCCTGTCGCCCTGCCACGCCGCCGCGTCGGGCGTCGCTGAGCCGCAGGGCCCCCGTGCATCTATTTATCGGCTCTCCTGCGGCTCTGCAGAGCACACAAACGGCAAACGGCGAACGGCATACCACAGCTGAAGAGCAGCCAAGCACCTGAGTCCCAGGACTCGGGTGCAGCTATGGGACGTCGCGCTGCGCCGCCATCAGTTTCCACTGTTGCCGCTCGGCGAGCCAGCATAATATTCGTAATGGGAAAACCCGAATGGACGTATTTATGCTAAAAGGAACTATGTACGTAGGTTTTGCGTGCGACATAGTACCTTTTAGCATAGATACGTCAAAATAGGGGAAGTCAAAAAAATAATATGTTGATTTAGCACCTGGGGTGTCAGAAATGTGTCTGGCGATCCCAAGATGCTGCTTTTACTGCTCCCGCAGTTAACTTTACATCCTGTGAATGCAAATTCAACTGCGTGGGCAATCAAGGCAGCATCTTAGGATCATCAGACACATTTTTGACATTCTAGGTGCTGACACAGAATACCATTTTTTTCAGTGTGGGCCCGTTGTAAACTTCAGTGCTCCCATCTCCCGGAACCAGTTTTGAATTTCAGAACTTTTGAAATTATCCAGAATTTTCCCGGAACTTTTAAAATTCCGGAGATGTTCCGGATCTTTTGCATTTCCGGAACTTTCTCGAAACTTTTGAAAACATCTAAAATGAATCCCGGAACTTTTAACGGTCATGGAATGATGGAAATTGGAACGAAAAAGCTCCGAATCGCGGAACTTTCGACGGACATGGAATGGAAGCACTGGCAAACTTCAGCCAGAGCAAAATGAAGAGCTGTTACATTTAGGAGATGACTCAGAAATCACGGTGACCGCAACGGGTAAGTCTGAAAATATCTTAACTTCATAATCTGCGTCAGAAATATGCGTTTTTTTAAGCTTCCCGCTTCATAAACGATACTAAACATCCAACCCTTGCGCCTTAAGATGTTGCACAGTATTCAACAAGGCTGACGCTTCCGTGCGCAATTCGTGAGGATGCATCATGGTCTTTTATCAACGCAAGGAAAATGTAAAGAAAAACACGCCGGTTGATAAAACCCCGTTTCGTCACGTGTGTTTCGGCGGGTCGGCCATGTTGAATATTGCGTAGCATCCTAGTGCGCAAGAGTTGGATAGAACGACTTCTTCCTACGAAATATTCACCTGTGCCGTAGTATCATAATTGAAGCGGGAAACTGAAAAAAACGCAAAATTCCTTAAGCAGATTGTGAAGTTTACGGTGATTTCAGACTTTGCCAATTCGCTCATCGTGATTTTTGAGACATTTTCTATGAGAAAAAATTGTTATTTTTGCTCTAGAAAAAGTTTGCAACAGGCCAATTCTTGGTTTCCTTGACGAACAAGTCAACGTAATTAATCGAAAACATCCATAGAAAGTACACCTGTGCACGCTGCGCGAGTTTGAATGATCACGCCAAACACTGCGGTCGGCCCGAAACGTATTTAAGCGCCTACAAGACTGCATGAATACTTCACGCATTGCGCGTACTACCATGGAGTGTGCACGCTGTTAGTGCCTGCAAAACTGCGTGGATACTTCACGCATTGCGCGTACTACTATAGAGTGTGCATGCTGTTAGTGCCTGCAAGACTGCTTGGATACTTCACGCATTGCGTGTTTACCTCGGTGCGCGCAGGAATTTTGAAGATTAGATTGTGAAGTTTAAAGTGCATTTCAGACTTTGCCGATGCCCGCGCTCAACGTAATTTTTGAGCCATTTTTTATTAATAATTATATTTAAGAATTCATGTGATGGAGCCAGGCATGTGCGTTAGGGTGTGTGGGAGGGCGATACAACTGCATCATGGTTTCGTAGTTAGTTCCAAATCATTCTCCCTAAAGAACATAACAAATATCCAAACATTGTTCTTCAGGTTGGATGGACCGACTCCGCTTATGAAACGTTCGCCTATGCCGTAATATCGTTTTTGCAGCAAAAAGCTTCAAAAAAACGCATATTTTTTACATAGATTTTGAATTTAGGGGTAAATTCAGACTTTCCCGATGCACGCATCGTTATTTATAAGCCATTTTTTGTATGAAACAACTCCTCTTTTTGCTCTGGCTGAAATTTTCGACAGACTCATTAGACAGAGTGCGATCAACATAGGAAATATATTTTATCCGGCTATCCTCCCTGAGATTTATCCGGAAATCAACGATCAGATGATTATAATGACCAGAGGTTATCCACTTTGAAAAGCCTCACCCAATTTGGAATAACCTCAACATCCACATCATTTGGCGAATTTTTTACTCATCCCGTTTCTCATCAATACCATCAGGTAACATCATCAGCGTCGACTGCCGAACCTAACTTTCGTCTCGCCAAATCTCTCTCCAAAGGAAATTTTCACGAGGTGTAGGTTCCTTTCTAAATAATCTGGTCGAATATATAGTCCTACGGACTCGCGACGTATATGCTGCCGTGCTAAGGAAAAACACCGTATGAACATTCGAGAGTTGCCAAATTTCCTCCGATAAAATTATTATTTTTAAGGAAAGCTACGAATATTTTGCCTTGAAATTTTCAGGAACATTAGGCAAAATTGAGAACAAAATTATCTGAAAAATTGGAAGAAAACTATTTACAAATTTTCCCTAGAATTTTTATCTACCAAAGGAAATTTGGCAACTCCTGATGGCTCATACGGCGTTCTTCCTTGGCACGGCAGTATGAACCTCCATCGAAAGAGTGAAACGCCGCGGAAAACGCCGTTTCCGCGGTCGCGAAACGGCGAACGGCGTGCGATCTGGCGGCGGCGGTCCCGAATTAAATTAATTACCCCCCGCGATTTCGTTACATGCAGGATGCCATGCCACAGTATTTTTATTGACGTGAACCATTTCACCGACATGTTTAGTGTTCATTACCAACCACGCGCTGCGGCCGACTGTGGCACTGCGCTATTGGGCTCTGTTCTGTTCTGTTTCGAGTTATCTTCGACAAGGGACCAACACTCGTAAATTCTCCATCGAGGGCTCCAGCTCCCCGCTCGCTGGTCGCCCGTCGCGGCAGGGACGTCGCTCAGTAGACCGGGTCAATTGGAAAGGTCGGACATGAAATTTTCGACTTAAAATGCAAATTTTGACGTTTGTTTCGTCACATTTTAAATTTCAAGGAGCGCTTTCGCAAGAAAATTTCAAAATAAACCAATAGAGCCACTTTTATAACCTCAAAATTTTGTATAAACGGAGTAATAAGCGTTTAAAATTTCCAAATTTCGTCCGACCTCTCCTTTTGACCCGATCCACCGTGCGTCGGCTCGGACGTCCAAGAGTCAAGCGTTCTTCGCTCGATGCAAGAAACGCCTAATTCCAATGGATATAGTTCTGCGGATACGCGCTTTCTTCCTCCTCACTGACCTGCAAGACAGCGTCGACAAGGTCGCCTCAGGTTGCCCCGCGTGCCCGTCCGAGAGGCGAGGACACCTCTTTGAACAGTCGCCTGCAGGCCGATTATTGAAACTGATAGACAAAGCTATAGACAAATACGACAAAAAGGATTTGGAGGGATCCTATTGGTGGAAGCGGGTGGTGGCAATGAACATAGGAGGCAAGTAGTGGACTAACTAACGGCAACCCACCGAAGACCCGACAGTTAGTCCATCATTTTCTTCCTTAGTCTATAAGAACCAACCATGTCCACCAATAGGATCGCTCCATACTCCCTATGTCTTCCTTGTCTATAGCTTTGTCTATCAGTTTCAATAATCGGCCCGCTGCTTGGGCTCTGTTTTAGCCACGCTCGAATACGGAAAAAAATGAAATTGCTGGTGTAACTTTGTAGTTAAAAAGTGTCCGACGTGGTTAATGTAGATTTTCCGATAAAAAAACGATGATTTAACCACAAATTAGTTGTCATCTATCGTGAAATGTACATTTGAAACATGTCGGGCGTATTTTTTAACTACAAAGTTGTTAAATCAGCAATTTCTTTTTTTTTCCGTGAACTGGAAGAATTCGCCGGGTTTGAATTCGGATGTTGGTTGGACACAACTCAAAATCCAACCTTCAAAAGTCAAGGGTACCTCAAAGTGGGTACCCAGGAAGGAATCACCGTTTTAATGTCATTGCGCAGCTGCGTAGATTTCATTAAATTAGACTGTATTGCACTACAAGGAATTGATTCTTTTCTTTCTTTGACGCCTTGATTTAGCACAAGGAAAATATTTACGGTGCCGAAAAACAAGTTTTTAAGGACACTTGAAAGGTCCACGTTCGAACAGATGCGTTAACTTCAATGACCTTTATGAAAACTGACTCTCTTTAATGAAAATTCAGTATTTTTGAGTTACCAAGTTGGTGTGTTTTTGTTCCTATTGCTTCATTTTACAATTGACTCAAACTGCATTTATTTAAAATCTCGCAAATTTTCATGGGAAAGCACCCCGGAATCCTCCTCTCCTACCCCCTTTTCGTCCCTTACTTTTTAAAGTGTTTGGATCCGTCAATGTACCATACCTTTCCGAAGAATAGGGTAGCCCTGACGCATGCATGCATACCCAACCCTTGTGCAACAATCCAGCACAGACATTCCCATCCCTTAGCTCTGAGCAGTCTTTTTTTCCACTCCCACCCTAATTCCATGCGTATGTAAATGCACTGCCCAAATAATTCTCCACCCCAGATAAGCAATTATCACTGCCCTCCATGCGCAATGCGCACACCTTGCTTTCCCTCCTTCCCACGCGTAGCTTTCTCGAGCACCTCCCCCGCTCAACAAGTAGATTACTCAATAAAAACATTTTGACAGGTACATCGGTGATCCCTATCTCGATGCATGCACAAAACAAAGAAACCCCATAAGAATGACGACACATATTGGTTCGTTCCCGCGTCCAGCTGGCGGGTCCCCCTCAGATTTTCCAGCCCTCTTCGTATCTCGCACACCACGGCTCGTCACGAAAAGATCGTCGCGATACGCCAGCGTTGCCGAAGTTCCTGAAAAAACCCGGACGTTTCTGCCGTGCTAAGGAAAAACGCCGTATGAACATTTGATAGTTGCCAAATTTCCCTTGATAAGACATGTATTTTTGACGATATTTATGCACATTTTTCTTTTAAATTTTCAGATATTGTAGATGAAACTGCGTACAAAATAGTCTGAAAATTTTGGCGGAACATATTCACAATTTTCCTAGTAAATTCGGTTTTTATTGAAGGAAACTCGGCAACGTCTGAAGGCTCATATGGCGTTTTTCCTTACCACGGCAGATGTAGGTACGGTGTTCGATGAAAAATTCGAGACGCGCACGATGATCTGGCAAGTTTATAAGGGCTGGTAGCCAGATCGGACGACGGAATATGTTTTTCAGGAAGAGGGAGGAGGGTTGATGGTTCACGTTGTGGCACGTATGGGGACGGCGCAACACAATGCACACACCCGAACCGATCCAACCGCCCCCTTCGCCTCGGGTTGTTCACCCTGGAAAACCACCGGAGATCCTAATCGTCGCTTCGCATCAATTGTTTTCAATTACCGGGCAAGACCTTTACAGAAAGTTTATCGGGATGATGGCTTCATACTCAATTCTCCCGGTAGGCTGTCTAAAAATTAAGATTTCAAACTCTGGACAGCTGGAGACGGAATACGTCCCGCCCTAGA
The DNA here is from genome assembly GCF_918797505.1 of Bemisia tabaci. Lineage (NCBI taxonomy): Eukaryota > Metazoa > Arthropoda > Insecta > Hemiptera > Aleyrodidae > Bemisia > Bemisia tabaci. The sequence continues at coordinate 71,786,738 of NC_092794.1, forward strand.
GTTTCTCCACCGTCTTGAGTCGACGTAAGCAATGACCGAAGAGCAGTGGCCAGGCGTGAAAGTTCGATTGGATCGCGTTAAACAGAAAGGAACCAAGCCACATCAGCTGTTGCCAAATTTAACTGGGCAATTTAATTTTGTACATGAAAGCGGTTGTGTGGATTTTTGTGCGAATTTCAGTGAATTATCTAGATAGTGAGAAGCAAATTCCTCAACATTTTCAAAGGAATCCGCACAAACGTTTTCTCGTAAAAAATTAAATTGCCTACTTAAATTTGGCAATAGCTGATGTGGCTTGGTTCCTTTCTGTTAAACGCGGTCCGATTATCGTTATTTACCCATTTGACCCTATGGTGAAGAATCGATTATAAAGGTATTCGCTGCGAACACCCTGTTTGTCGATCTTTTTTCAAAGGTTCAAATGGCAGATCGATCGATATATCGCAAAGCACGCCACGCCACTGCCGAAGAGCCAAGTGGCTATCGATATTTTTCCTATTTGAGACTCTGGTAATGAGTCGATTAGGAAGGTATACGTGTATTTCGATATTCGATCCTTTTCCATAGGTTTAAAGTACAGATCACTCGATTCTTCGCAAAGCAAGACACGCCACCGGACTGACTGAAAGGATTCCATCATCTTTTTGGACAACGAGGCGTGGTTGCCGAATGTATACATTTTTTTTATGGAATGAGGAGACTCAAAGTATGTAATAAGATACACTCAGTGCTTTCTCTCATATTTTTTAATCAGGGACGCTTTGAAAAAAGAGTTTTTCTTTATCCCTTTCTTGCGCTTGAAGGATTGATGCATATCCATAGGTTCAAATGGAAAAAAACAATGTTGTCATTTTGCTGGATCTGCTAATGGTAAAAAAAATGACCGATAAAGCCGATCTGCCACAACTCTGACCCACCTTGTGCTTATCTTTTTCAGTCAACAAACACAAGTTTTCAACCGCAAAAATTGGGTCAAAAACCGGGAAAACCTGGTTACGGCCATTTCGGCAATCCCAGGCATCAATTTTAGGGGAAGGGCGGCATGTTCCTGGGGAAGGGGGGGGGGATACCAAACCTGAACAAATCTCACAAAACATCTTACAATTCAAACAAATTCACCAAAATTGACCCACAATAAGTTGAACCAAAAAAATTCAGGGGCACGTCCCCGCCCCGAGGGGTTTGTTAAAATAACCGAGAGACTCCAAATTAATGGGTGAAAGGTGAACCATCTGCCCTTTTACGTGTGTAGTGAGTCCTCCTCATGTCCGTTCGACCGGCAACGACGTCCAGCCGAAAATCCACTTGGCTAAAAGCTAACGAGTGAACCACTCTATGAGCCACGAAATCGGCAAGAAGCCACGCATACGAGGGCTCACGGCAGGATCTCGCGCATCAGCTTTCAACGCGGACGGCTTCAAGTACGTAGGCACGTATGAGCGGTGTGCTTCTGGTCTGGCGCAGCGTGCCCTTCATTAACTATAATGATAGCGTGTTTTCGAGCATGAGCCGCCGAGGCTTGTTGATCACAAACCGAGCACTCTGATTGAGTGCTCCATGCCAGCGTTTCGGTATGTTGAAAACGCTGACCGCTCCCTTCCGGGTCCTCTCCCGACACCGTTGACTTCCCCGGGGATTTTCAAATTTCCCGCCGCTGGAATGAGGACCCAAGCCGCGGCACGGCAACGCTGGGAAATTATTTGATAACTTACGAGGGCCTCGCTCGGTTACCTCAACGAGCGTCTTTAATTAAATCCCCGGCGCGTAGTGGACTCGAATCCTACCATCGGAGGCTCCAGGCCGTGCTCTGAGTTCTGCCGTGCTAAGGAAAAACGCCGTATGAACATTCGAGAGTTGCCAAATTTCCCTCAACTAAATGTTTATTTTCGAGGAATGTTATGAATATTTTCCCTTGAAATTTTTAGGGGCTTTAAGTCAAATTACGAACAAAATCATCTGAAAAATTGAAAGGAAAATATTTATAAGTTTACCAGGAAATTTGTGTTTTGGAAATGTAAATTTGGCAACGCCTGAAGGTTCATACGGCGTTTTTCCTTAGCACGACAGAGTTCTCCTTCCAACCTGCTTCAACTTGGAGTCCCTGGGCACTGACTGCTTGAAACATGGATCTTTTTTAGGGCCAAAGGAGGCAGCCAATCTCGTACACAACACATTGCTCTGCCGTGCTAAGGAAGAACGCCGTATGAGCCTTCAGACGTTGCCATTTCTTCTTCAATAGATAACGAATTTACCGGGAAAATTGTCAGCATTATTCCTCAAATCTTTCAGACAATTTTGCCCGCAATTTAATCTAAAATATCTAAAAATTTCAAGGAAAAATGAGCATAATTTTCCTAAAAAATACATGTTTTATCCGGAGAAATTTGGCAACTCTCGAATGTTCATACGGCGTTCTTCCTTGGCACGGCAGTGCTGCAAACTTTAATATGTTAAAGTCAAATCAATATGGCCGACAATTTTTAAAATGAGTCTTCTCCTACAAAAAATGCGATAAAATCGAAATATAACACGTGCTTTGATAATTTTTTTTATTTTATCTACAGCTACTTTCGCGGTAATGACACGTTTTTCTGGAGAATTTGAGTTGCTGAGCTGAGCTGAGTTGCTTGAGGGCTGGCTGCCCTTTTGAGGCCTAAGAACTTCATGAGATCATTTAATCTGATCTCCAAAATCATGGACTTGTTCACATCTGTTCCATCTGTATCTATACATTCTATTCAGGTGCGCTGCACCCTCTCGGATGAGACGAGAGGCTATGTCCATTTAGACGTCTTTCTACCAATCACAACTATGTGCAGGTGGGGAAGAAGGGGAGTGCTCTTTGGTAGAGGGCCGTAAGAATGAATGGGAAATATAAAGCGCCAGTGCCATCAGTAGATTGTTTTAACATCATGTAGATGAATACACCGAATCATTTGGCTTTTCACTCGATTTTTGAATCATTCACTATGTCCATAAAAATATCTTTAGCTTCAAAAATTAATTTTGTTTCCAATATGTGGTACGGTGTTTAAACCAACGCGGCACAAAAAAGAAGTTTATCTGAAATATAGGAAGCTTCGGCTTGCCTTTATTCGAACAATACCCAATAATTTTTAAGACTTTCAGTGGACTTTTTCGGGCATTTTCTACTGATAAATTAATAACACTTAGACACAAAAACCGGAGTAATTTATTAAAGATGATGCAGAATTTTACGATCCCTCATTTCTTTGATCGATTTGCCCGTGTTTAATTTTCATCCGTAAATATTTGATGAGATGAGATCGGGTGTGCCGATCTGTAAACTACCTAAATCAATCGCCAATTATTTCACGAGCAAAATTTAAGGCATTAACGATAAAATAATCAATAGCGCCTTTTTGTTAAAGTTAAGGGCAACGTAATTTTAGCTTCTCATTTTTCAATTTAATCACCGGGTTGATTGAATGTATGAAATTATTGAAGGATGCCCCATTTAATTTCGGATGATTTTAATTGAAAACCATTAAACGCAGCCGATTGTAGTGATTCAAAATGCCCATTCTGAGCACTGGAAGAACACTAATTAATATATTTTTACGCGTAATTTTTATGGAATGATTGATTTAGTTAATAGCATATGAAAATCTCCCGGGATTTCACGAATTAAAAATGGTTTGTTTTCCTCATTTCATGTTTAACTCGCAATTTGCAGCATAGCGAACCGAAACGCGCAGTCCTTTTTTCATTATCGGTAGGTATCTATATCAAAGGAAATGAAAATCACCGTAGGACGAATAAATTGTACCAATTTAACCTTCCGAGGGGTTTGTAACATTGAAATAATGAGCTGAACATTGCGTTTAGTTGGATGTAAAGTACAGAGGCGGATCCAGGAATTTGGCAACACTGGCTTTCTTCCATTTAAACCTATGCTAAAGAATCGATTCTTGGGGGAGCACCTGGCCCCTCCGAGAATCGATACATTTCCATAGGTTTAAATGGAGAATAGACAATGTTGCCAATTCGCTGGATCCAAGTGACCTAAGAGGATTAAAAATCAGTGGCATTTTTCTCAGACCTTATAGTCCAGCATGGACTTTTAACTCGGTATGAAGTTGACTGAGACCTTTTAAGTGACCGTCTAGCTTTATTCTATTTGGAATGGAATCGAATTAACATAGTTTGAAATAAGAAAGGGGAGGGCACATTCCAACTCACTGGCTATATGCTTAGCTACTCAGAGAAACGTCCTTCTTTCCACTCTTTAAATCTTGTTTCTCGGCCTTCAGTAACTTTTGCTAATTTTCTAACTTTCCCTCTCCATTCGAGCGTTTTCTCACGTTTTCAGTCGTTAAGTTTTCACTTCAAAATTAAGGGATGCTAAGGGCCTATGGGACTTAATAGTTTCGCCACTTTGGGAAAGTAGGGTAGTTTACTCAAGGCACGTAAATCGATTTTCGGAGCCTTTAACATTTCCTTTCATTGGAAGAAAATCCTTATTTTTACTTCGCCTATAGCTCTTTCCTCGTTGATTCAGAAAATGTAATTTTATAATTTGCTCTCATGACATAAGAAACAGTAAAAAGGAAGAGTGCAATGAACTACGTGGAAAAATTGACACACCTAACGTATTGCGTTAGTATGGGCCAAATGAGGGGCTTGGAGGACAAGGCGCATAAATGCAAGAAACACAATTTAATGACCCATTGAGGTTCAAATCCGAAGCGTTGCTTGCACGGTACAACCGTGCTAAGGAAGAAAGAAGTATGAATATTCGAGAGTTGCCAATTTTTTCTTGATAAAACATGTATTTTTGACAACATTCATACGTGTTTTTCCTTGAAATTTTCATTTTTTTTTTTTTTTTAGATTGAATTGCGTACAAAATTGTCTAAAAATTTTGGAAAATAATATTCACAATTTTCCCAGTGAATTCGGTTGTTATCGGAGGAAACTTGGCAACGCCTGAAGGCTCATACGGCGTTCTTTCTTAGCACGTCAGAGTAAGGCTACCGTCCTCAGTTTTTACTAGCTTTTTACTAACGAAATGTTTCATTACCAAGAAGTCAATTTTCCATTTATCCGTCTGAATTCTAAAATAACTGTTGCACACCATTGAGAACTCGAATTTTTAAATGAAGCATCGTGGTAATCAGGATTTCCCGTAATAGAACAGTATGTGTAGAAAAAAAAAAGGAAAATTCAAACTCTTGATTGGAGTTACGGTAGCAGAAGGTGAAATCGGCAGCGGCCGGCAGCGCGGCGTTGCGTCGCAAAGTGGATCGAGTCAATACCAGAGGTCGGACATAATTAGATAGCTCTAAACGATTAGACTCCGTTCATACAAAACTTTCAGGTTTTGAAAGTAGTTGCATTGGTTTTCTCGTGAAATTTCTTTTGAAAAGCAACCCTTGAAATTTAAAATGTGGCGAAATAAACATCAAACTTTGCAGTTTTGGTCAAAAATTTCATGTCCAACCTCGCTGACTGACTTGACCCGATGTGCGTCGGCCAGTGGTGCCCAGTGGATCAAGTCAATTAGAGGTCGGACATGAAATTTCTGGCTAAAACTGCCAATTTCGATGTTTATTTCGTCACATTTTAAATTTCAAGGGGTGCGTTCGGACGAAAATTTCACGCGAAAACCAATGGAACCATGCACTATCACAACTTCAAAAACTTGTATAAACAGAGTTATCAGCGTTTAAAGTTTCCAACTTTTGTGAGACCTCTCCCATTGACTCGATCCAAATTGTGGCTGTGCGCGCCCGTTCTGCAATGCTAAGAAAGAACGCCGTGCGAACATTCAAGAGTTGCCAAACTTCCCTTGATAAAACATGTATTTTCGACAACATTCATGCATATTTTTCGTTGAAATTTTCAGCTATTTCAGATTAATTTGCATAAAAAATTGTCCGGAAATTTTGGCAAATAATATTCACAATTTTCCCAGTAACTCCGGTTTTTATCGGAGGAAACTTGGCAACGCCTGAAGGCTCATACGACGTTCTTCCTTAGCACGGGAGCGTTGGAGGAGCGAGCGTGGGGCGTGGGTGTGCGGCGGGTAATCTACCCGAGATCAAACAAGATGCACAGGCGGATCCAATCCCGTGGGCACTCGGTTGCGCGCCCGCTTTCCTTTTGTTTCGGAACTTGTTTGTTTTCTTACTAATTGTAGCTTAAACCTGTCATTATTCGCCGCGGCTAGGAAATGGACGTTCTCACTTTATTTGTGGATCTGCCTCCCTTTCAGCGGTGCGTGCCAACTTCAAGACTTTAACCGGCATGCCAAGTCGGGTGTCCACTGTAATATCAAGGGAAGCCAGAAGCGCCAGTCACACCTACATGCAGGAGAGTTTTGAAGAATACTTACGTGGAATTATGTATGATTGGTTACACATGGACGTCTTTCTGTTAAACGGAACTAAGCGCAAATCTTATAGTTCCTTTTGAGGATTTTAGAACCCCGGATAGCGCATTCTGTCAAACGGAACTAAGCGCCATGGAAAAGCATTGCGAGTATAGGACGGAACGAGCATCGCGTTCCGCGACACCCGCAAATCCAAGGCCCCTTTTTCCTTCATCTCCCGATGGCGCTTAGTTCCGTTTGATAGGAATACGTCCATATGTGAGATACTTGAAAAAAAACGAGGGAAAAGGCTAAAAAGAACTCGAGACGTTTTTACTCCAGTCTGAGTCATTTTCAGTCGGAAAATAAATTCAAAATAGAATACTATAGAATAAAAAACCTCAGGCCCACATGTTGATGGCCGAGATCCGAGAAAATCGGGTTTTTCTCAGGTATTTTTTAATTTTTAACTTATTCCCCCACTGAAATTGACCTAGTTTTGTGTCGGAACGTCTCGGGTTTTTAGTACTGTATTTTTAGCCTTGTTTCCTGTTATTCCTCCTTGTTTTTTCATGTTACCATTGTCTCGGGCTGTTTTGTAAAACCAATTGTATGTAAGATACTTGCGTGTATGCTATTGGAGCGCACAGTGAACTCCAACGGAGCAGTGCAGCGTTCCAATGACGCTCAACGCAGGCTGCACACCGTTACCAAACCGAAATTCCCGCCAAACATAAGCTCGTTTTAAATAAAAATAAAAAGACCCAATGCCAATTATTGTCGCTCCTCTGACTCAAAGAATGTATCTCAATTTCCACGTGAGCTCTGTCCCCCGTGTAGCTCCACACTTTTTGGGGCTGATGTAAAAGTAGAGATGTACGCCCGGTCGTCAGAGCACTGAAAAAAAAATCTCGGTGTATTTACTAAGAAAATGGTAAAATTACCAAGAATTCAGGGTTCTATTTGATCCCAGTTTTTTCTTGGTAAAATTACCATTTATGGAATTGGTAATTTTACCGAGAAATCTCGGTAAAATTATTGACTTCTCGGTAATTTTACTGGACCCCGGTAAAAACGCCAATATTTTTTGTCGGCTGTGGTAGAATTACCGAGATAAAATGGCAAAGTTACCGGGAATTGATTACCAATAAAAGTGGTATTCTTACCTGAAAGAAACAGTAAAAATACCGGTTATTAGGTAAGCTTACAAGTATGTCTTGGTAAAATTACCAATAATTGGTAAAAAAGGTGAGATGGTAAAGGTACCAACGGACCTTGGTAAAAACGCCGAGAATTTTTTTTCAGTGAGGGATGTGGACGTGACTGATTTGCCTAACGCTGAAATAATTTCCTCCGATGCCCGATTAATCAGAGCGAAAACGTAGAAAAAAGGAGAAGTTGGAGGCAGTGCCGCGGGTTTGCATCATTGGGCACAAGTCGCATGTAGCCTGTCACGGCGGACCCATCGATTATCAAAGCCGGCGGAGCGGAGTGAGGGAGGGCCAATCTTAGATAACATCATCAACCTCCAATAAATATCATCAACGACTATAACTGCGCACACTTTGATGCACGCATCCCGGCTTATTATGCAAGGCCTGCAATTTCGCCGGTGCGCGACGCGAAGCAGCGAAACTGGTTCTTTTTCTCTCTCGTGTTGGCGGGTTCGCGGGGTCTCCCCCTTTTCGGGCGGGCGCTGGCACCAGTTTTCATCGGCTTGTAAAGGGGGCGCAAGTGAACGAAAGTAAAAGCCGGGGAAAGAATAAATCAGGCGACGCAATAGCGTAAATCATGGAAAGACACCGGGTCGTGACCAGCGACTTCCCCGCGCTCGGCTCACGGTGAACGGTGGATGTTGGACGGTGGACGTTGGACGGTGGATGTTGGACGGTGCATCGGCCGGCCGGCATCCGTCGACGCGCCATCGGGGTGGCTCGGCGCCCAACTATCCTCATACTGCCTGCGAATCTGACCGGAGGCCAATGATGAGGCATCCAAGTACTGCCGCGCGGAGGAAAAACGCCGTATGACCCTTTAGACGTTGCCACATTTCTTTTAATAAAAACCGAAGTTACTGGGCAAATTTTGAATTTTTTTTTTTTTTTCAAATTTTTCAGATGATTTTTTTCCCAATTTGACTTAATATAGCTGAAAATTTCACGAAAAAAATGTGCTTAACTTTCCTAAGAAATACACGTTTTATCCGGTGAAAGACAACTCTCGAATGTTCATACGGCGTTCTTCCTTAGCACGGCAGAGTGGGAGGCTTGCCTTCTTCCTTTTAATTCTCCAGCAGGTCGATTGTTGAGTCGTTATCGAATGATCTCGATCGATAAATCCCTATCTTATCAATGCAATATATCGATCAAGGTCATTCGATAACGATTCAACAATCGACCCGCAGGTCAGACATCAGCGTTTTAAGGATCAATTGACTTCAGCGAAATCAACGTCAACAAAAACCCCATCAGAAACTGGTAACTGATAACTGGATACTGATATTGAAACAGCACTCTAATGCGATATTTTCTGTCTAAAAAAACCACGCCTTTATTACGATGAAATGCTTTGTTAAAATGGTTGAGTGCTTTAGTCTCCTGCAGGGACGTAGCTAGGAAATTTCTCGGGGGGGGGGGGGGCATGGGACCACCTCTCGTGGTGAAGAGAGCGGGGGGGGAATGGAGGATCCCGTTTTTCTGGGGGGGGGGGGGCACGAGATTTCTGGGGGGGTGCAGGCCCCCTCCCAGGACCCACCTAGCTACGCACATGGTCTCCTGACAACAGAATTGCGATCTCAAAATTGGAGAAAAATGACGAGTGGCTGAAAAAATGGAACCAATTGATGCGATATATCGCATGCCGTTCTGCCACGAAATATGACGTTCATCGAATCACCTTAAGAACGCATCTCTGCTCGTTGAGGTAGATCATTTCATAGTGACTGTGATGGTTCCCTGGTGACGTCACTTAGTCTAGTGGCGCGGATTTTGGCGTGCGGTGGCAACGGGGGCGTATTTGCATGGCGGCGCGGAGGAATGTGGAACAGGCACATGTCACCGCGGCGGCGCGGCGTGGCTCGCGGCTTGCCCGGACAGATCTACAGATGTTTACACTCTCCGCCGAGCAAGGAATCAATAAATCAATCAATCAAGGGCCAATCAGCGCGCATCCCGGGATCCCGCGCCCGCCAGCGCTGTCACGCGCTGAACACTTGCTCCGCGTCACCCGCTCGCCGCTTTACACAACGGCGACACTTCCACCGCCACTCGCCCTTCCAGCATCCACCTTCCCACCGCCAGATTTAGCCGAAAAATCACATTTTTAGCGAGGGTGGCGCTCGGGGTGGGGGGGCGGGGGGTCCGCTCCGGGCTGGGGCGGGGGAGGTAGTGGGAGTGGGTGCGGGGGTGGAGGCAGAGACGGGAGCAGGAGAAGGAAATGGAGAAGGAGAAGAAGGAGTAGGAGAAGGAGATGTACAAGGAGATGGAGATGGAGATGGAGATGGAGATGGAGATGGAGATGGAGATGGAGATGGAGATGGAGATGGAGATGGAGATGGAGATGGAGATGGAGATGGAGATGGAGATGGAGATGGAGATGGAGATGGAGATGGAGATGGAGATGGAGATGGAGATGGAGATGGAGATGGAGATGGAGATGGAGATGGAGATGGAGATGGAGATGGAGAAGAAAATTGAGAAAGGGAAGTTGAAGGGGAAGGGGAAGGGGAAGGAGGAGGAGAAGGAGAAGGAGAAGGAGAAGGAGAAGGAGAAGGAGAAGGAGAAGGAGAAGGAGAAGGAGAAAGAGAAGGAGAAGGAGATGGAGATGGAGATGGAGATGGAGATGGAGATGGAGATGGAGATGGAGATGGAGATGGAGATGGAGATGGAGATGGAGATGGAGATGGAGATGGAGATGGAGATGGAGATGGAGATGGAGATGGAGATGGAGAAGGAAATGGAGAAAGGGAAGGTGAAGGGGAAGGAGAAGGAGGGGGAGAAGGAGAAGGAGGGGAAAAGGAGAAGGAGAAGGTGAAGGAAAGGAGAAGGAGAAAGGGAAGGTGAGGAAAGAGGAAGAGGAAGGGAAGGTGAGGGAGGGGGAAGAGGAAGAGGAAGGAGAAGGCGAAGGAGAAGGAGTATCCCTATGTATGTATCTCCAAGCAAATCTGGGAATTTAAAACCAAAATACTTGCACTTTTATGTTTGCCGAACTGACAACGATGGAACACTGCAAAACTACGGCTGTCAGGGCGCTATAGCCGCAACGAGCCCGGCTCCACAGCCTTATTATGCATTGCAAAGGTTGCCGTACTTCGGGGAGTCCCAGAGCGTATCCACCGGAATCTACAAGAAGTCTCGATAAAAATTTACAACGATTGCGCACAAAGCGGCAACGTGAGGGTTTGATTAATTCCCCGCCCCGACGAGTAAACATTGGATCGGGATTTCAGGAGTCGGCACCTCTCCGGCAAATATCAAGGTGCTTCGTTGCGCTGGGAAAAATGCAATCCTCACAGAGATCAGTGAAACCTACTCCGGCGAAAACGGCCAATCTATGCACAGCAAACCGGCCTGGCTGAGGATTGACCTGCTGTGAGATGGACCGAGCAGGACTGATCCCAAGGACATCATTATTGCAAGGACTGATCACTGTTGATCAGCTGAATGACAAACGAGGAGGACTAACTATTGGCGTCCTATGGAAGAACGCCGTAAGAGCATTTGCACGTTGCCAAATTTCCGGATGAAATATTTATTTTTGAGGAAAACTACAACATTTTCCCTGGAAATCCTGGTATCAATTGAGGCACTGGATGCGAAAAAGGCACTTCTCGGTTGCAGTGTTTCAGAGTCTCCTCTAATATTTCATTCATTGTAAGGAAAGTGAATGCATCCATTTCACTAAAAATTCTAATGAATGTTCATTAGAATTCTACAATTTTCTATGAAAAGAATTCTGGAAAAATCACCCATTAAAGTGTTCTCCACGGGATTAATTGGCAACAGGGATTCTGAAACACCACAATAGAAAAGTGCTCTTTTCGCATCCAGTGCCTAAATTACTCATTATCTTGAGTTTTTACGAACCATTGGCGGATCCAACATTTTGGCAACATTGTTTTTCCCCATTTAAACCCATAGGAATGTATCGATTCTCGAAGGGGCTAGGTAGGCGCTCTGACAAGAATCGATGATTTAACTTAGGTTTAAACGGAGGGAATCCGGTATTGTCGAATTGCTGGATCCGCCTTTGTTGTGAACAAAGGTCCCTCCTCCCGCGGTGCACCACAAATTATGAAAAGTATCCGAAAACTTAAAAGAAAAAAAATTCATGTTAGTAACATAGTGTTTAATTAGGAGAAACTTTGGATAATAATGTACCGACAGTTCAGTGGTCCGTCTTGACTGTAAGGGCCTAGCCAAAAAGTTCCAGGTGCTAACGAGATTTTACGACACTCGGCAGGAAAACCGCTCTCACCTCTCCTGAAAAGTTTTTAAGGAGGTCGATAGAGAAGTGAATAGGAAGCTTTCGAGTATTGTATGAGGGGCCTAGTGGACAAGGCACACACGTGCAGTTTTTGAAAAAAACTGAGATACTAATGATTCCAAGAAAGACTAGTCTTCATGCATATACTGTGAAAAGTTCGCTCCTAAATTCCAAGTTTTAAGCATCTAAAAGTCAGTTAAAACTTTCTTTCCGGCATAAGGATCCATGTCATTTCGAAACTTCAAACACGCATTTCTCGAAATAGCAAAAACTGCACTTATGCGCCTTGTCCTCCAAGCCCCTCATAAACCGCTATTAGGAAAAGAGTCCGTGAGTTCACTGTTATGATGCGTCATAAGTAGAGAAGGAGGCAAAATATACGAAATGTTCTCATTCTCTCAAGAGAATCAACGTTGTGTGTCGATTCAACAGGAGATGCCTATTTTGCTCTACCTTAAATTCTGCCTGCTGCACTCTCGAGGGGTGAGGCTATGATTCATGTTTCAAAATGTACGGTAAATTGTATGACGTGGGGTTAAAAAATATAAAGAATCAAAAGTTGTAAGAGTTGAAAACTGCTGGATTAGCGGATACGGGAAATTGGAGCACGAAAGACCAGTCTTGCGAGTAGCAGGAATCATTTGGGGGTAATCAGTCTGCGTTCAGGAAAGTGAGTGTCCGAGATGCGAAGGATGAAAACTTGATTCAAGGGAGAGGGAACAACCGGGAAGACAGAGTGGGAGGGAAAGGGAGCAAAAATTAACAAGGTATGATTTAGAACATATTCGAAACGAGGTGCTGACTGGAGAAAAAAACTCCGACCCAAGGCTGACGATGGAGCGGCCTGAGATTGCCAGTTTGTGAAGAATTTTAGAAAAAATTCAGATGCCCCATCCCTCAACATGTAGCCTAAAAACGTTTAAAAATCCCATTTCGACCAATAGGATCGCTCTATACTCCTTTTGTCATCTTTTTCCATTGGCCCGTCGAATCGTCTTTAGCGATTCACCGCGATTACGAGCCGCGTTATAGAATTGGACGTATTTATGCTAAAAGGAACTATGTGCCACGTGAGAACTATGCACACTGAAAAAAAAAATATCGGTGTATTTACTAAAAAAAGGGTAAAATTACAAGAATTCAGGGTTCTATTTGATCCCAGTTTTTTCTTGGTAAAATTGCCATTTATGGAATTGGTAATTTTACCGAGATATCTCGGTAAAATTATTGAACTTTCTCCGTAATTTTACTGGACCTTGGTAAAAACGCCAATATTTTTCATCGACTATGGTAGAATTACCAAGATAAAATGGCAAAGTTACCGGGAATTGATTACCAATAAAAGTGGTATTCTTACCTGAAAAAAAAAAAAACAGTAAAAATACCGGTTTTTAGGTAAGTTTACTAGTCTGTCTTGGGAAAATACCAATAATTCGTAAAAAAGCGAGATGGTAAAGGTACCAACAGACCTTGGTAAAAACGCCGAGAATTTTTTTTCAGTGCACATAGTTCCTATTTACATAAACACGCGTCCAATCACAGTTCATCCTTGAAAATTAGCCCACAGCTCTTGAAAAGCGGCCATAGCGTAAAAATCATCGTGTAAGTCCAAGTGAGTCCTTTAGAAAATCTTGATCGTCGGAAATTCAAAACCTTTTGTGCCATCAGTTGTTGGTGAAATTGTAAAAAGTTTGTAAATTATAACATTGGAAATAAATATATAAATTGAGAGACATTTGCGGTACGGATTTGATTATGGTAACCATCTGTATTTACTTTATCCTTCCTTCTTTTAGTTTTCTCACAATTTCTATAAAGTCGTGCTTTTCTTTCCCCATAACGGGATTTCAGCTGAGAGTGCTTGAAGTGCTTGTATACATATTCTCTATCTAATTTGTGTCACCAGCAGCCTCTTTCTTATTCCTTAAAATTATCTATATTCTTAAACCTCCAAAATTTCTACTGTATTTCCTTATTTTATACAGAAATAGGCATGCGTATGACCATTGCCTTGACATGCCACCCCTCTCATCGAAAGGGAAGTATTACCACTGCGTTTTTTAGTTTCATTTTTGTATAGTTTACGTGGCAACGCTGCAGGGCACAGTTCCAGAGAGCACCTCTAAGGAGGTACGCTGCGGTTGTTTACTTTCAAAGTAGCAGGTATTATACGGGTCTATATAGATATATTTATTTATTTATCTACCTATATTTCTAGTTGGCGGGAAGATTTGTAGCAGTTGAAACGGTAATTATAGGTTTGGTGGACTAGCTGAAGCTCTCCTATTACCTGACTGGTTTTGCCGCAAACCAATTTCGAGTGAGTCAGTGCTTACTATGCCCAACACCAAACCTCCTCCCAGGGGTCGCTAACTTCGGTGCCGTATTAAGGGCCAAATTGAGTGGTGCCTCGAAGAAAGGCGTATGTACCGTGGAGATCTTATGCACTCGTGCTCTTTCTCAAACAGGGTGTTCAATTGTCTCGTATTGGCCGCGTAATTGATAAACGTTAGCACACACGGCGATCCGAATCTGAATGGAATTCCTGGGATTTTTAATTTTCCCCTTTTCCACCTTTTCCTCCACGGCCCACCTCCTCCGGTTTCCGATTCTACCCAGTAATTATACGCGCACTCACATTGTTTCGGAAGAATCCGCCTCCTTTGACGTTTCACATCAACGCCTGATTGCCGGTGAAAATACCTCAATAAGTGGGGCCTCGTTACAGCTCCAGCCACAATTTGGCTAAAAAGTAGCTTTGAACCTCTTACATCCTGGCGTTCCGTCCCTCCCCGCTCGGATATTTACTTAAACATTATGGACGAGTTATTTATGGGGATAATGGCAAGCGGACCTACCGCGCTCTCACCGCACCGCATGGGAAATAGATCCACCGTGGTTATTATTGGTCAGTTGCTCATCAAATAATTTGTGGTCCTTACTTTAGGGACCAAGAGATGATACAATTTGGCGCAGATTTATAGATTGATGAACGAACAGGTGAAAATCTTCAAATTGGACATATTTCTGCTTAAAGGAACCAGATACTGGTGGGAAAGAAGAGGTGTGCTCGTTAGTCGGGGGCCGTGAGAATGAATGGGAATTATTAAGTGCCAGTGACGTCAGTGGCAACGAAACCGTCTCAGTTGTCGCTTTTGATTTCATGAGCCCTGTTCACAACGCTCCTTGGCCATGCCCACGGCTCACGAGTGTCGCATTCAGTTGGCACTTAGTTCCGTTTGACAGAGTGTAAAATCCCGCTTTTCCATTGTTTCATAGGCAGCTTTCTACAGCACACTCCATTTTTTCCGACTCGTCTATAGTACCGTTTGGCAGAAGTACGTCCAATTGAAGGGGCTTTTGAAGGAGCGAATTTACGAGCAAGCGAGGGTTTGTTTCTTAAGGCCGTACCGGGGCGCACGGGCCGACCCGGAGTTGATTGGTGGACTCGTCTTTGCCAGTATTGCGCAGTGTTCCAGGAGAATCGGTCGTATCCAACAGAGTATTCCATACAAATTTTGAGAGATATTTTGCGATGTAGGAAGAAAACGATCATGATTTTCATGATTATGGAGCAAAATTACGCCCACCAAAAAAAAAATAAATAAATAATAAATTTAAAAAAAAATTTAAAAAAAAAATGAAAACATCCCGCCACATGTAAAACATGGCACGTTCAATTTTCAGTATTCCTAGCTAATATCTCGTAAATCTTTTTTCTCGGTGAATGCTTGTATATTTTACGATGGAATTTTGATAATTTCGAGTTAAAGCCGCTGTTTGCATTCTTATACGACACGTTACGTGTATACCGAGCGAAACATGAAGCACACCTCGGTGAACTTCAGTTTGATACAACCTTGAAGTTTCCAGAGAGGCGTTTTCCGAGCAAGGTTCCATACGCAGAGCAAAAGGTCTTTAGGCTAAATGTCGCTCCAAGCCCAAGTAGCTCAATGCCTTTGAGCGCGTCATTGCAGTATCGCTTTACCCAGTAGCCCACTCGCAACACAGCCCACCGCACCACCATTCATCGCAAAATGACGCTGCCTCTGCCTTGTTGGGTCACGCTACACTGCTGTGCTAAGGAAAAAGAAAGACGCCGTATGAACTTTCAGACGTTGCTAAATTCCCTGTTATAAAATGCGAATTTTTTGGTAAATTGTGGGTATTTTTCATCCAATGCTTCAGGCAACTTTGTTCGCACTTTCAGTATTCTCCGTAAATAACAAGGATAACACCGAATCACCACCATTCAGTTGTTAAATTTTTACTTCAAGTACGTTTTCTTCCCTTGCCTATTTATTTATTTATTTTTTTTATGTTTTTTTTTTTTTTTTTTTTGTGTCGCACTAGGTAGTTTTAAAATAAAACTCTCTCTCTTAACATACTTAGAATTTGCTCCATTTAAATTGTGGAAAGCGTGTAGAGCGGTAGGAAATTTGAATCCACCGTCTGATTTTGATACAGATTTTATTTCGATTCCACGTTCAAATTGAAAGATTACGTTTGCGATATGTGTTTCTATCGGTCTGCGGTTCAGGTAAATGAGCTTGTATGTTTACAACTAGCATTTTGAAAAAATCTAAGCCCTTTTCTTTCAGATCGTAAGTAACGAACGTTCCTTCAACTCATAACAACGCGAAGAACAATGGAAGAATTTAGGAAGTTGGGTTCGGGCCCAACATGCAACTATTCGAACTCCACGGTAGGCCGGGTTGCATACGCTCGATTTTGCGGGCGAAATGTGAGATCTGTTAACGGCTTACGCGCGCTCGCGATGTACGGCTTTCGCGATTTCCTCTAGCGTATGCCGCCGGACCTATTGCGGAGTTTATAGCTGCATGACGTGTCCAAACTCACTTTGGTGTATTCTTCCGTTGTTTTAAGCTCTGTGTATTATTCTAATATCGAGTTCGTCTTTCGGGAAGCATCTCTTTTGTTAATATCGCCTTACAAATCTGTGCGAATGGAGCGCCATAATAGTTGATTAAAATACACGTCACGCTCAAGATTAACAATTTCACCTGTACCCTACCGCGAAGATCGTGAGCAGATCTCAGATTTTGCCTGCAAAATTGAACATATGCAACCCGGCACACCGTGGAGTTAAAATAGTTGCATGGTGGATCCAAACCCAAATGTGTGGCGTAGCTCAGGGGGGGGGGGGGGGGGGGGGGTAGAGCGTCGCAAGTGCTGGTGCAGACGCAAGGCGTCGCAAGAGCAGATGCAGACACGCGTCGCGACTACTGTGCAGACGATGGCGTCGCTAGAGCAATGCAGACGCAGGGCGTCGCAAGTGCAGAGCTGACACTCGTCGCAACGGCAGTGCAGACACAAACGGGATAGACGCGAAGAATCGAAGACCAAAGAAGAACCAAAATGGTTGATGAGATATGATGTCTATTACTGACCGCTACAAAGGGCACACAATTCGTACAGGTTTTGACTCTGGGTTGATGGGATGAGGAGCGGACAAGTGCCGCTCGATCGCCAGTCTCTCCAAGAATCCGGTGAGACCCTGGAGCCACAGGGATGAGAAGCGGCCCACGGCCAGCTCCGTTTTACGCTCCGCGCTCTATTGGAATGCCGAGTTTATCTTTTAGAAAGGAGTCACAGTTGTTTTTTTTCGCGACGCTCTGTGACGTAATGTATTTTCTCGGTTAACTGAGGAGCCTAGAGGCTGCTATATTCTCGGACGATTCCAATTCCAAAGAGAGTAAAGGAAAATGGCAAAATGAATTTTATACAGAAAATCGTTTTATCTTAATTAATTTATCAAACTGGGATAATACTTATTCCGCTTCACTTGGCTATGACTAGAGCCTGCAATATTAGTTCATTATTGGAAAATGCCATAATGTTTAATCATTTTCTCATGATCATACCATTTTTTTTTCTTTTTTTCTTCTTTTTTTTTCAGACAAGCAGTGACACAAGTCACTAGAGGTCAGTAGTAGTAGTTAGTAGTTTTTAAAAAAATAATTCTCCTTTATCGTGGCCAGCAATTAAGAGAAGTCATAGATAGGAAATCGAAATAAGAACGTTGTGTTTTTCATTAATATTTAGCTGAACATTGAAGGGGCAACGCCATTTAGGTAACAAAATAATATAATTACCTCTGATGGTCTTGTGAAACAATAGTGTAATAAAAGTCGTCCCGTGCTCGTAAAAACATATGCACACAAACATGTCAAACCGTAAAATTTCCTATTTATAACCGTGCATTTCATAATAAGTTGTGGCACTCCAGGAGTCATGACTGTTACATTACGGCATCGAATACAAAGATCCAAGTCTCAGTATCTACACTCAGGACGAAGAGTGCTTGCTGTATAAGTAACGCTTGATACGCTAAAACCCTCCGAACTGCCCACTCAAAGTACTAAAAGAAAATATAAAATCTACTTCTAGTGAAGTTAAAATCAGGTGTTTCTTGAAGCCACTCCGAAAAATCCCAGATAAACATTTGGAGGTCATAAAACCCTTTAGGGTAGGTTTCCTGTCAATTTATCGTTAAGCTAAACGTACTGACGATTGTCGCCTTATACCGGCTTTGTCTGCAAACGGCAGCCTATACAATTCTTTTCGACAGCCATCGGTGAATGATGTTTAGTTGTATTGTATCACGTTAATCAAAATTTCATGGCAAAATATAAAAATGCACTTTTGAAACATTTAGGGTTCTGAGGTTTGAATCAAACTCTAACAAAACTGCGCCGTAAGAGATCTCGGAGTGAAATCTGGAGTGCCTTTCACTCCGAAGTCTTTTTCGTCCCCCGAAAAAGTCCTAGTGTAAAAAAGAGAAAGAAAAAAATCCGTTCCGTGAAAGAAAAATTTACTCCTCAAAGAGAGTAAATTCTTCTCCCCACTCATATTTCCTCCGGTTGTATGGAGCAATACCCTCGTAAGTTCCGCAGCGGACAGCACTCTAGATTTTACCCTATGATTTTTAACATTGTGATGAACAACTCGCCGTTGAGCTCGAGTGATAGAAGAGCATTATAACGTGAAAATGCGTATTACAAAAAGGTTATCTTAAACGACGATTTTTACTATGGACCCTACACTATGACCTATTGTCGATAGGTAGAACCTTTTACTTTCGGAGATTCAACACTTCCTCAAGGACAATCATAAAGGAGCACCCTTTCCCAGCTGTTGACCTACCAGTTATCTAATCGGTGAGTGATGAGCTTCGGGTGAAGTATAATGAGCCAAACAAGTTTCCCAAACTTCGGTTTGTTTGAGAAACGAAATTCTCAACAAGTTGTGAAGGATCGACCTAGTAAGTTGGTCGACAGTTGAATGTTGGAGTCTGGAAATTAAAAGCTTCCACCATTGCTAAGATACCAGTGCTACCGTGTTAAGGAGGAACGTCGTATGAACACTCGAGAATTGCCAAATTTCCATTGATAAAACATGAGTTTCTGACATCATTCATGCATATTTTTCCTTGAAATTTTTAGATATTTTAGATTGAACTGCGTGCAAAATGGTTTGAAAATTTTGGTAAACAAAATTCGCAATTTTCCCAGTAAAATCGGTTTTTATCGGAGGAAATTCGACAGCTTCTGGAGGCTCATACGGCGTTCTTCCTTAGTAAGAGTGGAGGGTCTCTTTGTCTCTGATTCTTACGAAAAGGCCAAAGATGAAGGAATCACGCCGCCATAACTTAGAACAAAAACTAATCCGAGAGGGGACCGAAGGAATAGCGACACGGCGAGTCGAATCGGGCAGACGCCCTAAGGAAACAGGGGGTCAGAACTTGGTAAAAAAGCTTATCGGAACAATGCGGGGAGCCCCGATGCAATTTAATATGTGTCCTATCTCGCGGAGGCTTATTTGCAGGGTTTTAAGGTTAATAACCAGGCAAGACCAGAAGCCTCGGCTCGCACCCCCGTAATGAAAACGACCCTTGGCGGGTCCGGGGCGCCGGGCTGATTGTTCCAGATAAGAATATGTAAATTCCTCCGAGGCGGCGAGTAAATCATTTTATTGTCCTTAAATGGTTCTCAATTATCCCGAAAGACACGGGCATCAGATAGCGGGATTTATTCGCGGGCGATCTCCGTGCGGGCGCGGGCGGAACAAATCGGAGCCGCCGTACAACAAATTAACGACGCCGAGCGTGCATAATTCCCGTCCGGCTGCTTTATTTGTTTTGGTCGTTAAGTTGGCACCGCGGCCGACGGGACTCGCAACGGCGGGATATGGAGATGTTATGATGTTCGGATGCGCCGTGATGAACCTTTGTTCTTTCTGCCCTCCGCCCAGGTTGCATTCGATTGGGCCCCGCGTTGTGCGTTGTCGCCCCGGCGCGGGAAACTCGGCTCCGCGAATCCCGTCCCCCGCCAATGGCAACGCCGCACAGTGGATCTGGAGTCCCTTTATACTGAGAGTCAAGACAATTTGAATCCATTTCTGATTGGTTCCCGTATTTTAGGCCTCCACAGTGGCACAAACGGGAATGAAGATTACATTTTCACCAATTGCAAAGATTATAATCTGGAATGGACCAGGGAATTACGGGCTCGGCAAGGAACAAACGGAATGCGAGGAGGAACGGAGAAAGGCATTTGAGAATGGGCCGATCAAAGATTACGAAAAACGTTCGATTTCTGTAATCTTTATTCCCGTTTGTGACATCCATGAGCCGAATTGTCTTGACTCTCAGTATAAAGGGACTCTAAGTGGATCGAGTCAATGGGAGAGGTCGGACACGATTTGGAAACTTTAAAAGCTTATAACTGCGTCTATACACAACTTTGAGATTTTAAAAGTGGTTTCATTGGTTTCCTCGTGAAATATTCTCTCAGATGGACCCCTTGATAATAAAATTGTGACGAAATAAACATCAAAATTTGCAGTTTCTGTCGAAAATTGCATGTCCGACTTCTCTGATTGACTCGAACCACTGTGCGCCATCCACTTTTAAATTAATACCTCGAGCCTCTCTCTCTTTACCACCTTTGGCTCCCACCAAGCCCCCTCCGAGTGGGGGGCCGTGAAAAATGTGGCAAAATTAATTATAGCTCTTGTCCTTGCCCCCCCTCCCTCTTACACACTGCCCACCCCCCCCCCCCAATTTTCTCCGCTCTTCCATGATGGACGATTGACATCAGAGGACGCTTTTTATCTTTGTATTTCCATCTTCCGATTCTATAGGCCAACTTGGTTCTTCTCTAGCGCTCCGTGGCTCCACTTGTCAGGATCGTCCGAGGTTTGGCAGAGCTGCGACGGGAGGTGGGGGTTTTCGCACACTTCGTCACCTACCGGCCGAAGTATCACGAGTGTCACGCGACGTTTCAAAATTTCCGCCGCCGTTTTATTATTTTGCAGATCTTTCAACGATCTTTCGACCGTCCGAAAATTTAATTGAATTTTCTTCGTGCCGTCGTTAAAATTCAGCGAAATTTTCAAACAGATTCAACCAATAATTTCTCTGTAAAAGATAAAATGGCGGTGGAAATTTTGAAACTTCATATGGCGCTTGTGATACTTTGGCCGGAAAGTGATGACATGTGGAAATTTAGGCATTTCTGCAGATTTATTGTGCTGGATATTTCCGCATACATCCTAGCGCATATTTGTTGAATATTCCAAGATGCCGCCAAGAGGCCACCCATAAATTAAATCATTTAGGAGTCTTACAGAGGAGTAGTCGCTGAAGGTTCATGAAATATAGGTGACGAAGAGGGAGGCAAAAAGTCGGAAAATGGGGGCGTGAGTGTTATGTTGTTAATTGTATTGAAAAATAAAAAATAAATCGTATACAACCCTTTCGAGAGAAGTACATGAGAGTATCGCAAGTGTGAATAATACGGTGGATTCGGCATCATATCAATGATAGTTACAGCACCGAGGGTATTATGACAAAATCATCACAGTTAACCCATTAAAAACTTCGTAACAGTCCTTCCAAATTAAGCCTGTTTTTAAGCCTGACACGAAAGACTGGCTGCATAATTGTGTACTTAATGCCATTGTACGAGTAAAAATTATACCATTAGTTAGAACGAAAACAGAATTAAGTCGACGACTTCTGGTCAAGCTTGAGCACGTCCGCGTCCTATCCTGCCGTGCTAAGAAAAAACGCCTTATGAACCTTCAGGCGTTGCCAAATTTCCATTGATAAACCGCGAATTTCCTGGTGAATTTATGAATAATTTCCTCCCTATTATTTCAGGTGATTTTGTTTGGAATTTCACCTAAAAGATTCTGACAATTTAAATGAAAAATATCCAAATCTTTCCTCAGAAATAAACATGTTATCGAAAGAAAGTTGGCAACTCGAATGTTAATACGGCGTTTTTCCTTAGCACGGCCGTATCGAGGAGGACATTTTGCTGAGGATGAGCAACGGTTAAAGGCCAAAAAGGAGCACGGTCAGGGATTAAAGAGCAATTTTGTTTTTTTTTTTTAAAAAAAAACGCGTGCATTAACGACGCTGGGGAATTGTCAGCCTGTCGGATTGACAAGAAGGGTTGCGGGGTAAGGGGCTGGGAGCGCGACGGGGGAGGGGGTTGAAAAACAGGGGGATCAAAGGATGGGCTCGTGACTGCATTTTAATGTGTAATGTAGAAAATGAAGAACAGAAGTTGTTATTTTTATGCGGCGCCGTCAGCCCTCGCCGGTTTTCCCGGCAAAGGGCAGGGACTCCGGCGAGTTTCCCGGATGAATTTGGCAATTGCGACGTGATAAGCACCGCGCGAGACTTAGAAATCCCTGTGACGTAAGACCGAACTCGTGTACTGGTTAATCTAAGATAAGCCGCTGCATGATTCCCACCGCCAAGGGGGTGGCAATTCGACAGGGGATTTGCCGAGTCAAAATATCATTTACTCCCATCAGATTAGTGCCCGGACGGTGAAATAATATTACGGGGAGGGCGCGGTAAAAGTAAGTAAAAAAAAAAACGAGGAATAAAAATAATGTAGTAAACTGCCACGCTAAGGAAAAACGCCGTATGACCCTTCAGGCCTTGCCAAATTTCCTTTAATAAATCACGAATTTTCGGGGAAATTTGTGAACATTTTTCCTTCAGATAATGTTGTTCGCAATTTCACCTAAATTTCCTGAAAATTCTGAGGTAAAATATCCATAGCTCTCTTCAAAAATGCCGGAAATTTGGCAGCTTTGGAATGCTCATACGGCGTTTTTCCCTCGGACGGGAGTATAGCGGTCACCCGTCGGGGAAGTGGGGTGGGAGGTCGAGAGCTTAATCCGCAGAACAAGTTTGGACCTTGTTGAGACTTGATAGAAGGTTGCGTTATTTACATAAGAGAGCCCTTAAATGATGGATGGGTGAGGCATCCCGGACGATTCCTGTAAGGCTGGTAGCATTATAAATTCATTTAGCCGGGCGAGGTTAAGTCGGCTGAGCTTGTGCTATGCATCGGTGCTTATTAACCGGACTCGGGCGACTGCTGCGAAGTCGGCTCCGTCGCGCGGCCGAGTCGAGTGGCGTTTGGCAACGGATCTGGAAGCGAAGTCTTCATTAGCGCCGTTAAGACGGATGTTCGAGTCGGCCGCCGACTCCGACCCCAGCTTCAGCGCCCGCCGCGCCGCTCTCGTCAACGAGTCCCGTCGTTGAGTTCAACGCTTTCAGCCCAGCGGGCCGATTATTGAAATTGATAGACAAAGCCATAGACAAAGGAGACAAAAGAGATATGGAGAGATCCTATTGGTGGAAGCGGGTGGTTGCAGTGGACAAAGGAGGTAGGTAATAGACTAACTAACGGCAACCCACGAGTGACCCGACAGTTAGTCTATCATCTTCTCCCTTTGAGTACAGGATCCACTCATTTCAACCAATAGGATCGCTGCATACTCCCTATGTCTTCTTTGTCTATCGCTTTGTCTATCAATTTCAATAATTAGCCTGCTGCTCTCTGAAGCTGGAGCTCTCGCAGCATCCCTGGATGTTACGCTTCACACCACTAAATGCAACACTGGAAAAAAAACACATTGGATCTAGAGTCCAGACTCTTAAAAACATCGACAAGAAAAAGTACTCTTGATTTAATCACAATTTATCTTAAATCAAGAACCAAGCCTTTTAATTTAAGCGGATTTCGTTTTGATTCAAGTAAAAATCCGATTGAATCGGGAGTATTTTTTCTTGTCAATGTTTTCAAGAGTCTGGACTCTAGATCCAATGTGTTTTTTTTTCCAGTGAATACTGCTCCAGTATTACACTGTTGAAAATCGAGGAGTGGAATCCGGTGCCGGAGTCCACGACGCGGTCAAAAACCCCGAGTGATATGAGCACGAAGTGAAACAAGGTGGAGGAATGGCGCTGGGTCCACACCACTAAGCGCTGGAAAAAAATCTCGGTGTATTTACTAAGAAAAGGGTAAAATTACCAAGAATTCAGGGTTCTTTTGATCCCAGTTCTTTCTTGGTAAAATTACCGTTTATGGAATTGGTAATTTTACCGAGAAATCTCGGTAAAATTATTGAACTTTCTCGTAATTTTACTGAACCTTGGAAAAAACGCCAATATTTTTTATCGACTGTGGTAGAATTACCGAGATAAAATGGCAAAGTTACCGGGAATTGATTACCAATAAAAGTGGTATTCTTACCTGAAAAAAGTAAAAATAACGCTTTTTAGGTAAGCTTACCAGTCTGCCTTGGTAAAATTACCAATAATTGGTAAGAAAAGTGAGATGGTAAAGGTACCAACGGATCTTGGTAAAAACGCCGAGAATTTCTTTTCAGTGAGCAAGGACCCACCTTGACACCTTTGTCATTTCTCCACCTTGTTACGTACAGTATCCGGGCCACTTCTTAGTATTTTTTTTTTTTTCTCATTTGTACGAAGTGAAATTAGCACCCTAAAAGTGTATGAAACTCCACAAAAAGAGTGGATTCCGCTCCGTAACAGTGTAAGTTGTTCCGTAAGGAGAGTAGATTCCGCTCCGCATTCTTGCCATTTGGGAGTTTTGGGCGCTCAATAAACTTTGGGCACAGAAATTCACTCCAAAGTTTTTAATAGTGTGCAGCAATATTGCTTAAATTTTCCATATTAGAGTAGTCAGGAGTTTCATATGGACGTATTTCTGCCAAACGGAACTATGTGCATTAAGACATGAGCCCTGAAACACATAAGAATACATGCATAACAGGACTTACGTTATAATGCACATAGTTCCGTTTGGCAGAAATACGTCCATATAGAAAAGACCCTTCTACGTCGACCTTATTTCAAATGAATTTTTGTTTAAATTTTGATCCACTTTAGGAGATTTTTGAGGTGTTGAAATTGAAGTTTTGAAGTGTTTCCCTCGAGTGAATTATGCTTCCTCTGAACAATTTTTGTCCCCTCTCTTCTGAGATTTCGTTGAGAGAACGGGTCGCGGAGCATGGAGATTTGGTATTTGGATATTTGGATTTTATCGGTCGAGAATATTTAGCGATCCAGAGCGGAAATTTTGAAGCATCATAATCGAGGAGCAGGATTTTACACCATGATTGGCGATGCGACTCGGAACTTCATACAGTTATACAACTTAACGGCGCGGCGCTTGCATGCATTTATTGATGCTCTGTGACAGTGCGTGTTGCATATAGGGAAAAATGTAGGCGCACTGCCGACAGACGCTACGCAACAGAAAACGCACGCGAGTAGCATTCAGTTTTTTTTAGGGGCAAAATTTCGAGATACGCACATCAGAGGCCAAGCGCGCGAAAAAGCATGTCCACGTCGGCGCAGTTTACATTTCATGACCCCAAACGAACAAAATCACCCAGTCTCAAGCGTTGCGGCGTGGAGTAACGTTACTGATGAATATTCGTTCATTGAGACTGTTTTTTAGACTGACTAACTACGCGAAAATGGACTTTTGACTTCGTAAAGTTTTTATCCCTACTTTATATGGAAGGACAATAGAAATGGAAGCTGTCTCGGTTCTTATCGCATGGAATGCGAATGGATTAAAACCTGCTAAACTCTTAGAATTTAGTGAAAAAATGGCAAAATTACGCGTAGATATAGCATTGTTCTCTGAAACCCATTTTGCTAGGGAATCGAGAGGATACTTGAAAGGATATAGATTTTATAATTCACGACATCCTTCTAATAACGCTAGGGGGGGAGCCTCTATTGCTATCAGGGAAAACATTAAACACTCTGTTCTCGAAATTGTAGAAGAAGAACGTTTCCAAGCGGTGATTATTCAAATTGAGTCATCGCTAGGGCCATTTAATGTCAGCGCGTTATACGCTCCACCACGTCATCGATGCTCAGTTGACGACTATTCTGGTCTACTTGATAAATTGGGTCCTCGCTTTCTTATCGGGGGGGACTTCAACTGTAAAAACGTCAGATGGGGTTCGAGATTAACTAACCCGAAAGGTGATAATCTTGAAACTGCAGTCAATCTTATCGGAGGTGATTTTATCTCTCCGGGTAAACCCACCTTCTATCCAGGTAATCCATTGAAAGAGCCAGACGTAATTGATTTTTTCATCTTCAATAATCTCAATCTCAATAACAAAACTTCTTGCAATGTGTTAGAGGGAAAAAAAGATCATGTGCCGGTTTTCTTATCTATATTTGCTACTCCAGTATTAGTTAAACGCCCACCCTGTCTAATTTCTACTCAAACAGACTGGAAAAAATTTCGAGAATTATTAACTTCCCGTATTAATAACTCAACTTCAATAAACGACTGCTCCACACTTGATAAGGAGGCAGAGTCATTAATTTCGAGCATCCAAGAGGCTGCAAAAGCAAGCACGCCGGTTGCTAGAACTTTTAATAATTTTCATCATAAATGCACTCTTCCAAAGGAAATACTCAGCCTTATTGACCGTAAAAACAAAGCGGGAAGGAGGAGAAGGATTACTCACCATGAATCTGATAAAAATCTCTACAATAGACTAAACAAGGCAGTGGAGAAACGTATTAATGAATTTCGTAATGAAAAATTTGAAAAATTTGTAGCTAATCTCAGCCCAAGCGAAGCTAATGATTACACCCTTTGGAAAGCGACAAAATCCCTAAAACGTCCTTTCCTAGCTAGCTTCCCAATTAGAAAACCGGACGGTGAATGGGCAAATAATAGCCAGGAAAAAGCCCATACTATTGCCGATCACCTTGAAAAAGTATTTCAACCTAACCCCTGCGAATCTCCAGAGAAGGAATGCGAACTAGAGGAAGAAGTTGGTAATATTAATTTTCTCCCTGCAGAAAAAATCAACAAAATTACATATGACGAAATTTTCAAGGAAATTAAATATAAAACAAAAATCAAGAAAAGTCCAGGTTTTGATCTTATCTCAGCAATTATCCTCAAGCAACTTCCTCCTGCGGCAATCAAAAAATTAGAAGCACTCTTTAATGCAGCATTGTCATTGAAATACATCCCTAGTCAATGGAAATTGGCTGAGGTGATTGTTATTTTAAAATCCGGAAAACCTCCTTCAGCCCCTAGTTCGTACCGCCCTATCTCCTTACTTCCCCTGATATGCAAACTTTTCGAGAAGTTATATATTAAACGTTTACTGACAATTGTAAATAAGAAAAAGTTACTTCCTAATGAGCAGTTTGGTTTCAGGGCTAAACATAGCACAATAGAACAATTACACCGGATCTCTTCTTATATTGAAAAGGCGCTAGAGGAGAAACAGTTTTGTAATGTAGTTTTCTTGGATGTCGCCCAGGCATTTGACAAAGTCTGGCATTCTAAAGTGGCATTTAAACTTTCTAAATTCTTGCCTGGGAACCACGTGCAATTAATAATGTCCTACTTAGCAGATAGATCTTTTAGGGTTCGATTTGAAGACTCTTACTCTGAATTTAGGAAAATAAGAGCAGGGGTACCTCAAGGTTCAGTACTCTCCCCCCTAATCTTTAGTCTCTTTACAGCTGACGTACCAAAACCTAAAAAAGGGAAAATTGGGATCTTTGCGGACGACACGGCCGTTGCGTCCTCCGCGCCCACATATGAGGAGACAGTCACTAACATCCAAGAGTGCCTGGACGACATCCAGGATTGGACTGAGCGCGATCGCACGGCGCTTAACGCCACCAAATCAGTTAACGTGGTCTTTACCTTAAGACCATATGTTTATGTCCCTGTGATCCTAAATAAAATTGCTATTCCCCATGCGCAAAAGGCTCCTTACCTCGGCCTTACCATGGACTGTAAGTTAAAATGGAAGGAGCATATTCTAAATAAGAAAAAGCAAATTGACTTAAAGCACAGACAGATGCTATGGCTTCTCGGAAAGCGATCTAAATTAAAGCTAAAAAATAAAGTTTTACTTTATAAATCAATGTTAAGGCCAATCTGGGTATACGGCTGCCAGATTTGGGCGTGTGCCGCCAGTTCCAATCTCAAAATTATTGAGACAATTCAAAATAAAATACTCAGACAAATGGCAGGGGCCAGGTGGTACGAGCGTAACATCGATATTAGAGATGAGCTCGGGATCGAAGAGATGGACATGTACATCTCACGTATGTACAATAGATATGAAGAGAGACTGGGCGGTCACCCCAATCCCGAAGCAATAGCGCTTTTGGATTGGGGCTCCGAGACCCGGAGGTTAAAAAGACGCAAACCACATGAGTTGAGCACAGCTCATTTCCGTCGGTGTTAGGCTCGTGCCTCTGGCCCTTACCAGTCTTAGTCGACTGACAGGGCGAAAGCATAGTTAGTAGAAAAATTCTCTAGAATCTAGTTCTAGGAATAATTATAGTTAATATCAGTTAGTTTTTCTCCCGCTTTTTACAGGATTTTACTTCTATCTCATTTGTTCATCCTTCATTTTCATTCTCATTAATTTAATCCATAAAGCGGTGTTTATTTCTTTTTTATTATATTAGGCTTAAAGGAAAATTTGTAAAGACTCGTAAGGTCTAGTAATATAAGTTGTAATTCAATATGTGTAATTACAAAATTAAATAAAAAAAAAAAAAAAAAATGTTTTCAAGAGTCTGGACTCTAGATCCAATGTGTTTTTTTTCCAGTGAATACTGCTCCAGTATTACACTGTTGAAAATCGAGGAGTGGAATCCGGTGCCGGAGTCCACGACGCGGTCAAAAACCCCGAGTGATATGAGCACGAAGTGAAACAAGGTGGAGGAATGGCGCTGGGTCCACACCACTAAGCGCTGGAAAAAAATCTCGGTGTATTTACTAAGAAAAGGGTAAAATTACCAAGAATTCAGGGTTCTTTTTGATCCCAGTTCTTTCTTGGTAAAATTACCGTTTATGGAATTGGTAATTTTACCGAGAAATCTCGGTAAAATTATTGAACTTTCTCGGTAATTTTACTGAACCTTGAAAAAAACGCCAATATTTTTATCGACTGTGGTAGAATTACCGAGATAAAATGGCAAAGTTACCGGGAATTGATTACCAATAAAAGTGGTATTCTTACCTGAAAAAAGTAAAAATAACGCTTTTTAGGTAAGCTTACCAGTCTGCCTTGGTAAAATTACCAATAATTGGTAAGAAAAGTGAGATGGTAAAGGTACCAACGGATCTTGGTAAAAACGCCGAGAATTTCTTTTCAGTGAGCAAGGACCCACCTTAACACCTTTGTCATTTCTCCACCTTGTTACGTACAGTATTCGGGCCACTTCTTAGTGTTTTTTTTTTTTTTTTTTTTTTTCCTCATTTGTACGAAGTGAAATTAGCACCCTAAAAGTGTATGAAACTCCACAAAAAGAGTGGATTCCGCTCCGTAACAGTGTAAGTTGTTCCGTACGGAGAGTAGATTCCGCTCCGCACTCATGCCATTTGGGAGTTTTGGGCGCTCAATAAACTTTGGGCACAGAAATTCACTCCAAAGTTTTTAATAGTGTGCAGCAATATTGCTTAAATTTTCCATATTAGAGTAGTCAGGAGTTTCATATGGACGTATTTCTGCCAAACGGAACTATGTGCATTAAGGCATGAGCCCTGAAACACATAAAAATACTTGCATAACAGGACTTACGTTATAATGCACATAGTTCCGTTTGGCAGAAATACGTCCATATAGAAAAGACCCTTCTATGTCGACCTTATTTCAAATGAATTTTTGTTTAAATTTTGATCCACTTTAGGAGATTTTTGAGGTGTTGAAATTGAAGTTTTGAAGTGTTTCCCTCGAGTGAACTATGCTCCTCTGAACAATTTTTGTCCCCTCTCTTCTGAGATTTTGTTGAGAGAACGGGTTCGCGGAGCATGGAGATTTGGTATTTGGATATTTGGATTTTATCGGTCGAGAATATTTAGCGATCCAGAGCGGAAATTTTGAAGCATCATAATCGAGGATCAGGATTTTACACCATGATTGGCGATGCGACTCGGAACTTCATACAGTTATCCAACTTAACGGCGCGGCGCTTGCATGCATTTATTGATGCTCTGTGACAGTGCGTGTTGCATATAGGGAAAAACGTAGGCGCACTGCCGACAGACGCTACGCAACAGAAAACGCACGCGAGTAGCATTCAGTTTTTTTTAGGGGCAAAATTTCGAGATACGCACATCAGAGGCCAAGCGCGCAAAAAAGCATGTCCACGTCGGCGCAGTTTACATTTCATGACCCCAAACGAACAAAATCACCCAGTCTCAAGCGTTGCGGCGTGGAGTAACGTTACTGATGAATATTCGTTCATTGAGACTGTTTTTTAGACTGACTAACTACGCGAAAATGGACTTTTGACTTCGTAAAGTTTTTATCCCTACTTTATATGGAAGGACAATAGAAATGGAAGCTGTCTCGGTTTTTTTTTTTTTTTTTTTTTTTTTTTCAAACGAAGATCTTCAAAAATCATTCTGTTGGTGAAACTGATATTTATTTCACCATTTAAAGGTACAATAACGGAATCTTGGTTTTAAACGTGAAGATGAAGGTTTTATTTACTAACCCCTTTATAAATCTAATCAAATGAATCTTCTGAATTCTATGTTACTTTAAAAGTTAATGGTACTAACTTAAATTTATTAAAGATAAGCACATTCCGCTTATTCCATTTTGTCTCAACATGTCTTACTTAATTCACGAATAACAAGAAAAGTACCCGTCTAATAAATTCTAAACTTACTTTATCGTTGGAGAGACCAAGTTTCAAGCAAATGATTGCCGCACATCCGATTCCCAAACCCCCATTTAAATGATTTCGCACCGGAAAAACGGCGCTAGCCACAAATGCAAATAGCAAACTTTTCAGTAACATTATGAGTACAATGAGAATTATGCCTCTCGCGTATTGACGGGATACAAGATAAGGCTTGATGAATGTTTTGGGAGGAAAAAAGTACATGCACCACTCGCATGGACCACCAAACATACGGCCCAGATGACCCCACAAGACAACAACGAAATCCTCTCTCTTCCTCTCGTTGTCACACATCGCAATGCTACCCAGGCGATGATAAATTTTTCACGGATGTCCCCGAACACCAATACACTAATACACACACCAATACACCACTACACGGGCATCCCTTGATATTGACGGCCGCCCCAACAGCGAGTGGAAACATCAGCATCAATTCGCCAGCTTGTAAAATGTTTGCGTAGGGAAAAGTTATTGCCGACTCACGGGGGAAATCCCCGGTTTTTCCCTCCGCGGGAGGCTCGTGTAAGGGTTTCTTGGTTAGGTCTGGCAAAGCAAGGCAGAGTGCGTTACTCTAACAACTCCACCGCGACTGGAACTGGTCACGCTGATACGTGACATTAATTTATAGAAATGGAGTTTGTAACAATTGGTACACTTGCATCGCATCGGGAACGCTATCAATCATACTAACTTGTGTTTGTTTTTGCTTTTGTTTTAACTGAACGATTTCCTTTTTTTTCTTTATTCCGATGTCGGTGTATATTTTACGCTTTTCCGCGTCCTTCCTTATACTCGCTATTGGAAATTGTCCTTTTGTTATTCAATGGAGATGTTGCATGTGTGAGGAATTTGCGATTTGACTGTTGATTCTCATGTGGTTTTCTCTGAAATCAACTCCCAAACTCAAAAAAAGCTCTCAAGTCGTTCCGTTATCGGGGTGTATTTTACGCTTTTCTGCGTCCTTCCTTATTCGCTATTGAAAATTTTCCTTTTATTATTTGATTCTCCGTCGGGGAGTATAAAAAACCAATCTGCACTCCGAAGGCTGATTAGAGTAATAGCAAATGAACGCAAACGACTTTTCCGCATCATACCGCTCCTGAAAAGCTTAGGATGAGGGTTGGGAGAAGAAGACGAATTGACATGAAAAACAGTGCATTTTACTGCACGTTTATTCTTATACGAGGGGTATGTCATAACTTTTATTACTTAGATTGAAAAAGGTTACTCCATAATTTGTTTATTTCATCTAATTCGTTGATTTTTCTGGAACCATCGGTATACGTTCTAATCTTTGTCTGTGAATTTAGTCACGGTATCTAAGTCAACATGAGCAATTATCGCCGAAACTTCGTGCAAAACGATAGTTTCGCCTCTGCCAACTCACAGTAGTGTTCAGTCATTCTCGTTTCATTCGTTCATCTTCATTTACTAAATAATTTCACCCTCATGCAGGTATATAGTGTAGACTTTATCTAAAGTAGAGGCTAACTAAAATAATAAAGTATTTTTTCATTAGTGTCAGAGTATTACTGACTGAATATTTTCTATTTAGATAAAAATGCATGTAGCAAGAACGAAAGGTGCAAATTTTAAAATTATGAATTGTGAATGCCAAAAGAAAGCACCCCTGCCTCTTAGATTCTCAAAGCTAAGGAACCGACACTAACGTGAGGATTTTAATCCGTGGCCTCTTAGCAAGAGCCAGACCAAATTAGCGTAGCTTTTACCAATTTTTCTCGTATCAAGCAAGTGCGCAGTCCGGGAAGGAAGAATTAAAAACCACTATACTCTTATCATCGGATGGTTGTATGTGCGAAGTTGTCACATTGCAGGAGATTCATCGTTTTTCCGAATAAATGAATGTAAATGAAATTCGAATGCGATCAGAAATTAGTGGCATTATTGTTTCAAAAGCTTCTATCGATGCGAAAAAGCAGCTTGGCTCCATTAAAACCAGTCAAAAGAGCCATTACAGGTCACTGTACAAGGGATACTATCCACGTTGTCAGTTGGGAAAGAGCGGAACTCATTTGGAGATTGAAAAAGGTATTTCCGAATCGCAGTTTGACAACCCTGTAAACACTGACCAGTTACACTAGTGCCAAGCGTGCACTTAAGATAAAGGCTAAAATCTCATGCACTACCGAATGTGCGGTTTGTTTTCAATGCATCAAGTTAACGACTTTTAAAGCTTTTAGGATTCATTTCACTTGGAGTCTTTTAAAAGTCCCTCGAAGGATAAGGCAGAAACAGCGGGGGGAGAAGTAGTGAGATAATTTTTGCATTCCAAAGTGTAAAAATTCGCGGAAAGATACGAATAGGGTGGGAGAGAATCACCCAATTATACTTCGAATACGTCAATGGAGGGGCCCCATGGATGATCTGTTCAGTTATTACATTCTGATTTAGAGAAAATCAAGAACAAATCTTAACTCCTTGTTGACGGTGGAACTCCCAAACACTGGAAAAGAAACACATTGGATCTAATTTTAAATTCTCTGACGTACGGCAGGCAATCCTTTTCCTGAAAATTTTTCCTTTGCAAATTACGCAGCACAAAGGTATCGTGAAAATTATTCTTTATATACGTATAATGAAAATCTCAATCTGACGAGAGATCTCTCGGGAACTTGGGCAACCGAGAGATTGCACTCTTGGACGACGAGCGAAATGTCCTTGCAACATCGGCGAGTGATCAACGACGATGAAACATTAGATTCACGCATGCGTGCCTCCGAAACCATAAAAAAATGGTGCAGCACAGCGCCATCCACCGCAAATTGCATAATCCATCCAGCGGTACATGTTCACCGGCCAGAGTTCCAATTGACATAATTTCGCCTTCCATCCGAAGCGAATCTTGACCCTCCCACGGAACTTACCGAAAATGGGAAAAGGCGGCAGAGAGACTGCAATAGTTTTTTTTCACCAAAAAAACATCCATAGTTTGTCGTTTTGCCGACAGAGGGACATAACTCTCATTCAATGTTACAAACCAAATCCTTGCTTTTTACCCCTTTTTTTACCTTTTTCTTCACTTTCCTTTATTTTATTTTATTATATGTTTTCCTATTTTTAAAACTTTACTTTATTTTATTTTTTCCCTTTCATTATCTTTTACTTTATTTTATTTTTTTTTATTTTTTTACTTTTTTTATCCTTTACTTTATTTTACTTTATTCTTTCCTCTTTTTCTTATACTTTACTTTATTTTATTTCATTTTTTTCACTTTTTTATCTTTTAATTCATTTTATTTGTTTCCTTTTGTATCTTTTACTTTATTTTATTTTGTTTCCTTCTCTTAGCTTTTACTTTATTATATATTATCTTTTTCCTGCTTTTTTATCATTTACTTTATTTTATTTGATTTTTCTCCTTTCTTTATATTTTACTTTATTTTATTTTATTTTAATCTTGTCAAAGCGACCGTTGCTCCGAAGGCACACGGAAAAATTCCGTTGATATATCTGAACTGCCGGTTCCTCGCACACTTACTACGAACGTGTACAGACCGTGTAAATACGCACGCACACATGTTAACAGCCGCCTTTACGAGTGTTTTTTGGCAATATAAATCGGTCTTGTTTATATTTGAGCCTTAGTGCTCGAACGCCGGCTCGCATGAATTCCATGGCTTATACCTCGCGCCCTCGCGCCGGCATAAACCAAATCCTCTTCGGGGATGAGCATTATGTCCCCGCGCCGCGTCGTCGCGCCATCGAGTGGGGTGAATCAAAACCGAACTGGTATCAACATTCAGATACTCACGATACTCATCATATTTCCACAAGTTAAAATAGGGACTTGGCTGAGAAATTAGTCAAAACTGCATGTAGTTCTTTTTGGTAGAAATACGCCCAGTAGACGCGTTTAGGAATTAATTGGACGAATAATCTGCCAAACGGAGCTATGTGCATTGAGATATGAGCCCTGAGACCCACAAGAATATATGCACAACAGGGTTCACGTCATTACGCACATAGTTTCATTCGGCAGAAATACGTCCATTAATGGCTTTGACCCATGGTTTTTTTCCGTTATCACCAGTGGCGTGGCGTCCATAGGTTCGCAATGTTCGCCGAACACCCTAAAATATTTTGAAACAATTAATAAATTATGGCTAAGAATGTGGAAAGCAATACAGAATACAGAATAGTAGATCACAAATTAGTATCGGGCGCTTGGCTTCCGACAGCGGCATGTGGCGCGGCGGAGAGAGAAAATCCTGTGACGCGTGGTCCGCACCGGCTACCGAACCTGGATGATCTGCGTACGGTGAGGAGAGAGAACCTGGGTGCAATGATGAAGGGGCAAAGGGGAAAGGGCACACGAGAGAGGAGAGGCACCGGCGCGCGGCGCAGAGCGGAGCGTGAGCATTGGGTTCGGAGACTAGTGCGGACCGCGCTCGCGGAGGGAACACAGCAGAGAGAAAAGGGAGGGGAGAAGAACGAGAGAGGAAAACCGCTCATCAGTCCAGCTGTTTCCTATAGCAGTGGTCCGCAGGGGTTTGCGAACCGCCGAATTTCCTCTATGCCGCGATTCGCCCTCCGCTTCCCCCCCTGCGCCTGCGGGCCGCATCTCCCAGTTTCACAGTCTCCCTCTCCCACCTCTCTCTGCAGGTGCGTGTTGCGGAAATACGTTATCATTTAACAAAATAAATTACTGGAAAACGATTGGATGACAATTTACCGGCACAATTTTCACCAGAAAGGGTTAAACTCGTGTTCTTGCGGCTTCATTTTTTAAAAAGTTTCCGGGGGAGGCCCTCCAAACCCCCCTTCAAGGAAGAGGTGTGAACCTTTCTGACCCCCCCCCCCCCCCCCCCTAAAGTTAACACTCCTACCGAACGCCCACCGGATATAGTCACGCCACGCCACTGGTTATCACACTAATTCTTCCCAATGTGCGTTAGCGGAAGGGAGGTATAGTCGAGTCCCTTTCTTCCGCGTCGACACAGCGTCGGCATTTCAAAAGTGGATTTCCCGAACCCGCCGCAAACCAAAGGCACCGCCGTGAGGCCGGATCCTTTCATCCCTCATCGTCTAATGATAAAATATTTACCCGATTATCGGGGCAGCACCACGCGGCGCGGGAAGGGGTGGCCCGCGGCCTGCCAATGGGACGGGTTGGGAGCACCCTTCCGATCCCGAAGACAATTCAGGGATCAGAATCGAAACAGTTCCATCGCTTGTAAATGAGCTAATATTCATAAAACAGGCGGAGCGGGAGGCCCAGGCAAAAAGACGTATCCAATCGCTCGTTTTCCGCCGAAATGCCTACCCACCCTGCGCCTCTGCGGACTGGCGTTGTCAATTCGGGCGAGTTTTAGACAGCGTTCACCAAAGGGCACCGGCTGTATTAACATGACTCCAGAACATTCACATTATTTGAACACTTGAAATTGGACGTATTTATGGTTAAAGGGAATTCCATTGCACGGGCACCTTATGGACATAGTTCCTTTTAGCATAAACACGTTCAATTCAAAACGCGGCAAACGCACTTAGATTTTATTTAGATTGAGCAACTGTTCCTCTCATTTGGACGTATTTCTGCCAAACGGAACCATGTGCATTATGATGTGAGCCTTGTTATGCATGAATTCTCGTGGGTCTCAGGGCTCATGTCTCAATGCACAACGTTCCGTTTGGCAGAAAGACGTTCATTTAACGAAAATCCTGTGACCGGATGCAAACTACTTTAACATGCACAGATCATAATTTATGGTAAAAAGTTTAAGGAAATGCATTAGGCTCTTTTGCCTGAAGTAGTCCCATGCACAGTCTTAGGGACACCTGAGGTCTCGAATTTTCACTCATCCGATAATTAAAGAAACGGCCAATTTATGCGCGGCGCAAGCGCCGCGTACCGGCGCTTCGCGCCGGCATGTGGGGGGGCTTCGCCCCCCATCATGGTGCGAAGATCGCACAAGACTTTCTCGCTTCTGCCGGCGCTCCGCGCCGGCATAGACACTTTTACTGCAATATTTAGAAAAATACTGCCAATTTCACAAAATCATAAAGTTTGATTGGAATTTTGATCGCAGGATAATAGTTATGAAATTTTTATTCAAACCACTGCACTATATTGTAAATGTCTTCGAGATATAGGATGAATTCATACATTCGGACTCGACTTGTCGATATTATGAGGCATCTTCAATTAAATGGACGTATTTATGCGAAAAGGCGCTAAACGCCATTTCCAAACTTCTCAGTAAAGCAAGTTTGACTAAAACAATTGGCGTTTCCGTACTAATGGACCGATTTTGGTTTACTTTAGCTTGTTTGAAAGCTGAAGAGTTCCTCTAATTACGTACGTTGCCAAAATTAGGAAAAAATGCATATTAAGCGAGATATAGGGGATTTTTGCACGTAGGTCCATTTGATTTAATGCGCTAACCCGGATTCCGAATTAAATCAAAAGGCGCTATCTCCACTTGAATCACTTGATTGACGCGCGCGCGGCGAAGCTTGGTGGAAACTTGGTGAAATTTAGTACCGGGGGGTATTTTTGGACGGGAAACTCGAATTTCGGGTCAAATTTTGAAAATTCAGAAATCCAAGATGGCGGACATGGCCTAAAATGCTATCTCGGCCCCTATCCAGCCGATCTTGGTGAAACTTGGTATCAGGGGGTATTTTCGGACGGGAAACTCGAATTTCGGGTCAAATTTTGAAAATTCAGAAATCCAAGATGGCGGACATGGCCTAAAATGCTATCTCGGCTCCTGTCCAGCCGATCTTGGTGAAACTTGGCATCGGGGAGTATTTTCGGACGGGAAACTCGAATTTCGGGTCAAATTTTGAAAATTCAGAAATCCAAGATGGCGGATGTGGCTTAAAATGATATCTATTTCTTAAACAAACGCACTACACGTCTAGAATGGCCGCCAATGAACCTGCGTAAAGCGCACGGGCCGGGTTGTGAAGGCCGGAGGTGGTGGGAGCCCAAATATACCTACCTAACCTCAATCTGCTTTCCCGCTGCATCTTGCCAATGTGGATGAGATGTGGAAATTTCCACGTTTGTAAACTTTAAATATATGGCACTCTACACGGAGAAAAAAACTCGTGCGTGGGACCCGAAGTTTGGGTCATATGGATCTCTGAAGTTTTCGGATTGAGCATCTGAACACTTTAGGTCTAGCTGTCGAGGTTCGGATCACACATCTGAAACTTCAGTTCTTACGTCTGAAGTCTTCAGGTGTGAGAACCGAAGTTTTTCGGATGTGAGAACCGAAATTTTCGGATGTGAAAACCGAAGTACTTTAGATGTAAGAACTGAAGTTTCAGATGTGTGATCAAAACCTCAGCAGCTGGACCGAAAGTGTTCAGATGCTCAATCCGAAAACTTCACAGATCCATATGACCTAAACTTCGGGTCCCACGCACGAAGTTTTTTTCTCCGTGTACGTTCACAATACACCGCCTCGTCGAGGTGCGTGGTTTACCTAGCAGCGTCGGATCGTGAATTCCCTTCATGTGCTGATTACCTATGTTAAAATTTTCGTATCTAAATAAAACAGTTTCTGTTGTCATTTTGAGCCCCTAATACCGAACTTCACACAAACGATTCAGGCATTGAGCTATTGTTGAAGGCCACATCCGCCATATCGGAGTTTAAAATTTTAACAATGAGGTTATTCAGTAATTTTTAATTTTTGCATTTTTTTGGAGGATTGAGTACGCACAGTTCGCTGGAATTTTCTCCGATTTTTTGAAACATTATTAACCCACGGAAAACAAGTTCGAAGTTGCGTATTCTGAGCTCCCATTTAAACTCGCGTCTCCGAGGAAGTCAAGATGGGGCCTGACGAACCCCTAGGTGACGGTCACGCTTTTGACCACGTAATCCTTCCAGCGCGCTCTTAATACTCATGAATTTCTAAATACTGTTCCGATTCCAATAAAGTACCTAACAGTGATTTTAATGAAAATTAAGTGATTCCGATGGGTTCGTTAATTTGTTCGCTCGTTAAAAGCCCCTTGTCCATGTCAGTGCACACTGACATCGATCGAGCCAGAGGGAACGCACGGTCGATATGTGACCGTCACTCAGGGGACGACATCTGGGATTTTTTGGCGATGCGCGTTTAAATAGGAGATAACATTTTAGGCCACATCCGCCATCTTGAATTTATGAAATTTTAAAATTTGACCCGAAATTCAAGTTTCCCGTCCGAAAATACCCCCTGATACCAAGTTTCACCAAGATCAGCTGGACAGGGGCCGAGATAGCATTTTAGGCCATGTCCGCCATCTTGGATTTCTGAATTTTCAAAATTTGACCCGAAATTCGAGTTTCCCGTCCGAAAATACCCCCTGATACCAAGTTTCACCAAGATCGGCTGGATAGGGGCCGAGATAGCATTTTAGGCCATGTCCGCCATCTTGGATTTCTGAATTTTCAAAATTTGACCCGAAATTCGAGTTTCCCGTCCAAAAATACCCCCCGTTACTAAATTTCACCAAGTTTCCACCAAGCTTCGCCGCGCGCGCGTCAATCAAGTGGAGATAGCGCCTTTTGATTTAATTCGGAATCCGGGTTAGCGCATTAAATCAAAGGGAATTACATATAGTTCCTTTTGATTTTATTCGTAATCGCTGATTCCCTGTTTTGCGATTTTTCAGGGGCTGATTCCAGGGGATGAAATTAGTATTTTGGGGGCATATTTACGTGTGAGAGCAGCCTATTACATGGAGAATCCAGATCCGTTAAAAACTGAAATTTGGAAATTTGGCGCTTAGTTCCCTTTCGTATAAATACGTCCAAATATGTAATTGATTAATGATGCCTCCTATTAAAGACGGCGATCCGTAAAAATCTTAGCTTTTCTACGATTCATTAGGATCCATTAGATTCATTGGCATCATACTTCAGATACGATTATATGTTATAATCTTTCCTTAAGCACGGTCAAAAGCCATCAAAAATCTACTTCAATGGGTAGATTGACTATTCGATGTTTAAATAGTCTTAAAACTAAACGGTTTTCGCTTAGCATCGTCCAAATTTTAAATTTGGCGGGCGAATCTACCTGCTGGTAATGGTTCACCACCCGCCCGCCGAGAGCGCCAGTTCCTCAGCGCGTATCCCCGTAATTCGAAACGAAAACAATAGAGAGCGCCACCTTCTTACTGCTCGTAACCAGTCGTAACCCCGTGTCAACAAACCTCGCAACAACAACATCAATACCTAATTAAATCAATCATGTTTGTGCAGTTTTATTATATTATTATATTATATTTGTGTTCAGTACCTCGTAAAAAGGAACCGCGAAAGATGGAATCTGCCGGGATTCTAAATTCATCAACAACAAACATATTAGTTTCTAATAAAAATCCAAGTGTCAGTGCTTGCGTTTTAGCTTCGATAATTGTATGTAATGTAAGTACCTGATTAGTTGTCTAATTTTGCTTGGTGTATACCTACGGAGTAATTTTGGAGATAGTATATGATGCATTATACAATGCATTTGAATTCCTAGGTTTCATCTGACTCAAAGTGTTCGCTGCTATTATCGGAGAATTGAGCGTTTCCTATCGGCCCCTCTGCAATTATGAGATTAGTCCAAGGACCCTTTAGGAACTTAATTAATGACTCAGGTGGTGCTTTTGAGCCAACTTTTAAAGAATTAAAGGCATTTTTTTAAAATCTACTGTCCATGAGCTCTCCGTCTGACCGAAGTGCTCTCCTCGCTACATGACGCGTAACCCTTCAATTTTTAGTTTAGTCCAAAGACCTCACAGGAACTTAAATTAATGAACCAGGTGGTGCTCTTATGCTAACTTTCGAAGAATTAAAGGCATTTGTTTCTAAAATTTACAGTCCTTGAAAATGAGCTGTTTGTGATGTCGCGGAGCAAAGTGCCCTACTTTTGGGCCTCGTAATCCCTTGAATTTTGAGTTTAGTGCAAAGATCTTTTTGGAACTTAAATTAATGACCCAGGTGATGTGCTTGATGCCCATTTTTAAAGAATTAAAGCCATTTTTCAAAATTTACAGTCTTTCAAAATGAGCTTTCCGTGTGATTTTGCTAAAAATGGACGATTGAGCGTCGCCCCCCCAAATTTTAGCGTACCTCAAAATCGTTGGACGTGCATAAGGAGACCATAGATATGGTGTCCTGTGCCAATTTTGAATGAAATCGAACAGATAGATTCTGAGATATCGCTGTAGACAGATTTGGGGGACGCCACACGGACGGACACACATTTTTTCAAGTATGGTTATTTTTACTCCTGGGACCTTAAAACGTCTAGAAATGATGAAATTTCAACTTTTTTTTTTTTTTTTTTTTTTTTTTTGGAGGATGACAATACTTCCTCTCTACCCTATGGGAGCGAGAAAGTAAAACAAGCAGGAAGCTCC
The DNA here is from genome assembly GCF_918797505.1 of Bemisia tabaci. Taxonomy (NCBI): domain Eukaryota; kingdom Metazoa; phylum Arthropoda; class Insecta; order Hemiptera; family Aleyrodidae; genus Bemisia; species Bemisia tabaci. The sequence goes on from NC_092794.1 coordinate 71,828,002, forward strand.
AACGCATTGGCGTCGGAGAGCGGCTCTGGGGGCAGTAGTTGTAGTCAAGAATGAGGGCCTAGACACATTTTGTCATTGATGTACAATCCGACAACTGTCGATTCATGTTTTGTAACTTAGACGGTTTCCCTGGTAACCTTTGTTTGCTATCAGCTGATATCGAGTAAATGACTAGGAAGCTCCAACCCAGTGGTTAAAGCTTCCTTAACCGCGAAAACTTTAAAATTCAAATTTTCAAATTTTGAACGTAAAGTACATTTTTTCCATCACGAGATAAAAGCACAAACAAGTTTTGAATTGTTGACTGTATCACCATGATTCCAAAAATACAATACACAACATAGCATTGACTAACAATAAAACAGTATGCAATAAAATAAAGTCATGACAAGGAACATAGCCGAAAATGGCGCCGATTCCCATCAACCAACGCGCGGTCTCTACAATGTAACATGCTGCATTGATACTCCCCAGCTGGGACCGTCCGGAATAGCAGCTCTAGTGCAAGCACCAGAGCCGCTAAAAGGGGGAAAAGGAAAAGGAAAAGGGAAAAAAAAACACAGAAATTTAAATTGCGGATAAATGAATCGTACAAGCTCAGGAGAAACCGTGCGAAAAAAACAAACGATATCATAACAACTGGCCTCATTTCATCGTCTCTATTTAAACTGGAGATGCTTCAAATAATACACGCCATTTCCGTAACGCAACGAAGAGTTCTTGAAGCAACGCAACGAAGGACTGCCAAGTAAACAATTGTCTCGCGCATTATCTGGTTCAGTTTTTCGTAGTTGGAGAAAAATAACTGATTTGACATCGATGCGAGGCGGCTGCGATTTGTATGAAATCATTTTTTTCACGGTGGATGTGTGTGCGCGTGGTGATAGACCCTTTTCCCTCTAATCCGTTCTCGCGTCCGTAAAGTACTGTTTTATTTACTGTTCGTGCTGCGGCTTTTAATATGTATTCATTTTTATTGCTCCCTCGATGCACCCATTTGTGGGGTCCTTTCTTCGGCCGAATCCAATGGAGGGCGAGTTGTGTGGCGATCAAAATGATCCCGTTTAAAATTAGGGCCCGAGAAGTCACGTCGTCAGAGGTTGCATCAGAAGAGGAGACTTTGCGTAAATTTCAGAAATTATACTCTGAAATATTGCCGGGTCCCCTCAAACAAAGACATTCCTTGTGAAATTATTCGGAAGTAAGTCTGTTATCGTCGTCAATCGAAAAGAAAATATTTTGAAAGAATGGCTGAAAACTACCCAATAAAGTTAATTTCATACGCTGGAAGCATGTTTTACACGTTATTATGACTCAGTTATCAAAGTGTAACATCAAACCTGTTGTGCGTTCTGAATGTAGCATAGAGTGACGACAAGGATTTCTTGATTTATCGTTGAATCCTGCGCCGAAAAATTCCCGAGGATTCTGTTGAATATTACAAAATATAGTGCTTTTTCACACAGTATAATTATAGTGTTTTGGCGTTTTGGTCATCAAATTTTGTCCAAATTCTACAAATATTTAAAAAAAAAATCTGGGAGATTTTTTATTTTTGGTACTACTATTATTCTACTATTCGCTTCCTGCTTGACAAAGGAGAATATAAGCACCCAGAATTTCCCAGGCATTATGTGTGTGTATTTAGCCTATTTCACTTATTTCCTTGTCGGTAGCCGAAGTGCAAAATCAAGTGCAGACATCCTATTTTTTTTTTTTTTTTTTTTTTTTTTTTTTTTTTTTTTTTTTTTTTTTTTTTTTTTTTTTTTTTTTTTTTGCAAACTAGTCAACATAATTACTTGAAAACTTCTCTGATTCTTCTTCTCTATTAAGCCTTGTCTTCACGAAACGTTTCACGGGGTTGATCCCAAGTTTGAGTCGTAGGATTCAACTTCCGGACTTTTTCCCTGCTGTTGAAAAAACAACAAAATTTGTTTTTCTACTCTCTGAGTCACTCTTAGCACTCGTCTCGGTATATTGTATCAGTAGTATCGGTCAGTTGTATCGGATAGTGTATCAGTATTGTGTTCAAGTATCGTCTCGGTATCAGTTTTAACTAACTCAGTATTTTTCCCAAATTCGCAAGTGCGATTTTTCCCTATGACAAATCCAACGAAACGTCCCGTGGAGACAAGGCCTTATTCGAACATTCTGTGTCTATTTCAAGCCTTACAATGAAAATTTGACCTGTTTCTACTCAATAAATAAAATAGGAACGAAAAGTTTGAAAAATCGCGATGGAGGTACGCGGTTTTGCATTTTAGTCATATCGATGTGTTACGTTTTTGTCGTAAATCACATAGGCAAATGATTTTGTAGACAAATATCAGTCGTAAAAATGTCGATTGGATTGAAGGTATGAAATTTTACAGACTGTCTCGAACATTTCTTTTTCTCGATGTTCACGGATGCATTTCGTGGGCGAATTGCTGCGATCAACAAGTGGACGCGTTCGCGCGGCCGACGCACAGTGGATCGAGTCAATGAGGAGGGTCGGACATGACATTTTTTACTAAAACTGCAAATTTTGATATTTATTCCGTCATATCATCAACTTCAAGGGGTGCTTCCAGAGAACAATTTTACGAGGGAACCGGTGAAACTACTTCCAGAGCCTCAAAGTTTTGTTTAAACAGAGTTATGAGCGTTGAAAGTTTCCAAATTTGGTCCGACCTCCCTCAGTGACTCGATCCGTTGTGCGGCGCACAATGGATCGAGTCAATAGGAAAGGTCGGACAAAATTTGGAAACTTTAAACGCCTATTACTCCGTTTGTGCAAAATTTTGAGGTTCTGAAAGTGGTTCCATTGATTATCTCGTGAAATTTGCTTCTGGAAGCATCCTTTGAAATGTAAAATGTGACGAAATAAACACCGAACTTTGCAGTTTTAGTCAAAAATTTCATGTCCGACCTCTCTCATTGGCTCGATCCACTCTGCGCTCGGGGAAAATCTAGATCTTTGATCAAGTCGAATTTTCCGCAGCAATACGACTCATAACTCCACTTACACAAAACTTCGAGGTTCTAAAAGTGGTTCCATTGGTTTCCTCGTGACATTTTCTTCTGATAGCACCCCTTGAAGTTGATAATATCGTCACCTTCCAGGCAAAGTATTACAAGCGCCATGCGACGTTTAAAAATTTCCGCCGCCATTTTATTTTTTTACAGAGAAATTGTTCAACGAAGCTGTCCGAAAATTTCACTGAATTTTCTTTGTGCTGCCAATAAAATTTAGTGCAATTTCCGAACAGATTCAACCAACAATTTCTCAGTAAAGAAATAAAATGGCGGCGGAAATTTTTAAACGTCGCATGGCGCTTGTGATACTTTGCCTGGAAGGTGACAAAATCTTGCCGATACGAAGGATCGCTGTCCCTTATTTTCGTCGAAGAATACACTTTTTTGCAAGCTGTATTGGTAGCCAAAAAAAAAATAAATAAATAAATTATGCATGCATGCTGCATTCATTGCATTTGCTGTGCAGTCATATTTGAGAATAAACGTTAAAAATCGCGATATACAACCATATTGTGGTATGTGCAGCGTTACCCAGAGCAATCGAGACATCTCAAAGACGAATAAGTACAAACTGGACTTCATTTCGCAATCAGAAACTAAAATCTCTGACTCGGTTTAGAAACAACGTAATTAGCATTATTTTCCCTATGCACACGGTGTTTTTTTACGGATAGATAGACAATGTAGTTCCTCATTGCGAAATGCGGTCCAATTTTAGATTCCTTACAAAACAAAATGCTTATTTCCTAGTAAATAATAATTTTTCAGTAATTTCTCAGTAAAGAAATAAAATGGCGGCGGAAATTTTTAGACGTCGCATGGCGCTTGTGATACTTTGCCTGGAAGGTGACGATATGACGAAATAAATATCAAAATTCGCAGTTTTAGTCGAAAATTTCATGTCCGACCTCTCCGATCGACTCGATCCGTTGTGCGGCGGGCGAGAATCCGCGAGCTGCCAAGCTCCCACAACGGCCGAGTCCGATGAGGACACGAAAAGGAGGGAAATTAATCGGCGTGACCTCCGGTGGCCCCGTTCGGCGTTTGGCACGGCCGCGAAAAACACGGCCCGCCGACGTCCGCCGTCACGTCGCGTCACCGCCGCCGCGACGCGACGTCCCCGAAGAAGCGCCACCGCCCGGACGCGCGCCCCATCCCCGAACGGATTTCATTCCATTAAAATATGATTACCTGAATTTGATCGAGTATGATCGCGAAATCATCGCTGGAATGTTTACATTCCCTTTTTCTAGTCCTAACGAGCGGTCGCGAGACCCCGCCGGGGAGGACTGCCGCGCTCAGCAAGACCGCCGTATGAACATCCAAGTGTTGCCAAATTGCCCCGGAATAAACATGTATTTTCGAAGATAGTGACGGAGATTTCTCCTTAGAATTTTCAGACTCTTTAGATAATATTACGAACAAAATCCTCTTAAAAACTGGAGTGAAAATATTCACAAATTTTCCCGAAAATTCGTGACTTGTCGAAGGAAATTTGGCAACGCCTGAAGGCTCATACGGTGCTGTTCCTTAGCACGGTAGAGGAGGAGATGGTCAAGGGGGATGGAGGTGGCCTGAGGGGGGGTTAGGGGGAGGGGAGAGGGGGCGGGGGGTTCCAGCTGGCCGCGCGCGGTCGTCTTTAACGAGATGAGCCGGGGTTTGAACAACCTGTCAACGCGCAAATCGGGTTTATCTGTCAAAATGAACAGGGACCGCGGGGCATTTATACGGCGAGCCGCGCGGGCGGGGCGGGCGGGGGACCTGGAGATTGAAAGAAAGAAGCTAATATTACATTCGCGGACTCTTTGCATATTCATTACTTGCTCCGTTGGTTCCGAGCAGGCCTCGCCCGTCTCGGAATTAAAATATTAATTTAATATTTGATCGTTGATCAGGTTGATTTGCAGTTTGTTTCCCTCTCCTCCCGCCCGCGGACCTGCCTCCCCACCCCCCGTGCCCCCCTCCCCCCCGGGGGGAGGGGAGGAGTGTCACGTCGGGAAGGATCTTACCGGGAACTCACGGCCGCGGCTCGGCCACCGAGGGGCTCAAGTCCCGGCCGACGGGATGAGGGGGACATCAGAATTTTAATCGGGGGGGGGGGGGTTTCTGAGCCCGTGTCGCGCGTCAGTGTAGCGCTTCACTCGCCTAATCTGCCGTGCTAAGGAAAAAAGCCGTATGAGCCTTCATGCGTTGCCAAATTTCGATTGATAAAACACGAATTTCCTGGTAAACTCATGAATATTTTTTTCCAATTTTTCAGATAATATTGTTTGCAATTTCACCTGAAGTTCCTGAAAATTTCAAGGGAAAATATTGATAACTTTTCTCAAAAATAAACGTTTTATCGAAGGAAATTTGGCAACTCTCGATAGCTCGTGCGGCGTTCTTCATTATCACGTCGGCAAACGGGCGGCGCGAAATCCGACAGTGATTGCAGTGGGAACGGCACTCAGTGAATCGAGTCAATCAGAGAGGTCGGACATGATATTTTTTACTAACACTGCAAATTTTTATGTTTTTTTTCGTTACATTTTAAATTTCAAGCGGTGATTTTAAAAAAAAATTCACGAGGAAACCAATGGAACCACTTTTAGAACCTCAAAAGTGTGTATAAATGGAGTTGAAAGAGTTTAAAGTTTCCAAATGTCCGACCTCTTCTATTGACTCGCGATTCACTGTGAGGCAGTGCGGCGCTTATCACGGGATCAGCCATTTTCCCAGTATTTGTCTCCTGAATTTGTCTCATTTTTTGCAACACTTAATGGAACAAAATTGAACCGTTTTTTTTTCAAAATCACGTGAGCGCCAATTTCTAGTTTGATGGTGGAGGGGTTGTTGTTTCTTAGTTTTCTCTGGGATAATCAATATTGTCTGATTTCAAAATAGCCATCTGAAAGAACATACGTTTTTTTGGAATTCGAAGATTGTAATCAAAGCGAATAAAACAGTTTTTCACGCATTCGTAATGTTGGCTCCTGCAAGATATGGAAAATAATTGGTTCAATTGTAACTTAATTGGTGTGTGAATAGAAAATTTGCACGCAAAGCATTCATCGCCTCATCTGAGGATACTTAAAGAGCTAATTTTGCAGTACTTTGTATTATTTTGTTCTGATATGGGAAATAGTATAAAAATATCTTTAAAAGTGAGAGAATGTGTCGCTTGGCAGTGTCATCTAGCGTCATTACCTATATAAACACAAGTATCTTAGCAGATAAAATCATTGTCATATTTGCTTCCATAATTGTTCAATTTATGGTATCCTAGTGTTCAGTTCGCTAGAAAGTTTTCATTTAAACACAAAATTAATGAAATTTCAGATACATGCTGATTCTCCATCCTCGTAGATTTATGGACAGGGCGAGGGTCATCCAATGACGATTCAACAACCCATGTGCTGATGGAGGTCTGCGACAATGTGTCGAACGCATACAAGCGCGGTTCTCGCCTACTTACGCCCCAAAGGAGGGAATGCCCTTTGCTACTGCAGTGGATCTAGGATCTCCTCTCGACTCTAACAAATCGGCAAAAAAAAAAAAAAACATAACTGTTAAAATAGGACTATATGTTCGAAGTTGATGTGCCTGTTTTTCGTTCGTCCAAAAATTAAGCTCTGAATCGAAATATACAGTTTTTTCTTTAAAAAAGGTTATAGATTAGAAGAATCCTGATTCATGCCTGATTAATTACCTACTTCGATGAGCACCTAAGTATCACAATTGCCATGCGACGTTTCAAAATTTCCGCCACCATTTTACTTTTTTTACAGAGAAATTGTCGGTTGAATCCATGTGTAAAGCTTCGCTGAGTTTTATCGGCAGCACAAAGAAAATTTAGTGAAATTTTCGGACAGCTCCGTCGAAAAATTTCTCGGTAAAAAAATAAAATGGCGGCGGGAATGTTTAAACATCGCATGGCACTCGTGATACTTTGGCCGGAAGGTGACGACTATGTACTCGGATTTCCTCGTGGTTTACTTTTTTACTCACTTATTTATCCGGCGACTTTTTGATATCACCGTCTGGATCAACTTTCTGGTTAATTTGTCAACAGTTCGTTAATCGATTGAGGGATCGAGTGACGAATGAGATAGGCCGAGCCAGTCCCGTTGGCCGCCCGAGAGTTCGTGTCGGCCGCGCCACTTGGGCAAATCCGATTAGTCGATCGAATTAATCGGGCGGAGGACCTGATTCTTCCTCTCCGTTCACTTGGGGGTCCTCCGATTGTCTGCGACATTTCGCGGACAGGTGGTTTATCTCCAGATCTGCGCATCTACGTCTGTGTCCAGCTTGACTTTCCTGAGGCTTGGCCCCCAAGATTTGCTTCAAGTTTTTGGCACGGGCCTCGATTGAATATTCAGAGTGAAATCATGCTTCTGAGAATTGGGCCCGCTGTCTTTTTGAATCCACTTGTTGAGCGGGAGACAGCACATGTCGTCGTGTTTATGCTAAAAGGAACTATCTGCGAGTGGAAAGATGGAGTGTGCTCGTTATTGATCGGGCCATAAGAATGAATGGGAAATATAAAGCGCCAGTGACGTCAGAGTCGACGAAGCCGCCCGCCTCGGTCGCCCGCGTCCACGTGCGTCCGCATTAACTCATGAGCCCTGTGCACAAGGTGCTTGTCGCATGTCCACGGCTCACGAGTTAACGCTCAGTTCCTTTTGATTTAATGTCAAATCCCGCTTTTCCATTTTCTCAAAAGGAACTATATCCACTTTTACATTGTCTCTTATCCAGTTTCCTCGGGCACACCCCATTTTTCCACTTGTCCATAGTTCCATCTGACATAAATACGTCCATGTGCTCTTTTATATAAATCAGTTTTCTTTTCAAAAGGGAACAATTCAATTTTTCAAAGAGCCTTGGTTTGCATGAAAGTACGTGCTAACTAAGACTCATCAAAAAATAGACTTGTTTTTTTTTAAAATAACTGATTCATATACTGTATACAATCCTCTGGGTCAAAGCGAAATATTTGATTAAATTGGGCTCCCGAGATGATATCAAAAGGAAACAAAAAACATTATATTAAATCACGTTAATCAATGTAAGAGGTTTATTTTACAAGTTCTAGAAGCTTTATACTCACGGTGATACAGATTTTTTCAAGACTTGTTCATCGTTATTTGCAATGGTGTGATTTATGCCAGGCGCATAAGGGTAGTCCAGCCCAGTGAGATGGGGGGCACTATTCCTCAAAGGCTCTGGCCGAAGAAGCCTCACAAAGGATCCCATGTTGGTGAAATAATGGGCCCTTTTCCGCATTTCTTAAGATTACTTGCAGAGTTTTAAAGGGCCTCACCTTTTACAGCTTTGACCTCCCCTCCACAAGGTAAATTCTAGGTGGTTTCATTCGTTATCAGAGGACATTGAGGAATTGTACCATTTTCTTGCCCTTCCAGGGAAAGTGTCGCGCCTCTCAAAAGAAACCTACCCCTCTCGTTAACCTGAACCGATAGTGCTATAAATAACGCAGGAAGTAAGTAACGCTCATCGCCTGAGGCGCGAAGCGATTCTGGGGGTTGGACTGCGAAGCGGTGATTGGCAGTGGCGTGGCGTGCTTCGATATATATCGATTTTTCCCCATTTGAAGCTATGGTACAGAATCGATTATTAAGGTATTTGCTGCGAACACCCTGATAATCGATCCTTTTCCACAGGTTCAAATGGCACATCAATCGATATATCGCAAAGCACGCCGCAGGGCCGGATTTACCTACTTGCCGCCCATGGGCCGCCTGTATTTTGCCGCCTCCTTCTCATTCGTTTTGAAACATCAATTAGAACCATAAAATGAACGTGCCAGCGGGGGAGGGGTGCATAAGACACGTTTGCTCGTGTTGGACACATTTTTTTGCGAAAGCCCTGTCAACACTATTAGCAAAAGTTCACGGAAATTTGTGAGAAAGTTAAGTTTCGTAAACCTATCTCTGGGTGGACAAGGCCTTCCATTCATAAGAAATGAACGAACAAATTATGAAAGAACAAACATAAATGTGGATCAATGATTTTAACTTCCGCCGCTGCGTCGCGCTGACCGCACTGTGTTTGGCGCAATGCGTGAAGTATTCACGCAGTCTTGTAGGCGCTCTCCGTTTCACGCTGACCGCAATGACCGCACTCTGTTTGATGCAATGCGTGAAGTATTCGAGCAGTCTTGTAGGCGCTAATATGTGTTACATGCCGATCGCCGCGCCGAGGGCTTCTACTTTTCATTCTCAAGTCCTCGTCATCATTGCTCTCTAAGTCGCGCCGTTCCGGGCCAAATTGCGTGTTTTAACTATTTGATTTCTCTCTTAACTTGAATAATTAAAGGTGCTGTCTCTTGTATCTCTGAAAGACGACAAAATTAGAAATTATTATACTCTCAAGAAATGAGAGATTTTGTCGCCTTCTCTCGTTCGTAATTTTGTTTCTAAATTCGATTTTTTTATACCTACATTTAAAAAAATTGCAAAATTCGCCGCCCCCTATAGATTTGCCGCCATGAGCCGCGGCCCATGTGGCCACCCCCTTAATCCGGCCCTGGCACGCCAAGCCACTGGTGATTGGGCGAACCTTCTAGCATTTTATAACTGTCCAATGATACAGATCCACGCAGTTGGTTTGGTTAATGCGTATTTTACTCAGCACGCCCCCTATCTATGAGAACCGAATTTCCCTTTATCGCTACCCATAGTTCATGGTACCCCAATTTCGTTTCTGATGAATGAAGAACAGTTAGGAGAGTCTCGTAAGAGAGAGGACACGAAAGACGTGAACTCTGCGCGACCGAATCGTTGGAGCGACTTATTTGTCGCCGTAGGAAACGGGACGTTGAAGTCTTGGCCACACAAAAATCGGAAGCAGAGAAGACGGAATAATGACCCTCACCGAGAGCTTCCTAGAATTTCGGTGTTGCATCCTGCCGTGCTAAGGAAAAACGCCGTATGAATATTCGAGAGTTGCCAAATTTCTCTGGATCAAAAAGATATTTTTTAGGAAAGTTATGCATTTTTCCGTGACATTCTCAGGTGTTTTAGATCAAATTTCAAGCTAAATTCCCTGAAAAATTTGACAAAAAATATTAACAACTCTTCAATTAAATTCGGTTTTTATTAAATGAAATCTGGCAACGTCTAAAGGCTCATACGGCGTTTTTCCTTACCATGGCAGCGTCGCTGTGGACCGTATCGAGCACCGACCTGGAAAATGAGCTCCGAGCTGAGGACAGCTTTAAGTGGGCCTAAGCCTCGAGGAAGTGAGAGAATGTGATTAATTAACTTAGGATAAGACGGTAGCCTCGGATAGATTAGTTTAAATTAAAAAAAGAGATTCTCAACTTGAGTCGACACGGATTTTGATCAGAGGCTATGTATCGGCAATTTGGTAGACCGTGACCTCAATACCAAGTAAGTTAAAGATATTCTTATTTTTTTAAAGTGACATCTCAGTCATAAAACGGTTGTATAGAGAATTTGCAGGTGTCTGTCTGATGAATTTCGTGTTTAAGTCGAAACCACTGAGTGAACTGAACACGAGGATACCCTTGGTTCATGAATTTAACAATTATTGAAGGAGATATGACAAAATAATCTAATCTGCTAAAATACATATGTTAAAGTGAAATGCCGCCAGATGACGTTACTAGGCGGTGCATTTTCTGACTTTTAAATCTATTTTTATACCCTTTCCCATATGCGAAAAAAAATTTTAAAAAATACTGTGGAATCAACTCTTCAAGCACTTTCAGATGAAGCACTAAAAAATTTGCTTGCAAATTCTCCAGTGCAATTTCACCCATAGAGAGGGAAAAAACAGAAGAAAAAGGGGCAAATTAACTTGAAAGGATAGGAATGAAGGATGTTCATAGAGGGACAAACATACATGCATATGAGAATACTATCGACGGTCAGTTAACTTGAGTGTGCATCTCTTTTCTTCTTTTGTCTTCTCTTCCACTGAGTTTTTACTGCTTCCTAGAATATTTTTCTTCACTTTTCTGTTTTTTAATTTCCTCTCATATGCGTTACAAACAAAACAATTTTAAGAAAGAAAGGTCTTTCATCATTTCACCGCCCGATTGAGACTGAAAATAAAAATCCAATCCAATCCTGGACGTTTGACTGAAGAAAAAGTACACTATTTGAATGCATCGTGATAAACTTGAATAATGGAATCGGCAAAAAAGAGAGTAATCTACTGCACATTGAAAAAGAAAAAAAAAGAAGAAAAAAAGAAATGTGGATGCACTCTATTTGGGGACCCTTTGGTGGCATACCCCCCCCCTCCAAAAAAAAAGAAAGTAAGAAAAAATATCCATTGTTTTAAATAAAACGGTTGATTATCGATCTATTTTACAATTTGTTGCCGAAAATTGTTCATAACTTCCGATATGACTTTCTAAAAGCAGACGAACAAAATTGAACCGCCTTTCGCATACCGAACATCACTGACATTTGTGACATCAAATTGTACGCAAGAAAAGAACCTATTAATGAATTTTACATGTATAGTTCTTCTAAAACATGTGACCATAAGAGGCCTAATTCTCTTTAGCTTCATGCTTGCATAAACATGGAGCCTTTGTAATTTGCGGGACATTGTGGCATAATAATCGGGTTGAAATAGCCGCGCCTTGAAGTTGAAGTAACATCTCTAATAGTCAAAGAAATAGCTTAATTTAATTTTAATTTAATTCATGAGGGGTGGTAGACACCAGTACATATTTGCCGTATTGCGTGTACAACTAAGAGTCGTGTCCACTTTTTCTTAAAATGGAAAGTGGCTGTATACTCGTTGATCACGCAGCCATGTTGGCTCACTTTATTTCCGACGTTGCATATTTTTCGAGTATCACTGATTCTCTATTGGAGCTTAATTGTATGCGAAGGACGAATGCTTCCAGGAAAATTGGCAACACTGTTGGTTGAGCATATAAAGTTGCGGCCGACTCCTGAGTATAAACTTCCCGGTTGTCACGGACTTTAATTCTCCGAAAGCATTTCTCCATTATGAAATTAAAAGAGCGTTCATGTCACCTAGGTTCCGTTTTCATTGGATACACTTCCTGGGAAATGAAGATAAAAATGAGGAGCAAGGGCAAGGTCGCCAGATAATGGAATAAAGAGTGGATATTTTACGTGGTTTTAAATGGGAATTTGTGCTGAAAAATCAGCACTACCTGGCAACAATGGCGGTCAGACCCGGAAAGAAAAAGCCAGAAGTGAAACAAAGATGAAATTTGATGCCCGAGAGCTATTACGAAAAACTCTGGTAAGAATTGGCGATAGGAGCTGCGTTTCAAAACACCATAGGAGTTCTTATAGCCGACTGAAGAAGGCTATTGAAAATCATATAGCTGGCTGTAGAAAGCGGAGCAAATCATATAGCCGGGCTATCCGAAGTTATAAAAAATTATACAGTCGGGCTATAGTTCCTAGCGCCGGACTTAACACTTTATCGCCATTGGCTATAAAAGGCTATAAGAAATTGTGTAGAAATTCGTGTGCTTTGGAAATCATTATGCTTGATATGGAACTACTTTAATAACACACGTTATATTTTCCTTCAAAACATATTTTTTTTCATCAATTAAAACGAGAATAATCCATACAGGGTGTGCAAACATTTCAAAATCATGAGTTGAAAAACGCTGACTCCGCGAGATTAAATATTAGAGCCTGACACAAAGCGGAGCGGCGACGCACTGGCGCCTACAAACCTAACAGGGATACTTCACGCATTGCGCAATGCGTGAAGTATCCCTGTTAGGTTTATAGGCGCCAATGCGCGTATCGCCTCTGCCCGCCCGCCGCGCCGAATCGTGCCACGGCGTCTGAAGCAACTAATTCACACCAGAATTATTGCACAGTATCATAAGAAATTGAAGGCGCTCCAACTCCTAAGCGCCTTGAGCCCACCTTCTCCTGTCGGAAAATGCGGAAATATGAAATATCTTGAGAGATATAACACACTGAAGATTTCCGGAAAAGCTGCTCCAATGCTGCCGGGCTAAGGAAAAACGCCGTATGAACATTCAAATGTTGACAAATTTCGTCTCAGGTGATATTTATTCTTGAAGAAAATAATGATTATTTCAAATTTTCGGAATATTTAGATCAAATTACGAGCTAAATTCTCTAAAAATCTGAAGAAAAATATTTACACAAATTTACAAAAATTCGTGAATTGTCAAAGGAAATTTGTCAATGTCTTAAGGCTCATACGGCGTTTTTCCTTCGCACAGCAGCAGGGATGTGAGAGCGATTTTTCGGAATGCTGAATAAGGGGAAAAAATCGAGAGCCCGAGTCCCGATAGACTTTTCCGCTTTTCCTACGGCGAAAAAGGCGTCCAACTGCGAATTAAAGGACCAAAAGAGTGAAAAATCTGTGTTGCTCAACGCACCCTCGTGAAATCCAACGGGAAAACGAAGGGAAAGTTATTAATCGTGAGTATTTCGAGAGCGGCTTATTGTGTCCTCCATCCCCCCCCCCACCTCATTTTCCCCATTTGCCTGACCCTTCACCCCCTCTGAACGATGCAAGTCTATTATTTGAGTAGTTACGCCTTTGCGCTGGGGCAACCCTCTTTATTATTTAGCAATTATTGAGCCCAGATCCACCGTTGGATGGCCCATTTATCGCTGGACAGCGCTAAGCCAGGAATTTTGCCGTGCTAAGGGAAAACGCCGTATTAGCCTATAGGCGTTGCCAAAAATCCTTTGATAAAATATGGATTTAATGGGAGAAGTTGCCAATGTTTTTTTTTCCAATTTTTATGACAATTTTCTTCGCAATTTAATCTAAAATATCCGCGGATTTCAAGAAAAAATATGCGTAACTTTCCTCAAAAATACATGTTTTACCTGGGGAAATTTGGCAACCCTCGAATGTTCATACGGCGTTCCTCCTCAGCATGGTAGAATTCTACTCCTACTGTCCAGTATGAGCTACGGGTATGATTTACAAGTCTGCGATTGACGGCTCATCTCGAAGTGTAGGTAAGCCTTTCTGCCTCACACTTCGTTATTCGCGCTTTAGTCCCGATGTTGAGGGTGTTGCATAACCGTCGTGGGTCTTGTGTTGGACTCAAGACGGGCATTCGAACTTCAACATTCATTGTCGATTTCGTTCCTTTTGTTTCAAACGGAGCTTCCATAGTAGTCAATAATACGGTTTGGCAGCCACGATTCGGGGTGTGTTGGATGAGCTTCAGCACTACGCACGCTATTAATCATTATTCAAAAAGGGTATCGAATCGAATACTCGATGAGTTTCGATTCTCTCTACGATCTACGAATACATGTGGCTCATTGAATCCAATGCGACACAGTCGCTAAAATTAGTCAGGATTCTTTCTGTTAGGAGTCTTTCCCTCTCAGTTAAACAGTAAACAATTAAACATACTTACTCTAAACGGAAAGCGCACATCTCTATTTTTTTCCAGAAGCTGTGCACTTTGTTCTTTTGTGTGAGTTTAAACTCTCTTTTGGTCCCTCCTTGTATGAGAGCCAGTGTCGATTATGTAATGAGAGCTCCGTCTCTTTTGAGTTATCAATAATTATCAACGTACGATCTGTTTTATCTCGGTATATAAGCTCAATCACGATGAGTATCGACTTAGGGATCCCGGACTCAAGACTATTTGTTGTAGATTCTTCGAATCACTAACCTGTGTTCCATTCCTCTCTAGGGCAGTGCTGAAGTAAAAATACTTGATGTGACGAGAATATTAATTTTAGGTTGTTTGCCGCACATGACTCGGTGTAAAATTTAGCCTCCTCTCATTTAATTTTAGTTTGTTTGCCGCACATGACTCGGTGTAAAATTTAGCCTCCTCTCATTGGTAAAAAGTGAAAAAGTGTATGCGCGCAAAACACAATAAGTAGGAATTCAAACTCAATGGCGATCGCCGCGGCGCACTTTCGCTCCAGCGCCCGATCTAGGTATGGCAATAATTAGAATATCACCGTCGTTGGAGTAGGTACAGTACATGATTTAAAGGGTTTTTTTGGGTTGCTGATCACGAATGGGAATCCGATTACTTAATTCAACTTATTCTTATCAGGGGCCTTTAAAAAATATTCGAGCAGTATACCATGCCCATAACGACTGTGATATTTTACTCGTGGACACAGCACCCACGATTCATGCAACCGTCCTTGGGAAGATGCATATTGATGTTTGTCACAGTTCCGAAATTAAATACAGTGTTGCGTGGGAAAATCCTAGATTCATATTCCTGACTCTCAAATATTTGTTACTTTTTTAAAAAAGAATTGTTATTTGTAAAAATAAATCACTCAGAAGTATTACCTATTTTTAGAAACACAAAGGATCTTGAAATGTACATCGTAAGAATATTATTCTAAATTATCATTTTGCGCTCAAACTAGAGCGATGCAAATTAAATTATGTTGATAATTTTTGCTGTCCTCGCAGAAAGAAACATAGGATAAAGACAGCTCCGCAAATTGTCGTGCCTACGTATTTTTCTGATTCAAACATATATTTTACATAAATGTACTTAACATATACTTACATGTATTGTGAAGACCATAGGTTCTGTTAGCACCTGGAAAAGTAACATGTATGATAAAAGTGATCCTTTCAGTACACGTGTTTCTTCAGCCAGAAAAAAAAAATAAATGGAAATGTGCCTTACAAGATTTGAGAAATTTATTTCATGAGATTTAATAAGGATTTAATAAGCTTCAAAGCATTTATTTTCTATAGGTCATTAGGCACACAAGACTGTTACAGTAACAATAAGAATAAAAAAAAGGAGATAATATCGACGGTTAAGCTATCGGACCACGTAGCGGCCACCGTTTGTCAAATTCAAATCTCCATACCCCCCCCCCCCCCCCCCATTGTTCGTGGCACACTCCTTTAGATTCTTACATCAAAGAATCAAATTTCAGTTTCTGCAGACCATTTAGGTATCTTTCAGGGATGCAAAATCCCCACGATCCTTCGATCGTAGGATTGCAAGCTCGTAGTTTAGTGGTGGTTCTGGCTCTCATCGACTTTTCCCGGTAATATTTTTAGTTTAGCATGATTATGGAGCACAACGAATACGGAAGTAAAAATATGAACTTGAAAAATTCTAAGAATATGCTGAAAATAAAAATAAATTAAGTCATAAATTCCCTGGAGTTTTGGTGCAGTCGGTCTTCAAACTACCGCAAAATTCCATGATTCAAACTGGTGTCATTAGTTCCTTGCTACATCGCCAAAATTATGTTGTAATCTAGTTATTTGGACGTGTTCATGCTGAAAGGAACTTCTTGGAAATAAATAAATCAAAAGAAACTATGCGATTAGGTTTTGCGGTTCTTCGTAGTTTCTTTTGATATTCGGACGTATTTCTGCCAAACGGAACTATGTGCATTATGATGTGAGCCCTGTTATGCATATATCCTTATGGGTATCAGGGCTCATGTCTTAATGCACACAGTTCCGTTTGACAAAAATACGTCCATTTAATTCAAACGCCCATAGTTTGTATCAGCATTAGCACATCTATGTTTCTCTGTTTTTTTTCGGCCGTGCACTACAACCGTGGCAAGACATGAGTAATCAGGTATCGATATTCTCCCATTTGAAGCTATGTAAAATAAACGATTAGTAAAGTGATCATTGCGAATACTCGATATCCGATCTTTCCCCATAGGTTTAAATGACAGATGAGTCGATTGATCGTAAAACGCGACTCACCAATGCACCACTTGGCAACCGGGTGAGCGAGAACCGATAAATCCTGTCGGGCGACTTTTAAAATTCCCAGTCATGGAATTAAAACTGTTTCAAAAGTCAAGGTGGACACCCGGGCGGTGCTATGCGGACGCGAGAAAATAATGGAGTGAAAAAAGGATTGAAGCAGTGTCCCTGTTTTTATTATCTTTTTATTCGTTTTGTCGGGCTTCTTGTGAGGAGTTGTCACTCTGGCGGGACATCCATCATCTGGGCCCGTATTGCACCGACCGGGAACTCAATGAGTGCGACCTGCTCCTGCTGAATGACCATTGACGACCCGCGCAGCCGCACAAGTGCATTCCTACCCACGGAGCCAACCATGTTGCCGCCATAATTTTAACAGCCGTCATAATATGTACGATATTCCAAGTCAAGGTTGTAAGGCATGCGTATTTTCCATTATTTGGTTAAGTACGCGACCACGAATCTTCATTGTGGTGTCTTAAAATTCCCGCAACTATTTTACTTTTTTGAAGAAAAAAAAGTAGATTTTATGGCTTTAAATTCACACAGAATATTTTACTAATACAGAAAAAAAATGAGAAAAAATGTTCAAGTAATTACGTTGCCTAGTTTTTTGGGGTTTTTTCCCCTCTCTCCTATTTGCAGTTCATTTGGTTTCTATTTCTGTTTATTTAATAACTTAGGAATCTACAGCCATCCACGCGAACATGCCATCGGACATGCATTTTAACATAGAGATTATTTTATTGTGTGTAGACATCAGGGGGATTTTGGAACATCCATGCTCCGGCTATCAAATTTTTAGGGACTAGGGTTGAGTAGAATCTCTTTCTGCAGATTCACTCTTGACTAGTTTTCAATGGAATAAATCAAGTATGACGGAAAGTTTGCAGCGTCCCAAACAGAGATACGTGGTTTCATACTTAGGAGCCATCCTTAATTTACGTAACGCTTTTTTCTCGGAATTTTTGAGCCCCCCTTGTGACGCTTGTAACACTTGTCTGACGTAGGCCCCTATCCTTTAATACGTAAAAACAAAATTGCGTGACGCTCGTCTCGACCCCCCGCCCTCCTAGAGCGTTACGTAATTTAGGGACGGCCCTTCGAGGCCTTTGACCATCGATTTTGCTAGTGCTGCCATTTTCCGGCATTAATTCCGAAATTCGGAACTTTTTAAAAAATCGAACTTTTCCTGCAATCCTCTGAATCCCCGGAATTTTCAGCTATTTTCGGAATTTCCTCGAAATTTGCCGTTTTTCGCAAGTTTGACCATTTACTTGATGAAATTTAGGGACTTTTTTATCAACTTTGACGATCTTTGGAACTAAATCCGGGCGTATTTTGGAATTTCTCCCCGGAATTTTTGAAAGATCGGAATTTTTCCCGGAACGTTGGCAAATCGGGTTATATGTTTCCGGAAATCGGAATTATTTCGGAGTCTTCTCATAAAATAAAATGATAGCACGGGGTTTGTCCTCTATTTGACATGGATTCAATGCTTATTTTTCTGTAAATTTGTCGAGCCTGCAGCGGATGACAACGACGAGTGACATGGTTCGGACCCCATCGTAGATCATAATTTCTTTATAATCCTCCTGTCGTCCAGACTCCGGTAATCTGCGCTTTTGTTCTCGCTGCTTCATAACGTTGAATCTATCAGAGGACAATCCCCTCTTCACACGCGTTATAATGGAAAGACGCCCCCGCGTTCGCGTCCGCGCCCAGTCGCCCAGTCGCCCGCCGGCCTCGGAATGAAGATGTCAACGCACGTTGCCTCAATCCCTGTAAACACCCTCCCTCAAACATTCAATTCAACCGAGATCATTCCCAACTGGCAACGTCGCATGTCATCTATTGTTTATAATAGTTCCATTCAGACTCGATTCACGTGAGCACTAAAGTTCGGAGCTTGACTTCGTAACGGTTAACTCGGGGTTTAAATCATCAAGACTGTAAGCTTGAATATTATTGTACGATGCTTCGAGCCAAAAGTCCGCGGTTGCCTCGAGATGGAATATTCTCATGGTCTGGACGTTCAAATCATGCAGAGGAAAAAGTCACGATATGATGTCATTTATATCCGCATTTGGGCCCATGAGTTTAATGATCAAGCAGGGCCGGATTAAGGGGGTGGCCACATGGGCCACGGCCCATGGCGGCAAATCTATAGGGGGCGGCAAATTTTGCGATTTTTTTAAATGTAGGTATAAAAAAATCGAATTTAGAAAAAAAATTACGAACGAGAGAAGGCGGCAAAATCTCTCATTTCCTGAGAGTCAAGTAATTTCTAATTTTGTCGTCTTTCAGTGATACAAGGGAAAGCACCTTTAATTAGTCGAGTTAAGAGAGAAACCAAACAGACAATTTGGCCTGGGGACTTAGAGAGAAATGATGACGAGGACTTGAGATGAAAAGGAGAAGCCCTCGACGTGGCGATCGGCATGTAACACAATTAGCGCCTACAAGTCTGCGCGAATACTTCACGCATTGCATCAAATACAGAGCGGTCACTGCGGTCAGCGTGAAACGGATAGCGCCTACAAGAATGCATGAATACTTCACGCATTGCGGCAAACAGTGCGATCAGTGTAAAACGCATAGCGCCTACAAGACTGCGTGAATGCTTCACGCATTGCGTCAAACACAGTGCGCTCAGCAGCGGTCGGTACGTGAAGCTCATAGCGCCTACAAGACTGTCTAAATACTTCACGCATTGCGCCAAACACGGTGCGGTCTGCGTGGCGCGGCGGCGGAAGTTAAAATCATTGATCCACATTTACGTTTGATCTTTCATAATTTTTTCCCTCATTTCTTATGAATGGGAGGCCTTGTCCACACAGAGATAGGTTTACGAAACTTAACTTTCGCGCAAACTTCCGTGAACTTTTGCTAGTATTGTTGACAGGGCTTTCCCGAAAAATGTGTTCAACACGAGTAAACGCGTCTTATGCATCCCTCCTCCGCTGGCACGTTCATTTTATGGTTCTTATTGATGTTTCAAAAGGAATGAGAAGGGGGTGGCAAAATACAGGCGGCCCATGGGTGGCAAGTAGATAAATCCGGCCCTGTGATCAAGATTTCCAAAAGAAGAAAAAAATTCACTATCAACCAGTAAGTAGTAATAGAAACAAGATGTTGAATCTTCCAGAGATGGGAAAAAAAATTAAAATCTAAAGTTACTCACACGGTTAGCCAAAAGTCACGCACCCCTGGCCATAACTTTAGTTCCAATTAGGATGTCGATTTGCGTCCTCATATTGAAAGGGAAAACGTTTTAAGTACTTTCCAGAATTCGACCTCCTCAGGGGGAGGGGGAGGGGGTACAACTCAAAAATTTCGAATGCATGGCCACCCCCTCATGGCCAGTGGTGCGTGACTTTTGAGTAACCCTGTATTTCAATCCTAAACTACCAGGAGAGCATATTCTCAATGTTAATCTGTTCATTCGATGCGTCCAGTTGAATCGCCCGCGTGGAAAAGGGTTTCGCGAAATAGAATAAAAATATTTACATAAATGCAAAGAAATTTTTTAAAGAGAGGGCATTGTTTGATATAGCAATCTGAAGACTGTATCCGTGGACGTCGAAGTCCGAAGGCATTTGTCCAAAAAAATTTCAATAGCAGAAACAGCACTTAATTCTCTTAGGCGTGCCGTGGCGGTATCCCAATGCATTTAGCTGCTAAATTCGAGAATGACCTTGAGCTACCACCGATTCAAGGATTTAAGTTGGAAAAGCTGAAAATGAAAAAATTCCTAACGATTTCGATTTTCGTTGGCATTGGTACTCAGAAAAATAGAAAATCTATGACGAAAGACCCTTTCCTCGGATTTCTAAATTGACTTCTGAGGCTATGTCTACATGCTGAACCATTGGATATCGATACCATCTCACCTCTTTGATGTATCGAATCTATCTTTACCGCTCGCTGAGAAACGTTTGAGCAGGGCTTGACTCATCGCAAACTTCCTTTGTGCGGTACTGCGGTTAAGAGCGGGACTGGTCCTTGTGGACATGACTAATTGTAAAATAAACAGCGTTTGGCCGTTTCGCAATATGCAAGTTACCGTTGGACGAGGGCATGCCTCTGTCCAGATCCTAGATACGACGACAGCGGCACCTGAAGGCCGTTTTCGTAAGGACAAAGATGCTCCATTGTTCACCGGCAGGATCGGGAATCGGGACCACCTCGAGATCTGCCAGCTCAACGGATCAGCGTTTCATTTAAATTGGACCAAGCGCCGTCCAGGCCCCGTCATCTGCTCGAAATTGAGCAACCGCTGGGCGCTGGTATTGTTCTAGTTTATCATTCGGATTCAACTGCCCTAAATATTTCGGTCCGACCGGGCTTGTGACATCGCACTTTTGATCATGCTCCAACTGCATCAACTCATGAATATCTTACTCGTCTTTCTTACTCGTCTGTTTGGAAAACATATAGGTATGGACTGATTTAGTGACCACGTCATTTGATGGATCCATGTATTCGCTGGTTCGATTTTAAACAAAAACAAAACCTCAATCTCAACTAATTCAACTCTTTGATTGGGTGTTTTAACCCTCTGGTTGGATGTTTTCACCCTCTAGAAGGATGTTTCAACCCTCTGATTGGATCTTTAAACCCTCTGATTGGGTGTTTTAGGGTGATTTCACGATAACAGGAATAGTTAAAATGTGAAATACCTTAGAAATAAAAGTGCACCAATCTTAACAGGATTTCATTACCTCATTTTAAAGGTATTAAACTTCCTTTTCCCAGCTTTGGCACGCTCTATAATGATTCAGTGCAAAGTTAAAGTGATTGATAAATAAGCCATTGAATCAGGTATCAGCGCTTCCCGCGGGACTGCTGGAGGTCCACGCAAACAAGGCGGCCCTGCCAAATTGTGTCGGTTACGTAACAGACGCAGCGTAACCGACACTCAAAAATGTGAGATTAAAGATGATACAAAAGATGAAACTTGGCAATTCTTGAGTTGTGACGTGGAATTAATGCTGCCTTAAAAGTTTTCTAGACTTTGGAGACTTTCTTTTAGTTAAATACTATTAAATTGAGGTTTTTGCGTAGTGAGGAATTAGTGCTACACACGTAAAAATCACTGGTTTTCATAAAAATTAAAGTTTTCATTGTAAAAAAAAGTGACTTATCAGTAATGGTTTTGTCAAGAAGACTTCAGCGAACAATTTGATGGCAGTTTTGAAACTCCTGACTCCATTTGGCGAGATAAACACTGCACTTAATACAACTGCAAAAATGTGTTGCCAAATGTGGCGACACCTCTTTCTTATGACTTTTCTCACTCAATAATAAACATTTCAGTTCAAACTGGCAATTTTCTTGAACACTAGAGTCTCTTTTCAGCAAATATTGCCAAAGAGTTCATGATCAGTACTGATATGTTACCGCAAATTGCTCTTTTGCTTCAAAATCGAGGTTGGCGACGCGTAACCGACCGGACATTTTCGGCCTTTAAAGTCTCATATTATTAAATATAATAATAATTCATCATATTTTTAAGCATGGATAGGTTCAGGGACATCATTCCTATTGATTAATTAATTTGGTTTTCAATCGTTTTGCCCTATGTCGTTCATAACCCACGGCGACACGACTATTCCTATTATCGTGAAATCACCCTTTAACCCTCTAATTGGATGTTTTTACCCTCACAGAAAAAAAAGAGGTAGGGGTTATGTCCGAACTGTTGGATGGTATGGACATTTCCAATTAATTGAGGTATTACCCCAATTTATCGTGATATTACCCCAATTAATTGGGTTACTAACCCCAACTTTAGTTGCGATACTACCAAAATTAATTGGAAATGTCCATATCATCCAACAAATTGGGGTAGTACCAAAATTTTAGGGGATAACCCCTGACACTTTTTTATCCGTGCTCTGATAGGATGGCTTAACCCCTGATTGGATGTTTTAACCCTCTGATTGGACGTTTTTACCCTCTGATAGGATGTTTCAACCCTCTGATTGGATGTTTTAACCCTCCGATTGATGTCACTGTGAAAGCGCGGCAAAACGAATCGAAATGCAAACGGACCGATGAAATTGCAATTATTTGATCGCAATCTGTCGAGTGACGTAACCACTAAATCAGTCTATTGGTGCAAATCTCAGTGACGCATGTCTTGTGAGAGCCTTCAATATAGTGACATTAATCCCTCTCCTTTCGAAAAATTCGGCATCACCACTGCCGAACGGCTCTTTCTCACGAGTCAATTGCTGGAATCACACACCGAATTTGGCAGCTGAATATGGACGTCAACAGTCATCGCTCAACACCCGAAATCTCGCAAATTCGAGTTATTTTTATCCAGTTGTGTATCAAATCTATTCGAATAGTTCAGAAAAATCCGCAACATTATCCGATGGTCGCTGAGAATCGTTGCTGAATTTTGCGCGCGTCGCGCAAAATTCAGGCATCGGGCCGATGTCATCTCATAGTCTAACAGAGCTAACGTCAAGAGTGTCAGAAATTGTTTTTTTCATCACCTCCTTTCATACTGGTGACCGACGAGACTGAATTTCCTGGGCCCATCGCTTTTAGCCCTGCATAGACGATCAAATTCCGATCAAAGTAGACACGCTGATGACTGGTGGTCACCATCTACCATCAAATTTTGACGGGCCGCACTTTTTTGTTCAAAGTAAGATCAGAACGGAGTGCCACCATTCATCATTTCCTGCCACAGGGAACATTTCTGCCAAGTTTTCATTTCAAAATGAAGCAGATTAATGAGTTTAAGACTGATGACTCCCGACACTTAGATGCTACTTTGATCGGAATTGGTTCGGGAATTTGATCGGCTATCGAGGCCTTTTGAGAGCCGGCATACGATCCCTTCGGACGGCATATTTTCTTACAACCTGTCGCCGTATGATCCGGGGGGGGGGGGTGTTGACAGGGGGTACGCTGCGCCGCGAGGGTGCGCGACACACGCTCGCGTGAAGCGGAAGTCGGCGCGCGTCGGACTTGTACCATCGGAAGTGGTCGTGAAACCACAGCCGGTGCGTCGCGGTGCATCCAACCCGTCTCGAGGAAGAATCGCGCAAGTGCATCGTATTTCCACCCCGAGGTGCGCGGTTCTGACTCGGCGGGGCAGAACTTTGGTCACCTCTCTCCCCTCCCACCTCGCGCACCGCCATTTTGCACCCCAGCATCAATGCTGCCCTCTCTCCACTTCCTTCCTCAAATATCCGGAGTCATTCCTCGGCCGAGTTGCCGGATCTCACCGGGAGCTTGGTGTTAATCGGCATTGCTTCTCGGAGAGTGCCTGAATTTTGGCAAGTGTATGCTTTTTTCAAACTAAAGAGAGGACTTTTATATGACCATATGGCTTTACAATGGCCGTAGGTGGAAAATGCGAAATTTAGTGTTGCGCACTTGACACGCGGCTTTAGGACGTTCAACTGTAAAAGCGAGTCTTAGTTTTCAGACGACGCAGTGTGGATCGAGTCAATAGGAGAGGTTGGACAAAATTTGGAAACTTTAAACGCTTACCACTCCGTTTGTACAAAAATTTGAGGTTCTGAAAGTGGTTTCATTGGTTTAATTGTGAAATTTTCTTTTAAAGGCACCCCTTGAAATATAAAATATGTGACGAAATTAACACCAAAATTTGCAGTTTTGGTCAAAAATTTCATGTCCGACCTCTTTAATTGACTCGATCCAATGTGCAACGGGGAAGGAGAAGAGGAAGGACATGAGAATGGGGATAGAAAAAGGGCAAACAAAATTAAAGAAATACAATACGTGCATTTTTTATAAGAACTCCCAAGGAAATTGAACTAAAATTGATTCACATGACCTGTAAATGATTGTTTTGATTTGTTTAAGTTTCAATAGTAGGGTTTTGTTAACAGTGAGGGGGAAATACATCGACAGGGTTGCCGTGGCTTCAACTTTGGAGTCATCAAAAAGCGGCAACCCTGCTAAAGTATGTTTTCCCTCTCTATGCATGGATAGTTTGAATAGATATGGAGGTAGCCTCTCCTCTATTACGGCCTAAAATTTGAAAGTACTTTTTGAGCTTGGGAATTGGATTTAGAGAAAACTCGCAAAATTGTATACAGGAAATAGTACTTAAATCGTACACAGTAGAAGTACAAGTAACGCGTGGAAGAACTCAATTTCTCCCAAGGAATGTGACATATAGATGAAGGTATTCCCCGAGATTCAAAAATACTTTTCCAATAATTTTAACGCCCGAAAAGACAACCTTGTCTCTAATTTATGCACATCATAATCTACTTCTTTTCTAGGTGAAGAGGAAGTCGGAAACGCTCTTTCAAATCTCACGCCAGATATTTCAATAAACGCGGACCGTTGCGTTGTTGGGGGAAAGAACGTCAACTGAATTGATTGGTGGCGTGTTCTCACAGCTCTCAACACCTAGGAAAAAAATAAACAGTTGTTTTCTAGAATTTTAATCGATTTCGAAAATGAAAAATCACCATCGGGCGACGTTAACATCCTCTCAGCGCTCCTTATCGAACACGGTCAGAGCCCCACCAGCATTGCCACTCAAGGCCTAAAAAAGTCTTTTCCCTCTCGAAACTACGAAACTATATTTTAATGTAGCCAAATTTCCACACATAAATCGCATTTTCACTGGAAGGATCTTGGGCATTATTCTTTCTAAATTTTCTCTTGATTTTCTCCTTCGATTTCATACGAAATTCAGTAAAATTTTGGACAAAAAATGCACGAGTCAATTTTTTTTTTTATATGTTGAATTACCTGGGCCAATTTTGCAACCTTAGAATGGGTTTACATTCCTTCATGCGGGAATCGATGAAAAGTATAAACTACAAAAACGCGATTTTCCCTCTCCGCTAATTTGATTCCTCCAGCAGCTAGTATTATTGCAAGGTTCAGCTCATATAAGATCCAATTTTACGATCGTTCATTTCTACTGAGTTTGTGGTTTTAAGGACTCTTTTCGACGAAGAATCAGTTCTAGGATAAAGTGGTCACCACTTATTGTTTTTCTTTTTTGTTTGTGGATAAAGTCATCTTACGTTACGGTGAGGTTCTCTAAGTTTTGGATATTTCTCCATGATCTCTCTGAATCAAATAAAAAATTAACAAATTTTAAGTCACACCTGATTGAAATGATATTTAGTTTTAAGACCTAATCATTATTCATTAAAATCAGTCATATTGTTTTTATGACACCTATATTTTTGTAATGAAAATTTCAATTCATGGTAAACATTTACAAAACTGACCTCAGGTGCTTTATAGCCATTAGCTGCTTTGGAGCCGAATAAATCTTGTATACTCCCACCACACTAAACTCGTACAAACGGGACACTTTTTTTTAATTATTATCATTATTTTCCGCTTTGCTAAAAGTTGATATTAACTCTCTGCCACTAGTCTGAAATAAAGTAATAAATTAATTCATTGAGGCGTTGGCAACAATGCGCATGCATTGTTGCACAAATAAAGTGGCTCACTCGGCCCTCTGCTTCCCGAGCAGGGCGCCTAAAATTCAATCCATTTATATTGATCAGATGACAATGCTCTGCGGAGGACCACCTAAATTACCCTCATTTAAAGCGGACTCACCCCTCTCAACCCCTTTCATGAAGTCTATCGCCGACTTGTTCCGCTGTATTAGTGTCACTCGTTTTACGCAAGTAATTTTTAAAAGTCGCAACCTCGTCACGCTTCGTTCCCGGATCGCGGTGCTGAAACGGGAGCGAGGAGATTTTGTAACTTCTGGTTTTATTGCAATTTTTAACGGTTGTTGCATTTATTATCAATGAAGGAAACGTTTAAGCTATTTCTTTCCTAGCCTCCAAGGGAAGGAAATAGACCAATATCATGAAACGTCATAATAGGAGAAATAGGTAATGTGTATGTGCATGACTTTAGGAGGGGAAATTTTCTCATCAAGAGAAGTAAAGCTCTTTGAAATGCTATGTTCCATAAATTCAAGCCAACGCCAATAATTACACCGGATGGTTGCATCATTTTATCTTTTTTTACATCCTTCTTTTACTGCGTAATGAGGATAGTTCATTTGACACAGTAAAAATTACCTCAAAATTTCTCGATATTTCGCATTTTTGGATGGGCCTCAAAGGAATTTTGGTCGGCTACGTTTTGTTTTTTAGGACAGGAGCGTTAATTGATACGTCATAGAATCATGTAAATAAAAACTGTTATTTTTAGCAACGATGTCATCAATGCACATTTGGCTACCAAATATGAAAATTAAAATAAATGTAGTGTATCAAATAATCTGGGGTAAGTAGTATACGTTTCACGGCCTCTCTTACGCGGCCCTCATTAGATTAAAAAGGCAGGATTTTCATTGCCAAACTGTGTAAAAATAACTTATATCACATTTTTAAGAAAAAAAAACGGAGAGGACCCGAAAATATGATGGGAAAATTCCTCAATTTTCTTACAAATTAAATCTTTCGGGCAATAATTAATTTTGTGCCCTGAATATTTTTAAAAATTAAATATTGCAATAACAAGGTTTCTTCACGTTGAAATTCGCTAATTCAATGGATCGAGAACGCCTTCCAATTTTAAGCAGATGAATCTCTGCAAGATTGCCTCAGATATTGGGCGCGTAGAATATCTTATTTTGCCCTCTGCCTGATATACTAATCAGATAAATCAAGCCTGATTTGCACCCAATGATAGCCTGAAGTGTTGGCAATTTAACAGGCCAGCGTTGCCAATTTCAAAGATTAATTTCTAATTCTTTCTTAAAATATTTAGAAGTATGAGCAATTTTCGAAAGTCCATTCTATAGATGACATTGCCACTGTAGGTTGCACTGGCATCTATATTGGATACTAAACAGGATATATCACCAGCCTAAACGAATGGCACATACGTTATTTCTAAAGGGAGTTATAAACAGCAGTTCCCTATTGCGAATTGTAGTCTATAATTGAGAGTGGTAGAAGCCATGAATTATTCCATACTTATAATATCTTTTTTCTCTGTAGAAATCAAACACACGTGAAAGAAATGTAAGTACCACGATACAAGTGAAACCCGATAAAAAAAAGAAACATATTTTCATTTTGATTCCCACACTATTTGGCACTAAAAGAAGGGAACAAGACTAACGCACAGCACCATAGTTTACAGGAATGAACTAAGGTGCACTCAAAAATGTTTATTCAATGGTAGAGCTGTGTTAGTGCTATGCTGGGATCCTTGTTTCTAGCGCCTCATAATCTACTTTGTTGTATATAATGCTCGACGAATTCCAATACTTTCGACCCGAAGAAAATCGGGACGTTGCTATTGCCAAGTTGCAAATGCAACAAAAGGGATTTTTCTGGGATGTTTTGCGGAAAAAGGCAACGTCGGAGAGGGGGTCTGGCGGCCGGTGCCGATTTGTCGAGTTAGTCTTCGGCCTCAGTCTGCGGTAGTGAGGGCCCGTATAAATCTTTGTCCTGTTTGTTTTGCAAAAACCAATAATTATAGTAATTGAGTCTTGCCCTCCTCGGCCGGACTCCGATCAGGATTCTCCAGGCCCTCACGTGATCCGGCCCCTTGTGACGTCATCCTTAAAACTGCACCGCACAGTGGGAAAAGTGAAATACCCGGGCGGATGCGAGATTTCACAGCTCTAAAATCCATTACAATCAATGAAACAGTTAGAAAAATGCATTTTTGGTGGTTGATATGTTGGCTATAGAAGCAGTTGCATGGGTTGCAAAAATTCATAAAATAATTCACTGATGCTCAAATGAATTTGGCCATCAACCTCACTGAAGAGACCCACCATGAGGTGAACTGTTAGAGTTTAGCCTCCGGTGCCTAAATGTCCGACCGACCATTATGTTGCCACATCGAAGAGAAAGATATGAAAACAAGTGCTTGCTTATTTTTTAGTCTTCTGCGGAATTCTGGGGGTCAAAAAGTCTAGAAATCAGTTTCAGGGCACATTATGAGCGCAAAAGAAGAATAACAGTATGAGGAGATGGATGAGAAGGATAGGAAAAAGAGATGGAGGTAGAAAGAGACGAAGGAAACGGAAAAGAACGAAGTATGAAAGAGAAAGCCGAAGAATACATGAACATAAGGAAGGGAACAGAGGATGAATGAAGAAATACTGGAACAAAAAAAAGCATGAAATTCCACATGGCGTTCCATGGACGTATTTATGCTAAAAGGAACTATGTGTATAGGGTTTGCGTGAACCATAGTTCCTTTTGGTGGACGTATTTATGCTAAAAGGAACTAAGTGCAGCATAGGGATTGCGTGTAACTTAGTTCCTTTTGGCATAAATATGTTCAAATGTTGTCTCGGTGGGTCAGGACCATTTTTGTAATTTTCGGTTGAATGAGGGAGGGGGGAATAAAAAATAAATAACGTAACGCTCTCAAGGGGGGGGGGGGGGACTATGAGCCTGCTGCCTGCATTTCGCTGCGTTACACGGGGGGCGAAGCGGTCAGCGTCAGGGTTATGTTACCCTATCGATGGATAAAAAACACACAAACAATCTGAAAAAAGTTCGCGCATTCTTTCGCTGATTGCTAGGCAATCGCGGCCGGTCGCTGGTCTGCACAACGATCAAAAATATTTCGAATTTCAATCAGCCATACGTTCAACGGTTTCCCCAAAATATTTAGGCGCTCAAGGGAAAGGGGGTTCGTCAAACGTACGTAAGTATGCAGTGGGGTTTGGGATTGCGTTACAAGGCTATCTCCCCGATGTGGGAGCGGCCCCTCCTCACCTTCGCTCCCCTTTTTGACCCGGGGGGGGGGGGGGGTCAAAAATGCCGAAATAGTGCCGCAAGTGATTAACGATCCCCGAAGAATTTATGAATATGCCCCATTTCTGGCCAGATGCATCGATGGCATTCCGGCGTTGGAATATGGCAGCACGGTCTGTGGCAGTGTCAAATCAAGCTCCGAAAGTTGTGATCGATGGCGCGGGCGCGCACTCAATCAAAAATCAAACCTCTCCGCGCGGAGCGCATCCCAAGAGCCGAGCCGAGCGCGCTTCCAAAACGCATTCGGGCGAAACAGCTTCAATCAGGACTGATTATTAATGAGCCATTCGCATTCGCGAGCCCGCTTTGGGACCCGGACCTCCGAGTCCGAAACCTTTGGGGATCCGCCCGTGTTCGGAAAAATCAAAAATAAGGTCTGCGGATCTAATTGAGCGATGCGGCGCCAAGCCCCGATTTTTTCAGAGTATGTTCTGACTCATTGAGTTTTGCATGTTTGTTTTGGGACTCAAACTACATCTTCCTACCTGTCATATGATTTTAATTGATTCGTGTGGAGCGTCTGTTCGCTTGAGAGAATTCAGACCTGTGCCGTCACACCGAAAGAGGTATTCCCGCTGAAGAGGGCCCCATGCGGGGGACACTTACAGCTCATTTTAATTTTTTTAGAGCCGTTGCTGACCGGCATTCAGTAGATATAACTGACGTTTTTCAATGCTTGAATCGTGTATATGTATATTACACTTGACCAGTTGGCTGTCTCCTCTCGACGTATGGGGAACATTTCCACAAATACGAAAGTCCGCTGGATTAAACTCGCATAATACAATGTATGATAAGTTTGAATCAAAATTTGAATCAAAGAGAGTAACTCTCGTGCAACACGGTTACCTTGGAAAATACAGTGTATCACGTTAAAACTTTCATTTGTCATGAATACTTTAATATTAATCCAATTATCCCCCCCAAGATGTTTCACAGAATCGAATGTATCATTGTATCCCTCGCCACCAATACAATGAAATCAGGAAGAAATATATGGTAGTGATGAGTCGTAATGGGTGGTTCAAACTGACCGTGAGAATACATCGGCTGAAGTAAGAAGAAACAGACGCAAGTAAATCTTTGAGCCTAACGGATACTTCTGTCTTCAAATTGGAGGCGTATCCGTAAACATATGCCCTCGAAAAGCTCTGTGCAGAAGAAAGTTATCCTTTGCCTACTCAAGAAGTTAAAGAAGAAACGAAGAAATACGAAGAGAGGTTAAGAAAGAGAAGGAGAGAGTGGTGAATAGTGCACAATACTTATTATAAATCACAACATTTTCAATCTTACTTAAGACTGTTTCTTAAGCCGACATTTCTGATGTTCTTTCTTTCGTGGACGTTTCTTAATAGTAGGTTCTTGATGTCGGTGGGCATGTCAATTGGACTACATTTAACAATTAAAAACTACTGGGTCAAATGTGCTGGTCACAGAGTTGTGTTTTGATGCTAGATTCTCGGAGATTAGCTAAATATAATAAAATCTGTCTAAACAACAACTTTCTGCGTTCAATATTAACCGAGATAATGCCCTTTGGAAACGGATAGCGCCTACAAGAATGCATGAATACTTCACACATTGCGACAAACACTGTGCGATCAGCGTGAAACGCATAGCGCCTACAAGACTGCGTGAATACTTCACGCATTGCGCCAAACACGGTGCGGTCTGCGCGGCGCGGCGGTGGAAGTTAAAATCATTAATCCACATCCATGTTTGTTCCTTCATAATTTCTTCGTTCATTTCTTATGAATGGAAGGCCTTGTCCACACAGAGGTAGGTTTACAAAACTTAACTTTCGCGCCGACTTCCGTGAACTTTTGCTAGTAGTGCTGCCAAGGCTTTCCCAAAAAATGTGTTCAACACGAGTAAACGCGTCTTATGCACCCTTCCCCCCCTGGTACGTTCATTACATGGTTTTCATTGATGTTTCAAAACGAATGAGAAGGGGAGGGCAAAATACAGGCGGCCCATGGGCGGCAAGTAGGTAAATCCGGCCCTGGACGTCAAAACTCCGACTTTTCAAACGGAAGTATCTCAGTTAATATTGAACGTGCTGTCAGGACAGATCTTATTATTTTTGGCTGATCTACAAGAATCAAGCATCAAAACGCAACTGCAATGACCAGCGCAACTGACTCATTTATGGTTCATTTTTGAAACAACATACGTGGCATTAGTTTCCCTATGAAGATATGTGCCTTATGTATGAGTCAGAAGCTGTACTTCCTTATTGCAAAATGTGGTCCAATTCACGTCAGGTTGTCTTTCATCAATCCGGTTAGAATGTCTACCTCTCACGAAAATGTCTCTAGCCCACCCCAATTAATGTGATAGTCAGCTGTGACTGTGGCGTGTCGTTGAGTGTCTCGATTCCGATTGCACACTGGATTTCTCATTGGCGCCGCGGGGCTCGCGGACTTGTGATTCGCAGCGGAATTGCATCCAGACGCGACGCGATGCAGCGCGGCGTGTTGCACTTGACTTGCAGCGCAGCGCGGCGCCGCGCCGCGCGGCGTGTGTGCTTTAATCTCTGATTAGCACCCGTGTCCACACTCCGCGGTTCAACGTTGCACCGCACCGTTGCACCGATAACTGATCGGTGCGTAGTGACGTGATGCCATACTTATGAAAAATTGCATTCAGTTGTCCCAAAAAAGAAGTTCGATCGTATGAGCCGAACGGTTGGTGTTGTAGCGAGTGAGTACCTATACAGGGTGTTCCAGGATTAAGTACGAATATTGAAGGAGTCGATTCTTTGGATACAAAAAGACGTTTTGGAGGCATAAATTGTTTTCCAAAAACGCTTTCCCTGGGGGCCATGGCCCCCGAAAGTTGAAAAAAAATCGTATTTTTAACACCGTGACAATGGTTATCAACCAATATTAGTGAATTGGTAACTGAGGGTAATTTTTGGCGCTCATTTCATTTTTGACCTCCTAAAAAAGGGGAAACTTATTTCGAGAGGGAGGGGGGTATCGAACCTTAAAATGACCAAACTTAATGTTTCTAGTGACAAAAATTGATTTTAGATGGCACCACTAGATTTAGAAACTATCGCGAAAAAATTACCTTGCGTTTTTTCGCTATGACTCGTCGTTTTCGAGACAATGGGGACAAATAGGGGATAATAAGGGGATAATGAGGCCCCCAAGGAAGGCGTTTTCAAAAAAAAAAGTTAAAACACAAAAACGTCTTTTTTTGACCCAAAGAACGTCACATTAAAATGATAATTCCAAGAATACTATAAATTGGGTTGATCCGGAAAGAGAGGGTTGGTAACGTTGTATAGAGTATTTTCGATATCCGTACTGTATTCGTACCTATTCATGCAGGCCGAAAAATCGGCACACGATTCTTTGTCTATTGCTTTGTCTATCAGTTTCAACCATCAGCCAGCTGGATGACATGGGTGCCAGAAGCGCGGCGTGCTTTGCGATATATCGATTGATCTTTCATTTAAACCTATGGAAAAGGATCGATGAACAAGGTGTTCGCAGCGAACACCTTAATAATCGATTCTTTACCATAGGTTTAAATGGCATGACAATCGATACATCGCAATTCACGCCACGCCACTGATGGATGCAATGCAGTGGCCACTTGCGCAAGTCAGAATCTTCGAGTGTCAGCCAGAAAAACAAGAGTACATTAGTTCAACAAGACGATCATTTTCATCTTCAGGTGGCTCAGAGTAACCTACGGTTTCGGTGGATCTAACTAAAATTTTGGTAAGCCAATCAAACGCCTTCGGCTGATCCACAGCAAAATGCAAAAGTGTATGAAAGCTCGCTTTGTCAACATCGGCTCCCGGCTCAACGTAAACCCGGATCGGAAGAAATAGGGCACCTACGCATAGTTGCCAACTGTGTGTAAAAGTTTGCGCTATGACTAGGTCTTTTCACGAGAAAGTTGGTTCGGGTGAATAGTTTGGCAATTACTCGGTGAGGTCCAACGCCCAACGCGGCTAATATCAATTACCCGTCGCGCCAACGCAAAGTACCTTAACACTTGTAAACGGCAGCCGCGAAAGTAAAAGTTCAACGGTGACAATGTATCCATTATTTTCGATACTATGCCCATTTTAAGTTTCTTGAAATGTACTTGCAGATTCGTAACCTGTTTCTCCGCAAACTTGCCTCTTGTCTCAGGGAGGTCAACACGTTTTTGATTCTACTTATAATGATCGGAATTTCAGAGAAGTCAATCAAATCAACTAATGTAACCCACGATTTTTCGATTTGACTGTTGAATACCGTTCCTCGGCGGTAACGTTGCTTCCAGTATTTCTCTCCTCTTCTTCCCTCCTTCCCTTTCACTCTTTTCGCTTTTCTCCCCTCTCCATTTCGCCCCTCTCTTTTTTCTTTCCGTCTTTTTGGCCCCCTACTTTCGTCAATGCCCGTATTGTCAAATTTTTGGCGATATCTATGGAACGGATTTTGGAGGAAAGTCATGAATATGCCTCCTTGAAATTTTCAGATATCACTGTTTCTATTGCGAATAATTTATCTGAACAATTGGCGGGAAAATAAGTTTCCTTTAAATTTATATTGTATCAAATGAAATTTGGCAATGGCAGGAGGCTCATACGGCGCTCTTCTGTCATGGCATCAATTTTTCATGAAAAATACAACCTTGAAATTTCACGTGAAATACTTCATGAAACATAAAAATATGAGAGCCATTAAAAAATATTTTTCGAATTGAATGCAAAATTACACGAAAGGATACTGGTTTTTGCTTTCTAGTGCTTTATAGTGCTTTTTAGTGTTTTTAAGTGCTTTTTAGTGGTTTTCAGTGCTTTTTAGTGCTTTACAGTGCGCGTTGCATACCCAGCCCTAGAAACTATGCACAAATGTCTCAGAACTTTATAAATTTTCATTCAAAATTCCGCGGAGATCTGAAAACTTTCATATTTTTCATTTAATTCATGCAACCCTGTATGCACTCCAGGACAAAATGCGCTGTGTTTCATCCCTGAATGACAACCCTCGACAGCCGAGCCTGAGTTCGATGGATCGATTCGTGATGTGCCCGATACAGGAGACGAGGTGGGAGGGAAATGGGGAGCTTGCGAGGGAGGGGGACGGGGGAGGAGGAGGGGGGGGGGCTCGGTCAGCAGGATTTATGACGCAAAGCTGGGGCGTGCGGCGTTCGGCGTGCGGTTTCCGATGATTGTCGGGCGATAGCCTCCGCGGTGACCCGGCGGCGGCGGCGGCCTGTCAGCGGCCGGGACGTCGGTGGCGTCGCGGCGCCGTCAGACGGGCCTTTGCCGGCGCAGCCACGGGCGTCGCGTCCCTTCGCAGTGGCAACCTTTTGACACTCGGACGGGCGCGAGTCAAAAGTCCGCGCCCGTGCAAACACCGTCACGGGCAGCGCCGAATTTCGCAATTAATCCCGCGCCTAGCTCGGCGTCCGGCCAATCAACGCACCGCTCCGCCGCACAGTGGAACGAGCTAATAGAGAAGTCGGAGAAAATCTGGCAATGGAGATGTTGCATGTGTGAGGGATTTGCGATTTGACTGTTGTTTCTCATGTAAAAGTTCGCGAGAAACACGATGGTGCCACTGGTTTTCTCTGAAATCATCTCTTAAGCTCAAAAAAAGCTCTCAAAGTGAGGCCAAGATGGAGGGGATATCCCGCCCTACCCTGAGAGTCCACCTCTACATCAAAACGAACTCTCCAAGCAAAGATAGGGAGCAAATACATTGACAGGGCTCCCACTTTATTTGGAGACTCTAAAACTGAAAACATGGCATCACTGCTAATGTATTTGCTCCCTATCTTTGCATGGAGAGTTTGTTTTGGTGTAGAGGTGGACTCTCAGGGTAGGACGGGATATCCCCTCCATTTTGGCCTCACTATGAGAGCTTTTTTTGAGCTTGGGAGATGATTTCAGAGAAAACCAGTGGTACCATCGTGTTTCTCGCGAACTTTTACATAAGAAACAACAGTCAAATCGCAAATCCCAAAATGCAACATCTCCATTGTGAAAGCTTATATTATCGAAAATATGAAGCAAGAAATCTCAAGAGAGGATTCATTGGTTTTTTTCGTGTTTTCTTGCAGAAACACCCCTTGAAATTGAATTTACAACCAAATAAACGTCAAATATGAAATTTTAGCCACAAATTTCATGTCCGACCTCTTCTAGTAGCTCGTTCCATTGTGCGCCATTGCCTTTTTTCCATAAAATGTTGAGATTCTCAGTCGCAATACACTAAAAAGGCAGATGCAAGAGGGGGCGTAGAGGGAGTGCGCAACCCCTCCTTTTACCCGTTTACCGGAAAAACAAAAGAGAGTAAAATGAGGGGAAGAAAGAAGGAGGAACAGTGCAAAGAAGAAGGAAAGACGCTCACATTTGATAAATATTCATGACGAGGTAGACTCAAATTTCACATGCTTCAGAAATTCCAAAATTATCCACCCCCCTCCCCCGTTCGAGGTGTCTGTATCGGCCTATACTGCACCGGTGGAAATATTGAAGTGGAATTCGGAGTGAATTTCACCCCGGATCCTATTTTCCCCGCATCCGCCGATGCTTTGCAGTCATAATATCATTCCGGGTCTTTTGACAGCAAAATAGGCTCCGGAGTAAAATGCATCTTGACACTTCGGCGATATACTTAACAGGGTGTAAGCGTTCGATTGTTACGTAACTGACTCTCTTTTTTGAGGTCAGTGTGTGTGGGGGGGGGGGTTGGAAACAGTTTTTAGTCTGGGGGGGG
Organism: Bemisia tabaci; assembly: GCF_918797505.1. Lineage (NCBI taxonomy): Eukaryota > Metazoa > Arthropoda > Insecta > Hemiptera > Aleyrodidae > Bemisia > Bemisia tabaci. The sequence goes on from NC_092794.1 coordinate 71,864,234, forward strand.
GGGGGGGGGCATCGAATATTTCAGTGCGTCAGAGTAATGATTGCCGGGAAACCATTTGATGCAGAAGAAGCATGATCAGCGGAGAGTGGAAACGACGAAACTTCAGTGGCGAGGCGTGAATGATCGATTATCGATATTTCCTCATTTGAAGCTGTGGTAAAGAATCGATTATTAGGGTGTTCGCTGCGAACACCCTGTTCATCGATCCTTTTCCATAGGTTCAAATGGCACATCAATCGATACATCGCAAATCACGCCTGGCCACTGGAAACTATGCAGTGCAATTAGAGCGGCTTAGCCATCCCTCAGTTCCCGGTTTCGCACAGAGGCACAAATGACGCAGAAGGAATGCTGAGGAAGTCTGTGCTTCTTCATGTACCAAGGAGCCGGGGATTCAGAAAAATAACTCGTTTAAACCTTTCAAGATGGATGCTTGAAAATGAACTTGGCTTGAATCAGGACGGTTGTACTTTATAATCCCTTGTAGGTGATAATTATTCAGACCACCTCTGGCCACCGGCCAGAAATATTAATCGAAGGGTCATTGCAAATTTTATGAAGATTAAACTCCAAAGAGACAGTTTTAAAGGACTGAGGATTCAATTTCTTCTAATCACGATGTTTCAGGAGTAAAACGAGGTGGTCACATGCAGAGAAAAAATTCCTCTTGACGTGTGAAATTATATACATGATGATGATCTATCATATGATTATGATTATACTTCCATCAGTGAATAATTTAGATTAGGAATAAAATACTAATTTTAGAAATTAGAAAGAATTATATTATTACTGATATTTTAAACCTGAGAGGGTTTCATTGAGTTACACAACCAATATTTGACTGATTTGCCTTGAACAATGGGCCTGTTGCAAACTTTTGCTATATCAAAACTAAGATTTATTTCTTATAGATAATGCCTCAAAAATCACGATGAGCGCATCGGCAAAGTCTGAAACGCACTCATAACTTCACAATCTGCGTAAGAAATTTGCGGTTTTTTGAGCTTCCCGCTTCAAAAACGATACTACGGCACAGGTGAACATTTTGTTAGAGGAGGCGTTCCAGCGTCGGCAATATTCATCATGGCCGACGCCAGTTCGCCGAAACACGTATGATGAGACGAGATAACACCTGAACAGCATTAGACCTGATAACAATCGGCGTGTTTACGTTCATATTTTCCTCGCCCGCCTTGATTGACCCTGAACTCACCTCGAATTACGCGCGGAACTGCGGAAGCGTCGGCCATGATGAACATTGCCGACGATGGAACGACTCCTCTAACAAAATGTTCACCTGTGCCGTAGTATCGTTTTTGAAGCGGGAAGCTCAAAAAAACGCAAATTTCTTACGCAGATTGTGAAGTTATGAGTGCATTTCAGACTTTGCCAATGCGTCCATCGTGATTTTTGAGGCATCATCTGTAGGAAACAACTCTTATATTTGCTCTAGCAAAAGTTTGCAACAGGCCCATTTTTTCCGCACAGGTAATTCTCAAAATAAAATTACCTGTCGATAGTGACTTGAAAGTTTCATATCACATTTTGAATAATTCCTCGTTTTCTGCACTAAAAAATGTAATCCGATTCTTGAAACTGTAAAATTGGCTTAAATGGTCCATTTTTTTATAAGAATAAAAATGAGCGATTCTTGTCCAAAACTATGCTGATTTTTGCGTGTAATTCAAGGAAAAATCGGTGTAATACTCAATTAGAAATGACCGATGGCATTCCGGTGAAAATCTCATTCGCTGGTAGAAAAGTAACATCGAATTTAGTTGGGTCCTCATTTCCGAGACACGACGAATCGGACCTCATTTTGCAATCAGAAGCTCCAACTTCTAGCACAGATTTGAAACAACGTATGTACCATTGGTTTTCCTATGCAAATAAGTGTTTTTACGGATGAGCTAGAAGTTGCAGTTCCTAATTTATTGCAAAATGAAGTCAAATTTGTCAATAGTTATATTGTCCCTCGAATACCAGATTCGAGAGTGTTCGTGGCGGAGACTTTTGACTCTGCAGTTTTCTCGGTATTGTATATTCCAAAAAAACAAAAATGTGATTTTTGTACAAAATTTCGGCCCAATCCAAAAAATGTCACTAATTACCAAAAACAAAAAAAAAACAAAAAAAAAAACCAGGCACCCAAAAATATGATGGCAGTACCGTTTGGATTCATCATATAAAAGGAAATGATATCAAAACGGCCCAATTTTCTCTTTCATGCCCATGCAATATACCAAACACCCCAACTTTTTTCACAAAAAAAAAAATAAATAAATACCTATAAGGTATGATGACCTGAACACGTTTATTGGATCCATCGCTTTAAAGGAGTATGATATTAAATCGGCCCAACTTCTCTGAAATATGCCCATCTCGGATCAATAATTTTTTTGAGACCTTCCGACTCATCGCTGAGGAGACACTGATCATTACTTGACCCTTAGTATATGTCCTTGTTTAGATGTCAAAGAGTTCCTTATGAGAACTGTAATGAATTTTTTTTCTTTGAAGAGATAAAATCAAAAAATCGTCATAAAATTGAAAAAAAAATTCGAAGAAAAAAAAAGGAATGGGCCGGCCGGCCGTACATACAAGTGGTAGATAATATAGGGTGATTATCGTCTCTCTTTCACATATACATGAACAAGTATCATCGTCAAAAGGAGGATCAGTCCTTCTTGAAATCGTCATTGAAAGATAGACTGAAAGATATTCACACATGAGTGAACAACTTAACAACTTTCAAGCAATGCCATATTCTTTGTTTGTTTCTGATAGAAGGCCTTACAAACTACTGAACCTTGGCGTATTATTGCGAATATTATGTGCCTCCTACTTACAATGCTTCTTTCTTAGCAACTTCATGGATGTTGGCAAGACCGGGTCGGTCACCCATGCCAAAATGTTGGGGCATACCAATGTATCTACATTTCCCCCCTTTTTTTTGTACGTGCCGGCCGGCCCATTCCTTTTTTTTTCTTCGAATTTTTTTTTCAATTTTATGACGATTTTTTGATTTTATCTCTTCAAAGAAAAAAAATTCATTACAGTTCTCATAAGGAACTCTTTGACATCTAAACAAGGACATATACTAAGGGTCAAGTAATGATCAGTGTCTCCTCAGCGATGAGTCGGAAGGTCTCAAAAAAATTATTGATCCGAGATGGGCATATTTCAGAGAAGTTGGGCCGATTTAATATCATACTCCTTTAAAGCGATGGATCCAATAAACGTGTTCAGGTCATCATACCTTATAGGTATTTATTTATTTTTTTTTTTGTGAAAAAAGTTGGGGTGTTTGGTATATTGCATGGGCATGAAAGAGAAAATTGGGCCGTTTTGATATCATTTCCTTTTATATGATGAATCCAAACGGTACTGCCATCATATTTTTGGGTGCCTGGTTTTTTTTTTGTTTTTTTTTGTTTTTGGTAATTAGTGACATTTTTTGGATTGGGCCGAAATTTTGTACAAAAATCACATTTTTGTTTTTTTGGAAGGATATCACGTATTTTTGGTATGACTTCTACGAAGTATCAGGCAAAGAGAGTTCCCATTTTAAATTTAAAAGTTGTTCCCGCGGGCGCGAGGCAGAGAGGAAACGACCCCCCCCCCCCCCCTCGAAAGCGGCCCACCTTTTTTTAAGGAATTTCGTTCAAACCGCATGTCAATAATCTGTAATCGTTCTCGAGACATCAGTAAGGAAGGATCCATATTTTTGGCACACCCTGTACGTCACAGAAAAAAAACCGCAGGTCAGTATTGAAATCGTGACAAAGTTGGGTCACTTGACGTAATGCCTAATTCTCATTGGCTACGAACGATAGAAACTACAGTAAAGCGCATTGACTTATAATGCAATCTAGGTCGCGCGGTAGGTAAGACAGCTAGCGGGGTAAATCAGGGTGAAGACGCGCCTTCCGCTTAGTGGATACATCCGGATATACGAACGAAAAGTACCCGTATCAGGCAACGGCACTGGCATGACAGGCATTTCCATTGTCTCGGTCTCGGACTTGCTGGGTGTTGCTGAGTTGCCTATCGTCCCGCCTGAAGGGACTCTAGTCTCGCCGAAATTTCCTAATGCGCAGTCTAAGCCATAGATAGTGCATAGAGAGGTTATGATAATGTTATTGTTTCGATTGGAAATTTTGAATCGGGTTTGAGCATAATAGCATTGCAATTTCAATTTCTCCTGGCCCCTGTCTCTTTTTCTATGTCATATTATTTCTGAAATTAATAACAATATAACTTCTTGAATGGTTTTCTCATTGTACACACGAAACATTTTCAATTTTATGCTGCCCCGAGGAATAATACTTCCAAATGTGACCATTCTTGATTTTGCATGATACCTTCTCTCTCTAGGTACCTTTTTCGTTGTGAGTGAGTTTTCTTTTATGATTCTCTGATTACTGAGGGCACAATGCTTGGGCACAATGTGCCTGAAACGAAAAGTTGCTACTTACTTGTTTACTATGTGCATTCCTATCCAGACATCATATGAAATCATCTTGGTACTTGCGTTAAATGTTTCCGTTCATAAGGAGATGGTATACATTAAACTTTAGTTGTGATGGCATAAATTTTCTCAACTGCATGCTGATTATTGAAACTATGTCAGTACGACAAGGCAAGACAGCCCTATCTTAACCGTGCAATATATCGCATTTCGATCTCTTATCAGACTGCTTCAAACTTTCAATAATCGGCCTGCTGCAATGAAATCCTTTTATAGCTTTCATCATTATGATTCTCCATTTGGCCATTCTGGTCAACTAGAGTCCACAAAGACACATTGACTTTAAACGCGCAACAGGGTGAAAGGGAGAGTGCCAGTTTAACTAATAATGGGTTTATTTTCAATGATAAAATTAACCAGTCTATTTACTGTCACACCTTCAAAGTGGGTGAATGTGTCAGGCAAGAACCCTGATAATCAACAACTTCAGAGCTGCTCTTAATATAGGACTTCTATGTAATGTTCCATCTCCTGTGTACAGTAGGCACAAAACCAGGATTTACATTAGAGGCATCACCTGTGTTAAGGGATACCTTTTATGTCTTACATTATTCAACATTTTTTTTTTGGATTCTTGGAACTAATGATAGAATGCAAGCTAAATTCTGCAGCTCAGTGCAGGACCTCTATCATTTACGCTGCTTATACCTAGTTATGCCTGCCAGGTCCTTTGACCATTCGAATCGCAATTTCTCCAAGCTCCAATTTCCTCATCGGTAATAACATTGCAAACGCGTGATACCGTCTCATAAAGACAGTAAGCAAAGTAAGTATTTATCAATATTTTTAGTTTTATGAGAGATGTCTCTAAAGCTATGGCATTCTGTATCTTAAGAAATGTGACCAGTTCACTCGTCATTGGAAAAGATAAACAGTAAAAGTTGATGCTTCTGCAAGCAAAAATTACAGTTACCACAACTGAAATTTCGATCTCAATAGCATGAATCTTCTGAACTGTAATGAAACAGTTTGATAACATTTCATTTTCAGGAGCCTTTAGCTGCCAATGCTGGTCATACAGAGTCAACAGCGATTGAGTTTCAGTGCGTTATCAGGGTACAACAGAGAATACCACTTTAATTTTTGGTTTTCCTTTCAATAACATTTAATTTTTATGAGTCTGTATCTGCCAATTCTGGTCATGCAGAGTCGGCTGCGATTGAGTTTAAACGCGTTATCAGGGTAAAACGGAGAGTACAATTTTGATTCTTTGTTTTACTTTCAAGGATGGAAAAAAACAGTCCATTTTCTGTCACACCTTCAGGCATGAACTTTTCAGCTAAGGACTCAAATAAATGACAATTTAGGAGCCACTTGTCATGTATGGTTCTTCTGTATTAGTCCGTCCCTTTCATACCGTAGACCGAGAACCAAAGGTTAAAGTATAAATATCACCTATATTCAAGGCTTAATTTTATATCCTATGCTATGTGATCCCTCTCATACGATTCTATCGAACGAATGAATCTGCCGGTAAGTTAATTATGTGGAGCACCATCATATCTATGCTGGGAATTGCCAGGGAGATTCTGCAACCATCCGATTAAGGTAACTCTCACATCAATACAGTGACAGGTAAAGTAAGCAGGTATTTATGAGAGATTTCTCAACTTGGGCATTCAATGCCCACTTTCCGTCAAAGAAGATGCTCTGTTGATATGCTGTTGCAGCCAAAAATATTTATCACAACTAATATTTTTAGTCGCCTCAGTCTCAATCGATAGCTTTCATTATTCTGCCAGTTCTGGCTATCCAAAGTCCACATCTAATGAGTTTTAACTCACTTTCAGGGTGTGCCAGAGAATTAATTCCTGTATCCATTTTCCGTGCTAAATGAACCAGCTAATTTTCTGTCGCACTCTCATAGTGGGTAAATTTGTCAGGCGAGGACTCAGATAATCTAGAGGTCAGGCGGCACTGATGTATTATGTCGAACAGCTGCTCTGTATTATCTCCTATATGTAGTAAGCAGTGACGGCAAGTTTACGTCTCCAGGTACTGCAAATTTTAGCCAATGGGTAGAGAGGTTATCATAAAGGATAGCCTGCATTAGTTAGCAGATCAATTTTATTAAACCAATGAATTAAAGTAGTATAGAATACATACCTTCTGCAGAGGTCAATATGAAAGGTCTTTATTAGAAGAATTTTATCCCAACACAGGCAAATTAGTCGATTCAATCAACTTCTGACACAGAATCCAAGAGACTTGCTAATAATCAAATTAACGGTAATGTTTAAAGTCAAGTATCTTGGATGTTGTGACATTGAGTTGATTTCATTAACGGAGCGCTGCGTAGCTTCTTTGAGTAGACACATACGCACGACTGATTGGTGAATGCGTAAACCGCGTTTCCAATATAGAGCATTACAAGTCTATGAAAACATTGAGGCTTTATGCACCGATAGCATGATACACTGAGAAGAGACACATCAACTCCAGAGGAGTTCGGCTGCTAGCAAAATTTTAGGAGAAAGTGGAAACACAACTTCATCCCCACAAATTGAGACCCCGACAGACATCATCGTATTGAGGGAAAGGATGATTTTCTGGTGGATAGTTGTTGAATCTGATTAACGAGAAATAGTATCTAGGACTCACTAATATCATCAATTATTCATAAACAATTACTTGTAAAGATCACTAGATCCGGGCCGCTGGGAAGAAATAGCAGGTTGCGATCTGAGTAGGTACTTACTGTAACAGCACATGGTAACAGCTCATAGTAAGGGTGTGGGAATCATAAAAGGATTATATAGAAATGGATCCAGTTATCTTCGGCTACGATAAAATGGAAACACGCATCAATTAATCTATCTTCATCTTATTATTTCAATTAATCTATCTTCTTCGTATTAATTAAATATTTAAAGCCATAATAACAGTAGCATAACCTGAAATTTAACCTCTGGAGTCGGCGCTCACCATCCATCGCGCGGTTCTACAAGTTATTTTCAAATTCAAATGTGCTTGAAGAATTGAAGGACCCGCTCCTTCTTTCAATAAATTCTCCTTTCGACGCCCATATAAGTTCGCAAACTTTTCAAAGGTTTAATCCTTGGAGTTTACAGATTCTAATTATACCCAGTTTGATGGGTTTTATGCTACCCTTACCTCCACAGCTATGCCAATAGATCCGATTTCAGAACAGCAATAAACGACTTAATTATTAATTGTTCTCGATTACACCTCAACAATACGAAATTTCCAAAAAATTAGTTGTAGTTTATTTAACGCTGATTCAAAATATCTATACTTGTATGGGGTTTTTTTCTACGGTATAGCTGTAATGTCAGTGAACTAAACACGATGGTCAATCCCGCGGCCGACCGTTTCGCGGGCCCCGTATCTGCTCTCTGCTCATCAACAATTCCATCAGTGTCAGCTTTTGGGGTCCATGTCGTCAAAAACGATCGTCAAGTTTTGGGGTCCAAAATTTGTCGTTAAAGTTTAATAACTTTTTTAATATTTAACTAAACTTAAAAAGGGTGGGCATTACGAGTAGAGCTGAGCATACTCTACCCAAATATTATAGGGTTTTTGGGGTTTACTCTCCGACTTAATTAGTAGGAGAGCTTAATGGACCGCAAACCGTGCAGAAAAGCCCGGTCGCGTTGTTTCGTGTAAAACTAGTTAGGCAGCAGCCACCCGTCTTTTTTTTTTTTTTTTTTTTTTTTTTTTGGGTCGTCATTTTTTAGAGGGAGTTTTTTAGGATTGGGCCGGGGTGGCTACCGCCACCTAGAATTGGTCACAACGCAGCGAACTGGGTCAGTCCCTCTCAAGAGTAACATTAACCTCCAGATTTGATCTTACAAAAAAACGACTTTTCCTTCGACGGAAACCGAGGTAAGAGGCATAAAAAAGGGCTGGAGCTCAGACTGAAAACCAGAAACCCCAAGAAGCCAATTTAGCCTCATCTCAGGTGTTCAACGCCACGATATTTCTGGAGTTCATTTGAGCGATTGTGTAACGAACTAGATGAGATGGGAGCGGCTTCGCCCTCAACCCTTCTGTTATTTTTTCTTCAAACGCACCGGTCTTTTTCCATTTTTTCTCTCCTAACCGCAACCACTTTCTCGAGGATAGGCAGATAGCGCGATGCAGGACGAGGGTCTCTCCTAATCAAGGGCCTAGGAGAAGTAAGAAGAAGGGCTCTGAAATTGCATGTGATATTTTAATGGCTTCATTTGCACCTTTTCAGCAGTCTGATTTTTCACTGCCATCAGCGGCAGCGTGTTGCTTTTCAGGGGTGACTGAATTTCAACAAATACCGATTTTTCAAGAAAATCAAGGGTGCAACAAAACCGATTGCATCAATCCAATTTCACTGTATATTTTACCCGGTAATATTTAGAAGAGCTAAATTGATGTTGATAGGTTTCTTGTACTTAGAATTGGATGTCGTTCCATTTTTTACAGTATTAGACATAGGTAAAAAAGGGATCTTTTTTGATCAAATATATTATCATAATATATACTCATAAAATGGTAAGTTTTAAAATGCTTCTTTCAAAATTCCTCGTTTTATCACGTCATTAATTAAAGTTATCATTATTTTTTATAATTTCCCAGAATGAATATAAATGTACCATTATACACAAATCATATCTGTTAAGCAAAAAGGAAAAAATATAATTATTTTTCTGATCTTTTGCTCTTCACTCTCTTACTTATTTCCTGAGTATAACTAACTCCATTTTTTGTAGCTATCCATATTGTTAAAACAGCAGACGATGGTAATACTGCTGATGCGCAATGCACTGTATGGGAATGGGAAAATCATTGACAAAAAGCTGCGGTTGCTTAAATGACAAAAACAATTTGCACTAAGTAGACCAGGCCGAAAATTAAAAGCCGAGAACAATCGTTTCCGTCCATTCAACGATTTTGAGAAAAGTTGAGGGCAACGAAACCTCTAAACGGGCGTATTCATGCTAAACAGAAAACACAAATCATAGTTTGTGCAAATGAAGTGAATCAAAAGAGGCTACGTGCATAGGATGTTGCGTGTTTCATAGTCCTTTCTGGTTCAATTCATTTGCAGATAGTTCCTTTCATCATAAACGCGTCCGAATTAGTCATAAAACACTCGCGGGAATCAACAACTTTTATGAATCAACAACGATTCGAATCGACGGAACAATGCGCGTGGTTCCCACATCACCGATTTCACGGTAATCATCCATTTTCGCGGCAAAAATCGAGGAGACAATACAGACAGCGTGACGAGCACTGATCAAAATTTAAGTCGGGAACAATGAAGATCAACGATCAGCTATAATTTCGTAAGGTCAACCGATGCGCGATGAGGACGACGACCAATCAATTGTTATCAGTGGACGGACAATGGGCGCTGAGAATATGATGACCACCTCGTTGCCGCACGGCGAAAAAAAAAACAAATCGCACTAAACCATCGGTGAGTACCGCCGTGCTGAGGAAAAACACCGTATGAACCTTCGTCAGTTGCCAAATTTCATTCGGTGAAAAACGAATTTAACGCTAAAATTGTGGGAATTTTCTTCAAATTTTTTCAGGCAATTTTATTCGCAATTTAGTCTAAAATATCTGAAAACTTCAAGAAAAAATATGCAATAACTTTCCTCAAAAATAGATGTTTTACGGAGAGAAATTTGGCAACTCTCGAGGGTTTATACGGTCTTTACCACGGCAGAGTAGGCGAATTTTCGAGTTCAATCGGCAATCCTGATGGATTCGCCAAAAGAGTGATAAAAAAAGAAGAAAAACGATGAATGGTCAAAACGCAGGCCGTGAGAACGGTCACAGCCGGTTCTGGGGAAGAGCGCGAGGAGAGGGCTCCGCGAGGGGAAATTAATCATCGAAACAATTTACCTAATTGTGAAAAAAGCCCGATTGACGGCTGTCGAAAAGTTAGGAATTCCATGGAATCTCCGAGTTCTGCCGAGATCGGATGGATCCGATTGTTGGCGGTCCCAATCGGTGACGAGGTGTGATGGAATTTCAAGACTCTCTAATTTGTTAATTCTCGGCGTTCTGCTTCTGGTTCGTTTGATCTCATCCCGTTCGCTCGCTTGTCATGAGGAAGATGTGATTATTTTGATTCGATATGACTGCGCTCAGATGGTGTTGGCCAGGATCTTGCGCTCTGCCGATGCGAATGACCTCCACGTTCGTAACCTTCGAGCGAATTTTCCGTTCGGAAAAAAAAGGTGATGTGGTGTTTAAAGTGAGCTTACTATATACTGGCGTGCTAAAGAAAACCGCCGTATATGAGCCTTCAGGCATTGCCAAATCTCCTTTGAAAAATCACGAATTTTTCAGAAACTTTTGGAAACTTTCTACCTATGGGTGGAAATTTTCTACTAATGGGTAGAATCTTTCTACCTATGGGTGGGAACTCTCTACCTATCAGATCAACATAAAGAACTTAGTTGATTGACCAAATTTTAATTAACTGATCCTATACCGTAGCTTATTTTGAGACATCTGGAAAGAAAAAAGTGTCATGCTGAACTCATGCGCTCATTTGATACTTGTTATAAGATTGTTGTACTTGTTGTTGTAAGATTTCCTTGAGTCCTTTTCTTCACTGCTGTGCGTAAATCCTAAGGAGCCTCCCTAAGGCAATGAGCTGCTTAAGGATAACGACTTTGTATCCCGCCGTTTGAGCCGTTCGAGAATTACGTAAGCCACTTAGGACTTAGGGAGAGAGGGCTCTGAGCTACGCTTACGATATTCTACGAGAATGAAAGGGGAAGGGTTCATGTGAAGTATCATGTAAGCTTCCCACTTTGAGTAAAAATTAATATCATCAAAAAAAAAAAAAAAGAAGAAGAAGGAAACGATTTTACAAACCTTTTTTTAAGGTTTCCTTCGTTATTTTCTGAAAACTGAGGCGGTATCACAGACTAGCCGTGCGTATTTTAAGAGGGTGAAGATGAGAAGTTGGAGTGTCTCAGTAAAGGCATGGCCGGATTCACCTACTTGCCGCCCATGGGCCGCCTGTATTTTGCCGCCCCCTTCTCATTCGTTTTGAAACTCGATAAAAACCATCAAATGAACGTGCCAGCGGAGGAGGGGTGCATAAGACGCATTTACTCGTGTTGAACACATTTTTTGGGAAAGCCCTGTCAACACTACTAGCAAAAGTTCACGGAACTTTGCGCGAAAGTTAAGTTCCGTAAACCTATCTCTGTGTGGACAAGGCCTCCCATTCATAAGAAATGAACGAAAAAATTATGAAAGAACAAACATAAATGTGGATCAATGATTTTAACTTCCGCCGCCGCGCCGCGCAGACCGCACCGTGTTTGGCGCAACGCGTGAAGTATTCACGCAGTCTTGTAGGCGCTATGCGTTTCACGCTGACCGCCATGACCGCGATGACCGCACTGTGTTGGACGCAACGCGTGAAGTATTCACGCAGTCTTGTAGGCGCTATGCGTTTTGCGCTGACCGCAGTGTGTTTGGCGCAATGCATGAAGTATTCGTGCAGTCTTGTGGGCGCTAATATGTGTTACATGCCGATCGCCGCGCCGAGGGCTTCTCCTTTTCATCTGAAGTCCTCGTTATCATTTCCAGGCCAAATTGCGTGTTTGGTCTCTCTCTTAACTCGACTTATTGAAGGTGCTGTCTCTTGTATCACTAAGAGACGACAAAATTAGAAATTACCATACGCTCAGGAAATGAGAGATTTTGTCGCCTTTTCTCGTTTGTTATTTTGTTTTTATAAATCGAATTTTTTTTCATACCTACACTTTAAAAAATTGCAAAATTTTGCCGCCCCTTAGATTTGCCGCCATGGGCCGCGGCCCATGTGGCCGCCTCCTTAATACGGCCCTGAGTAAAAGGGTGTCAAAAAGTTGGGCAAAATGGCTCACTGAACCCTCAAACGGCCGTTCGACTCTCGAAATCGTCCGACTCGCTGTATTTCCTCACGATGAAATTCTTCGCGGGGACATGGAAAGCTGATCACGATCCATGAAAAGCTGTCAGGCTGGAAACCACTCTCTCGCCCGCGATGGACGGTGCATTAAGAAGACGAGCTCGAGATTGAACGTGAAACAAATCGTCACTCATCCAACGTAAAAGCGCATCTCAATTTCAACATGAGCCCTGTTTTACATATAAATCCATGCTTTCTGGGGCTCTTGCGGAAATCAAGATACGCCGGAGGAGCGAGGAAATTGGGGGAGTTGCACATGTCACTCGGCTCTCGATGCCCGGCCACTCCGGGCCGGAGTCGAAGGAATAACATTACGAACAATTAGAATTTTTTTCGTTTACTGACAGAACAAGGCTCCGATTAGATTACGCATCAGCACTCACTAAACTCGGACCCATTAATCCAGCATGGTTCCTTTATGCCGTGCAACGAGGGGGCGTGGGCGGAATGGAAACTCCTGGTCAGCGTTCGGTGGGCATCGAGCATCGAAAATGAGCCCAACGTTGCCGCGTTTACAGCGGAAGCCACGTCTCGACTCGTGGCACGCTTCACTAGTCCAGCTACCCCCCCCCCCCCCATAATATTTTTACCCTCAAATTTTTTGGGGTACGTCGCACTTAATTGTGTAATTGTACCCGAAGATTTCGATCGCAAAAACCGCAGTTTGGTTCAGCTAAATACAATTTTATTACCAAACCTTTTTTCAGTGATGGTCCCGTTTAAGTTGGATAAGTTGGATTACCTAACGTAGAATGTCATAAAAAAGGAATTCGTTGACGAATCTAAATTCCCTTCCGACCCAAAAATTTCTTTAAATGGTCATCATTTATACCTGATTCTCAAGAATTTTACAAATTAGGATCCTTGTTGCACACATTTTTAATTGACCACCCCTCCATACCTACATTACCTAATGCACTCGGGAGGGAGGGTGACAGGTGTCTAATAGGGGGGGGCCTCAAAAATTGGGAAAATTGCCCAACATCCTTGATGGATGTTGGGCCCCCAATTAGATATTTTTGTTACCCCACCCGTTCGGCGGGTCCAGCTTAAGGAGGACGTTGCCTCCACTCTGTTCACAGCTATTAATCACACCTTGTAATTTTTTCGTTTCAGATAAAAATCAGTGTCCGGCGTCCGTCTGTTGCGACTATGATTAGCGGTCCCTGGGGGAGCTTCCGAGAGGCGAGCGGGCGAGATGGCCGATATCGGCAGCGCTGTGCGCGGGAGGGAAAGTGAAACCTATCGGGTCCAAGATTCGTTTGGGATAGCCGCGTTTAAGCCTACTTAAGCCTATTTACTCGATCACGATCCTTACACTCAATTAAACTCCCCGATCGGGAGCTGCCCGGTCAGCCCGCCCGATTCGGTCGCTGACCCAATTGTAACGAGAGAACCCGATCGGGATGGACCCCCGAAACTGCACTGGAAACCCCCCCCCCCCCCCCCCGGACATAGGAGCACTGGACTCGCTCCGTCCGCTCCCGTTCAACCAGCTCTTGCCGTTCGATGAGCATATGCTGTGGACCTACCTGTTTCAAGCCCCACTTAACCGTCGACTCAGGGCCAGTGATCCAAAAAATAGACTCTTTTATTTCATCATTTTTAAGTACACAAAACAGGGTAGGAATGGGAAGAGGGGTGCTAATAGGTCAGCTCTTTTGCAGAAGAGTGTGGACTATTGGCTATTTTGTCTGAAATGACGTAAGTGTTTCCAAATTACTGCTTTCTCATAACTCAAGTTTTTATTTATTCATTTGTTTATACAATTAAGACGTATTAACTGTCGTGATTGGGAAGAGAACCGTAACTCTCAAATTTTCGAAACTGAGTTCCTTTCAAAATTCGTTTAATCTCTTTTAGATGAAATCCCTGAAACAGCTGAAAGTGCGCAAAAGTTAAAGTTGTTTCAGACAAAACAGCCGTGAGGACCATTATTCTGCCAGAGAGCCGATGAGAGAAACACAACTCAGTAAAATGGCACATTTTCTGCCAATTTCTGCCCTAAAAATTTGATTGTTGTCTGTCATAAATGCAACCATAAAATCATGCAGCGGATAGCACTTACGGCTGTCTTGCCTATATAACATGAAAATGAAAATTTCTCTTTTTATGTAGTTGAAATAAAAGTCTAGGATTTTAATCATCCAAACGCTTTGTGAGAGTCACTCGGATGATTGGTGGCACTTTGACCTAGAAATGGAAGCGTCTTTTAATTCAATTTTCCATTCAGACGCTACCGAGTCCATTTTTTCAAAACTTCATTTTTGCACATACGGCTCTCTGCGCTATCACGCCAATTAGCTGTTTTAATGGAATCGGTCAGTTCCTTTAAAAGATAGAATTTTGTGGGAGCCTAAATGTCAAAAATTGTGGCGTTACTACCCCATTGGAGAACATGGTAGCAGCGGGATGTTGATAGAAATTGAAAGACAGTGCTATAGACAAAAAAGACACATAGGGAGTATGGAGCGATCCTATTGGTTGAAACGGATGGTTCTTATGGACTAAGGGGGGAAACCATGGACTAAATGTAGGGTCCCTTGTTGGTTGCTTTAGTTATTCTCTTATTTACCTCCTTTCTCCATTGTAACCACCCGCTTCCACCAAATGGATTGCCCCATTTTTCCTCTGTCTTTTATGTCTACACTGGAAAAGAAGTTACGGGCTATATAGACATACCGTCCGTTCAGGGCTCAGAGGCCGAAATTTCCGGGTGCTGGAGCCTTAGCTTCGACTGCTCCGGGTGCTACGCCTGGAACTTTCGGCATCTGAGCCCGGAACGCGTCCGGTTTGTCTATATAGTTCGTAAGTACGGCTTCCACGGCATGAGTTTTTTTTTTTTTTTTTTTTTTTTTTTTTTTTTTTTTTTACAGTGTATCGCCTAGGTTGTATTCATTTGAGAACCCCCGGCCAAAAGTAGCAAACTATATCGCAACTTGCTCCTCCGCCGCGCCGCGGCGGACTGTGATGCAAGCTCGTGCGATAAAACTATCCGAGTTTACACTGATTTACTCGCTCGGAGCTTGGAGAACGGCGGCCAAATCTGTCAATCCCCGGAGAGACGCGGTTAATTGGAGTAACCTTATTTTTAATTACCTCTCCTTAAAATCGTGCCCGTTTGTTTCAGGAGATTCTCCCGGCAGTCCCGACCGGAGCGGCGGCGCGGCGCGCGGGCCCCGAAGTGTATGATCCAATTGTCCTTGCACTTGCTCCCGCCTTAATTAACGAGGCACGAGTTTTCGAGTTGTAAAAGCTCGGCTGCCCGGGCGAAATCCCGATCCGTGAGTTTTGAAAATTTACACGGGCTCGTAAAATTAAGGAGGTTTTTATAAGCGCCCCGACTTGCTCGAGTTAAATCGGACACACGTCGACTTTTGATTGTACCACATATCAAACTTCCAATTTGTTTCACGGCGGCGCGGCGCGGCGCGGCAGTGGGACTGGGAAGTAGCTCTGGATCCTACTTCCCCACCTTCGACTTCACGTTCGAATTGACGCTCCTTTCTTTTTAGCTCGCTGCTCATTGATTCAGCCGACAAAAAGCGACAAACTTGGAGGAAAAGTAGCTTGGATAGTCCAGACTCTTAAAAACATTGAAAAGAAAAAATACTCTCGATTCAATCGGACTTTTTGCTTGAATCAGAAGGAAATCTGCCTAGATCAAGAGGCTCGATCCTTTGAATCAAGTAAAAATTGGACTGAATCAAGAGTATTTTTTCTTGTCGATGTTATTCAGAGTCTGGACTCTAGATTCAAGCTACTTTTTTTTCAAGTGCAGTCAAGTTCTCTACTCTACCGTACTAAGTAAAAACGCCGTATAAACGTTCAAATGTGGCCAATTTACTTTCAGAAAATATTAAATTTTGAAAACATGAATACTTTTCTACGAAATTTTCAAAAATTTTAAATCTAATTACGAACGAAAGCCTCGGAAAAATCGGAGAAGAAATATTCTCAAATTTTCCAGAAAATTCGTGATTTTTTGAAGAGCATTTGGCAAAGACCGATGGCTCGTACAGCCTTCTCGCTGAACACGGCAGTACAGTACTATAGTGCTGACTTCTTTACAATTTTCGTTGATCTCATGTCAATTAAGACGCTCGCTCTAGGACAACCATACTCTGCCTGCTGAGGTCACCAAGATTATCTTCACTTCAGCTCTGCGGGCCGATTCTTGACGTTGATAGACAAAGCTATAGACAAAGAAGATGGTTGCCGTTACTTAGTCTATTATCTACCTTCTTCCTCCATTGCAACCACCTGCTTCCACCAATAGAATCCCTCCATATCCCTTTTGTCTCCTTTGTCTACAGCTTTGTCTATCAATTTCAACAATTACCGATCTGTTGATAATCTTTCCCTTTTCGAGGGCGTTCATCCCCTATAAGTAAATTCGTGATTCTTCCAGCAGATTTGGCGCCCGGGGAAGTGAGGATGAAAGTTGAAACCAAATACGACGAAATTCTGAGGGCAAAGAGACAAAGTTGTTAAGCGGAGCTCTTGGCCTGAGGAAGATATTTATGAATTATATCCGATAAGGCTGGTTCACGCTTAGAGTCAAGACAATATCGTCCGAGATCGGAGGCAGATACTAACTCGTTTTTCACTCCTAACTGCCCCAATCTTCCCGTTGTTGTTGATGATGGCCATGCTCTCCTTCCATTTAACCGTCAAGTTAGCCAGCGATGCCGTAATACCTAAAACCCTTTATTAAAAATATTGAGGACTCACAAAACAAGGCATTTGTGCTTTCTGATCCAATTTTCAGACGGAGCGAAAATTAAATGTTGACAGCCATTGAGTCCCAGGTTGGGTTGAGACCTAGATAAGGCTTACGAGTCGAAAACTAATCTATTTGCACATCGAATTGAAAACGAAACAAATAAAATGACGGAATATCTTGAAAAATCGGAGCATGCAAACCCTGCTGACGGGAGTGGGAGGATGGAAGCCCTGCGACGATGATATTATTTTTTGATATGGTTAATATTTTACGTCTGATGCACATACACCATGTAGCCTTCGAGCACACTTAATTGCTTGATAGGTACACTTAATTGAGATACCTACAAATTCACGTTTAATGGATGACCTCAGGTGGACATTCAAATTGGAAGTCTCGAGTGCCTGTAATGATGATGTCTAAGCTTTCGTTTCACATCTTGTTGAATTCCTAAAAAGTAAAGAAAGATAACAAAAACTCTTCTTGACACCTGCGGCCTAATTATCAGGGCCGGATTAAGGGGGTGGCCACATGGGCCGCGGCCCATGGGCGGCAAATTTTGCAATGTTTTAAAATGTAGGTATAAAAAAATCGGATTTAGAAAAAAAATTACGAACGAGAGAAGGCGACAAAATCTCTCATTTCCTGAGAGTATAATAATTTCTAATTTTGTCGTCTTTCAGAAATAAAAGAGACAGCACCTTAAATTAGTCAAGTTAAGAGAGAAACCAAATAGTTAAAACACGCAATTTGGCCCGGAACGGCACGACTTAGGGAGAAATGATGACGAGGACTTGAGATGAAAAGGAGAAGCCCTCGACGCGGCAATTGGCATGTAACGATTAGCGCCTACAAGACTGCGCGAATACTTCACGCATTGCATCAAACACAGTGCGGTCATTGCGGTCAGCGTAAAACTGATAGCGCCTACAAGACTGCGTGAATACTTCACGCATTGCGTCAAACACAGTGCGTTCAGCAGCGGTCGGCGTGAAACTCACAGCGCCTACAAGACTGTCGGAATACTTCACGCATTGCGCCAAACACGGTGCGGTCAGCGCGGAGCGCCGGCGGAAGTTAAAATCATTAATCCACATTTATGTTTGTGCGTTCATTTCTTATGAATGGAAGGCCTTGTCCACACAGAGATAGGTTTACGAAACTTAACTTTCGCACAAAGTTCCGTGAACTTTTGCTAGTAGTGTTGACAGGGCTTTCGCAAAAAATGTGTCCAACACGAGTAAACGCGTCTTATGCACCCCTCCCCCGCTGGCACGTTCATTTGATGGTTTTTATTGATGTTTCAAAACGAATGAGAAGGGGGCGGCAAAATACAGGCGGTCCATGGGCGGCAGGTTGGTAAATCCGGCCCTGCTAATTATTAAAATCGATAGACAAAGTTATAGACAAACATGATATAGAGAGTATGGAGCGATCCCATTGGTTGATATTGGCGGTTCCTATAGGCTGAGGGAGAAAGTTAAAAACCAACGATAGGATCTCTTATGAGTTGCCGTTAGTTATAGTCTATTACCTACCGCCGGTGTCCGTTACAACCACCCGATTCACACGATAGGATCCCTCCATATCCCTTTTGTGTTTTTTGTCTATCGATTTCAACAATCGGCCCGCTGCCTATTTTTCCTGACATTGATGAGGATCGAGTATCCAAGAAATCTTAATCTGACAACCTAGGAAAAATATATGGTTTGCTACTCGTCACAGATTATATACACGTATATGCGCATGCTGAAGAACTCCGGCGCCCAACAAAACGCCCGAGCTACCAACTCTAAGGTTATCGGCCGGCTCCTATCACATTCAGCTTTTCCCTAATTTTTATTTTATTTATTTACATAAATTTCCGTCGGTGGGTATAGTTTTATATTCTACGCGCTCGCCGTACCTGTCGTTGGATCATCCGTGTAATAGCCAGTTTTCTTTATTTTCTCTCTTTTATTTCTTCATTAGATTGGTCCGGTGTCGGAGCCGACGTATCGAGACATCGCGGCTGCGATATACCGCACACAGATGTAACCGTGCTAAGGAAAAACGCCGTATGAGCTTCCAGGCGTTGTCAAATTCCCTTCGACAAATCACTTATTTTCAAGAAAATTTGTCAATATTCTTCTACCGTTTTCTCAGATAATTTTGTCTGTAATTTGATCTGGAAAGTCTTACAATTTCAAGGAACAATATTGATAATTTCCCTCAGAAATAAACATTTTATCGGAGGAAATTTGGCAACTCTCGCATGTTCATACGGCGTTTCTCAAGACGGCAGAGTTGTATCGTGGTCGAAATTCGGTGGCTCAGCGCGAGTTCGTGTCCCGACTGCTGATGGCTCGTCCTCGTCGTAATGATCGATTATCGATATTTCTCCATTTGAAGCTACGGCAAAGAATCGATTATTAAGGTGTTCGTTGCGAACACCGTGTTAATCGATCTTTTTACATAGGTTCTAATGACAGATCAATCGATATATCGCGAAGCACGCCACGCCACTGCAGGATAAAGCAGTAAATATTCATATTAGGTACGGATGGCCCAGTTACCGGTAAACCATTTACGGTTTATGGTGACGACTCGGGAGATAAGGGTCGGCTTTTGGTGACTCCGAACTTGTGAGCTTCTTTTTTGTTTAAAGCTCCAGTGATGTTTATTGGCGGTGAGGCGGCCCGACGGCTTCAGCGGAGGCCTTCTTTATGACCCTCCAAGATTATGATGCGCGGCGCGACCGTGGCGCTGTCCCGCAAGGAGGAGGAATTATTTGACACTTGACTGGAATATCATCTTTGTCACTCGTATTTATGAGTATGAAAACTCAGTGGATTTCTGAATTAAGCATGCACACACGCTGGCGGCCCTTTCCGTTTTCGCACCTTTACTACGTCACAAATGGGTCCGTTGCAAACTTTTGCTGAAGCAAGTCGTCTCAGCTGAAGGGAACCATTGCGATTGTAGTGTTGTAAAAATTCTGCATCTCTACCTGCATCTAAAAACATGTCCAGAACAGCAGAGGGCTCTTGTTTTTCTATACTGAAAAAACATGCTACGGGCTATATAAACATACCGTCCGTTCTGGGCTCAGAGGCCGAAAGTTCCGGGTCCTGAAGCCGTAGCTTCAATTGCACACTCATTCCCTCCTTTTAAACCTATGTTAGATAATCGATTCTTGTTGGAGCAACAGACCCCTCCAAGAATCGATACATTCCATAGATCTAAATAGAGAAGAGCAATGTTGCCAATTTGCTGGATTCGCCAAGGTTTATAACTGATAACTCAAGCTGATAACTCCCGGTCCTGCCCCAAATTTTTTGCTTACCCAGCACCAGTGGATCCCAGCTTTCGTTCTCTCGATGATGAAGAGCTTTAAGGGGATGTTGGGGATTGAGGAGGAGGGGGGGACGAAGTGGGCGGGAGGGTTGAATCCGAACGGACCGACGACGATCTGATCGGACTTATAATGAGGTCATGGGAGAGCTCCAATATTCCCCGCAGAAATCTCGGAAGAATGGCTCTTCGCGAATTCTCAGCCATCGCTAGACCGGCCGTCGAGCCAATCTTTCACGAGTGGCGAACTCTGAATCGGACCTTGATGGACCCCCATCCCACCCTCCCTGGGCAAGATGGTTGCTCGTGCGTGTAACATCTCAATACGTCTTTTGCCTCATTTTGTTTCCGGCTTTGGCGGGTAATTCGAAAGTTCGTCAGCCGGCGAGGGGAGGGGGTTGCTCTTGATCGGGTCGCTCTTTTCCACTCTGCCGTGCTCAGGAAGAGCGCCGTATGAACTTTCGGGAGTTGCCAAATTTTTGAGAAAAGCTATGAATATTTTTCCTTGAAATTTTCAGGAACTTTAGATAAAACTGCAGGAAAAATTATCTGAAAGATAAATTTTCGGGAAAATTTTTTGGGGAAAGAAACGGGAAAGAAAAATTTTTCGGTTTACTAGGAAATTCGTGTTGGATCAAAGGAAATTTGGCAACGCCAGGAAGTTTATACGGCGTTTTTCCTTAGCACGGCAGTACTGGCCTCTATGAAAGTCCCCCCCACCATTTTCTACTCGGGGAGCCGAACCCCCTTCCGCCCATTACCGGCGCCACGACTTCCTGTCAACATCCGATTCCTGCTCCTGTTTTGAGTTTCGTTGCTCTGTTGGACGTATTTATGCTAAAAGGAACTATGTCTCACGAAAAACATATGCACATAGTTCCTTTTAGCATAAATACATCCTATTCATCGAAGTGGGACGATTTGAAGCAAGGTTAGCCAATTCCTCGCCAAAAGCCACTGTATCCTCGGGCACCCTTTCGGAAAGCCCTCGGCCCTACGGCAACACTGACTTTGCAGCCCTTCGAATGTTGCCAAATTTGATGCGCTTCGGCTTAAGAATAATATCAGGAATAATCAAATGTTACAATTTGTCTGACTCTGTGGTCACAATAGTTGGGTCCTGAAGAGAAGTCTTGATAAATTGTCTCCAATGCGAATAAATTGACTTCTCGAATGTTGGAACACCGATCTCATTCCTTTCACTTTCTTTAGTATTTTTAAATTATTAGATCTATATGGACCGCGTCCAGCAGAAAGGAACCAAGCCACATCAGCTATTGCCCAATTTAATTGGGCAATTCGAGTTTTTACGTGAAAATTTTCGTGCGAATTTCAGTAAATTATCTACATGGTACTAAGCAAATTCCCTAAAATTTTCAGAAGAATGCCCACAAACGTTCTCTTGTAAAAAATTAAATTGCCCAGTTAAACTTGGCAACGGCTGACGTGGCTTGGTTCCTTTCTGCTTAATGCGTTCCATATGGCATCTACACGAGTGCGTAAAACGCTGTATGTGACTTGCGCGTGAAACTATGAACTACTTCGATGTAGAGTGGTCGAGTGAATTAATTTTTAGCCAGTTGGTACATCGCGAACCCTAATCGAACGTATTTCTGCCAGATTAAGACTTGAGCCCTGACACCCATAAGAGTACATGCATAATAGGGCTGACTTCATAATGCACATAGTTTCGTTTGGCAGAAATACGCCCAGTCGCCCAATCAGTATTTCTAGAGGCGAGTTGGCATAACTGCATACCCAAGGAGTCTACCAATCGGTTAAGCCATACGTGAAACGTGTCAATTGTTCTTAGTTCTTGTCAAAAATTAATGCGATTTTTTGCTGAAAGTAAATTTTGTAAACAAAAAATTGAAAATGGGGCACGCCACCATTCCCCCTCACCCCTGGTTCCACCACTGCTATGAAGGCACTCCATCTTAAGGGTCTCCGTGAGACTCGGTGGCCAAACTTTCCCTATTAAAATACGCCAGGTGAAATTAGAGCGGTGATCCCATGCCGAAGACGGCGTTGACGTTGGAAAGTGTGGTAGGAGCGTCGCGGCGGCGGCGGCGCGGTGGCACGGCGGCGCGTAATTGGGGCTCGCTCCCAATACGGGCAGTCGCTCACCAATTTCAATTTTCCGCCCCCCCCCCCCCCCCCGGCCCGGGTTGGCGACTCCTCGTCCTTTGCGAGGACGTCGTCGTCGCGTCTTCGTGAGGAACACGGGGCCCGCGGCCGTTAGGGGGGGATTGGTGGGGGTGCGGGGGGGGGGGGGGGGGGGGGTGCGGGGGGGTGCGGGGGGGGTGCGGGGGGGGGTGCGGGGGGGGGCGCAAGTGTGACTGCTGCACACGGCCAGACGATTCGTGATGCAGCATGACAACGGCAACATTCGCGTGACAACAATTTACGGCCGCCGTTGCCGATCCCGCGAATAAAGGAGGTGGTCGATCCAGACTCGAGAGATTCCCGGCATCTCCTTCCAGTCTCTACTCCCTGGCTCTATTTCAGCGATCGAAATAGGGTACCTACAAAGGAGAGTGTGTACATGTCGCAATAAAAAGCTCTTAGGGCCCAAAATGACAGCCATCCATCTAACACGGACATCACTAAAAAATGCCGCTGTCAATCATCAGCAGGCTGATTGTTGAAATTGTTTGACCAAGCAATAGGTAAACAAGACACGGAGAGTATAAAGTGTAGTAGAAATGGGTGGTTTTTATAGACTAGGGGGGTAAATGATGGACTTACCACAGGGTCTCTCGTGAGTTGCCGTTAGTTACTCTATTACCTACCTCCTATATCCATTGCAACCACCCGCTTCCACCAATAGGATCCCTCCGTATCCCTTTTGTCTTCTTTGTGTATAGCTTTGTCTATCAATTTCAACGATCAGCCCGCTGATCTTATTATCCGACCGAGATGTCCAAGAGGGTTAGTAAATGAGCGTCCTTTCGCAGAAATGAGTAAATTTAGGCACAAACTGAGTCAAATGCATGCTGTTGAAACGGTGAAGAAGAAAAGAAGAAGAAAAGAAGAAAAATTGAAGAAGAAAAGAAGAAGAAGAGAAGAAGTAGAAGGAGAAAAGAAGAAGTAGAAGAACAAGAAGAACAAGAACAAGAGGAACAAGAACAAGAAGAATAAGAAGAAGAGTAAGAAGAGGAAAAGAAGAAGTAAGAAGAAGTAGAAGAAGTAGAAGAACAAGAAGAACAAGAAGAACAAGAAGAACAAGAAGAAGAATAAGAACAAGAACAAGAAGAACATAGAAGAAGAATAAGAACGAGATCAAGAACAAGAAGAACATAGAAGGAGAAGAAGAAGAAGAGGAAGAAGAAGAAGAGGAAGAAGAAGAAGAGGAAGAAGAAGAAGAGGAGGAGCAGGAGGAGGAGCAGGAGGAGGAGCAGGAGGATTAAGAATACGAAAAAGAGGGATAAACATGGGAATTTCTGTAAAAATAAATGGGAAAAAAGGAACGCGAGAATTTCTGGTGGTCAGGCCTGCCTTTTAGTAACATAAACTGGAAATGCGGATGGGAAAATGGAAAAGCGACAACAGCGTTTACAATTAACGCTGCTCGGTAAATGGTGACTAGTGAATGATTGCGCCCGATCTCCGGATCCCCGATCCCATCCCGCATGATTTCTTTATTTCACATTTACCTCAACGTGACTACCGCTCCGCTAAGACACCGCATCGCACCGATTGAAAACCAATCTAATGCCCCCGCGCCCCCCTCAGACCCCCCTATCACCCCCCTCTCTCAACTCCAACATACCAGCCTCAATTTACCCCCTCCCCCGCCCGCCTCAGTTTCCAAATGCACGAGTCACACTGCTTTAGAGTATCGCGATGTTTTGCACGATTTTTTCCCTCTCCTTCGCCCCCCCCCCCCCCGCGCGCCGGGGGTCATCGAATTTGAATCAGTTGGCAGCGCACCGATGACGTAACCTGGACCGATCGAGGAAGAGGGGTCAAAGGGCAATGCCTCCTTTTGCCCTGAACTTGGCCCAGTTTGTTGTTTTTTCAATCCCGAGGGCTTTTATAGTCGCAACATGCATTCTTAAGACTTGATAGACGGTGCTTCTGAGTGATGTCAATTGAAAGAAGCTTCTGCTAATAGAGAATTTGCAGGTGTCTATAATTTGACGGATTTCCTGTCAAACACGGAAAAAAAAAAAAAGAATTGCTGATTCAGCAATACAATTGCTAAAAACAGTGAGTGCAATGGAATGTTTTAACGCTGATTTTACAACAAAAAAAAACATTGTAAACTAATTCAACCACGGGGGTGGTTAAAGTAGCATTTTTTTGTCGTAAAATCTGCGTTGAAACATTGCACTCACTGTTTTTAGCAATTGAATTGCTGAATCAGCAACTCTTTTTTTTTACGTGAAGGGCAAACTAGACTACTGAGTGAACTGAACACGAGGATACCTTTGGTTCATGAATTGAACAATTATTGGAGAAGATATGACAAAATGATCTATTCTGCTAAAATACATGTGTTTAAATGGGAAATGCCACCAGATGACGTCACTAGGCGGTCCACTTTCTCACCTTTAAATCTATTTTTATACCATTTCCCATATCAGAAAAAATTATACAGAATACTGTGAAAACAGCTCTTTAAGCACTTTCAGATGAAGCAATAAAAAATTTGCATGCAAAGTCTCCATTGCTCATGTGAGTTTCGGAGCCCTGAATTTAGCATCGCGTCGCTCGATTCCGGCAAATCGTCACTTGTTTCGTCCATTCTTCCGTTGCGTCACAGCAGTGGCGATTTTGCAAGTTGGCGAAACTGTTTTTCCGCAATTTCGATACATTAAAAATATCGATTGTACGCGAGGCAAGCTACCTCTCCAAGAATCGATTGTTTACATATATTTGAATGGGTGAAAACAGTGTTGCCAACTTTCAAGAATCGCCACTTTGTCTCAGGGATTCAGGTGAGAACTTTCCAGGGAGGATTCGATCCCGAGATTCTCTTGCCAATATTTACTCACCCGGACGCCCCACAATGGATCGAGTCAATAGGAGAGGTTGGACAACATTTGGTAACTTTAAACGCTTATAACTCCGTTTGTACAAAACTTTGAGGTTCTGAAGGTGGTTTCATTGATTTCCTCGTGAAATTTTCTTCTGGAAGTACCCCTTGTAATGTAAAATGTGATAAAATAAACACCAAACTTTGCAGTTTCAGTCAAAAATGTCATGTCCGACGTCTCTCATTGACTCGATCCACTGTGCGCTCGGGGAAAATCTAGATATTTGATCAAGTCGACTTTTCTGCAGGACAGAAATACGACTTCCGCAATCGTGAAAATATTTCTTTTACACAACTTTGATCCCTCTACTTAAAAACATTAAAACCTTCTTTGGACTAGATTCAGCGAAAAGAATCAAGGGTTGTAATTTTACCGATAAAAAACAACCCAAAACAAGAATTCCTCCAACTGTCTAGGATGGAACTGGGTGATAACTTCTCTTTCGTTTATTAGGGTGCTACCGAAAGGCCAAGTGATTTTCCACCATGTGATGTTTTAAATTTTTCTTGTCTTCTGAGGACGTTATTTTTTCAAAAATCTGCTTGGGGAAAAAAGTATTTCTTTGAGACGAAATGAATCGATTACTTCTGGCGTTCTCGTAATGGCGTTTCCATAGATATTTTTCGATGGTACCTGTAATGATAAAATTAAAGGGAACAACTAGCCAGTCCTGAAATTATGAGGTTAGAAGTGAAAAGAAATGCAGCCGAGCTAAGGAAGAACGCCGTATGAACCTTCCGGCGTAGCCAAATTTCCATCGATATAATACGAATTCATCGGGAAATTCATAAATATTTTTCTTCAAATTTTCAAGACAAGTTAGTTCGCAAAATCAACTTAAACCTTTGAAAATTTAAAGGGAAAATATGTATGTTTTTCCTCTGAAATAAATTTTTATTATGGGAAATTCGGCAACATTGGAAAGTTCATGCGGCGTTTTTCCTCAGGACGGCGGGATGGGTCTCGAAAATCTCCCAACGAAAGTGAGCATTCATCTCGATGGCTGAACGCGATTCCGATATTAATTGCGATTAATGTCGTCCGGTCGTTTTCGTCGCGGTCGGGAACGAAATGGGCCGATTTATCCTCATTTTCGAGTCTCGCCTCC
Organism: Bemisia tabaci; assembly: GCF_918797505.1. Lineage (NCBI taxonomy): Eukaryota > Metazoa > Arthropoda > Insecta > Hemiptera > Aleyrodidae > Bemisia > Bemisia tabaci. The sequence continues at coordinate 71,890,904 of NC_092794.1, forward strand.
ATGGGCGAGCGCGGTTGTCAAGTGGGGCAGCATTCCTCGGCGGGGGAATTCTAATTTGGGGGGTTTCGGGGGGGCTCCTGGCAACGGGGAGTTGTCGAGTCGCTCAGTCGGTGTAATGGTGCGTGCGAGATTATCCGCGACCAAGGATCAACGCGGATCGGGACACCGACGTGATCCCAATCGAAAGCAGGGCCGCTCTTGCCACATCAGCCTCGCCCTGGCGCCGCCGCCGCTTCAACCACGCCAGGGGTGCAAAAGAGGTCCAGGAGGGCAATAGGTCACCGATACAACGCGCTCATAGAGGAAACTCGGGTGCGATGCCCCCCGCGGGCCCATTATTGAAATTGATAGACAAAGCTATAGACAAAGAGGACAAAAGGGATACACTGAAAAAAAATCTCGGTGTACTTACCAAGAAAAGGGTAAAATTACCAAGAATTCAGGGTTCTATTTGTTCCCAGTTTTTCCTTGGTAAAATTAACATTTATGGAATTGGTAATTTTACTGAGTAATCTCGGTAAAATTATTGAACTTTCTCGGTAATTTTACTGGACCTTGGTGAAAACGCCAATATTTTTTATCGACTGTGGTAGAATTACCGAGATAAAATGGCAAAGTTACCGGGAATTGATTACCAATAAAAGTGGTATTCTTTCCTGGAAAAAACAGTAAAAATACAGGTTTATAGGTAAGCTTACTGGTCTGTCTTGGTAAAATTACCAATAAGGCTAAAGGTAAAAGCTAAAGGTGGTAAGGAAAGAAATAACACTCGGAGGACGCTTTTAGATCACCTTTATGGGCAAGGTATCATACCGAACTGAAACTGAGAAATGAAAAACTGGAGGAATCAAAACTTTACAAAACAGCTGACGCTTTTCGCCAACACGCCCCCTCAAAATTTAACTTGGGGATTAAATTTTGACATTGAAAAAATGAAATGTAAATTTGAAATGTAAATTTGACTTTTTTTTTTTTTTTTTTTTTTTTGGGGGGGGGGGGTTTAAAACGTCAAAAAAAATTCTTTTTTTTTTTTTTTTTTTTTTTAAAAAAAAATTAACTTTATCTAATATCTGGGAAGAAAAGAAAATAGATTCAACATTCGTTGCAAGGATGAGGGAAACCCAGATGAAAACCTCATCAAATCTCTCACTCGGTACTGGCTGATTGGAGCCCAAATTCAGCTCTGAATTTCAAGAAGGTCGGAGTTGGTAGAGGCTTCGTGAGCAGATCTGCTGGCTGATCACCTGTGGACAAATGATGAAGGATAATAGTATTTTCTTCAACTTGCTCTCGGGAAAAGTGATATTTAATATCGATGTGTTTCGATCTTTTATGACTAGACGGGTTGTTAGCAATGCTAATACAACCGTTATTATCCTCATAGATAGGGATTGGCCGTTGTATTGCCAAATTTACGCTATGCAGTAATGACTTCAACCAGAGAGCTTCCCTAACCCCTTCAAATAGGGCCATGTATTCTGCCTCTGTAGACGAGGCAGCAACAGATTTCTGTTTCTTTGTATTCCAACTAACGGTGCACACACCAAACAGTTTGAAGAAAAACCCAGTGGTACTTTTCCTGTCCGTTGAATCTCCTGCCCAATCAGAATCAACAAATCCACTTAGAATATGCTCATGATCATTATTTCGTTTATACGTAAGTTTCAAAGCACGAGATCCTTTCAAATATCTCAGGACTCGTTTTAAACACTGCCATAGCTCCTTGTTATTTTTACTAGCGAATCGACTCAAAATATTTACTGCAGTGCTTAAATCGGGTCGAGTACTCAGCATTATATACATGAGACATCCAATAAGGCTTTGGCAAGGCGCGTCGCACCTTTCGTCTGAATTGAGAGCTTCGAAGTTTAATTTGCTCGGAAGAGGGTTGCTAATAGGATTGCAATCACTCATGTTGAATTTTTTAAGGACTGCGTCAATGTAAGCGCATTGACTCATGGTTATCTCTTCATTACCTCTTTCGAATTTAATTCCCAAGAATAATCGAATGCTGCCTAAATCTACCATGCTAAATTCACTCATTAAATAGCGTTTGAAACTCATCATTGTTTTAAGATCTTTGCAAATTATTACCACGTCATCGACGTAAAGAATAACGTAAATATTTTTGGAAATATCACCCCTATCCAAAAAGTAAATGCAACGGTCCGCAGGTGAAGTTTTGAAATCTACCTTAAGGAGTTTTATTTCAAAAGTTTCAAACCAGCATCGTGCTCCTTGTTTAAGACCGTATAGTGCCTTATTTAGTTTGCAAACGTGATTTTCTTTACTCTCCATCCCTTCTGGTATTCTCATGTAAATTTCCTCTTTTGGAACTCCATTTAAGAATGCAGTTTTGACGTCCATTTGGTGAATTAACAGGTCAAATTGGTTTGCAAAAGCTGTTAAGATTCTAAGACTAGCGATTCGAGCAACTGGCGCAAATGTTTGGTCGTAGTCCTCCGCAAATTTCTGACTATAGCCGCAGGCTACAAGTCTAGCTTTATACTTTACTTTTTCCCCAAATTCATTGTTTTTAATTGCAAATACCCACTTGCATGCAACAATGTTTCTTCCTATGGGCTCTGGCACAATATTCCAGGTTTTATTGATTAATAAAGAATCAATTTCTTCCTGAATAGCTTTTTTCCATTTTAATTTGTCGGGGCTTTTCTCGATCTCTTTAATGGAAGAGGGAATGTCACATTCGAGTGATTGAGCACTTAAAATGTACCGAGTTAAATCATCGGTTTCATCATAACTAACATGTGGCAATCCCTTAATTCGTTCACTCCTTCTCAGTTCATGGGGCTTTGAGTCACAGTTTGCTGTAGGTAAATTAACATTCACATCCTTATCATCCATTTTGTCCTTGTTAGAGTTTTCAGGTTTAAAAGGCTCACATGTTTTCTCACACGTGTTTGATTTTTCATTTACTCCAGCTCGTTGCTGTGAAACTGATACTTGACCATTATCGAGTTTATGGTTTGCACTATTCCTATCACCATAGGTTTCACCATATTTATCTCGATTTTCTAGAATATTATTCAAATTCAGCACAGGCCTCGAAACCAAAAGGTAAAAGCTAAAGGTGGTATGGAAAGAAATAACACTCGGAGGACGCTTTTAGATCACCTTTATGGGCAAGGTATCACACCGAACTGAAACTGAGAAATGAAAAACTGGAGGAATCAAAACTTTACAAAACAGCTGACGCTTTTCGCCAACATAATTGGTAAAAAAAAGTGAGATGGTAAAGGTACCAACGGACCTTCGTAAAAACGCCGAGAATTGTTTTTCAGTGTATGGAGGGATCCTATTGGTGGAAGCGGGTGGTTGCAATGGACAAAGGAGGTAGGTAGTAGACTAACTAACGGCAACCCACGAGAAACCCGACAGTTAGTCCATCATTTTCTCCCTTCGTCTATAGGAACCCCATATTTCAGCCAATAGGATTGCTCCATACTCCCTATGTTATTTTTGTCTATAGCTTTGTCTATAAATTTCAATAATCAGCCCACTGGCCGCTACGCAGTCCAAACCCTAGAGGGCGATTCGCGCTCTCTTGGGACCACAAAAGAACGAGCAACAAAATAGAAAGATTTTCATACCCGACTCTCATTTATCTAATCTTCCTCTGGCCGGGAGCGATTGGACAAATGAGAATCGAAGGCATTTATTTCAAACTTCACGCCAAAACTGAAAGGAAAAGGAACGAACGGAACGGAGCGTTTCATCCGCTTTTGGGTAGTCTATAGCAAAGATGCATACCTCCGATTCCCTTATACCTTACCCTGCTAACACGTCAAGACAGAGGCGGATCCAGCAATTTGGCAACACCGGATTTTCTTCATTTAAATCTATGTTAAATAATCGATTTACGTCGGAGCACCTGATCCCTCCAAGAAACGATACATTTCCATCGGTTTATATGGAGATAATCAATGTTGCCAATTTTCTGGATCCGCCAATAGATCAAGATTCAACGTCTCCCGCTTAGTTCAAATTTTGGCCCCCTTTCTAAGCTCCCTGGTCTACTCTGGGGCCCATTTCCAAAATCTGACTACAGCGGGTTCATCTAGGAACAAAAATCCTGGAAATCGGCTCAGTAGAAGGCTCAAACGAACTGTGACTTTTTCTGGGGTTTACAATAGGCTCTAAAAATCGATTCCGTCTCTTTAAAACAAAGAAAAAAATAAAATAAAAAAACAAAAGAATTGTTTAATTCCTTTACTCCACCTTGTTGGCAACATTCTTCGATCATTTCGTTTTCCGCAATAAAATTACTTTCAAAGAAAAACCGCTACGCTGAAACATTTGCCGCATGCTTGCTGAGGAACTGAAGGGGTAATTAAAATTGAGACGGAACAAAGGGGTCGGGAGTTGGCTATTGAAATGATTAACTCCTAAGAAACTGCTGGAAATGCGTCTGCGTTCTGGTGCGCATCGCGATCATACATTGCGTCAAACGACTTTCCCAGAATTTCCTTTGCGCTGGAGCCTTTCTTATGGTGGTTCGCTGCAAAATGGGAGGGGCTGCAGTGAGAGAATGCCCAAACTGACTTGCACGTTGTTGACAAATGAGCTACTCAGAATCACTTTAACATGATTATACTGTATTGAAAATAAAAACACAGTTAGTACAGAGGACAGATTCTAATTAGATTCTTAAAAAAATGTGTCCGACATGTTTCAAATGTACATTTTAGGTACAATAGTGGACTCTTTAATCTTTATTCACTCTTTTGGGTCGTTTTAACATTTTTTTTTGTATTGTAAAATCTACATTGATACATGTCGGACATTTTTTTAAACTACAAAAGTGTAAAATCAGCAATATAAGTTTTTTTCCGCGGAGGCTTTATTGTACATCATTTTAGATTCAAATCTTAGTTTGCATACTTTGAAGAACTTTTATTACTTATGCCAAAAATTCAATATAAATTTTGATTTAAACGTGTTGAAAATAATGCTATTTTCATGAAGTCGATAAACGTTTTTAGACGCTTTTTCTATAATTTACGATTGCCGATAGATCGTGGGGAAATCGTCGCATAGTTGTTTGAGTGAGTCCAAACACAAGTAAAGCACACACATGTGTTTAAACACATTTAAAAAACTCGAAATCAATTTCCTTTTGTAATTTGTTCTTTCTGTGGCATATCGTCGTGAGTGCTCAAAAGGATCCATTTCTAAAGTTATATTGCTGTATTCTACTCTGCTCTAGGTTGACGAAAATGTTCCTACTGATGATGCTTTGTTAAGAATCTCCTCGAACCTCCCTTAATCCCAATGAAAACGTAATGGGACCTCCAAGAGAAAGTAAGGATTGACTCGTGCGACCTTAACGGAAAAATCCCTGACCTCAGCGGCAGGGCCGAATTTAGGGGGCGGCCCATGGCGGCAAATTTAGGGAGCGGTAAGTTGAAATTTTTTAAATGTACCTTTAAAGAAAAATCGGATTTAGAAAAAAAAAAACACAAACAAGAAGAGATGACAAAATCTCTCATTTCCCGAAAGTCTATCTCTAATTTTCTCGTCTTTCTAAGATACAATAGACAGCACCTTTAATTAGTCAAGTTAAGACTAAGAGAGAAACCGAACAGGGAATTTGGCCTGAAACGGCGCGGCGCAGAGAGTAATGATGACGAGAACTCGCGATGAAAAGGAGAAACCCTCGGCGCCCTCGGCGGCCCGGCGGTCGGCATGTAACACACATTAGCGCCTACAAGACTGCATGGATACTTCACGCATTGCGTCAAAGACAGTGCGGTCGCTGCGGTCAGCAGCGGGCGGCGTGAAACGCATGGCGCCTACAAGACTGCATGAATACTTCACGCATTGCGCCAAACACAGTGCGGTCAGCGCGGCGCGGCGGCGGAAGTTAAACTTATTAAACCACATTTATGTTTGTTCTTTCCTAATTTTTTCGTTCATTTCATATAAATAGAAGGCCTTGTCCGCACAGAGATAGGTTCACGGAACTTAACTTTCGCGCCGACTCCCGTGAAATTTTGCTAGTAGTGTTGACAGGGCTTTCGCAAAAAAATGTGTCCAACACGAGTAAACGCGTCTTATGCAACCCTCCTCCTCCGGCACGTTCACTCGATGGTTTTTATTGATGTTTCTAAACGAATGAGAAGGGGGCGGCAAAATACATAGGCGGCCCATGGGCGGCAAGTAAGTAAATCCGGCCCTGCTCAGCGGGTCGATTACTGATAATGATGGACAAAGCTATAGGCAAAGCAGGCGAAAGAGATATGAAGGGATCCTATCGGTGGAAGCGGGTGGTGTTAATGGACAAAGAAGATACACCGAGAACAGAGATTGGTAGAATTTACCATTCCTCCACGCTGTATTTTACACAGCTACAATTCAGAGTCAATTCTGCCAGAAAAAAGGTATAAACGTTAGTATATACTGGTACAGGTAACCATTCCTCTGGCAGAATCGACTTTGAATTCACGCTGTGTAAAATACAGCGTGAAGGAATGGAAAATTCTACCAATCTTTTTTCTCAGTGTAGGTTATAAACTAACTAACTACAACCCACGAGAGACCGTATAGTTATAGTATAGTCCATCATTTTCTCTTTTACTATATAAGAACCACTCATATCAACCAATAGTAATGCTCCAATCCCCTATGTCTTCTTTGTCTACAGCTTTGTCTATCAATTCCAACAATCAGCCCTCAGGTCCCTTTCATTGCGGCAACAGTGAAATGACACGTGGGCGAAAGTAATAAGAATTGGGCGGGTCATTACGCTTGCGAAACGAAGCTCAAATTGCAAATTAATAGTCAAGCATTGAGACTAAGTAAAGTAATGCGGAGCAGAGGCAAGGCCGGCAGCAAAGAGATGCCGATTTTGATTACTGCGGCGCGAGAGGGCGGTTAATGGGGGTAAAAGAGTGATTCTGCCGAGGGAAACAGGGGATGGAATCGATCGATCTGCCATTTGAACCCATGGAAAAGGATCGATTAGCAGAATATACCTTAATATTCGATTCTTTACCATGGCTTCAAATGGGGTAGCGTCGATAGTCAACTGCGTGGAAAAACCGCGCATCTACATGGAATTCACTCTTAGGGTTACGCGCTTGCGCACTTCACCCGGTGAGCTTGAGTCCGCTGGACGCTATAACAGTTGAGTTTTATGCGCTCTAAGACGCCTGCTTAAAATACTCAAATGGCTTAAATACCCGCTCGGAATTTTAAATAGTCTCCAATTACGGGATAGCTGCTCCGAGCTTTACCTAACTTTATGCAGTCTGAAATTACTCCTTAGCCGTCACTTGGAGAGCAGTTCCAGGGGTGGGTCGTGCTGCCAAATTATCGCCAAGCGCCAACACAATCTCTTTGAACCCTCCTCCCCTAATTTTTGAACTAAAAAAATAATTCAGCTATGAATTAAATAATCATTCAGGCCGCATATAACCTTTCATTAATCGCAGTTTTTAACTGCCTGTCCGGTAAAATAACGAGCAGGTGATGTAACAGGAACATGTTTTTTTTTTTGGATTACCACAGTTGCGAACCAACCTTTTTCAATTACATTCTGCCGTTCGCCGGCGCGCTGCAGGGACTCAAGTACACGGATGCAAATTTCGTCGTCCCTTTGACATAAGGGCGTATCTTGATTTCCGCATGAACCCCAGAACGCATGGATTCATACTTAATACAGGGCTCATGTGCACATTGAGATACGCCCTTACGTCAGAGAGGTGACGATTTTTCAAAAGAGAACTTTTCTTTTCTAGTTGGGTCGCAAAAGCTGAAATTGAGTTTTCGATAGAAAATTATTTTAAGTCCCAGATATTAATTTGCGCCTTTTTTTTTTTTTTTTTTTTTTTTTTTTTTTTTTTTTTTTTTTTTTTTGTAAATTTCTGCAAAGTTTACGCTTCAGCACCAACAACGATCGATGAAATCATACAAAACTCAATCTAAAGCGAATAACTCATTGTAGAGATGGAAATTTTGGTGTATTGCGATCAAGCTTCAGGGTTGTGTGATTTTACCCCTAAACTTGAGGCGTTGAGTGCAGAGAGAGCATTTTTGCGGTGTTTCAGAATCTCCACTGCTAATTTTTATTTCAGAGAGAAAACTATTGGGTGAATTTTCTGAATTTTTTAGCTTTCAGCAGGGTAAAATCATAAAATAAATCCAGTCAAAGTTTTAACGAATTCCATACTTTCGTTAAAATTATAGTGGATAATCCGTTGATTGAGATTCTGAGACACCGCGACCAAAAAATGACCTTTTTGAATCCAGCGCTTCAAATGTTTGTTATTTGGGGGAAGCTGTTTAAAGAATTTCTGATCACAGTTTTTTTTGTTTTTTCTTTCCTTATGCGTGTTTGGTCTGCATGGAAAATTAAGTCAGAATTCGGCTCTGACTTCCTCCTCCTGAGGAGATGAAGTAAGATGATTCACGTTGCATCGAATGCAATACTGCCACAAAGTTGCTCGCTACATGGGAAACCTGGAAATACCACACAGGTACTCCTATTACGACCCCATTGCACAAATCTGCTGGTAATCTACGGCCTCAATGATAATTTACTTGTCAGGGTCTCGTAAAAGCGTCGACAAGGAGGCTCGGTTATGACTTGCGGCCTATCCCAATTCCAATCATCTGCTATTCCCAGCAATCGAATCAGAAATAAACATGATTTATTTCAATTAGAGGCCAACTGGACGAAGCAATCGGAAAAATTAATCAGCTTCAAGGTTCTTGGAGCCTTAAACTCCAATATCTTATTCCTCCTTCTACAGTTGCAAGATGCTCGTAACCGTTGTACGATTATTTCCGTTTGCTGCGATGGCTTGGAAGATTCTACGTATCTTTTTTCTTATAATCCTAGATACAGAAT